>NC_134487.1:300275697-300888345 GCF_040206685.1 Ascaphus truei
AGCATCTCTAGGATCTGGGTGGCAGGGCAGGGATTAATAGGATCGCAGGGCAGGGATTAATAGGATCGCAGGGCAGGGATTAATAGGATCGCAGGGCAGTCAGTGAGCGTGCAGCAAGCCCCTCATCATCTGGTGGGGGGAGTCTTCCAAACAGGCTGTCCCTTTAAGAATCTGGTCAAGGATTCCTAGCTCTGTGTGTGTGTGTGTGTGTGTGAGTGAGTGTGTGTGTGTGTATGTGTGTGTGTGTGTGTGTGTCTATGAGAGAGAGAATACCAATCGGGTTAGGTTTGGACTCACTTGACAGGTTCACTTGGTGGCATCAGAGGAGACTGCTGTGACAAAGGGACCTGTGCTCCTCCAGCATGCTCACTGACCCTGACTTACCGCAGGAGTTTGAAAGGTGAGTGGAGTTTGGTTGTTGCTTTTGTTTCATGTAAATCCCGTATATTAACGTGCAAATAGTGCTTGCTCTGCCAAGAGGATCCGCCAAGAGCCATGCCCGGTGTGTGGGATTTGCATGGGATCACATTGCAGGGGATCCCTTTCCTTGCTGAGGATGGATCTCCAGTGCTTGGGACCCTGGGCTGAGGTCTTCTCAGTGGCCATGTCCCTGGCTATGATCAGGCTGCTGCTGCTGCCTCGTTGTCTCGTTGTCTTGCAATAAGAGGATGTGCCAGGCTTCAGTGGATTCATTTGCCTCCTTCTCAAAGGGAATTCTTGGTGTTTTCTTTTACATAATATAATTTCCTTGTAATGCAGATTGGTGTCAACGTGTAAATTCTGTTTGCCCCACTTTGAAACATGCATGTTATTTATTTGATACTGAGATCTATCTATCTATCTATCTATCTATCTATCTATCTATCTATCTATCTATCTATCTATCTATCTATCTCTATCTATATATATCTATATATATATATATATATATATATATATATTATGTGTTAAAGTTCTGCAATGGTGAAGCTTTCCTACTCATTCAGAAACGTGTGTTTAAGCAAATATTAATCTTCTAAAAAAAGAAATCCAAGTTTTCCATTGAGATATGCTCTGACTATAGAGAAATAAGCACATGTTAATAATCATCGATATGCGTGATAACAATTTGCAGAATATCTTCCAAAAGCTACAAACTACAGAGAATAGTTCATTTCCAAACCAGTTTTTCCTGATTTTAAACATTTTGAAAATATGCAAAACACACTTAATAATACAATAAACTAGCCTTTTCTATTTGAAACAGAAACCTGTTTCTACTGAAAATGAGTATTATTTGGATAGGATGATTGTACTTGAAAGTATAGGATTGAATGTAGTATTAGGATGGGCTTGTCCTTGATAGAAGTTTACACCGAGTTTTCAGAATGAATGCAGGAAGAATTATATTCATTCTTCTGCTTTTCTGATGAGCCAGAATTGCAGTGATGCTTTTAGCATTCCTCTTTACAAATAATATGCCACAGAAAATGACGCTGCAAACTTATTGAAGCGGCCAGATCCATCCACACATCACCCAGACCCATATACACTTACCAGCCTCAAAGAATTCATAGCATTTTGGAGAACGGCTCCAGGTAGTTGTTGGCATTTTAGGCAAAATGTGGTTATCCTCAGAAACAAAAGGACAATCTCTTTTATTTATATCCCTGAACCAAATGTCTGCAAGTAGAGTGACCGGCGAATCCTACATTTTAGACTTTTTTCCAATGTCCAAAGGTCAGTTTGGATATCTCTTTACTGATTGTATTTTATTCATTTGCCACCACTATTTTTTTGCAGTTATAAATGTCGAAGTAATAGAGATTGTTACTGTTTTCCCACCGCATATTTTTCATGTGCTTAATATCTGTTAAGTGACATATAATAGCACGTTTTTATGAATGATATGTTACACCAGTTCTACATGTGATATAATTGCTAGGTTATTCAGATTATTTGAAAATACATTGTAAGTTTGATCAGAGTTTGACTTCTGTTTTGTATGGAGGCAAAGAGAAGGCTTAGAAAAGACACATTAAAAACAATTGGAAGTGCTTGAATTTTAGTGCCAGTTCCTTGGTACAGTAGAGTCACACTGTCTTCCTCTTAGCGTTTCATAGGTATGGTCTCACTGTGCCTTTTAAATTCACTGCGTAATACTGTGTACAATGTCAGATCTATATAGGAAAAAGATATTTAGGAGGCAAACGAGGTTCCCTTTTATTGGTGAAATGATCATATATACTATGTATTCAATTATTTCCTACTTACAAGAACAATAAACATACAAGAAAAAGAAATAACTGCCCAAAATAAGAGTAATTTTTAAACCAGAGCCCAATCTTTGAAAAATCCTTGCTACCATCGTTTTTAAATTGCAGTCCATTGCCATTTAACTTAACTTTTTCAACGCCACCTTCCTGTTAATTGTAACACCTCTGTTCCTATCAAGTCAAATGTTTGTCAAATGAAATGTCCTGTTAAGTGCGCTGTCTAGCAGCTCACACATGCGCCTATATGTCCAGGGTATGTATTCTGCATTGCATCCTCAAATAAGTGCATAGTGTGTACAAAGTTTTAGAACTTTTTTAAAGAATAGAGTAACTTCCATATTCAGTGCTAACTTTCACTGTACTAGAGTGTTACACACATGGCAGTCAATATTTTGTATAGCTAAAGTACTATGCAATCTTAGTTGTGGTACATGATTCAACTTCTCTGCTCATTCATTTAATACTGTAGTCTGTGTTATTTATTTCTTGTGTAATCAGGGACATAGTTTACAGAGTATCTGAAGAACATTAGGAAACTAAAGGGTAGTATTGAGTTTTGTTTTAGTATAAGTATTGTACGGAAATATTGAAATCAACGCACTGACAGATCTGTCCTTCCTTTTCCTTCTGCTTTCACCCAGAAACACATCATTTTCGAAAGTGTGAAATGACAACTTCTTTAAAAATATTAGCCCATGTAAAAAAGCCATAGAGCAAAAATATAACAAGTTAAGTAAGCCTACAGTTGGCCAATCTACCGATATGATAGTAATGTCGGCATAATAAGAAATGACGATAAGTCGATATTGAATCTGTTGGATATTGTGGTATTGCTATCAGAAACGGGAGTCACTGATGTTTTACAGACAGATGGTGAATTGTAGTTTGGGACGCAGGAAAGAGAGAGATGCCAGGGAACCCGGGATTGTGGAAGCCCCCCTTCCCTGCGCTTAGCAGCATTTCCCCTTACCTCCAGGATCGCTGTGCCCCGTGTTTCTCCCATTCCCCTAATTTTCCCCCTTACCCCCATTCTGTTGTATAGGATTGGGTATATTATTTATTTTCCAATGTCGTTTATTTTAATACATTTACATATGTAACCAATGCTAAGACAAAATACCTTGCACATCATTTTTAACATTTATTATGAAAAAATGCTTTGAAGTAGTTCAGTTATGAACGTCTTCCGTTGTTTTTCTATTCTTTGTTTAGTGTTCTTTCCTATGCTTCCTATTCAATTGATATTTATCACGATCAATGTCGTTATCACGATACATTTCTCCATATCATTATCGATCGTGGGCACTGTTTTGCTCTTGCCCAGCCCTAGTTCAGCCAATGTTTTTTGAAGACAAGCTGCATTTCATGAAGTACATTACAGTTATTTTAATGTAACGCCACAGTCATAACACTGTCACATTTTCCTTTTGCTGTCTGCGGAATGACTTATACGCAGCGTATGCTCGGAAGAAGTTCCATTGAAGGAGTGTGGCACCTTTAACCAGCTACAATGCGTCGCTTTCTTCTCCAGCACGGAAGGGGTTATAGTGAAGTGACGAGCGAGCTTAGTCCTTGGCGGCAATCATTGTTTTTCTACATCACAATTGGCGCAAATGGGCACAGCATTAGCAGTTGGATGGCCCGTAGATAACAAAAGCAGGAGGATAAAGTAAGCCCCCATTGGGAAGGGAGAAATACACTTAGCTGCTGTAATACATAAGTCATTGCAGACACCCACTGAATTTATTTTGGGGTTATGGCAACAATGGCTAAATCAGAAATCATTTTCCTGTAAGCAAATCTCTGCAAAATCACTATTCCACGTTGTGCAATGTCCCAGCTCTCTGATCAGTTTGCTATTCTTTTTTTTTTCTGCAAAGATGATTTACCTGTTCACCATGATATCCTGTTCTCCTAAATCAGTGGTGCTCCACGCCAGTTCTCAAGGGCCACCAACAGGTCAGGTTTTAAAGATATCCCTGCTTCAGCACAGGTAGCTCAGTCAGTGGCTCAGTCAAAGACTGAGCCACTGATTGAGCCACCTGTGCTGAAGCTGAGATATCCTTTTAAACCTGACCTGTTGGGGAGTCTGGGTACTGGAGTTGAGCATCGCCATCCTAAATTATTCTTTTAAAAAAGGAATAAGCACTTAGCTTCTATGTCTTTGCTTAGAGTAAATTAGATCGCCGGCTAGTGAATGGAGCCTGGGATGTCAGATATAAGTAATGTACATTATGCAGTGCAAACTTCTAGTCCCAGCCCAGAAGTAGGGATTCATGGCAGCTTGTGGTACTCTTACTAAAACGGTCTATAGAAATGATTACATTCTAATAGAATATGTAGCGTGGCTACATATGCAGTGTTATTTCTATAGAATAGTCATTTTCATGTTCCTGCATGGTAATAGAAACACCATTACCTGTGACCTGCCCTGTGTCTACACTTCGTTCATTCTCTAGGTGGTAGGAAAGTAGTTGATAATAGATGGTTATACATTTGCCTGGATGTTTCACTTGATGTGTTATACAGGATTTAAAAGCGCCATATACAATCTACTTGCCCCTAGAACATATTGAATATTCGATCTGTAAGAAATATTACTAATGTTTAATCCCAGGTGCTTTCGTCTGCCTTGAAAACAATCTTTAGACATTGTTTATCATTGGTTTCTAAAGATTTTCAAGTGTTGGTGAAAGATACCCTGTCACATAGTATAATTCATGGCATTTACCTTTTTCGTTCTTATTTAATCATGCCTTGATCACAACCTCTCGTACAGATTAAGTGATCAAATCTTAATTCAAATACCACGTGTCCCATTTATTTTATGGGTTCAAATATTTAAGTCAGTTTACTGTGTCCAAATTATAAATTGGGATAGTCAGCAGTTTAGTAAACAGTCAGAATTTTTTAAATCCCACACTAGTTTTGTATAATACAACAGAAACACATCTGTGGTTCCTTAGAAAACATGATATGTAAGTCAGTGAATTTGTTTGGTTTTGTTTCCATTGTTTTGTGTATCCTCTAGCTGTTAAACGCATGATTAAAATACAAGAAAACTGTCAAAATCCTGTCATCGTAATGAGCATTGTATATGTAAAACTTAATTATGCCGACTGCATAACTTCAGTTTTATAAATACACTTTATTGTCAATGTGGAGTAACTCAATAATGGTTTGTCTTAATAATGTATATCCCTAAAATTATTTATATTTCTGGCTGTTCTTATTTTCTCTCTCATATGCATATATATATATACCGTATATATATATATATATATATATATATATATATATATAATATATGTGTTTGTGTGTGTGTGTGTGTGTGTGTGTATATATATATATATATATATACAGTATATATAATATATATCTGTGTATATATATATGTGTATGTGTATATGTATATGTATCTTTATATATATATATTGAGAGTGTGAGAGAGAATGTACATTTTTTACATCCCCTTCAGCTGGAATCTCACTCATCCTCCATCAGAACTAGGTTTTGGCTATGTGCTTTGAACTTTATTAACGATCACTTTGTCATTATCTTTCTTACTCTAAACATCTTTGTGCATTTTACGCATTACATCCATTAATACATGTAACCTACGAACATTGCTTATTATATTTACCTGCGGAGAATAAAAGCCCTAAGATTACCTCACCGGAGTTTAAACATGTAAGCCACATGTTGAACAGATGTTTGAAACATATGTGTTAGACAGCTGAGCTGTGTCTCTATGTAATGTTAGGTTTGCCCTATTTCTTCTGTGGGTACATGTTAATTGTATACTGTGGGTCAGGTTCCTAGAAAGAAGTTGAACATTACCGAGTACTCAATCACGTATTTAGGATTGTCATATTATTTTTTTTATTGTAGTTTCCTTTTAACGCAGCCTGCCATAAAATACAATTTTAATAAAGAATATACGCACAAAGGGAATGATTTCTAGATATTGTACTCTGAGTCAGTCACCACTACAGTATGTGTACAATCTCACAGATCCTATGAGGCTCACTATGTCTATCATCTTACGTGATGGAGGCATAATGAGATAAAGGGACAATAAGTTGATAACCGGGTCATTACTACTAGGGCGAGGATTCCAAATTGTCCAAAGAAACTCCCATAGATGTGATTAAGCACTTTGGATAACATAGAATTACCCCCTAAATATAGAGCATCTCTATAGTGCAACCCCATAAAGCTTCTACTTCTTAATGAATATATTATTTAAGAGTCCCAACACATAACCCATTTCCAGGTCTGCTATGCTAAGTTTGTGTAATATACCTGCCCACGCTGCTGCCCTGTAACTTATAAGGCACCCAACGACATATCTTTGTTTATTGGTAGATAAATGGAAATCAGAAGTGTTGCACTTGGAAGAAGCTGCATTTATTGGTGGTTTCCAATAAGATTCCATGACAAAAAATGTATAGACAATTGAAAGTAGTTGTACTTATTATTGTTTGATTTTGTAACTCTTTAAGTTGAGGTGCCAATGCTGAAACGTCTCTTCAACAAACTGCTTCTGAATGTTCTCTCCAGCTGCCTGCTCAGCTTAAAAGTTGGTTTGAGATTTTTTGTGTGTCCCAGAATCCTCCCTGCCATGATATAACTTGTACCCTCTCTATGCAGAAAACAGACGTTCAAAAGGTTCTGGTTAATATATTCGTTTATATTCAATACCAAACTGCATATAAATCCAAATAAAAAAAAAACTGCCTCTGGAAGCGTTCCAAGTTCTCTCTATTCACTTTCTTATACTTCTGGTATACATATCAATCATTAGGTAATTAGGCTTGTAATAACAATTTGCTTTTGTTTTTTCTTAACAGTCAGGCAGTCTCACATTTGCTTGCCTGCCTGTTTCCCTGTGTACATTTCTATTTACACAAGCATTTGAATGATACTGTGCTACTTTTCCCCCCGTATTAGTTATTTGTTAGAAAGTTACCAGAGTGAAACGCTGAACGTGATGAAATTGCATTTAACATTACTTGTACGAACTTGTTTTTTTTTTGTTTTTGTGGCAAGGTGAAAACCGACATCAGTTCAGAGATTGTTTTGTCAGCAGATGATACCAGAATAATACCACAAAATATGAAATATGAAAACATTGCTTGTTTCACTCTTTTATCAAACCTTTTTATGTTTTTATCAGTGACTCTTTCCTTTCCAGTTAAGCTATAACACTTGATGTTTTATTTTTTTTTAGCATATTAAAAAGTTAGCACCGTTTTTTCTCGCGGTAAATACAAGGATTTGCAGGGAAAGGTTTATTAAGCATTATAGAAGCTAGCAGAATATTTTGCACCTTGTTTGTAGTGTACAATTTACATAATGATTGACATTGTGTGGGGTTGTATTGCTTGCTTCATGATGTAGCAGTATACTGTAACGATGTTTCAAATATTCATTTTGCCGCCTTATCTGCTGAAGGAATATGCAAAGCTCTCTCTCTCTATATATATATGTCTGTCACTCGAATTCTATGAGTATAGCACAGGGGTGGGTAACGCCAGTCCTCAAGGGCCACCAACAGGTCAGGTTTTCAGAATTTCGCTGCTTCAGCACAGGTGGCACAGTCTTCGACTGCACCTTCTGTCATATCCTGAAAGCCTGGCCTGTTGGTGACCCTTGAGGACTGGAGTTGCCACCGCTGGTCTTGCCTAACAATGACTTTATAATATATCACTTTATCTTCAATGCTGAAATCATTTGCAAGGGGTTTCAGTCAAATGTGGATTGTAACTCTTTCATTGTATTTTTTTTATTAAGTATATACCCTATATACAGTTATTGCATGTTTATGAAACCCTTTATCAGACCAGCAGGGAAGCGATGCACAGATCTTTTAGTGCCTAAAACTAAACAGCAGTTTCTGTGACTTTATCAGAAGATGCCCTGGAACCTCTACTGAAAGAATAATGCTAATAATTGACTGTAAACCTTTGGGATTGTTCTGGCCCGTTTCTCAGGAGTACGCTAAAAGCAAATTTAATTAATATTGTAACTCAACTGACTGTGATTTCTAGTTTTTTGTCATGTTGATTTACTCTGTTATTCAAGATGTTTCTAGCGCTACAATAAGTGTTGTAGACCCCTGCAACACACCGCGTGTTATGCTGCTTTGGCATTAGAGGGGTTAATGTTGATAGCTCTGTCACGTAACCCCTGCACTATACCAATAGTACCATTATTAGAATAATCCTCACTGTCACTTTGTCTTGTGTACTATAGGGCCCATGAATGCAATGTATGTTTTTCAAACTTAACGGCAGATCCTCAGAAGATCGCTCATTTCTTTTAAGGTTACGTTGCCTCATTTTAGCGTACTCATATCCGTAACGTATATCCCCAAAGCTGCTTAAGGCTATGCTGTTCACCCATTTCCCTTAGAAATACGGGAACCTTGAATTGTAACGGACAGTTTGGCTTCTTCATATGCAAATGGTATGGTAATGAGCACTTTACCTACCAACGGAGACCCCCAGACCTCCGGGACTGTTAACGTTGTGCTAATAACGCTCCGATATTTAGCGCCTGCAGAAAGCCGCCCTTACTCACTTCTAAACCCGGAGGAGCATTGTGTTATTTCTACAATAACCTACAAGTGGAAAAGGAAGGGCTTGAGTGGTAACCATAGGAATAGATTGTATAGGAATTAACCCTTTCATGATATGTGTTATACTAACAGATATATAGTGGAACATAAAAAAGCTGAAAACAGCAACAAATTAATATATATATATATATATATATTTTTTAAAGGGATTAACTAAATGTTGTTTTTTGTATAAACAATTTTTTTATGAGTTTTGTACAGTAAAATAAAACATACAAGTTATACAGTAGGGAACCAAAGGACCCAGAAGAGTCTTGGAATCATACGTCACAATTAATTTTGTATATGTGTATATATATATATATATATATTTATATAAATATATATATATATATATATATATACATACTTAGGGGAAAAAAAGAGGATAAAATTTAAAAAAATTGGGGGGGTTGGAGGACAGCAATCTTTGATTATAATTTCCAGAGTTAAAATAACACGATCTCTCCTATCCCCTTCGCAAACCCTCTTTCTGGCTTTAAATTTTGTATACTATGTTGTTTACTAGCGTAATTAAACGCTAGATATGTTTATTTGGCCTACTATTGTACGTATAATTTATGGTATGAAGTCTGAGTTTACCAGAATGAATATACATACTGTATAAGGAAATTATTTTCAAGGAGACAGAAGTAACCAAACTATGTAATTACACACAGTTCAGGCTTTTTTTTTTGGTAAAAGCCATTATAATTTTTTTTACATATATAATATTCTAACTAGTATAGTATACTGACGTTCCCTAGTAACGTTCCTTCCTAATGCGCATGCGCTGTGTATTTTGTGGGCTAAGGTAATCCCGTTCTTCCAGGTAATGTTACTTTGGTCGTTTTGCTAACGGACCTTACTGCTGCATATCATTAGCCTTGAGGATACTCGTTAATAAGGAGGAAAATAAGGTCCGTTACCTAATTAGATCTGAGGATCTACCACTTAGAGCAGGGGTGAGCAACTCCAGTCCCCAAGGCTCCCCAACAGGTCAGGTTTTCATGATATCCATGCTGAACCAAAGGTGGGTCAATCAGTGGCTCAGTCTAAGACTGAATCACTGATTGAGCCAACTGTGCTGAAGCAGGAATACCCTGAAAACCTGACCTGTTAGTGGCCCTTGAGGACTGGAGTTACCCACCCCTGCCTTAGAGGCGAAAGACCATTCTTTTTTGTTTTGTTTTTTTGCAATAAGATGAATTAATAATAAAGAATTGCATGCGTGTACGTAGATTCTGAGCACGCGTGTACGTAGATTCTGAGCACGCGTGTACGAGATTTTGAGCACGCGTGTACGTAGATTCTGAGCACGCGTGCACGAGATTTTGAGCACGCGTGTACGTAGATGTTGAGCATGCGTGTTCTCCTGTGATGTTTGCTATTGTACGGATGTTCACACACAAGTTTGACTTCTGTATATGTTGGGAAGTTTAAAATCAGCGCAAAAGCTATTTTGCGTATAAGGAAAGGCTTGAGCTTGGAAACGTTGTGTAAATACTAATATATATAAAGAAATCTGCTAGCCTGGAGTGCCAAATTCATCCTGACACTTCACAAAACCCCCAATCCAGATAAACAACATGGGGAACAAATATATAGTGGAACATTCCTTGCTATGTGTTTTTGTTGTTTTAATGTCTGTATTAAGTGAGACATGCGGATGCGGTGAATACAGTTTTTCCCTAACCATAAAAAGGGTTATTCATTACTTTTTTTTCATGGACGTTCTCTCTCCAGTCTGTGACACATATCAGCAAATAGTTTTCTTTGTAAAAAAAAAAAAGTGAAAGTGGCAAAGAAAAAAGGGCACTGAGACATCCTTATCGTCAGATAGCACACATGCTATAAATTGCCTGTTTGTAAACCCGATAGAAACGTAACATGAATCTCTGCCCCAGACCGAGGCTTATGTTGCTTTGCTTTGAAATGACAGTCAGGCTCCATCAGCAATGGAGACGAGGCTCATTGTAAACACACACGCAATAGAAAAAGCAACTGCAGTGATTGAGTTGGAAGCCTCTTTATTCTGTACGTAGCAATATGTTGCAGACCTGGCCAGCGCTGAGACGCGGAAGGGCCAGTATCAGGTTAACTTTCTGTAAAGAAAAGGAAACTGGGTTCTTTGCCAGGGCTGCAATTTGGGGATAGTTCCAGCAGTTGAATTTTTTTTATTTTGAAATATAGAATAGCGATCCTTATTTCATTTACACACCAAGGTGGGTAATTGTACTTCAATGAGGATTTCAGGCCAGAGACTGACGCTTTGGACAGAATAGAAGAGGGGGTAACTGGTCCACTTTATATTTTAATATCCAGGGATGAAAGGAGGATTGACCCTTTCTGTTTTGTAGCATAATTATACTGTATTTTGATTTTTTTTCTAATATACAGTACAGTCCAAAAAGCTTTCCTATTAATTAGATTGTAAGCTCTTCGCACTGACTCCTTTTCCTAAATGTGACTTATGTCTAAAGCGCTCCTTCCGATTATGCGTTATTTGTTATTTATATTATTATGTCACGTGTGTTACTGCTGTGACGCTGTGGACATTAATGGCGCTATATAAATAAAGATATACATACAATATCTAACAAATGTAAGATTTATTCATTTATAATCGGGCAGATTACCATTACTTTTTTAAAGCCACTACAATCATTAGGTAGTTCCACTGTTTCCACGCTCGCAAGCTTTGGGCAGTTAATGTGTATTTATTTATTTATACACTTATGTTACCAGTAAAGTAGTGAGTGCCTTGAGCGTTACCTCTCGTTTATAAGAACAAATCTAGTGCTTTACATTATAAAGGGCTTCTGTCACCAAACCATTTCTTAACATCACCGGACACTGAGTCCCACACTGGTGACAGAAGAATGTATTCTGAGCTGCATGTCCCGTTAGTAGTGTTATGCAGATACTGTAGGTACATGAGGAAGCATCCCCGCTGACCGCACCTTTACCCAGTGACTGGTCAGTGGCAGAGGCGGCTGCAATGCATCACAATGCGCCTGCTGACCTACGAAAGGTTGAGCCTTCAGATTCCTGGTGTCTAGCAATAAATGTAATAAATATATTTGTACTTACTCCAATGGCCCTTCAGTACTAACCAAGCAAATTCAGTGACCCATTATATAAATGAATCCTTGCTGCAATGTGATCAGCTTAGCTAATGCAAAACAGTTATTGACGTGCAAACAAGACAGCTAATCAATACATTGGTATTGTATTTCTCTTATTTTTCTTAGGTGCTTTCCTTAAATATATGTATAATGCTGCCCTTAAATCCTATTACTTAGCCTTAATAATGCGAAATCTCTAGTTATATACATAGTATGTTTGCTCTGTACCTTGGATAAAGATAATGTTAATTCATTTAGCTGTGCACGTAGGATCAATTTAGCTGTGCACGTAGGATCCATTTGGCAGTGCACGTAGGACCCATTTAGCAGTGCACGTAGGACCCATTTAGCAGTGCACGTAGGACCCATTTAGCTGTGCACGTAGGATCAATTTAGCAGTGCACATAGGATCCATTTAGCAGTGCACGTAGGATCCATTTAGCAGTGCACGTAGGATCCATTTAGCAGTGCACGTAGGACCCATTTAGCAGTGCACGTAGGACCCATTTAGCAGTGCACATAGGACTCATCAAGCACTAAAATGCCTAATATCAGTGATCAAAATAGCCTAAAACAGTAGCAATACTGTGATTCTTTTATTTTTTGTTTAGAGCAGGAGTGGTCAACTCCAGTCCTCACGGCCGCCTACAGGGCGAGGTTTTCTGGGTATCCCTGCTTCAGCACAGGTGGCTCAATCAGTCCCAGCTCCAGCACAGGTGACTCAATCAGTAGCTCAGTCTTCGACAGTAAAATAAAACATACAAGTTATACAGCAGGGAACCGAAGGACCCATAAAAGCCTTGGAATTATACGTCACATTTTATTTATATATATATATATATATATATATATATATATATATATATATATACAGTATATATAAAAAAAATTACACACACGCACACTGAGGGGAAAAAGAGGATAAAATATAATTTGGGGGGTACCAGCAATCTTTGATTATAATTTCCAGAGTTAAAATAACACTCTCTCTCCTATCCCCCAATCCCTCTTCAGTTCTTCGACTGAGCCACCTGTGCTAAAGCAGGGATATTCAGAAAACCTGGCCTGTTAGTGGCCCTTGAGGAGTGGAGTTGGACACCCCAGGTTTAGAGGGACAGATGCTTAAAATAAATGTTGCATCCATTCCCCCTAATTAATTTTATTCACAATAATAAATGCCCTGTTTCCTTTACCGGCATTGCATTGTAACACATAAGGTGTTCCAGGCGCCAAGTCCCGAATCTCTTATTTCAAAATCTATCATTTTTTGGCGTTGTGTTTTCAATCAGTTTTCAGATGCACTGTCACTCTTGTCTGTCTTTTGGAGGCGGAATCTTCTTATAGTGTCTACAGTTTTTGGGAACTGACCAACAATAAAATAGTCTTATCATTTCCTTACATAGAAATAGGTAGGTTTGATGCCTATATATTCAGTGGTTTGAAACATTCTAATGAAAAATGCTTGTTGCATTTTAATACGTTAAAAATGTAATTCAGAGTTGTTTAATAAAAAAACATTGCTACAAGTATTTCCTCATAGTACAGAACTGATATATTAAACAAACAAACAAACACATGTATCATATTGCTTGGTCTGCAGCTTTAAAAGGTAACCAGAATATGGTAAAAATTTACCCTAAAAACAAATTTGCAAACATTTTAATCAACCGTTTCCCTGTCCAAGGGGCTCAGTAACGCATTGCAATGCTTTGCTCACCCCTCCGGCAGCAAACACATGAAATGTTTGATGTCCCAATCTTCTAGTTGCCTTTTTGAACGAGGAAATGCTTTTTACTGAAGTTTTTCTAGTTTTGGTACATTCCTAATCCGGAGTTTTTTTTTTTTTTTTTTTTACAAGTGTGCAAATGCGGTGGATTGAGTTACACGGGGCCGTCGATGCGCCCCGTCCCGCATGTGGGGAACAGTAAAACCAATAGGTGGTAAATAGAAAGAATCCCTATAAAGTTATTTATTGATTTCAGTTGCCTAATGCATTCTTTATGCACTTCTTGTGGTGTAAAGGCGTGAAGACAGATTTCTTTCTGCGGCATTTATTCCAGGTCTTAAACTTCAAGCAGTCCCGAAAACGTTTTCTAGCCCCTTTCATCATGCGTCTGCAAAATGTGGCAGAAAGTTCTGATTGTATTGATCAGCTATAGGGCCGGAATGGACACTGTATATGTCTCCTCTGGGCCTGAAGGTGACACAGAACGCATCAGCGTTCATTCAAGACCCAGCATATACTTCTTGTGGACATAAGCTGGACACTTGAATTTTTTTAACCAAATACTAGATTGCGTGTATATATATATATATATATATATATATATATATATATATATATATACAGTATATATATATTTCTTTGTGTGTGTGTATGTATATATATATATATATATATATATATATATATATATATATATATATATATATATATATAGTACAGAAATAAATCAGCGCAATATATAATCAATATGTTATAATATGAATAAAGTGCTATAAGTGCAGTAGAATATTAAAGACAAATATAGAATATAATTTATGGGTGTTCAATATTTGAGTCTACTATATGAATACATGAATATCTGAACATACAAAACAATAAATTAAAAAAATGTAAGTTTTATTTTTTAGGTGTAGATGATATACATATAGATTTATTTTTAGGTGTAGATGATATACATATATATTTATTTTTAGGTGTAGATGATATACATATAGATTTATTTTTAGGTGTAGATGATATACATATATATTTATTTTTAGGTGTAGATGATATACACATATATATTTATTTTCAGGTATAGATGATATACTTATATATTTATTTTTAGGTGTAGATGATATACATATAGATTTATTTCTAGGTGTAGATGATATACATATAGATTTATTTTTAGGTGTAGATGATATACATATATATTTATTTTTAGGTGTAGATGATATACATATATATTTTACACTATATCTAACACTGCAATAGAAATACCGTATAGGGAAGATAAGAGTACAGATAAGATAAGTGCATTAAGACAAAAAAGTCTAGCACGGGTGCGCAAACTGGGGGGTGCAACATTCTCTGCAGGGGGGGGGGGGGTGGGGTGTGGCGTGTAGAGGCCCCGCGTGCTTCCCGAAGGCATTTAAATTAAATGCCGGGGGAGCGGCGAAGGCCTCTGTAAACTTCATGTCCCTGGGCTCAGACGGCTTCTGGAGACGCTGCGTCACGTGACGCTGCGTCACCATGGCAACGTGACGCCAGACCGCTGGAGCCAAGGTAAGGAGGGAGGACGCAAGGAGGGGGGGAGAGCAGACGGGGTGGGTCTAGGGTAAAATGATTGCGCCCCCCCTAGTCTAACAGAAACAGTAGGAGTACATTTGAGTGCAATGGTTAGAGCTGGTATAAGAACATACAGACTATCCTTTACGGAGCAGTTGTCATCCAGGACGATTCAAATGCTTTGCTGAATAGGTGAGTTTTCAGATGAGTTTTGAAGTTAGAGAGAGAAGGTTCTCGGCGAAGATTATGAGAGAGCGTGCAACATGTGAGAAGGGTTGTATGTGGGAGCGGACAAGGGACACAAGGGGCAGAGAGAAGACAGGTCCCAGCAGAGCTTAGTAAGAGAGTTGGGTTCTAGATATAAAGAAGGGCAGGGGAGTGGAGAGCCGTGGCAGAGAGAACGATCATTGTGTAGCGAATGTGGAGTTCAATAGGGAGCCAGCAAAGCGTTTTCAGGACGAGAAAGGCAGAGAGAGGAGAGTGAGGTGATCTTCGCAGTAGGAAGCTGCGAGGTGGTGAGGCCAGTAAGGAGAAGGTTGCAGTAGTCCAGGCGGGAGATCATGCGTTGGCATTTTAGTACTAGCGAAATGAAAAGGGTCGTATTTCAGCAATATTGCAGCGAAAGAAGCAGCAAGATTTAGCAATAGTACAGTTAGGTGAGGTAATAACAAGAAAGAAGGGTCAACAAACCTACACAGCGGCTTGGGGAACTGGATGGATTGTCATGTTACTGACTGTGATGGAAAAGGGCACAATGAGGCCTGATTTAGGTGGGATTATGAGAAACCCCAACAAGTGTGTTTCCAGTTTGCTGTATTACCTTATCACCTATTCAAACAGTGTAGAACCGGACGTTTTTCATGTGACTCAGACTGCAATTCCGTATTGTTACTTCTATACCTTCAAATCAATAGCCTACGTACAGTACCTCGTGTGTGGGTCAGGGTGCTGTCCTTTAGAACAGGTCTTACAGCAACTTGGGTGCGAATGTGCAGTGAGAAGCATCATGTGTAGTCACATGATGTCTTAGCTCTGAGCCATTCTGCAAAAATGATTATAGATCTTTCTAGGAAATGTAGATACGGAGATAATACACGCTACACTATGTGTGGTAGGTACAGGGGCTGTGTAATGCATTGAGATTCAGTTTGGCAGTGAGGGGGTTAATGTTTTATACTTATCTTACTCCTGGAAACTTCCAAGTTTGGAAACAGTTTTTGGCAAGTTGATGGTATAAATTGTTTCTATCTCCTATTCTTTTTAGGTAGTGCTGCACGTTAAAGTATACATCGTTTTACAGTCACACTCCCACTTTACTAACATGGTGTAGTACGGGCTTCTGCGTGCCGCGCTTTTGACGTTCCTGTCATTATTTCGGTACCGTATTTCCTGGTAAATAACAGAGAGAGAGAGGGAAGAGGTGCTTCGAACATGTGGAGTTTCACAGTCAGGGAGGGCTCCAAAACCAAACTGAAAGCACAAGTACAGTACGTGTAGTACAACATACTGTCCCAAACACTAAAGAGTGCACATCCATATGGGAACCTGAAAAAGGAAGGAAAGACAGTATTATTAATATTATTATTATTAAGTACCTGCCTATATTTATAAAAAGTGACTTGGTCTAAGCCTTTAGGAAGTGGCCCAGCTGAAAGCAGTAAAGTGTGCTTTCAGGCAAAAGGTAATCTTAAAAATACCATTCTTTAGCCATTGATCGAAGAGTGTTAAAACAAATCAAGGTTCTTTTCTGAAATGCAGGAATGTAATCATGATAGACAGAAGGATCTTTATATCCATTTATCTTAAGCCTTATTTTGTAAGAGCACAATTGCAGAGAATGTTTTGGAAATCTGACAGTAAGATAAACCACATGTCACAGAACTGACTCTAAACATTTATGTGGCATTAAGAATGTCACTGTTAAAAAGACAGTTCCTTTTCTGTATTCATGCGTGTGGAAGACGAAATCATTTTGTACATAGCGCTGTTTACGTGATTGCAGGACGACACAGTGCTGCCACCGAAGCGCTTTCAAACTAATTGTACATACAGGCACATGGATATTAAATAACGGAAAGTAGCATGCACTGGCTTCTGAATTAACCATTTCCAGGGCCAATCAGTAGCTTAGATATCCCTGCTTCAGCACAGGTGACTTAATCAGTTGCTAACTCTTTGACTGCACCACCTGTGCTGAAGCAGGGATATCCAGAAAACCTGACCTGTTGGAAGTCTTGAGAACTGGAGTTGGCCACTCCTGGCTTAGATGCGAAACTACTACGAGGGTGGCCACAGTCAGTCAACGCCTCAATCTAACACAAACCTGCCCTCTGTTCTGCATACACTCCCAGTCTTCTAACACAAAGCTCCAGTTTGCTTACTGCGTAAAGGCTACCCGCGTATAGAAAGGTACTGTTCAAATCCTAAATGAGGTCACGTTACCGATAACTTAATTAACTTGCCACTTTAAGGACTGAAGGAAGCAAACCACCTCCATGTATCCAATGTACTTCAGCAGTGCAGGGGTTAATACAGCCACGGTTTAGGTCTACCTGTAGCTTTTTATTGTAAGCACAAATCTAGTCGGTCTCTTTTTTCCAACTGGTACCACATATGAGCGATCTGCTGCAGTAACATTTGGGGGATTGCTCTGTATCAGCTGACCAGGCGTGATTCCCGAACATCTCAATATTCTGCCACTTTGTTGTGTTGGGGGCATGCAAATGTGTCTGGTTAAGTGCACAGCACAGTTAGGGGTAGTTGCTTGGACAGTGCGGGAAGCACGACAGATCAATTAGGAAGTTAATAGACTATCTGAAAGTCTGATTTGGCAGGATCAGCGCAGTGCAAGATATGATGATAATGAATGATTGAATTAAGACCATTTCTTTACATTTCCTCTATCAGTATGATTGTCTCATGCTTCTGTTACACCCGCAAACTTCCAGGCTTGGAAACCATTCTGGAAGTTTATGGTGTAACTTGTGGCTCAGTGTTGTGGCACATTACATTGTATTAGCCGGGACTCTCACTATTATAATCTGAAAATGAGTCACTTATCGAAGCTGTTAAAACATTGTCAGCAAAGAATAATTTACCGGGATCAACCCCAAGTCTTTTAGGGCTGAAAAGGCAAAACATGCATAGCAATGTCAGTCAAAGACTGAGCCACTGATTGAGCCACCTGTGCTGAAGCAGGGATATCCTTCAAACCTGACCTGTTGGGGGGGGGACTTGAGGACGGGAGTTGGGAGATGCCCCCGCTCGGACAGATCGTGTATAAAACCTAGTGCAACAGCTCTGAAGTGATTCGGTTTGGATGCTTTTCTCTCTTCTGCTCCCTCGACTTGTCCGCATTTCCAGGTGCTTTGCTTGCTTGTCAGGATCGGCTAGCACTGTGCTGGACAGAGGAATATCCCTTTTTACTGGGGATCCTGCAGGATCGGACATGTCACAAAACAATGAGCTGCATTATTTACAGCAGACTTGGGGTTTTGCTCCTTTGAGACAGTGTATAGTAAAGGCTTCTCGGTTGTCACCACTCATTGCTTTTGATTTGTTTGACAAATCAAATAATACAACCACTTTGCTTTTTGCATTGCAGCAAAGTGGTTATGAATGTATGTAAGGGTTAACAAATGTATAGAGATTGGCAATTAAATAAAAGCTGTTCACTCTTTATTGTATTGTACAACCAAATGTGTTTGATTCTCCAAATATGTTAAACAGCTTAATGTTTCTCTACCCCAAAAAAGTCCCTTTCTGCATCAAGTGGCTAAATTAATATTAATGAATATTATTATTGTATTTTTAACTGTACATAGCGATTTACTCTTTATAAATACACAGTATTAATACAGGGTTGTATAGTCATAAAAAGGTCAGAACTCCAGGCATAAATGCTGTTTGAAATCTGAAGAGCTTCTGTAAGCATTTTGAATCACCCATTTTATAGTTCTATATTTATAGTGACTATAATATATAATTTACAGTGCCTGGTTTTATAGTGTTTGCACTAAATATTGCATCCAACATTGCAGTCTATGCAAATCTTTTGGCTTTTCAGCCCTGAAAAGACGCGTGATTGATTGTACATCTCGGAGGTGTTGTTCATGTTAACTGATGCTGAACACGTACAATGATAAGCATGCCCTTTTGCGTTTCACACTACCATAGGATAAACTCAGATGTAGCCAGCTCCAGTCCTCAAGTGCTACCAACAGTTCAGGTTTTCTGGATATCCCTGCTTCAGCACAGGTGGTGCAGTCCTCGAATAAGCCACTGATTGACCCACCTGTGCTGAAGCAGGGATATCCTGAAAACCTGACCTGTTGGTAGCTCTTGTGGACTGGAGTTGGCCACCGCAGGGATAAACTTTCATTTGTTCTAAGTTGCCTGAAACCATTAAGCACTTTAGTATCGCTTTTACAAAGGAGCAACGTTAGGAGAGGCATATACTTCCGTTTCTTTCGTTTACAATCAAGGGCATCGAAATAATGCTTCAAACGTTAGAGTTTTGGAAATAATTAAGTGAGACATATGGAGGGTTTTAAAGTGTGTTTGTGTGGGCGTGTAATTAGTCCAGCAATCCAGATTCAGGCACATGGTGTGTGGACGCTCTCTCTCACATGCAACCAAAGACAAACATCACAGTTTATTCTGCCTAAGAAACTTTTGACTAGGTTGTGACCAGACATTAAAAAATGGTATGGTGGGTAAAAAAAAGAAGTGACAAAAACCCTCCACCGAACAGTAAATAAAAATACCCGACATGTCTCAGACAGGTACATATCCCTGTCTTTCCCTATTATCGCTTAGCAAACAATGCTTCCACATAAAGGGGAAAGAGAGGCTTGCAGTCCCGTCTGAGACATGCAGTGGTATTTCTTATTTACTGAATGGGTTGTGGAAAGCCAGGAATAAATATGTGAATGTATGAGGTGTTTAGCAGTAAGCAAGCTAACCAGTTTTCTAATTTAGCCAGTTCCCCTATTAATACAACTTCACACTTTGCCAGGTAAAAGGACAAGGCTCATGGTGTCTTTGAAAATAATCTGGGGGGCACACGCACTGCTGTTTTAGTTGTTATAAGAGAGAAGTTAAAGCAGCACTTTATGTGTGGGGACAAAAAGGTAATCTGTTAAGAGTTCTTGCAAAAGAAAATGCTGTATATTAATACATTTGTAGACTTGGGAGCTCCGATAATTGCAAACTAGAAAGTTCTTCTCCAAAGTGGTCTTTGTTTTCAGTAGATGAATGTACAAGAAAGGCGGTTTTAGGTGTAGACTTTGGGGAAGTAGCAGCTATAAGTCTTAGGGAAGTTGTATGAGTTTTTTGGGGGTCTCCCTTCTTTTATTAAAAAAAACTTTAGGTGTTTGTAATGCGCAGCCATGCTCGGTACTGCCTTATATTGCAGCATTTACATTTTGTAGGGGGGTTTCCCAAACTTGAAACGCTACTTTAAATGGGGAATGCCGACATGCCAGCTTGTATCATAAATCAAAACACAAGCACAGCAATATTATTGTGACAAGGAGTAGGATTAGTGTGATACCTCATGGCATGGACCATATGGGTTCCATGTGCCGGCCCGGCAGTCTTCATACGGAAATATGAATAATGCACAAAATGACTTTTGTTAAAAACCGTTCTGACACAGTTAGTGTGAATGATGGTACCCTCGGCTATTTAACACAGGCGTCCGTTTGTAATATTGGCCCCCAGACTACTAGTTTAATTTCTGAACGATGCCCTTCTTCACTCTGTATTAAAAACATTTAACAGGGAGAAAACATGGAAGAGTTTTCCATTTGAAAGGCATAGAAATCCTTCATGTCCCAATCACAGGTACTGCAGTATATTTTCTGTAGTTACAGTAACACCCCAAAAATACTGCACTGAGTGGGTGATGGGTCGGCCTAGTTTTGGGGCATGTGATGTTTGAGATCCAAGTTTAACATAGTACAGTTTTTCATTGTCTTGCAGTGTTAGAGCGGGAACCAATATGTTTACCTATGCACTTTGTATATCTTCCGTCTATATGCACATTACAAAACAATCAAGTGTTTAGGCAGCATTTGATTTTATCACGTTTATCAATATATTTGTTACGCCTTATTTTTGTTTCACTCTGTATACACATTATGCCGTTAGAGGGATAAAGGAGTTAGCACCCATTAATTATAATAATAATTGTTTGTTCTTGTATAGTGCTGCTAGTTTTACATAGCGCTTTACAGAGACATTTTGCAGGCACAGGTCCCTGCCCCGTGGAGCTTACAATCTATGTTTTTGGTGCTTGAGGCACAGGGAGATAAAGTGACTTGCCCAATGTCACAAGGAGCCGACACCGGGAATTGAACCAGGTTCCCCTGCTTCAAACTCGGTGACCAATCAGTGTCTTTACTCACTGAGCCACTCCTTCTCCATTAAGGACTAGATCGTGCAGGACTCAGTCAGTCTTAAGCCTTGTGTTGAGATGAAATTGGGTTATGCTGGGACAAGCGCTGTTAGTGAACATGTGACTAATACAAAGCGCTCCTGTGTCTTATTTTTATGGTTGCCACATGTTACTAGGGCAGGCGTAAGCAACTCCACCCCTGATCTAGGGGGAAGCCTTAATTAATTATGCATATGTAAAGCAAAATGATACAATTTTAGGGTTCAAAGTCTTGCGTGCAAAATAAGTAGCAAAATAAGTGTCATCATGTGTAGGTAATAATTAGATAGTAAGCTCTTTGCACATGGTTGCTGAAGCAGGGATGTCCTTAAACTGACCTGTTGGTGGCCCTTGAGGACTGGAGTTGTCCACCCCATAACTAGTGTGATGATGCTGAACAGCACTAAGACCAAAACCTTTCTCCACCTCCAGACATGGCCTTTAGCGCTCATGGGAAGAGAGTTCACTTGTGCGCTAAAGGCCATGTCTGTACATACTGTGCTATATGTATGCACACACAGCTGTCTCTTACACATACTAATACTCCTTGTTTTTCCATCCCTATACACCAATAGGGACCACATAGTATCCACACACACTTTTAGTTGTGCTACAATCTCTCACATTTCCACACCCACCCACCCTTTTGTAAAGCACTGTACTGTATATACTGTGGGCTCTCCATTCATTTTTATTCACACTGATACACACACACACTCTTACATCACTTGCTTTCAGGAACCTTTTGACACTTCTAGCCATAAAACACATCCACACCGGGGGAAGGACTAGCACAGATAACATTCCAAGAGACACTGTTGTTAAGTATACCTTTTGCTTGCTTCATTCATTGTAACATCGCCGGAAGAAGAGATCAGTGTATCTCGAAAGCTCACACAAATAAAAGCATTTCGTTAGCCACAAAACGGTATCATCTATTTATTTTTTGATTATTGAAGCTCGGCTAACACGTTACTGATACCTCTACATATATATATATTGTGTGATAAAGTGTTGCATGTATAAAAAATGAGCACATGAAACCGGAGAAGTCCATTTAATCAGAGCATTCAGGCCCCATTCATCTTTGCAACATTTATTTGAACGATATAATAATATTATGTTGTGTGTGTGGCTGGGGTATAATGATGAATTGTTTGCTTTCATGTTTCGTATTGTGTTCTTTAACATGTGTTTCACTTTATGGAGGAAGATTTATGGTGCATTTGAACTCTCCAATAAGTGTAGATATCACTGGCTTACTGGTTCGTTCTAATGAAGCTATTATACATAGATGAGACTTATGTTGCATACCTCTGTGGTACACACATCTTTTGAAGATTGGGCACCAAAATCTGTTCCGTAGTTTTAACCGGATTTAGTAAATGTGTTACCACCATTTTTTTTACATTTTCCTTCAACTAATGCAGGGATGGCCAACTCCAGTCCTCAAGGGCCACCAACAGGCCAGGTTTTAAGGATATACCTGCTTCAGGTGGCTCAATCTGGGGCTCAGCCAACGAGAACTGGAGTTGGTGCCCTTGTGGCGTTGACCACCCCTGAACTGATGTATATTGTAGCATCTTGAAAACATCTATAACCCATGAATGTGACAACAACTCTGGTGAAATCCTGGGATTCAGGGTTCATTGGGAAACATCTTGCCGATAGATATGAATAGTTGAAGCCAAACATGCAAAGTTACATCATAAAATAGGAAATTCCGATGTGCTTCTATTGGTGATGAAATGGTGTTCGAGTTTGTTCATTACAAGCTGGGCATCTATCTCTCCTAAGATGAAACTGCTACTTCACTCCTCTGCACAGCTGATTTGGGAGAGACTGAGAACGTATCTTTTAAAAATAAAATCCCCTGTTCATGATCTCCCTGTTTCCTGGCTGCAGCATTGATAATTGATGGCAGCGTTACATAAAGCACTTTGTTCTTGCCCTTGTGTTTTTTTTTTGCATCCAAGGCGAGCAGGAAGTTCCGCTGGCAATTTCAGTTTAATGGGGTAAAACAAAGACGGCCTTAGTCTCTTCTAAGTAGGATCACAGTCCGATTGGCTATGCGATTTATCATCAATTTGGGAAGGATAACGGGATGCTGCTTTCTTCCCTATCTTTAACCCATTGTACTTCTAGAACAGCCACTAACGTGCTGGTTGGGGCGATCTAGACCTGTGTACTACCTAATAAGATGTATCAATACGCCTAAGTAGCTGATTTGCTTAAATTCCGTGGATGTTGTAAAAAAATAATACGTTTGGCTCTTCTCAAGATACAAATAAGTAAAACAGTTACTTTAATGGGGAATTAATCTTTTCATAGAAGCCAATTGCACTGATTGTTGTTGAACAAAAACGTTTTTGACCTGCTACCCGAGGCTGTGTCTTTAATGTAGTTACACAGATAAAACGGAATTTCTGCCACTGCCACTTCATTTGGAACCCTACATTTGGATATGGTCTGTAAGTGTGCTCTCTAGCGGTGCTTAGACCCGCCAACAGCTATTCTGGGGCCCAGCACTACAATATTGACCTTGGCCCTGGGATGTTGTTGGAGGGCGGGTGAATGCCCAAACTTAGGTGTGGCAGAATCCCGCAGTGGTGGAGCAGAGGTTGGGACCATCCACTGCATGTAGGAGGAAGAGCCCGGCAGAGGAAGGGGGCTCCGCTGTCTGACACCAGAAGTCAGACCCGGACTTCCAGTATCAGCCAGCTCTCTGCCAGGTCCCAGTACAGTCCTCCTCCCCCCTCCTATTGGTGGCCATGTGGCCCTGGCTGTGTCATATATAATAGCTTGTAAATTGAAGCTCTGTTTGTGCAGGGAAAAATCATTCAGATTGCGTCAAGATAGTGTGGT
This sequence comes from Ascaphus truei, assembly GCF_040206685.1. Lineage (NCBI taxonomy): Eukaryota > Metazoa > Chordata > Amphibia > Anura > Ascaphidae > Ascaphus > Ascaphus truei. The sequence goes on from NC_134487.1 coordinate 300,300,284, forward strand.
AATTTACTGATTTGGTAACAAATAAAAGTATCTAGTGTCTCAGGGGAACAAAATAACGTTGGCACTCTTAATAAAAATATAAGTGGTTACATCTCTGGCGTCACTCTGAGTAACCATAGAGTTTCACTCAACCCTGTGCCCACGCGTCAAATGACATGTTTATTTTTTCTGTTAAATGATATAGGGACTATCCATTACACTGCGATAGTGCCAATCGGGGCACCATTGCACGGAAACGCCCTTTGAAGTCGATTAGAATTTCCGTGTCATAGCCCGATCGGTACTGTTACAGTTTAATGAAGAATCCTGTGTGATATATATATATATGTAAATGTTTTATATATTTGGTAAGTAAAGGGAAGTTTTGCTATAATGAGCTGAAACTTAACTGAATGGGGTCTTTCACAGAACAGAACACAGAATGCGTTGGAGTGAAGATGACATAGCTCACTCAGGTAGCTTTTTGTATATTGCAAACACAAACATTTGTAAAAATGACTGGACTTTTTTTGCTATTTTGAAAGGAGAGATTTGTGTATTTGCCATCCTTGAGAAAGCTTTGTATTCCCTCGTCATCGGCTATCCACAGAAACAACAGCGGGTATTGTTACGTGATGGTTTCACGCAGCCGCTAAGATATCTGTTTGCCACATGCTAAACTGCACTGGAATGTCTTGTGTGTAAAGTTTGCAAAACAGCAGTATCTGGTGGCCTTTTGACTCCGTGCTGATGGTAAATTTTGCCCTGGAGGGCACTTTTTATAGAGCTCCAACTACCTTTTCATGAACAACTCCTAGGTTTTAATTAGAAACTTGTGTAACACTAAAGCTCATCTAACGTCTGATTTATGCCCCCTTTTTATACCCTGTGAGATGATATGCCTCACGTCTGCCGTCCATACTGCCCCATTTCAGGAGCGTCCCCCAGCGAGAAGCTTGAGTCCGTTTCCCTTCCTATTGGCCGGACTTCTGAGACCCAGGAGAACACACACACGTGTGTTCTGAACGACCAGTCACTGCTCCCTTCTCACTGCCTTATTGATTCAGAGACATAGCTGGGTTACTTTCAGAACGATCAGTTCATCATCCTGAGGATTATTTACTACTTACTTAACATTGAGCAAAAGCAGGTCCATTTATTCCAAACCAAAGTTATTTCCAAAGAAAAATAAAACCTAAACACGGCTTCTGTAAGGCTGCACCTGGCCGGTCATTTTGTTTTTCATTAAGCCAAGCTATGTGAAATGGTAGAAATAGGTTATTTTTTTTTCTCCCTAAATTTAGGTATATAACATTTAGCAGTAAAGTCAGCAAGCAATAAAGTAGTTTTTTCTAACTGTTCGTGTTAGAAAAAAGACAAGCTTTAGATGGTGAATATATATTAAACAGCTTTATACTCTCTCTATAGTGAGTATAAAGTATGTAAGAAAATTAGACCGTGTTTCTCACTATTTAGAACAGATTAATGTTTTTTTTAAACATGAGACTTATATTTGTAATACCAGGTAAAGAGTAAGGCTAAGGCCCCGCTCCCTCAGTCAGCGCGCCCGCACTGCAGACAGGCGGCGTGCTGACAGGCAATAGACCGCGATATGCGGTCTGTAGGGAGCCGGAGCGGGCGGGAGGGGGGGGGGGTGTGTGGTAAAACTTTGCCAGGTCTGAGATCGTGGTGCCGTGGTGGCGTCCACCCCCCCCCCCCACCACCACCACCACCCCCACACACAACACATGCACACACACACATACATATACACTCACACACTTTTCCCCCGCAGCTCCTTCCCTGCTCCCCTCCCAAGCCGCCTCCCAATCCGTAGCTCCTTCCCTCCCCTCCTTCCCTCATTGGCTGACTGCCGCACCAAGTGACGCGTCAGAGCTGCAAATCACTAGGAGCTTGCAGCATCGGCCGGCTGACGTGTCACAGCACGCAGTCAGCCAAGTAGTAAGGAGCCAGCGGGGACCTCCACACTGGAGGAAAGGGGCTGGTGGTCCGCTGCCGCGCGCACCGCCGGACGCAGCGGGACCAAAGCCTTAGTGTTCAATCACATTGCTGATGCTGCAGCCACATTCTGTATTATAGTAGTTACCCTTCTCAGAATTATTTGTTTGTGTAGTGGTCTCTCTAAATCCAGAATAGAAATCAATAGTAATCAGTTATTCATCCTACAAAGAAAGCTGCTTTTGTGGGAGAAATTAGTATTTTAATTATCTATTCGGGATGTGGGCTGGTTTTAAGGACAAGAAAATAACAACATGTAAGGGGCAGTTAGCGGACATTTCCAAACATAATTCCGTATGTAATAAATTACCACAGACCCACTGATTAATAGAAATAATACCCCTGTTTATACTACCTGGTCTGAGAACAAATGTCAAATGTATTTAACACATTATCGTCTGTGGTTTGAATGAACAAATGAAGTAAGATGCAGGGGGTTATTCATTAAACTCGATAGTGCCCCGATTGGCACTATTGCAGTTTAATGAATAACCACAGTAATATGAACCCTATTAAAAGGCTCACAGAATGTTGAAATATGTTTAGTTCTGAGCCATAATTGGCCTCCGTTAGGGAGACGTAAATGATTGTTGTATACTAAGGGTATGCAAAGAGTGCGGGAAATCGTCACATCATTTTATCAATATATCATGCTTAAACGGATCATTCCCATTACATAGATTGGCACTTATTACGCTTACATCTATCGCTTCTATAACCTCTTTGATGCCTCAGGCACCAGCAAAACTTTTAATGCTGATGGTCTCTGGCAACAGATGGAATAAAGACCTCTTAATATTTTTATGCCCCACAGAACAAAAAGTAAGGGGAAAAAAATCCCAAATAAAAAGAAATATATAAGTGCATGAAGAGCAGCATGCATTCTGCAGATTTCATTGGTAAACATTTAAAATGCCATAAAGTAGATTCACAGTAGTCCCCGAAAGCTTGTGAAATGCTCCTTCTGAGCGCCACACCAAAGACTGGCTGCTACATTGGTTTCAGGGCATGTGAGTTAGAAGTTGGAAGATTGTTATAGAAAACACTTTTCTGCAACTGAGGATCTGTTCCCAAAATGCTTTGTTGGGGGATCGCAGCTGTAGTTCTGTGCTACTTCTCCACAGAGCATCTGCGTCCGTTTAAAGCATGTTGCAAATAGATTTAAACCACTCTGCATTGTGCACAATGAAAGCACTCCTGTGGGAGCACTCCTAAATCTTTAAGGCTTTAGATTATGGTTGGTATTAAAAACAAGATTGAAAGGCAACATACATACAGTGAGGTCTCCCCCCCCCCTTTTGAAGATGTAAACCCACTCTTAAATGGTGACTGCAGTTTGAAAGTGAAAGCCATCAAGAGTGAGACAATATGTCACAATGCTTATCAGTTTTATTAAACAAAACAGAAATCTTTGATAGATTGCAAAAAAAAAAAATTCTTTCTTTGACAATGTTTTCTTTTAATTATAAGGCTCCACTGATAATTATTTTTAGACACAGTATTTACTTAAAACATAGATTCCTAAGCCACTGAATAGTGAAGGCGTTAACAAGCCCTTTTTGTAGTCTACCCTCTTTTTGGCAAACCCTTGGCTTCCTCACATTCTACAGTAGCCTGGAATTTTGACTCCCGATGAATTTCCACATGAAATAGGCATTACCAAAATGCGGTGGAGGGCTATGTATCAAGCAGTTAGTATTTGCTCCTGGGCATGATACAAGAAAGATGCACAGGCGTCAAAACTTGCCAAGTGTGTTTGTTCTATTTGACTTCGATCTCTTAGGCAATAGCAGTCAATAGCACCTCAGTCCTGGATGTTTAATCTGTTCAGAGAGTGATTAAACATTCAAACTTTGATACATTCTATTATTACTCCTGTTCACTTGACCCCTAACTCCTGTAACCACTCCCTGAAATTAGTCACCCGTGCCAGGTCTCCAACTGCAATGAATTCCCTTCAATGGAAAGCAACACCTCATTAAGTGTGTTTCTCTCCGTTTCCTACCATATTAAACATCTCTGATGCTGTTGGTGTCAGTTTAACAGCAACACAACCATTTGTGATGCGTCACACAAAGCCCCTTTGTGTCTAGCATGACCATGTCTTGTAGGCTCCAGTCTAAACAAGCCTTGGGGGAACAGCCACTCGGACTAAGGTAATGCCACAAAAAAGGGTCAATATGCTATTTCTTGAATGGATTGTTAGTTTCTAGGATCCACTTATCCTAATAATACAATGTTGCTTTAAAGATCCAATCCATGATTTAAAAAGATACCTTTTTCTTGTCTACATCTTTTAACCCCGCGCTGTGACGGGTGCTGGGCGAAACATCGCATTCAACATGTTCCTTTTTTGAGTCGTGAAAAACAAGCCACGGCTAAGTCAAAGGGGGTAAGTGATTCACCATTAAGGGTTAAGTCGGTGAGCATTGAAATGTCTTTTCATTTGCTAGTTTGCGAATTTCTCTAAAATGGCTATTTTGGCTTAATGCAGAGACTGTATACAGTGCGTACGCACCATGTCTGGCTTTGTGTCCGGCGATATTTTTGCTGAAAGCTTGTGACATTTTGCAACATTATTCGCCCTTTGAGGCTTCACCGAACATTTCGCAAGGAATTAGATTCAGGGGAAAAGATACTAAAAATGTAGCGAATGCCTTCTATTCAGCTTTGCACATTTCTACCTGTTACTTATTGCAACACGAGGTTAGCTACTCCTTTTTTATGTCTGCCATATCTTATTTTTTTAATTTTTTGTAATTGTATGCTATTTTGAGCTATTAATTGGATATACCATGCTTTTGAAGAACATATGAAAAAATACAAATGTTTGTATATTTCGTGAAAACATTTTTTAGAGGCATGGCAATTTTAATTTTAATGGAAATTATGGGAAAGTAAGGGCTACATTTGGTAAAAGATAGGTGATAATTGACTGTGATCTCTAATTTATTTGACCCTAATTTTGGTCTTAACTGTGCATTTGCCTCTAGATTGTTTAAAACGCAGCAAACATCCCAAGTACAGTAGTTTTGCTTCACTGCTACCTGGGAGATGTTTGGACTTTCAACATAGAACATATTTATTGGATTTAAACTTGCTTATAACAATAACTTTATTTCTCCCAATGGGACCCAATGCACGTACGCAGCACTGTACAAAAGAATATTACAGGCACAGTCTCTGCCCAGAGGAGCTTACAATCTATGATTTTGAGGCCTGGGGCACAGGGAGGTAAAGTGACTTGCCCAAGGTCACAAGGAGCCGACACCGGGAAAAGAACCAGGTTCCCCTGATTCACACTCCGTGTTGCTGTTATTAGTCAGTGCCGTTACTCACTGAGCCACTTGTTACACTATACAGTATATATTTGCACCAATACTTAAAGAGGTACTTCTCAAAGGTATACTTTTCTCATAACTTCTCTATAATACACATCCAAGACGTTTGCAAAGTAGAAGGGTACAGATTAGGGAAAGGAAAGAAAGATACATTTAGCTACAGTTAAAAAACCTTGTCAAAGGAGACCAACAACAAGCTCCACGTGGTAATTATAATGTGATATTAAACACACAATATCTATGCCACTTTATACAGTTTGGAGGTATGTTTGTGCTGCCACTTTGACTCCAGTGTGTCACATTACGGACGCTGCTTGTTTTTCTTTACCTGCTCCTTAAACTTGCCAAACAATGTATCATCACAGGTATATGTAAAGGAGCAGGGGAGGGCAACTCCACTCCTCAAGGGCCACCAACAGGTCAGCTATTCAGGATATCTCCGCTTCAGCACAGGTGGCTCAGTCAACGACTGAGTTCTCAGTTCTGCAGACGTACTTTCTAACTGAATGTATTCATGTAAAGGTGTCTGTGCTCTAGAAATGGTAGGAAGCTCACAAAACCTGAGACTCCAATGTGGGGAATTCCCCTTCCTTTTAAATGGCTTAATCATACAGTTGATTTATATTTTTGTTAGAATTATTACTTCATAGGTGTCACTGCTAGAGTACACAGCCACAAAAGAACATATCCTCTAAAGAGATGACACTGTTTTGTTCTTTGAGACACAACGATATGAAGTGAACACCAGTTGCACACAGAGAGAACTTGGTTTCCCCTCCAATCGGCCATTGATTTGAACCAAAAGGCTATTCTGTCCCCAGAGTTACAAAATATGACCTGGCTTCTTCACTTGACCTGTGTCACAATCATAATACTCAAAGTTTTAAAACATTTTTCAGAATGAAACTTTTTAAGAAGCCTTATGAATGTTCTATAGCTGTTTCCTTTGTTCTATCTTATCCTATTGCAGTCCGGGATATTTACCCTTTTTGTTAGTCTATTTATTAGTATTCAACACGGCAACTATTTTAAACTCGTAGAAGTCATGTTATTTGATGGAACGCTTACTGTACATGATTTCTTAGTAGAATTACAATAAAATAAAATATCAGATTGGTGAATACTTGTAAGAATGATTGGAATTGTGGAGGGATCCGTGTTATAACCTGCAAAATTATTATTTTTCTGAAGCAATCAGATCGATGGTTGGTACATTTCTCATATTGATTTAAGCAGTTTCCCAGAAATAGCGTCTGGATGATGTGATGCCCTGGCCACCGATTGCTTATTTCAAGATTGAGGCTGAAAATCACCAGCATTATGGAGATCTCCCACCCTTTTCGGACACAAAGACTTTTCATTGGGGGATGGGTTTGGGTAATGGGCAAAAAAAACCCCACAAAAAAAAGGTTTCAGTCTTATGGTGGAGGAGGTAAAATAAACAAACAGTAATGGATGATTACCTCTCTCCATCAAGGGCCCTTTATCCTTGTTGGCTCAGTCAGTGGTCAATGTGTTAGACGCCCCTTCCTTTCTTAGCCTTCTCTATACCATCTTCTGTCACCAGCTTGGTTTATACAGCTGGGACTTTGTGAAGTTTATGGGAATAGCCATAGAACAACAGATTTTAAAGCAGACAAATTGGCAACAGAATTTCAAAGAGTCCTATTGTACCAGATTTCAGCAAAATACTTCCCTCACCTCTTCACAGCTTTAGGCACAGCCAATATCTTACTGTTTCTACTTCTCTGAAAAAGAATGTCATGAGTTTCATTCAAAATATCTCAATAAGCAGGACCTAATATGGACCTAATATTTTATTTTATAGTATCAGATGTCTGTGCTTCTAGATCAATGAGTTTGAAGACCATACTGTTACTCCCATAATATATAGCATCTTAACTGTGCATGCAATGTCTTGTATATAATGTATACCCTGTTCACTTATGTAACTGTATTTGTAACCATGTATTATTTGTCATTTAACTCTGTGCCCAGGACATACTTGAAAACGAGAGGTAACTCTCAATGTATTTCTTCCTGGTAAAACATTTTTATAAATAAATAAATACTGATAGATACTTCCTTGTGAAGTAGAGTTTCGAAAAAATGCCAAAACAATTCTTACACATTCTCGCCATAAGAGGTTTTTTTTGGGAATAACAATATTCCATTTCAGTTCTTATTTGATATATTTAATATGCATTTATAAGATTGAAATCCGCTAGCTCTTTGTAGTTATGTCTCATACACACTATTGGGGTGTTTTATTGTGACCTACATCAGTTAATAGAATATTCATGTCCTAAAGCGATTTATTTATATGTCATTGTCTTTGGTATGTATCAAAATAATGTCACATTATTTAAGACCGATTTGAGATTGAAGTGTTTATTTTTTCAATAAACATTTGCATTTAATTCTAGACAGCCAGTAACGCATGGTGTGTTTTTCCAAGCAAAGCCTCCTAATCAATGCATTGTTAACTGTGTATTACCCCACTTAAGAAAAAAAAAAAAAGTTATAGCCAAAGTGGCAAAAAGCCATGAAACATGAATTAGGAAGCTATACAAGTGTCACTGTGTTATGTTTAGTTATAGATTGAAAGATTTAGCCTACTATGAGAATATGTAACTTAATTTTACATGTAAGTTACCTTTTTATATCCTGTGGGATTTGGCCTTTTTAATTGGAAAAGCACTTTTGTGCCCAAACTGTAATTATGCCATACATTAGGCAAGCTGTTTCAGTTCCGGTTCTTTTTTGTATAATTACAAGTCTTGGTACAATACCATACAAATCTATTAATAGATAAAAGAGTAAGAGACACTGGGTGATTTGTGGGAATTGAGAGATATCTGCTGTATAATTGGCTTAAGCTACTGTTTGTAGTGGTTAATTAATCTACTTAAATGAATCACAACTAGATCTAAAACTTTTACCACCGAGGCTGCGCTTATAGTGATCACGACGGCGTCGTAACGTCACTCGAAAACAAATGCATTGTCGCTGTCGCAAGCGCTTACAGAAAGCGTGACGGAGCGATGTGGCGGCGCGAATTTTTGAAGCCGGTCAAATTATATTTTTTAGAGGCTGTCGCTACATGTGATAAACCTCTGAACCAATCAAAGACCTTGTTGCCCGCGACGTCGCCGGAAAGCGAATTACAACTTTCGCTAGCGCCATTGCCGGCACTATAAGCTCGGCCTGAGACATACCCATGTTTGCCACTTTGAGAGGTGTCTATAAGCCACATTTTGTTAGCCTATTATGATATTGTGAACTTTTCCGGAGTATATTTCTAAGCGCAAAACAGTTGTAGCACTTTTTCCCCCACCCTAAGTGAGGTCATGTATTCTGGTGCGGGTGCAAACCTGTGAGGTAGAACAGAAGGCCTGAGATCTCTGCGGTGGTATAGGGAGGCATCAGGACAGGCTCTCAGGGATGGTTCGTCGGTCAGCGCTGCGCCTCCAGCCCAGGAGGATCCTGGTGCAGCCAGGATGAACCTCATAGGCAACTCTTCTGGGTACTCACACTCCAGACATCACATCAGAGAGGGTATAACTGGGGTTTATTGGGTACATCATAGATATTACAGGTTCCATTACCTGAAGGCAGTACCCGGGCTTGAGGCCCTGAGCACCCCTCAGCATACCTTACCCCCTAACAGGGCAAGGCCTCAGCCCACTCCTGTCCAGGAGACACTTACTGCTGTGTCCTCATAGCAGGGAGGGCAGCACAGAACTAACTCCCAGAACCCTTACCCTAACCTCTAGAGGGAAACCCCCTCCATCCCAGGGGAGGGGCTTGTAAGCCGGCCTCCTATCAGTCATAGGCCCCCCTTTTAATACCAGGCTACTCCTGAACTTTATTAGGTAACACACATGTAACAATATAACCAGGCCCTGCAGGGTTTGTTCCCAACACTGCCCCCTCTTACTGGGACTTACAGTGCTAGAGGGGCCAGAGAATTAGTAGCCCAGGGGGACTTGGCTACACAGTATTACGGTAACATTTTTGTGCCAGCTGGGATTTGTTTTTTAATTTAATTTTTTTTTTTTTTTTACAATTTGGCTAAATAGCATAAGATTGATATTTTGAATACATGGCGGACTGTATAAAGCAAGCTAATTCAAGTCATATTTTTATTAACATGAGTCATTGATCCTCAGCTATAGAATATAATTTACATTTATAGTTCTTGATATGTTGCTTGCAAAAATCGTTAATGGATCTATATGATAAATGTTAGTCATATTCAGTTCTTCTTTAAAAGGTTATGTTTGCATGTCTCAATTGCTTAATAAATAAAGCAATATCGAGTAACAATAATAATGTTATTTTCTTATCTAGCTCTACACATGTTCCTGTCTTATAGAGCTTAGAATCTAATGTTGGTGCCGATGGCACACTGAGATTTGCCCAATGTCACAGGGGAAGCCAACATTGGGATTGGCACTGGGTTGACATGCTTCAAAGAATGGTACATTACCACTGTGCTACTAATTCAGCCCTTACACATCTCCTAAAGATTATTCTACTTACAAAACAAAGAGCCCAAATATTATTGGCTCCAGTCATTACTATCAGCTGCTGACATCCACCATCCAACTCTAGATTAGTCTTAGCCCTTCCACACAGGCGTAGAAAGCAGCTACTTTGAGCAGTTATTACTGTGGGTTAAGGTCAGTGCATTGAATGTCACATAAAATCAATGGCAGATCTTGTCTGTGTTTTGAGACTATGTTAAGTTATATTTTCTCTAACGACAAGAAGCTGTAGGGAGCTAGACGTATCCTCAGATATTCTGCCTCGTTATAGAGTTTATTCTATTAACCTGAGCATGAACTGCTGCTTTTAGTTAAGTATCTTGGCTCTGCTTAGGAATATACTATAATAAGGGATGTTAGGTGTAGCTGTAATGTTCTTTTTTAGCAAATTTAACCCGTGTAGATCTTTTGGATAGTTGAATCTTTGTCACAACAGCTTTAGATGATTACAGAGTGTAATCGAAGATATATATTTCAGAATCCATCTGAATGTGTACACAGTGCACTACTATTGTAGTGTAGGATATAATTATACAAGGACTTTGTTAACAAGCTAATGTTCCTCCCATACATGTAGCTGAACTTTGTTCAACATAATTAAATGAACTCCATTGTGACTGTGCCACTATATTTAAATATTCACGCTATTCAAAAGATACTACTTGTTAACTAAAATTGTTGCAGCTAGATCACTGAATATCATGTAGGTAAATATAATCTGTGAAATACATATTACTTATGAGCTGTCAAAACATGTCAAGAGCATCTTCCAAGTGCCGATGATGTCTATCTGTAAGTGGTGTGCGGCACTATTAATGGATACTCTGTACATTCACTCATATCAAGGATCCAGTTAGTGGAGAGACATAAATATTTTCCATTAGTAGCTGAGATTATCTCCACGCAAAATGTTATTTCTAAATCAAGGTGTATGTACGAATGTGTTTGTCTCTTATAGTGACTCAAATATGACTGTATAAAATGTAACTAGCATTTCCCAGAAGAAGGCCTCTAGTGGATAATGTTGTATAGGTGAAATTTCTCATTTTAGAAGCCAAAAAGAATGCGCTATTAGTTGATTATTCTCATAACAAACAAGCCGTGTTCTGTTGCTACCTGCTTGGCCATTGTTCTTGAATGTGTATGCTTTGCAGTGGTATTTGGATGGTTTCCTGCTTGCTTCAAGCACAAAAAGCCATTTCTGCTACAATGGCCCCTAACAACACAATGACGGCATTAAGGATTTATGTGGAGGTTTCATTATTTTCTCCTCTTTTGTTCCTTCCAGGATGTCTTCCAAGCGACCAGCCTCTCCGTATGGGGAAGCAGATGGAGAGGTATCCATGGTGACAAGCAGGCAGAAAATGGAAGACGAGGAGAGCGACGGGCTCCCAGCTTTCCACCTTCCCTTGCATGTGAGTTTTCCCAACAAGCCTCACTCTGAGGAGTTTCAGGCAGTGTCCTTGCTGACGCAAGAGAGTTGTGACCATAGAAGTCCCACATATCAACACCACACAATGGTAGGTTTTCGCTCAAGATGTCTTTTGCTCTGCCCGTATTTGACCTCAGTGCTTTTACTGTAAGTTTTTCTAGGCGCCAGTATCACAGGAATATAACCGTCTAAAGTGAACCAAAAAAAACCATGCCCTATTTTGACAACACCATCAAAATGGCCCCATTTACTGAGTTATTCTCCCATCAACCTGCCTTTGTGGTCTGCAACATTAGCTTCAGGCTAACCACTGGTGATATTGCGGGTATTGAACATTACAAATGACAATAACACATTGCTGTTGACAGATGGTTCTAAACAGCTGCAAAACAAGTTCATATTTACAGCCAAGTTTTCTTTCCACGGTTGGTCATTTAGCACTACTGGTCATTCACCATATGGGTATTGTAACACCTACTTATTTCGTGATGTAGTGTCGCCATTGGCAAAAGAGTTCAAGTCTACAATAGGTCAGTTGTAGATAGGTTGAATTGCATTGGTCTAATAAACATGCTTTGCAAGAAATGTTATCAAATTTTTACCTTGTTCATTCTTCAACAGTAATCATTATTTAAGTTTGAATTTACTATTGTGCTGGGTTTCATCAGCTGTTTATCCTCGGCTATTGGTCATTATTTACATTTCAGTTTTACTGGTATCCACCGTGTTTACAATAGATTGTCGCAATATTTACTGTGCAGAAAACTGTGGACACTTAGAACTTCTGTGTCTATTTCGGTAATAACATGATTATTGTTTTGGGGAATATAGTCTTCTGTTCTGCACAGAAAACGGTGATTATTCCTCTACGATGTTGAATGCAGTTAGCTTTACAGCATGGCAAATAGATTTAGGAGGATTCTGCTAAATCTGGCTTACAAACCATATGTGCAAATGTGGCGGCATGACATGGTGTTAGTGGGCAGCATAATCCCCCACACACCATTTCACACATTTTATCTTTAAACTGATGTTTCTGTGAAAGATAGGCATGCTTATCTAAAACGAGGCCGGCATGATGATATATTTGTGTTTTGGGGCTTTTATGGCTAGTTATGGTGTGTCATGCAATGATATTATATTGTTACAAAGATGGCATTATAAACACCATCATGAAACAGCACATGGAAGCTGTTTCTGCAGATATAATCCCAGGCTTTTAATGATGGCTAAGCTGATCTATGTGTGTCATGAATGAGAACTGGGAAACTAACCAATTGGTCGAGGTTCCAAGCACTATGAGGACACTATGATATACGCGTTTGTATAATGAAAGTTTTTCTGGATTTTTTTATTAACCTATATTGTGAACATATAGTTTAGTGATAACGATTGCTGTTATTATGTTACACCCGTGTGTACATCCTATTCGTATCGCTACTTCATGGACATGTAAAGTTAATATGTTCAGCATATTGACTTTGTACAGAGATATTATGGCACGGAAGGAGTTGGCCAACTTTATTTTCAGACGTGCCTATAAATGGGTGCACAATATTTAGTGGACCACTGTCCTACTGCCCCCCTCCTCTTTCACTCACCCCTCTTCCTCTCACTCTGCCCTCCTCTCTCCCACCCACTCAATCCCCTTCCTCTCTCATTCTCACCTCCTCTCTCTTCCTCCTCCTCTCTCTCTCTCCCCTCCTCCTCTCTCTCCCCGCTCTCCTCTCTCACTCCCCCCTCCTCTCTCTCCCCCTCCGCTCTCCCCCCTCCTCTCTCTCTCCACCTCCTCTCCCTCTCTCCCACCTCCTCTCTCCCTTCCCACCCTCCTCTCTCTCTCTCATCCACTCAATCCCACTCCTCTCGCACTCAATTCCCCTTCCCCTCTCAGAATTTTACCTGGGGGGGGGAGTTAGGAGGGAGGCCTCCGGTCCCATCGTGCAGGGCAGCTGGGGTGCCACAGGGGGGACTCGTGAGAATACCCCACAAAGAGAAGTGGCTGATCCCCGAGTATCGTCACGCGGGCCACGGGTTGGCCACCCCTGGTCTAGAGGATGGGTGTAATTTCTAGGCCAGCAATATATTTCTGCGAGGGACTCCCAATTTGCTAGTCCCTGGCATGGAGACCCTGCAAGAGGCTACAAGTTGTTTTTGTAATAACTGGATGTTTTGAGGGTATTTTTTTTTTTACAAATTCTGCCAAATAATTGAGTTTCCTGCTTAAGAGACAGATACGTTTAGTTTATAGATGTGTGGAAGACTAAAGCCCACACTTATAAGGTAGCACTTGGGCTCCAGGTAATGAATTTCTGGAATCTTTTTTTTAATGTGAATGCTTAGAGTCCCCCCCCCCCCTTTTTTGCTTCTTTTTCAATATATTGTTAAGTTCCCATTTCTATCACTCAACATCTCGCTTTTTGTAGATATGTCTCTATTTTGCAAAACCTACTTGATAACGAGAAAATAGCCCCTTCTTATTAACGCACTGAGTAATTGGACGCCAGGCGCAGATTTACTGTAGCAACCAGAACACAGTGTTACCCACTAACTGCAAAATAACGCTGGGCCATGGCGTGCGCGCGTCAGAGCGCAAGTAGGCACGCGCGCCTGTCGCCTGAGAGATGTGTGGACTCCGTTCACACGCGACGGGGAGGCGTGGCCGTGACGTCATCATGCTGGTTCACCCTCATTTGGGGGAAACCGCGGCCGTCTGCTCAAAATCCGCATAGCGCGCAGCATGGCCGGACTGGTGCACTTACATGCATTTGTTTGTGCCGCATGCGCGGTCGCGTGCACTATGTCTGCAGCCTAAGACTTGAAACAGGAAGAAGACACATAACGTGTTCTCTGTTTTAGACGTGTTCTCTGTATTAGACATGCACTCAGTTGTCCTAGAGCAGGGGTGGGCAACTCCAGTCCTCAAGGACCAACAACAAGTCAGGTTTTCAGGATACCCCTGCTTCAGCACAGATGCACCACCTGTGCTGAAGCAGGGATATCCTGAAACCCTGACCTGTTGGTAGCCTTTGAAGACTGGAGTTGCCCACCCCTGTTCTTGTGTGACTTTGCCAGTATCGGCCTAGGCTACGCTTACAGTGCCGGCGACATCAGGCTGTGGTCGCTGGAAAAATCAAATTGAGATGACTTCCAGCGATCGCGACCAAGCCGTCGCGTCGCGCTTACTATAAGCGCACGCGACAATGCATTTATTTTTACGCGCCGTTGTGTCGCTGTCGCCGGCACTATGAGCGCAGCCTTAGACAGGTGGCCTGCGGCTCTTAGCTTTAGTAGTACCAGTAGTACTGCAGTTATGCCTTTCAGGTTCCTCTTGACGCAAGGGGATTACTACTCTTTTCACTATTATTTTAACAGTTCTCTATTAAAGGCAATCTCCAGTCGTTTCAGAGATTTCATTACGTTAATCGGATAACAGTCTCAAGAGGCCATGCACAACACTTGTTTTTGTTATTACACCTGTTTTAAATGAGTACGATGCTTCAATAATGTGCACAGAACGAGTAGACAGCGCAGTGAGTGTTATGCGCGGAGTTGTTTTTCATCCATTTCTCCAATCCGTATAATTTAGCCTGGAGTGCCTCATGATCAGTGCATTTTCACTTGCATTGCTTGGCCAACTGAGCTCCAACGAAATGCGCTCCGAGCATTCCTTTCATTTGTAACCAAATGACTGCGTTATCCCACAAAGAGAACTCAAAGTAACTGTTAGTTTCTTGCAGAGCCCACAACGACCGCCCGTCTTCCCAAGCCCTGATTGTTCTTAACGGAAGGGTGAACTGTTTCAAATGTACACCGTGCGCAGGAGAAACGGGACGGCTGTTATGTTTCGTCGTATCTGGCAGAAAAATCGCTACATGTTTCATTGAATGAAATTGTGAGCAATTATAAGTCTGTCACAGGAGATTATTACATGGAAGAATTATCTGATAATATAATAAATGTTCTTTGGAACCGGTGACGGCGTGATGACCTCATCAAGTGCATAGTTACACAATGGCGTGTAGCGCAGAAGATTATGATGTATTAGAGAGAGAAAGAATTATGATACAAAAACGCTCACATCAAATGTCTCGTGATAAAGGCGGTCGCTAGGAGGATTGGAAAGACAAATTAGTAAGAGAACGTTTCGTTTAGGAGTGGGAGCAGCTGGATCAACGCGTTAGCAATGATGCAATCAGACCGCGGCGTTCTCGTCTCTGCACGTTTCTGCAAAAGGAGGACATTTTGAACCCACACTTTAAACTCAAATTTTATAGTAATCTTAATGTTTCAGAATAGATTACAGCAGCAGGAAAGATGATCCAGGGCTCCACGGGTTTTTGCAAAAGAATGTATTCATAATACACAATGTTTCGGCCTGTTATCAAAATCTAACACCTACTAGTATTTTTAAATACATAAATCTGTTTGTAAACGTGGTGCGCTGATTCTTGGGAGGGTTCGGACTACTCGTCACTGTCCGATGTCACTGTCTGATGTCACTATCCGATGTCACTGTCCGATGTCACTGTGTCCAGCAAGTGCTTGTATGGTCTCAGTCTCTCCCTCCCCTTCACCTAATCTCTATATTCTCACTGATAAGGGGAAAGAAAACACTTCATTGACATACACTTTCCTATTCAAAGGTCCCTAAGAAATGAAACTTCTATTTTTGGCAAATAAAGGACAAATCAGACAAATCTTGGCTCTTAGCATTGTTATATTTGTTTAGGGAATACAATTAGGCTGGGAAATTCTTTACAAAAGATTGCTCCCTGGCTGTTTGGGATTACACTTTTTAAACTAAACCTTTTTCTCCGTTGTACTACAAGTTAATGTCGGATTCACAGCAGTTCTGGGAAATATCCCAGAGCCGCTGTGTCTAGTAATAAACACATTGCAGCCCCGATATGTGGCAGGTCCTCCTGCACGGAAGAGGTTAAGGATAATCTTTGAACAGAGCGTAGAAAGGCTTTGAAAATGATCAGACTCCGGAACACAGATCTCAGGAAACATGAAACATGGGTTTATTCGCTCACACTGACAAGTTAACACGCCAGATTGAAAAATCCAAGCCGATATGCAAGCGGGATCAATGGATTATCTGAATACTAAACATCTTCTCTTGGGGAGGTGATGGCCCCACTGGCGTGTGGAAGACGTTACCTCGTGCAGCTTACTGACGATCTTTTTCTGTGCCTGACTGGCAGTGAGGTTGAGAGGAAGAGAGAGATTTACATGAGAGAACTCAGGGGGCTTTGTCACGGCAATTGTATAAAGTGATATACAGTGCAAAACGACTGGAGCATGTCCCTGGATAGCAGGCAGTTTACAGCCTCTTGGAGCAGAGATTACTGCTTTATCTTGTCATACTAAATTAACGTGGCAGCACACTGTTAAACAGTGGTGACCTCTTCATCTGTGGAAATTGCTGCCTAGAGGAGAGATGGTATTTAAGAATGTATCTTTCTCTCCTCTCCCGCCTGGCCTTTTTATTGTGTATGTAAATATATATTATATATATTTATTGTTGTTGTTGCTACGGCTCTCAGGCATTTGTGGCTTTGACCATCAAGAATCCTTCATTAATACAGAAAGGCCTCTTAAAGAAAGGGGGAAACATTGAATAAATAGTTACATGGATAATTGGACATTTGGGTCCCCATCACTGCCTGGTCTCCTGCAGCCTTTCATAGTCATTTTATAAAGTGATAATAAGCTTCTGTTTGTGCATCTCTTTATGAATGTGTTGCTAGGAAACTACCCAGGAGGTGGCTGCATAAATGCCTTTTATAACATATTTTAAAATACTTAGTAAAAGGTGGTGGTTGGTATATCATTCCAAGTTATTGTTATACATATTTTTTTAATTACTCTTCATTTTGGAGATTGACAAAGCTTAGCTAACACTACAGCTAAATATTGAAATGTGGATTCACTCACATACCCAATTGTTTGGTTGGTTATAATCTGCATAGGAATAATATCTAAATGACACATAGATATTGCTACATGTACCTATGTTTTTGACACGATGGAGAGGCTCTCTGTTTTTGTTTTGTTGCATTGACACCGCTATAATAAAGCTGTATAAATGTGCAATATTATGCAGAATGATTTTCTAAGGTCTCCAATCCCACGTCGTGTCCGATGTTTGTAGAAGAAGAGTTTAGTAGTAGTGCATACTGAAGGATGGAGAAGTGTCACATGAGCATTGGGTGCCACTCATGTTCCAACTCTGTCAATATGGAGATGACATAATTTAAGCACAAGCAGGCGTATCAACTCAGACTCTTTTGGTGATCAATTGGTTCAAGAAGCGTGCGGAAGGGTAAGGGGAAACTGATTACAGTGTATGAGGGTGTTGTTTGATTCACCATGTACAAGTCAATTAATGACCCCATTCATTAAATAATGTACAGGTAGTCCTCGTTATCCAACGTTTCACTTTACAACGAATGGCATATCCAACGCTTTACAATGCAATACTAAGGGCCGTTTTATGACGCCTGAATGCGTTATCCGACGCACACCGCCACTTATTAACATGGGACTCACTTTACAACGGTTTCACTATCCAAGGCTACTTCCAGAACGGATTCCGTTGGATAACCGAGGACTGCCTGTAGTGCAGAAATAGATATTTAGGTTAGTTAGAAGCTGAAGCTATATTAAAAAAAAAAGTATTTAAGCAGGAATGGAAAATCCTGGGTGCCGGGACCCCTAAAACTTCCCCCTCCCCCCCCCCCACATGCGCCTGTGCTGACGACCTGTGGCTCACCGAGCACGGATCTGGAACGCTGGGAGTGGTGGTGATTGACAGGTGGTCACTGCTGAACAGCTTAGTTTGAAGAGCAGTGAGGAAGGAGAGAACAGTCACCGGAGGCAGAGACCGCGTAAAGGTTTGAGGTGGAGCTAATCGACATGGACATCCACGTGGACATCCACGTAGGATAGCCGCAACAGGTTCTAATGGGAACGGTCCCTATCTGAGGCCTTCCCTACAATACTGCTCTTCAGGTGTTTCAGGGCCTTGGGGCAGAGTTCTGGCCTAGTCCAGGGGCTTACTGGCACCCTGGACACATCCGTTCTCTCTGCGGCCCTTGCTAGACTGGATATCCCTCCAGGTCCTGCAGAGAATATCCTTGTTCCCCGTCTCTCTATGCAGCGATAGAAGTACATAAGACAGTATAATATTGGTAGTGTAGGACCTGCTGGAATGGGGTCACCGTGACGTGGGTGTGTAGGACATGCTGGAATGGGTTCACCGTGACGTGGGTGTGCAGGACCTGCTGTAATGGGGTCACCGTGACGTGGGTGTGTAGGACATGCTGGACTGGGTTCACCGTGACGTGGGTGTGTAGGACCTGCTGTACTGGGGTCACCGTGATGTGGGTGTGTAGGACCTGCTGGAATGGGGTCACCGTGATGTGGGTGTGTAGGACCTGCTGGAATGGGGTCACCGTGAGGTGGGTGTGTAGGACCTGCTGGAATGGGGTCACCGTGATGTGGGTGTGTAGGACCTGCTGGAATGGGGTCACCGTGACGTGGGTGTGTAGGACCTGCTGGAAAGGGGTCACCGCGGCGTGGGTGTGTAGGACCTGCTGGAATGGGGTCAACCCTTATAAGCAAATCCGCTGCTGTTCACACAGCTTTTAAGCACAGCATGGGATTAGATGCAAAGACCTTGTAGGTATTATCAGTGTGAGGATGGTTGTACTGGCGTTGCCATTTTCAAGGCTGGGTAGGTTTACCATACACATTTTAAGTTCCCATTTTAAAACCTCCACCGTTAGCATGTAGCCAATAAATATAGCCTCCAGCCTTGAAAGTGGCAAAGCCAGTACAACCAACCTCAGACTGGTGAGACACACAAGGTCGAAACAGCTGTCTGTGAGTGGTTTGACTGGCTTTGCATCTAATCCCATGCTGTGCTTAAAAGCTGTGTGAACAGCAGAGCATTTGCTTGTAAGTGCTCCATGTAAAAAATGGATGCTGGGTGATAATGGTGAAGGGCAGGGTTGCAGACCTGTCTAAGACATGTGAATGTGCTCACACGTGCAGGTACTTAATATTCTTTATTGGATATTTATATTCTTTATTGGATATATACACACGCACATACACGCACATACATACATACATAAACACACATATTAAAGAGCTGTTTAATAATATTCATACTTAAATTCTAGTAGGACGAAATGAATGGGACATAAATGCTTTAAAATTATAAAAAAAAATAATTAAAAAGATGAAGCATAACTCTTGTAACCTAATACCCTGCCTTTGTGTTCGCACTCTGTGTGTTAGGAGTGTCTAAGTGCTCAATAGGAGCTTTTTAATTATTTTTCTCTGTTTGATGTTGCTCAGCATAATGAATGGATTGCAAACGACTTTGGTGGAAACCCTCCATGCGCTTTAGCTCAATGATACCTGCTCCGTTCTTCTGTGGTGATTCACATTTAACATTTGCAAACTAACCTTTACTAGCTCAGTACAGCTTGGCCATCACCAGTTGAACAAATGTGAGTTTTGCCATTGGCTCAAATTGCCGTTTACTGGAAGAGGTCACTGATTTCCCGCGCTCTTTATTTGTAATCGCGGCGCAGTATATCACTATTTAGGAAAATATGTCATCCCATATGTCACACAAGCGTTTGTATTTTTACAGCCCGGTTTATTCATTGTATGCTTTGTGAGCTAAAGTTTCACAATGTGAAAAATGTGTCTGGTCTTATAACTAACACATAAGTTCTGGTGGGTGAAAAAAGTGACAAACATCCGGCAAATATAGCATCCCGCATACGGCAAATACAAATACACATGTCTCCGACAGGTCTGTAAGCCTGTCTTTCCCCATTATCTCTTAGCATACAGTGCTTCCACTGCAGCCAGGGATTGTGGGTAACGACATGCAGATGAGCACTCACACAGTGTCACCTTTTGCTTGAAATCCATTTTAACATGGAGCCCTATAAGCTTTTATAGTCGAAGAATGAGCCACTGATTTGGACCACCTGTGCTGAAGCAGAGACTGAGCCATCTGTGCTGAATCAGAGACTGCTTGAGCCACCTGTGCTGTGGCAGGGACTGATTAAGCCACCTGTTCTGAGGCAGGGATATCCTTAAAACCTGACCTGTTGGTGGCCCTTGAGCCACTCATGGTGTATAACCCAGTGTTTCACTAGAATATGTATGACCTGTAAAGCAGACGGAAATGGCACATTGTGTTAATGATTATTGTTATAATAAGCTCTACTTAAAATATATATATTAACATCAGTGTTTTTTTGTATGGAGTTACATGTTGTACCTGCTATAGAAATCGGCCAGCCCTGTGTTTGGCAATGCCCTTCTAATTTTGCTTGCCTTTTATGTTCCTGTGTTTGGTTCAACATTGTCACTTTGAATTAGATCTGGGTAAACAACACAATTATAGAGAGGCCATTTAATAGGAGACTGATAGAGGGGACGCATGGTCCTCTGTCAGCTGGCATGGGACTAATCGTTCATTTCATTTAGGTTTAGGAGATGAGCAGTCCGCATTGGTAAAATGCACGGAGAGACCACAAAGTCCACGCTTAGATATCATTAAGATAATGCCAGAGAGTACACAATTCATTTGAAAAATATTACGGAAACCAACCACGTGGACTGTTCTTTGTTCCGCGTTTGTATCTGTTTACCTGACTTGTTTGCATCGTAAGCAAGGATGCAATAGTCAAGTGAATATTTAATAATAATTCTTGTATAGCGCTTTAGCTTTACAGAGACATTTTTGCAGACACAGTCCCTGCCCGGTGGAGCTTACAATCTATGTATTTGGTGCCTGAGGCACAGGGAGATAAAGTGACTTGCCCAAGGTCACAAGGAGCCGACACAGGGAATTGAACCAGGTTCCCCTGCTTCACACTCAGTGCCAGTCACTCTGTGCCCAGGACATACACTGGCGACACACTTTATTCGAGCTCGGCTAGTACCACGAATTCGGGTATACCCGGGTGTATTGAGGTTTGTGACTGTTTTCTGCCCGAGTGCATTGAGGTATTTTCCAGGCAGGGATTGAAGCATTTTATTCCCGCTGGCTGCAATACTGCACAGTATATATATATATACTGCATTACAATTCATGAATTTATGCCATCTGGTAGACACGCGAAGCATTGCAGCCTATTAAATCCTAATCATTATCATTTAACAGATCAGCCACCCGTCAGCCAGGCATGAACCCAGGCTGGGAAGGCAAACGCAACGGGGCTTGTCAGAGGTGAGGAGCGGCGCATTCCTGGTATCTGCCAGGTACAAACTGGGTATTTGCTCGAATAAAGTGTGTCGGTGCAGTACTTGAAAACGAGAGGTAACTCTCAATGTATTACTTCCTGGTAAAACATTTTATAAATAAATAAATAATAAATAAGTCAGTCGGATTATCTATGTGCTCTTTGGCGAACTACAATGTTCTTTTTAGAGAGCAGGGGTTTCCTCCTGGCTATCCTTCCATGACCACCATTCTTGTTCTGTCTTTTTCTGATTGTTGAGTCCTGAATACTCACATTCGTCTGTAGATCCTTGGATGATACTCTGGGGTTCTTTGTGACTTCCTAGATGATTTGTCGGCTTGGTCTTGGAGAGACTACCGCTCCTGAGTAGAGTGACTGTGGTCTTGAACTTTCTCCATTGGTACATCTGTCTGAGAGTGGATTGGTGGAGCCCCAAATCCTTAGAAATGGTTTTGTAACCCTTTCTAGAAGGATAAGCACCAATAACTGCTTTCCTGATGTCGTCAGAGATTTCTTTTGATGATAGCATGACATGTTTCCACACACCTGCATGGTAAAAAGTCTTAATATAGGGTGGGGCCTCTCAAACTCACACCTGAAGATCTACCTAATTATTTAAACACCTGGTTCTAATTATCCCCTTTAATTTAGCTGATAATACCAGGGTTTCACTTACTTTTGTACATACCCTGACTCGTAATTACCCATTGTTTGTCTAATTCATACCTCATTTTGTTTCAAAAGACATTGAATTATTGGTGTCTTTAAACCCTATTGGATATTTAAGAAAAGACTGGTTTAAATTCATGAAGGTTATCCTGGAAAAGATATGGAATTTCCGTAATTATCATTGGGGTTCACAAACTTTTTCTCGCCACTGAATAAAAACATGCAATATATGTATATAATATAAATAAACAAACAGTACATTACAATCAAAATGAAGATACTGAAGCTGAGACAGTGAACTAGCAATGCTAGCAACCTTTCGAGATCACTGATAATGAAGCTTCACTTTGTGATCTTGCACAAGAACCCTTCATATTATTATTTCTAGCTAATGCAGGGAATCAGGCTAAGAGGCCATCATATGAAACAAATAGATCATTATGGGTCACAGAAGAGCATGTGCAGAACATTTTGCTTAGGAAAATGAATGTAACCCCTTCATGGCTACGTGGCCCAGCGATGCATTGCTGAACACCGGATACATGAAACAGCCAGTGTTGACACAATATATACTTAATGGATTAGATCAGGGGTGCTCAATTCCAGTCCTCAAGCCCCCCAAAAAGTTCAGGTTTCAAAATATCTCAGCTTCAGCACAGGTGGCTCAATCAGAGGCTCAGTCAGTTTTTGACTGAACCACTGATTAAGCCACCAATGCTGAAGCAGGGATCTCCTTAAAATTTGACCTGTTGGAAGGGCTTGAGAACTGGAGTTCAGAACCCCTGTCTTAATGAGTAGTGGACTTTGGCACAGGGCAATAGTTTTTAGTCTTGCGAGTGGCTGCGTGGAATGGAACAGAACGGCTCTGAACGCACAACTCCCCCTACAAAAATGGATAGATGACGACGTAGCTACTAAGTCAGGGGGACCCTGGAGGGCCAGGTACGTCTATAGGGCGCTCAGATCAAAGAGTTACATGAGCAGTCCACCTTGCCCTAAGGTGGGATGCACGGGGTCTCTGGGACTGAACCGCGCTCATTTAAGCTCCGGAGACCCCTGTTTCTCGAGATACTTACTGGAGAAGGTGTCGCCGGTTACTTACGGGTATTTAAATCCGGCACGTCGCACCGACCAATAGGGCGTGGTGACAGAGGACATCGTAGCTTCCTATTGACCCGCGTAACGCAGGGATTTTTTATGCCACTTAGTGTACCCGGGGATTGTACTGGTGGCACGTTTCCCGGTGAGTATTTCAGCAACCATAGGGATCCCCGGAGCTGAAAAGAATGCGGGTTACCTCCAGAGACCCTCCCCCCCCCAAAAAAAACCTACAAGCAGGAGGAATGGCTCACTTAAGCAATGATTTTCTTAGTATATTTGCTAAATTAAAGATAAACTCATTGTATGAGACGTTTGCCCTTTTTGTGAATTTATTGTAACATGCAA
Organism: Ascaphus truei; assembly: GCF_040206685.1. Lineage (NCBI taxonomy): Eukaryota > Metazoa > Chordata > Amphibia > Anura > Ascaphidae > Ascaphus > Ascaphus truei. Next base: position 300,324,000 of record NC_134487.1, read on the forward strand.
GCGCCAGTAGAAGCTTTACATAAATGTTTGGCGAGCTCTCAGTATCCCACCGTCTTTCTAATTCACACACTAACATTGTGTGTGTGTGTGTGTTATCTCTATCTGTCCCGGGGTATACATATTACTTACGCACTCGTTTGTGTTGAGGATGTAATTGTTTTTTGTTTTGCTTTGAATTAGACTTTCTGAATAAAATCTAAAAGAATGTTTAAAATCAGAAAGCAAACTATAAAAAGGCAGTAAGATATAGCATGGGAAAGTGCTGTCATTTTATAGATGCTCATTGCTTTCCGGTAAATAGCACTGCATATTTAAGCATCTGTACATAATAAAGGTGCTGTGTCTAATATTCAACAAAAGTTATTAGTAATGTCGTTGATTTTGAATGTGTGATTCATTTTCTACCTCCTATTTAGCAATAGCCTTTGCAAGTATATTCATTAAATGTGCAAATGAAAAATGCAAATGCATGGTAATATGTACAGTATGTGCAGTGGGATCATTGGAACTTTATAAAGAATGTGTCAGTCAGATTGCTCCATTTACCGGTCAGCACAGTGACCTGTCGGACAGAGAACTAATACTTACTTAATATGGTCCATGGTGACTTTCCATATAAATTGATTATCACGATGCACCGAAGAAATGTATAGTTAAAAGACCACAAAACGGGTTGCTTCCCTATGATTTGGATCATTTCAAATAGAACAGCTGTTCTATACTAAACAGAAGAACCTCGGTAATACCAGCAAAATCCCCCCAAAAACAGAAGGACCTCGGTAATACCAGCGAAATCCCCCCCAAAACAGAAGGACCTCGGTAATACCAGCGAAATCCCCCCCAAAACAGAAGGAAGGATTCAGACACTTTTTTTTTTTTAGAGCTTCAAATGCCTGCAAAGCATGAGATTGTAAAATGTTGCGGACTTAATATTGGGCAATATGTGTACAATCTGAGTGTTGACAAAAATTGCTAGTTTAAGCAAGCAGGGTTTTTTCAGAACGCACATTGGTCACAGTGGTTATGTTATCAGTGGTTTGTGGCCTTTGCTTTAGATTTATTGTCTTGTAATCAAAAAATCTTCTGAAATACACAATGGTTTTATTATGGTTAATCTTTTGCCAAACAGGTTCCATACGGCCATTCTCTTCTTGTGTTGGGAAAATACGGAGGCATATTTATTACATTCATGTGTTACTGTAAATTACTAAATGTATACAACAAAAAACAAAAATTACCAAGGATACTTCCAATGTGACAAAAATACACAGTGCAATACCTATATATTCTCTTAAAAAAGGGTCATTTAGTTTAACCCTTTGGCCAAAGTGTCTTGTGTACATATCTACATATTTATATATATATATATATATTATGTGGTAATGTTTGGGGTTTCTCAGAGCTTGTTGGGTACCTGTATGTTTATTAACTTTGTGCAGCTGGTCTCAGTTGTTTTTGGGAGTGTAGTAGAGATATATAGGTATTGCACTGTGTATTTTTGTCACATTGGAAGTAGCTTTGGTAATTTTTGTTTTTTGTTCAATAAGATAACAGCACGGATATAATATTAGGGTAAATGTGATTTGCTGTGTTAGATTTGGGTGCATTTGGGGGAAGAATGTGTGCCTGGAAGCAGAAGTAATGTGTTTTGTCACAGAGTATTCATCCATTAATGCATTTTACGTTTGTTTTTGCCTTCCAGGAAATTGATGGCAATAAAGTGATGTCTTCATTTGCCCCACACAACGCGGCTACCTCTCCCATGAAGGCAGAAGAAAGTGGTCGTTACGGTGGAGAGCCTTTGTCCAACACGGCCCTGGGAACTCCGGAGAGACGCAAAGGTAGCTTAGCGGATGTTGTAGACACACTTAAACAAAGGAAAATGGAAGAACTCATTAAAAGTGAACCAGAAGGTAAGACAAAAAAAAAGGAGATTTTTTTTTACATTTGAAAACGATATGTATATTTCCGATTTGATCTTTTATTTGCCAGAGGGATTTTCAATGTTCTGCATGGCAAGCTCGTCCGGCTCTGAAATGGTGACGTTTGCATTGGATTGGTTTCATTGATTTTACTTATCTCGTTACGTAAAACAAGTTGTTGTAATACTTTGGCATAGGCGCTTGTTTACTGGATATTGCATTGTCTAGACCAGGGGCGGCCAACTCCAGTCCTCAAGGGCCAACAACAGGTCTGTTTTTCAGCAAATCCCTGCTTCAGCACAGGTGGCTCAATCAGTGGCTCAGTCAATGACTGAGCCACTGATTGAGCACCTATGCTAAGCAGGGATATTCCTAATACCTGTCCATTTGGTGACCCTTGAAGACTGGTGCTGGAAACCCCTGTCTTATACAACAGAAGCGTAACATTCTGGCTTATACTTCTTTTTATTTTGAATGATTTGTGGTTTAGAGAAGGCATGGAGGGAGTGCCTCTATTAAATACTAGTCTTTGTTTTGGTTACTGGAGAATAGTAGCTCTGTTAGTCCTGGAGAAAGGTGTGGGGGTCATCTATCAACACATTTGGGATTAAAAGTTGTGCAGTTATGGGCCAGAACACTGTACTTTATGTATGAAGGCTTAAATAATAATCCAATTTTTTTTAATAATTGCTAATAATGGCACCACTTTTGCACCAAAGAAACATTGATACATGACACGTAGATATTTGACACATTCTCACTTCTTATTACATTAACATGACAATAGTTTATAGATATTGGGTTGGAGTAGTAACTAGGCTGCAAAAGAAGCAGATTTAAGGTACTTGTGGAAGACCTGTAGATATACGCATGCGCGCCCCATCTCTGCTATTTTGCGAAACAATGTTCATATTGTTAATGTAGTAACACAGGAGGGAGAGGGAGGAGGAGGAATGATACCTTTTACTGGACCAGCAAGTAGTTGAAATGTTACCAGTGTTCAAACCTCTCAGGGTTCTTCATTGGATGAAGGACCCCGACAGGTTGGAACTTGTAACATATCAACTACTTGTTGGTCCAATAAAGGTATCATTCCTCCTACTCGCTCTCCCTCCTGTGTTACTACATGGAAGAAAGGACCAGCATGACCGCCACCCTTCCTTTGCATATAGTTAATAGAATAGAGTAGGGAGTTTAGAGGCAGTGATGCGGAGAGTTTCAAACAGGTTGTGAAAGTTGGTTTCGAGACTGGCACAAAATTGGGATTGACCAAGGGACCTAACAAAACTGCTAAATTGGCACCTGCACCTTTTGCGTATTTTTACAATTTCTGCAACAATGTTACTGGAACCTGAGCTAAAACTGTCACGAAGACTTGTTTACAAGGTGTTCTTGACAGGGAGATTTGACGATGGTTACAGCGTCTCTGTTGCTGACTTAAAGCCGTATATCTAATGTTACACAGACAGAATACAATGAGCTAGTAGAGTGGCACATAGAGAGGGCAGGGAAGTTTGTGTTTTCCACAGGCCTTTGGTTGCTACTTTGTCTTTACAGGAAAAAAGTAACAAAGAACAAAGTAAATACATTTCAAATGTGGCCACAATGTGTGTGCATAGAAACGGGAGAGCGGTGGAAGTGGCAAGGTTGTTGCTAGAAAAGAAGGCAGACAATAGGCAATATGTAAAGATCCAGCTCTGAGTATGAGTTTGCACGTATTCCAGAGACCCCATTAGCAAAGGTTACAGTTAGACATTAAAATGGTTACGGAGTCCATGCATTTTCTCAGCTTTGCTCAAATGAAAATGTACAAACAAAAGATCTGTGGCTCTTTGAAAATAAGAGAGAGAGAGAGAGAGAAGAAAAAGCTGCCCAATGTAGGACTTTTCTTCCCTCTGCCCATTGTTCCATTGTCTTGCAAAGGCCATTAAAATGAACAGCGGGTTGTGATGAAAATGTCATTAAGCCTTTGTTAAATCATTATGAGAGTGCCATATTCATAGCTTTGCTTCTTTCTATCCATGAAGGGAAAAAATCTAGGAAACGCTATTTTTCCCCCCCTTCTCTCAATACAAACCTGCCAAGGAAAGTTAAAAGTATGAAAGAACGACAAATGATGTGCTGCATAAAAAAGGGTCACCTGGGTGAACCAGGATTGGTTTGTACACGGGCATTAAAAGGGGTCCTTCTTTACCATGCCCTCTTACAACCACCCCACTCTTTCCCTGAACGAGATATTCAGTTACATTTCTTCCCCTGCACTGCTCAATTAAGCTTCAACTTTTACACACTTGTGTTCTTTTTGGTTTAAACAATACCCCCTCGCCACTCAATGACTACATACATCTCAACGTTTCCATGGACGTGGCTTTCATTACTGCTGGTTTCCCATTTTTCTTGCCCAGTGTTAGAAACCGCTGAATCCTGGATTCAACCATCATAGCTGTGAGAATCCCTTGAGATAATATTCTGCATATCTTTTTTTCGAAGTCTATTTTTTTAATGCTATTTTCCATGGTGCTGTCTCTAAATCACATAGTGGAATGGTTATACTATGTATTTTGCAGTTCATGTACTATAAATATTAAAGAGGTAATCAATTGAAAATAACATTTATGGAGATACACACAGGAAAGCGAAGTGCTGTTGTACACATGCACCTGTTTCTATGATATTTAATCATTAAACCGCAAAGCCATTATTTCCAGCGAGAGCAAATGTTAGCCAATGTGCATGCCCTCCAAAAATCTATATATGTAAACCGGATAACATAGGAGGGAGAACCATGAAAGGAAATATTATCTATACACAGCATGAAAAACTATTGTTAACAAAAAACAGAATGTAATTGCTCAAGAACAATTCACACCTTTTAGAGCAGCGCTAATTGCAAAATATGGTTCTAATATATATATTGATATATATATATATACTAGCTGATATACTCGGCGTTGCCCGGGATGTAAATCCGTAATAGGTAGTATATGATTGAAATGATGTGCATATGTTTTCGTGTATGTTAGGTTTCAATTTTAAACAAGCTACAGTATATACTATAATAGGTATTCTTCTTTTTATGGTTTAATTGGGTTTTTGAATTCCCCCCCAACTTTTTTGACATGGTTTTTTTAGCAAGATCTGCTATTTATACCTGGCCGCCCTTCCGTGTGATGCTATAAATGAGTTGGGATGACAGGATACTCAGCCAACATGCAATTTGTGTAATTGTGATTATGTTCAATGTAGTTTTAAATTTAATCCAGTAGAAAATTTGCACACAACTTTCTGGTAATCAGGCCCCAAGGACATAAAACACAGTACAAGTTTTTAATGATACAGCCCTATCTTTGTAACTTTAAGCATTCGGAAGGAGATTTTGCATGATTAGATTGTCTGGTTTACAATAACATCGTTAATACACTGGGTATTTAGACATGTTATATTCTGTGACAGACCCCAAGCCTTTTAGCCTCTGGCTTTTTATTTGCAGAACCACATAGTACAATTGTTAGCAGCTATGTGAATAATGCAAAGAACAGTAACTACGCTTCTATTGTGTGAATAGTCGGGAAAATGGAAGAAAACTCTTTGGAATTAGTGAAGGAGGAAGAACATGACAAAGTAATTTAATCTCAGTGACTCATATTTAATGTTTTATTTTGACAGTGGTTTATCCTGCCTGTATTTATCAGCTGTCTATAATAATGTAGGTTACATTCCGGCTTTGGATATTGGCATTCTCTCTGAACTGTGCCAGATTTATTCAGCTTTTCTGGTGTACAGTAATCAGGAACGCATTACATCTTACTCCCCTCTCCCCTTTGGAGTTGTCGTGCAGACCATAATGCCAACATTGTGTGGTCAAAATTCCACCCCAGTGGTGGCTGTGCATGCCTCAAAGTTGAATTACTCCATGTGGGGTCATGTATCCAATATTTGATGGGGGCAAAGCATGTGTACTGCAGTTTAGTTCAGTGCAAAAGTGGCATATTTATCAAAAGTAGCAATGCCATTAAAATCAATGGGATTTGGTAGTTGACGGGATATTTTCTGCATGGGCACTTCACTGGTGTCTTTTTTTTTTTTTTTTTTAAATCTTTTTATTTGTTTTTGAACTACATGGAACAATATAAATACAATAATTCATAGAGAGAAAAAACCCTTAATAACTACTATTCCCCTACACTCCCACTACCCCCTCCCTGCCCCCCCCACCCACTGGTTTTATACCAAGGAGATGTTAAAACATCGAAATCATATTTAGTTCAGTACGTGGTTATTAGTATTAGAGTCTGTTTAGGTTATGTGCATGATCCCCGAAAATCAGGGGTGGCCAACTCGAACTGAGCCAATGATTGATCCACCTGTGCTGAAGCAGACATACCCTGAAAACCTGACCTGTTGATGGCCTTTAAGGACTGAAGATGGCCACTCCTGCCGTAAATGTCGCTGTTACAGCCAAGCCTGATGTGCAGATTCTTTACATTTATTCATCTGTAACTTACTAAAGTGCATTTGTGACTGATAGAAATTCGAGATGTGTAAGGGGACCTGACAAAAAGCATATTTAGTGATAAGTGGTTAACAGGAAAACAGATTGGAGGCATTGAGTTTTAGGAGTGCCGCGTTGAAAAGGTTTCATTGCATTAGGCGCATAAAGCGCTTTTGCATGGATTTGCCTTTGAATATCTCGCTTAAGGCTATCTGAGCTCAAGCTATTCACGTTTACATTGGGAATGATGCTTATTTCTCTAGTTTTTTAGATTGATTTTTGTCAGACACTTCAATGCAGAACGGCTTGTAAGATATATCTGAGCAATGCACAGCATTCCCAAGTAGCACTCAGTCGCTTAAAGCAGTAATACTACATTCCCCACCACCGTTTTCTTTCTTTCTTATTTATACAGGTAAAGTGTGCGCCAATGTATAATTATACATTTTTACTTAAGCTGGCAATCGTTTGGGGCTCCTGTTTAAATTTGTCAAAATCCTGATTGTGTGCCTAATATAATGGCCGCCTTTGAAATCAATCCTACAGTCAGTGTAACTCAGCAGCTACAATGTATTCTTACATTACTAAGGTAACATTATCTATCACAGTTTGCAGCTCAAACGGCTGGGAATATTGGCAACAAATCAGGTGATCACAAACAGGAAAGTGTTGCAGAGCTCTTGCACTGCTGGGAGGTGGGCTAAACCTGCTATAGAAATCACAGGGTGTTCAGTATATTAAAACTCATACAAAATGTCATTAAGAGTTGAATTAAAAAAAAAAAAAAACAGTCCCTATTATTTAGTACTGTACTTCTGAACTGGCTTATTAAAAAAACATAAGATTGTGCATGTTTTGCTGCTTTAAATTGTCATAATGTCAGATATCACGGTCTAGTCCAGGGGCGCACAAACTTCCTGCACTGCGCCCCCCTGCCTCCTCTCCCCCTGTGTCGTGCCCCCCAGTTTGTGCACCGCTGGTCTAGTCTATGGTGCATGATCATAGTTACTTGAGGTTTTTAAAATGGTATCAGAAGTCTAAAATATCCTTTGTTTTGACTTAAAACGTCTACTACTTTGGTAACTAATGAACTCCAAAGAGTATTTCTTTTTTCATAATCCCTGGAGCATTGAGGCCATTTAAATGCAGACTCTTGTTTCAAGTCACACCTGATGAAGCAGAAAAAATATATAGTGGGCATATCTGGGGTGAAACCCTAACAAGGCTCTAATTGGCTTGGTTTCCATTTCTTTTGTTTGGGTTCTTGCATTCTCTTTGACATGGCATAGAACGAAGAGGCTTTGTAATACCATTCCAATAAAGCATAAGCAAGGGGACCTTTTAATCATGCACTATTGTGTTCCGTGCCTTACACTCCTGCTGCTGTGAAATTGTGCTGCAGAAGTGCATTTTAAGCCCATGTTTACGTCTGTGTAGCCTGTCCCCATAACAAAGAGAATCCCTTTATGTAATTGCAGCCAGTCTTCCATGTTGGCTTCCTTCAAAGTTGATGCTACATGGAATGAAACTATTGTAGGAAATGATATAATTCCTAAAATGAAATGTTACGCACACATTACTTAAACACTCCTTCAATGTTGTGGTGGCAACAGTCAGACTGAAGGCCACAACTCCTAGATTCCCCACAAATTTACAAACGGCCGATACTAGACGTTTTTTCATCCTCACTTTGTGCTCGTGAATCTATCCAGTAGAGAAATATTGATGTAAAAAGAGATTTTGTACAATCATCTCTTTGATTGCTTTTGTGGCTTTCTATAAATTCGTTGGTATATGTTGGGTTATAGTAGGCTTTTCAGCCAAATAAACCAATTGCATATATTTTTTAATACACTTTCTTTACTACATAAATGGTTATTATATGGCTTAAGCCACAGAGAGTTACTATATCTGATGCTAACCACACCTTTAAGCCATTTAACGGTAGAACATGGTTAGCCGTGTTTTGAAGCGCTCTGCAGCGCTTTCTTCAAAAACGTTTAATTCAGAATTAGGTTTGCTGATTTGCCACGATTTCATTTGAATCCTTTGCCACCACATTCACTTTCAGAGATGGGTTTCAAAATTCGCTTCGTGGACTTTCTTCGGAGTTTCATGCAAGCCAGTCTGTTTGGCACATGGACCACCTTCTGCTGCAAACATTGAGTGTCCGGATACAGCATAGTGCCGTTATCATCAGGAAGCACTGTGGTATGGTGGAACCTCTTAACCATTGTGACGGGAATAAGATGGGCAGTATATATGGCACTATTGTCATCACATAGGACTTGACCGAAAATGTGTGTTTTACATTTACTGAACCACAGGTCAAAACTGATCCCTATCATACTCTACGGTTTGCGGATGTACTAGTTATCTGAAACTGTCAGCATTGCATCGTTTTTATAATATGTAAAACACTCTATTTACAAGAGCATGAGCTAGCCTGCTAATACACAAGTATACGTGGGGGCCTGTGCCAGTTCTTTCTGGATGGTTATGTGCCGCAGCTTATGGGGACGGTCTTATTCTCCAGTGAAGAGACAGCCACCTGTTTTCGAGGCCTCTCATCCCCAATATTAAAGGTTTAAGACCCTTGGTGAATAGTAACAATCCAATCTGGGAAGAAAATGCAACATGTATCAGTAACCGATGTGTTAGGTTCTAGAAGGGGTCTTTCCTTACCCATGGGGCACTTGTCATGGCCATGCATATTAAAATTAATCAGACTTCCCAGGCTTGGGTGATTAACACGGCAAAGTGGAGAGAAAGCATTTGTTTCTAATTAAATAGGCCAGCTTGGTTTTGCTCTAGTGGGTGCTTGGTCTTATTTAATAGGATATGCTCTTGAAGTAGACACGACCGGCACTAGTAGTAGTGGAGAGCGCACTTCAAAGTTTTCTTTGCCACCTGCGCCCAGGGTATCAAGGCCTGAAGAGGTCCCTGTGTTCATTTCTAAATGACCTATCTGTTTGTATAAGAGGGAGGAATGTGGCACAGCATAAGACCAATCAGAGTAGGGTTGAAGTTGGCATAAACATATGGCTTGTGGATGAGCATTAAGATGCCAGTATTGCTGACTTATTAAGCTCTGGCGCTGCTCTGCTTGCTAATTATAAAGCTGTTCCACCTAGCTATGTTTGTGGAGATGGCGAAGGGGAATGGCATGATGTGCTATGTTACGATATCTCCTGATTAATGTGGGAAGAGTTTTCCAAGCTAATGCACCTTGAGCAGTACAAGTGTGATTCTTCTCCGAGAGCTGGGATTCCCAGAGCTTTCACAACAAGGTTACAATATGCTAAGCATGCAAGGTACTGTATGGTGGTTACCTGTAGATCAGTGTTTCCCAACTCCAGTGCTCAAGGAACCCCAAAAGGCCAGGTCTTAAGGATATCCCTGCTCCAGCATAGGTGAGTCAATCAGCGGCTCAGTTATTTTGACTGAGCCACCAGTGCGTGGAGCAGGGATATCCTTAAGACCTGACCTGTTGATGTTCCCTGAAGACTGGAGTTGGGAAACACTGCTGTAGATCCAACTCACATTGCTATTGTGTTTTTTTTTTTGTTTGACATTTTCTATTTATTATATTTTCTGTGTCACACTTATTGTAAAAATTGGAGAATAAAGGGACTGTGTATATATATGCATTATGTACTTCTAATTTATTGACATACTGGCAGTGATATTGCTTGCACCATTTTGAAAATGCAGGCACCTAAATCATTAAACCGGGGGGGGGGGGGGGGGGGGATGAGGGGTGTTTCTAAAGTAATCGTGTTCTGCATAATCTCGCAGTTCTGGTAAAGACGTTCTTCCTAAAATGTAAGAACTAACAGGTCTTGAACCAATGTGAAACAACAAAATAAGGCGCAAAAAATATATGATATAATTACAAATTGAAGCGCTGCCTAAACACCAGTGGTTTCCCAAACCGCGATTGTGACAAAACGAAACCATTAGGTGTTCATGACGCAAATTGAAATGAACAGAGCAGTGGAAGTGCAAAATTCCCAGTGAGTAAAATGAAACACTGATCACACTTATACTGTTCTCCATAGACTGGAATCCTCTGGGATAGGGACTCCTTGTTGACCTCATGTGGAGAAGAAGACACAAATGCATAGGATATATAGTGCATTAACGTTTTACTTATATGACAAACAACACGGGGGGGGAGGGACAACTCACGCTTTCTCTGCTGGTAAAGAGCAAGGAGCGACTCTGGGCGCACTCCAACCCTCTGCTTCCCGGCGTGTGTGCACACGTGCAGTCTCTCCCTGGTCCATGCCTTTTTGTGCATCTGAGGCCACGGAGGCCGCCCTTTTTGTGCGTCTGAGGCCACCGTACTAACTCTGCAATAGCTCCGTGGAGAATTTGATTGGCTGAGGCGGTTGATGCTAGTGATGCGTGCAGCAAGTGAAGGGATCCCAGACGCGAGTGAGAGCCACGGACCAGGGAGACCGCGCACGTGTGCACACGCACGCCGGGAAGCAGATTCGGGAGAGGGTTGGAGTGCACCCAGAGTCGCTCCTTGCTCTTCACCAGCGGGGAAAGTGTGAGTTGTCCCTTCCCCCCCCCCCCGTGTTGTTTGTCATATAAGTAAAACGTTAATTCGCTATATATCCTATGCATTTGTGTCTTCTTCTCCTCCATATGAGGTCCACAAGGAGTCCCCACCCCAGAGGATTCCAGTCTATGGAGTAACAGTATAAGTGTGATCAGTGTTTCATTTTACTCACTGGGTATTTTGCACTTTCACTGAGCTGTTCATTTCAATTTGCGCCATGAACACCTAATGGTCAGGTCTTGAAACAACCAGTTCTGCTATAAAACCTGGTCCATCTGCGAAGAAAAGAGTCCATTTGTATAGCAATGAAGGTAAAAGCACTTATTCAGGAGAAAGTTGGGAGCCATAAATGTCTCCTCAGAACACATTTGGTTTGTAAATCGTCATTCTTCTGACTATTTGACTGCTTTTTTTTTTAGCATGACCCGAAGTTGCATGTCTTCCGACAACGCAGAACTAGGTCAGAATGTTCTATGTTACCCCGATGTGGATGGCAACAAAAAGATTACCAAGCATCTCTGTGTGATGCTTGATTTCATCATCCTAACCCTTCCACTGTTTCACCTCCGTTGCTATTGGTTATTCAGTAACACAATGCAAACTGTGCAGTGGGTGTATATGAAATGGGGGAAAAAAAGAAACCCTGCACAAGTAAATACATCTTTCATCATTTCTTTTGTTTGCTCTGTTTACTGTGTGCTATTCTTGGACAATAGATATTGTTTGACAGTTCTGCTAGGGTGAGAAGCCTTCTCTTGAACCTTTTGTCCCTTCCCTTTGTCCCCAGAAAGTTTGCTGCTTGCCTTTGTTTTCACCTGGCAGTTGTTGAGGTTCCTGATATGGCATTTGAGAAATGCTATTGAAGGGTGCTCCTCCTTCGCTTAAAAGGGAATTCCACAGATGTAAGAATTGCTCGCAAAGAATATGTGTTTTAACACGATTCTCTTATACTCCCACTGGTTGTCACAAAAATACTTTTTCAAATAAATACACTACATATTTGTATTCTTCGTTGTGGTAGTTGAATTACTGCATTATAATCAAAAAGCACAGAAGTTGTCCCGAGGGGGGAAAAGCACAGAATGTGTTGTTGCCATGGGCCTCTTTAAAGATGGATGCCTATGGGACAGTCATCTTAAACGGCCATATTTTAGCATTGCTGGAAACGTTTTCATCCACATTATAATCAATCTATATCAGGGGCGGGCAACTCCAGTCCTCAAGGGCCACCAACAGGTCAGGGGTTCAGGATATCCCTGCTTCAGCTCAAGACTTAGCCACTGTAGGAGCCACCTGTGCTGAAGCAGGGATATCCTGAACTCCTGACCTGTTGGTGGCCCTTGAGGACTAGAGTTACCCACCCCTGATCTATATACATCCACACCTGAGAAGTTCAACTTGAAGAACTGAAAATGTACAACTAAAATGACACATACACACACACACTCCAACGAAAGGTCCGCTCACAATTTAGGGATACTTCTAGTGGGGTTTGGAAAAGGTTAAAGGACGGGAGAGGTGGATCAACAGCATTCAATAAATATTTATTTTTAATGAACTATGTTAATGAAATAGGCAGTTCCGGATGGTTGTTGCAAAGAAATGGCCTTAATAAAGGCGGGTTTATCATTTTTTTGGTGTATGAGGAGCTCCCAAATATGAGCTCCTGCTTCTAATAAGGGAGAGACATCAAGTAACATATCCCCCACCCCTCTTCTGCTGCAGTTAACGGTTATACTATACAGAGAGGGAGCGTCTCAGTGACTAAAGACACTGACTGGCACTAAGTTTGAATCATTAGACCCTGGTTCACTTCCCGGGGTCGGCTCCTTGTGACCTTGGGCAAGTCACTTTATCTCCCTGTGCCTCAGGCACCAAAAACATAGATTGTAAGCTCCATGGGGCAGGGACCTGTGCCTGCAAAATGTCTCTATAAAGCGCTATGTAAAACTAGCAGCGCTATACAAGAACATGCTGTTATTTATTATTATTATTATTACTTCTTGCAATCCTCTCAAAAATGTCACATGACCCCCGCCGCGTTGCCATGGCGATGCATCACCAGGAGCCATCTGAACCAAGGTAAGGAGAAGTTTACAGAGGTCTTGCAGCTCCCTCGGCATTAATTTAAAGTCCTTCGGGAAGCGTGCGGGACCTCTGTAAACCCCGCGCCCCCCACTTTGCGCACCCCTGATCTAATACTACAGAACTGATTTATTTTTAAAAAAAAACCCATGTTTCCATTTTTCCTGCTTTAATTATACGGAATAATTATTTGTTGCTTGGAGATACATTTGGTCACAGTTGCTCAGTCTTTAGGCCAAGTGTTGCTTTGTCTCTGTGTGCCCAAGGGATTTATATACCACACTTTAAAATCTAGAAAGTATAGTTGCCATTACAATGAACCAGCGGTATCTTATCCTCCTGTTTTATCATTTTATCTGTTAATATAGTTAGTTCCTGCTTCATTTATGAGTTTACAATATATTTCATGCGCATGATTACTAGAAGTGAGGATACTGAATAAAATCAAGTACATTATTCCCCTAAAACTAACCTTACCATGCATGGTGACTATTCATGGGGGGGACTCGTCATTATTTAGGCCAGGGGGGCTCAACTGCAGTCTTCAAGACTCCCCTGTCTTTGACTGAGCCCCTGATTGAGCCACCTGTGCTGAAGCAGGGATACCCCGTTGGACGGTCTTGAAGACTGGGGTTGAGTACCTCTGATTTAGGTGACTGATATTTGTAAGACTTGTCGTCTACTCATGTAGTCTCATGTGTCCCTTTGCTAAGTCCCATACCGTAATGCCACGTTTCAATGTACAGTATAACAACTATGAAAGCAGCAAAACATGTGAAATCTTATAGTGTTTTTGTATAATAAATCAGTTTTGTAGTATTAGATAAGTGACTTTTTTTTTTTAATTCATTTTGTTTGTTTTTTTATCCATCTCGTAATGCCATTTTAATGAGTATTAATATACTGAGTATCCTTTGATTTCAATAGTCAAAAATATGTCACCCGCTGGAGGTGATAGCGGGCGACCTCGCAGGGTTTGCAGGATGCCCTCCATTATTACTATAGTAGGTTTTTAGTAAGTAACACATTTGCATTCGAAGACCAAGTGCGTTAACCCAGGGGGGCTCGACGCCTGTCCTCAAGCTCCCCCACCTCTTCAACAGGTCAGGTTTTCAGGATATCCCAGCTTCAGCACAAGAGGCTCAGTCTTGAGGACTGCTGCATGAAGTAGTGCAGATCAGTGTTCCATACCAGTCATTCATCCCGATCCCTGTTCCCCCGAGAAAACGGGCAGCCTACCAGGCTTTTTTGTCACCGCTGAAATAAAGGAAATAAAGGCCTCTCTAACTCTGCTGCTTCAAACAGGACAAGCTGAATTGCTCCATTAAACACTTTCTTAGAGGGCTAAGCCAGATGAGTGTCTCAATATTTTTAGTTCTAAGCCCTGGAAAGGTATTGAGGGTGGAAGTGTTACCCTTAAAGCCTTTAGATTCCATAGCCGGGATTGACGTACGGACGCCACCAGGAGCGTATAAACCCGGCATTCAGTTTTATATGAGAATGACTAAAAATGTGTCAGAAAAAACGATAAAAAGGGAAACTATGATTTCGTGTAAGTCGAGGTGTAAAAACTTCTCCAATGAAAAGATTTTAAAAAACAAAAAACATGTCTGATTTACATCAATGTTTTGAGGTGACAAAAGAATTAATTATTATGATGGGGCTTTTTTTGTATCAAATGTTTTCAGCCGGGAACGTATACGTATAGGGTTTAAACATTCAAAGTGGTAGGGCAGAATAGTAATGTAAAAAAAGGTACAGTAGCTGTTTGTGTTATAATCATTCACTCAGCAGAAGCTGCGAGGATTTAAACATACGATGCATCTATGTGTAGCAGAAATAGCCCATTATTTTACTAATGTATCCAGGCACACCACTGCTTTCCTGCTAATTAGACCGTAATGTCCAGAGCTCCACCCACACACACACAGCCTGTTCCAGGGCAGCAGGTTTATGCTAATGATTGTAACTGGGACAAACCTAGATTCAATGCTTGGGTCAAAACCAGCGTTATTAAAAGGGACTTTCAGAGAACGTTCGAAAGATTGTTTTATGATATCAATTGTTCGTCCAAATACGAAAGGTATCGCCTTGTGCTGAAGTGCTCACTTACTCTTATCGCCTTGTGCTGAAGTGCTCACTTACTCTTATCGCCTTGTGCTGAAGTGCTCACTTACTCTTATCGCCTTGTGCTGAAGTGCTCACTTACTCTTATCGCCTTGTGCTGAAGTGCTCACTTACTCTTATCGCCTTGTGCTGAAGTGCTCACTTACTCTTATCGGCTTGTGCTGAAGTGCTCACTTACTCTTATCGCCTTGTGCTGAAGTGCTCACTTACTCTTATCGCCTTGTGCTGAAGTGCTCACTTACTCTTATCGCCTTGTGCTGAAGTGCTCACTTACTCTTATCGCCTTGTGCTGAAGTGCTCACTTACTCTTATCGCCTTGTGCTGAAGTGCTCACTTACTCTTATCGCCTTGTGCTGAAGTGCTCACTTACTCTTATCGCCTTGTGCTGAAGTGCTCACTTACTCTTATCGCCTTGTGCTGAAGTCCTCACTTACTCTGATCGCCTTGTGCTGAAGTGCTCACTTACTCTTATCGCCTTATGCTGAAGTCCTCACTTACTCTGATCACCTTGTGCTGAAGTGCTCACTTACTCTGATCACCTTGTGCTGAAGTGCTCACTTACTCTTATCGCCTTGTGCTGAAGTCCTCACTCTGATCGCCTTGTGCTGAAGTGCTCACTTACTCTGATCACCTTGTGCTGAAGTGCTCACTTACTCTGATCGCCTTGTGCTGAAGTGCTCACTTACTCTGATCACCTTGTGCTGAAGTGCTCACTTACTCTGATCACCTTGTGCTGAAGTGCTCACTTACTCTGCTCACCTTGTGCTGAAGTGCTCACTTACTCTGATCGCCTTGTGCTGAAGTGCTCACTTACTCTGCTCACCTTGTGCTGAAGTGCTCACTTACTCTGATCACCTTGTGCTGAAGTGCTTACTTACTCTGCTCACCTTGTGCTGAAGTGCTTACTTACTCTGCTCACCTTGTGCTGAAGTGCTTACTTACTCTGCTCACCTTGTGCTGAAGTGCTCACTTACTCTGATCGCCTTGTGCTGAAGTGCTCACTTACTCTTATCGCCTTGTGCTGAAGTGCTCACTTACTCTGATCGCCTTGTGCTGAAGTGCTCACTTACTCTGATCGCCTTGTGCTGAAGTGCTCACTTACTCTTATCGCCTTGTGCTGAAGTGCTCACTTACTCTGATCGCCTTGTGCTGAAGTGCTCACTTACTCTGATCGCCTTGTGCTGAAGTGCTCACTTACTCTGATCGCCTTGTGCTGAAGTGCTCACTTACTCTGCAGCGTGGCAGCTCTCGGGGTGTTTCTGTGACTTGCTAATTGAGAGGTGCAGCATTGGCTTGTTCTGCAACATTCTAGGACAACATTGTAGCACACTGGGTCGTGGACATTTTGCCACCGCAACCACATGCGTTTAGCCTCACCTTGCCACAAGGACCTCTAGCTGTTAGGCGCTTCGCCAAGTCCCTAGCCTTACCCTGAAACACCCTAATCTTAACCCCTAATACTACCCCTACTCTAAAAAACGTAACCCCATACCCTAAAACCCCTTACCCTAATCCCTATACCCTAAAAAGCTTAACCCCTTACCATAAACCCTATACCCTAAAAAGCTTAACCCCTTACCCTAAACTCCTTACGCTAACCCCCTGCCTAAAAAAACCTAACCCCTTACCCTAAACTCCTTACCCTAACCCCCTACCCATAAAACCTAACCCCTTACCCTAAACGCCTTACCCTAACCCCCTACCCATAAAACCTAACCCCTTACCCTAAACGCCTTACGCTAATCCCTTGCCCAAAAAAACTAACTCGTCATCCTAAAGTGACTATCCTTAAGACCCTACGCTAACCTCTAAAGGAATCTTTAAATGAACTTACCTTGGCGACGCGGGTGGCGAATGAGTGTCCAGCGGTGGCGGCGGCGGCGGAGGGTTCCTCTGCGGCCAACCACCGGCGGAGACTTTGTCACTGCGAGACGGCTGCGAGTGAATGTCCGATTCCATGTTCTGCAGACATCATTGACGGCATTGTTTCCGTGTTGGCGTTTAAACGGCCTAATGGCGGTCAGTGCAGTGGGTTGAACTCTTGACTCTGCCAACACCCCTCTGGGCATCACCCTGGCCCTTGCCACTCGTGTGTTTTGACCACCCCAAAGACTGATTTAATTGTAGTTTAAAAAAATTTTTTTTATCATTTGCTTACACATATATTAAACAGCCAACGTTTGGCACGTCGCCAGGCTTAGCAGAGGGTTGGGAAAGTTATTTCAGCTTCACTGCCCCACAGCACCTAAATAAATAATTTCTGTTGCTATCCATGGCAACACAGTGAGTGATAAGACTCCTTCTGATTCCGCAGCCGACCTTACAAGCACAGTTCTATGTCTATTTATGAACCAAATTCCTTGTCAAAACCATTGACATTGTTTGCTGATCTTGTTAAACCGAGTTAAGTTCTTTATTAAATGGGTTGGTCCCTCTTCAAATAAGAACAAAAATAGTTAACAAAACTTTTTTTTGTGTGTTGTTACGAAAGCAATATCACGTCTCAGTAATGGGGCTTGTAAGAACTTGCAAACGCTATAAAAACGAGGCTTTTTTGCTATTGTATACATACCAGAAATGTGTGACACGATATGAAGGTATAGAACCAGGAAATAGCCCACCTGACCCTGCATACAGACCCAAATAATCTGTTCTTCTCCATCCTACCATACTGTACATAATCATTAGATTGTGAGTTCTTGTGTTTAGCTCAGTGCAGTTTCCCTTGTTGTATAGGGTTGTTGTGTAGCAAACAAGGTCAGTACTACCATAATTAGGCCACACCAAATGTATCAAAGGAAATCACCGATTTATACTTGTGATTTATGAATGTAGTTATATTGTATGCTTTGCAGCAGGAGCCCCTTTTCCTAATTATTACTTTCATGCGAGTCACGCACTCCCATTTAGTATACGTCCCGTGTTATTTGGGGTGTCTGTTACTGCTGGGAATCGCCATGTACAGGGATGGTATATTCGTATCAGAATAAATATACTGGAGGGGTCTTTAAAATCAACTGTTCTTGGAAACATTGCATTCAGAGCTGCTAAGGCAGGGGTGCTCAACTGCAGTCATTAAGCTCCCCCTGCCCCCAACAGGTCAGGCTTTCAGAATATCCCAGCTTCAGCACAGGTGGCTCAATCAGACTGAGCCTCTGATTGAGCCACCTGTGCTGAAGCAGGGACTGATTGAGTCACCTGTGCTGAACATGGGATATCCTGCAAACCTGACCTGTTGGGAGGAGGGGGGAAGGGGGCTTGTGGACTGGAGTTGGGGACCCCTGTGCTAAACAATACTTTGCCTTTTTCCCATGAAGCCTCCAGCACTGCGGGAGGGTACGCACCCCTTGTCCTTGTTTTGGTGCTATTTTCCGTGCTTGATTTCTTATTCAATTTTATTTCTAACTTTCTTTCTGTCTAGCCTGAGGTTGTTGTAGGAGAGACGAGCTGAAACAGGATCGTACATTGTATTGTGTGAGGGCATTTTGTGTAAAGAATACTTGGAAGCGTAACACACACATTGACACCTCCAGTTCACACATGTATTAGTGCTTGGTGATGACTATGCATTGGTTCAGGTGCACTAATACAGAATATTATACATGGCCATGGGTATAATCCATGTAATGTCGTATATTACAAATGTAGAAGAGGGAGAAGCCTGCCATTTTCACAATTTCAGAGATGTTTAATAACTTTGCAAACTTAGGTTCAAAACTCTACAAAAAACACAATGACAATATATACACACACAGGTATTTTCACTGAAGGGGGATAGCTATTATTGAATGTTAATGGCTATTTAAGGGAAGTAGGCTTATTGTTCAATAAGAACATTCACACTTTAGTAAATACACCCCGTAGAGCAGGGGTGGGCAATATTAGTCCTTAAGGGCCACCAACAGGTCAGGTTTTTCAGGTATTCCCTGCTTCAGCACAGGTGTCTCAATCAGTCCCTTCAGCTCAGTTGACTGTGAGCCACTGACTAAGCCACCTGTGCTGAAGCAAGCATATCTTGAAAACCTAACCTGTTGGTGGCCCTTAAGGACTGGAGTTGCCCACCCCCTGCCATAGAGCGTAAGCTCTTTGAATCAGTGATGTTTGTGCCACGCTGTTTGCGGGGATTGAGCAGTGACGTCTGTGCTGATGTTTTATAGACGTGTACTTGCATTATTGCGTATACACTGACGAGCGCACTGTGCAGCAGTAACGTTATAATATTATCAGTGTACCTTAGGCTGCACTTATAGTGCCGGCGACGCGCCAAAACAAATGCATTGCCGCTGTTGCGTGCGCTTATAGTGAGCGCGATGCGACGGCGCGACGGCTTTGTCGCGATCGCTGGAAGTCATCTCTTTTTGATTTTTCCAGCGACCACAGCCTGACGTCACCGTCGCCGGCGCTATAAGCGCAGCCTTATTGTAACATATCATTGGAATAATATATGTGTGTACATAGTGCTAATTGATTACACAGCACGATACAATCCTTACATACAAATAAACCCTGATCCAGCCTACAACGGGTGTTTCATACCAGAGCCACTTGGAATTTGCAGGAAATCCTCTTTGCCACCAGAGGCGCCTGCAACATGCGGCAATGCATTACAGACCTGTCTGGCAGCAAAGGGTTAATAAAACTATTGTTATTACTGGCAGGGTTGCCCCTGTACAGCTTATAATATCATGTTGGTGCCTGAGGCAAAGGGAGGTAAAGTGACTTGCCCAAGGACACAGGCGGACTCGCACTGCGATCTTACCCAGGTTCATCCGATTCAATGGCAGTAAAATTACTAGTAAGCTTACCCTGCAGCCCAATGCACCTACAATGCTGAGGAAAAGTGGATTTAGTTCAGTATGATTTGGCCTATACTACAGATTAAAGATTGAAGTTGTGTTAAATTATTTGACATAGTAGGACAGTGTTTATCAGGACCGCGCCTTCCTGGAGTTGTCTCTTGCTCCAGAGTAGGACAGTGTTTATCAGGACCGCGCCTTCCTGGAGTTGTCTCTCCTGATCTCAAGTAGGACAGTGTTTATCAGGACCTTACCATCCTGATTTGTCTCTCCTGCTCCCGAGTAGGACAGTGTTTTAGGACCGTGCCTTCCTGAGTTGTTTATCCTGCTCCTGAGTAGGACAATGTTTTAGGACCGTGCCTTCCTGAGTTGTCTCTCCTGCTCCCGAGTAGGACAGTGTTTTAGGACCGTACCATCCTGAGTTGTTTATCCTGCTCCTGAGTAGGACAATGTTTTAGGACCGTGCCTTCCTGAGTTGTCTCTCCTGCTCCCGAGTAGGACAGTGTTTTAGGACCGTGCCTTCCTGAGTTGTCTCTCCTGCTCCCGAGTAGGACAGTGTTTTAGGACCGTACCATCCTGAGTTTTCTCTCCTGCTCCCAAGTAGGACAATGTTTTAGGACCGTGCCTTCCTGAGTTGTCTCTCCTGCTCCCGAGTAGGACAGTGTTTTAGGACCGTGCCTTCCTGAGTTGTCTCTCCTGCTCCCGAGTAGGACAGTATTTTAGGGCCGTGCCTTCCTGATTTGTCTCTCCTGCTCCTGAGTAGGACAGTGTTTTAGGACCGTGTCTTCCTGATTTGTCTCTCCTGCTCCCGAGTAGGACAGTGTTTTAGGACCGTGCCTTCCTGAGTTGTCTCTCCTGCTCCCGAGTAGGACAGTGTTTTAGGACCGTGCCTTCCTGAGTTGTCTCTCCTGCTCCCGAGTAGGACAGTGTTTTAGGACCGTGCCTTCCTGAGTTGTCTCTCTTGCTCCCGAGTAGGACAGTGTTTGTCAGGACCGTACCATCCTGAGTTGTCTCTTGCTCCCAAGTAGGTGTTTATCAAGACCTTGCCTTCCTTGCTTGTCTCTCTCCTGCTCCCGAGTACAGACAGATGGCTGCTGGTTTAGTTGTGTGCGTGGGAGAGAGGAACTTCCACATGTGATTTTTACCATTTGGTAGTAATTAGTTTGTTGTATAAATTAACGTTAACTGAACCATTCTTCAGGCATTGTTTGTAATTATCTTCTCTGAGCCTCCGAATTGTGGAAAGAAATGAAAAGCAAGGAAGAAACGGCTTCTTATTTTAAACAGCTAGAACAATCTATCATTAGTCTGAATGGGGCTTCAATTATTTTTGTATGCCCAATAGACGGAAAACTTTCAAATAACAGTGAGAAAAAAAATACAAGAATTAATGGAACTTAATGACTTAGAAATTGAATTCCCTACATTAAGTTAGCCAGTATGTATGTGCATATATATGTGTGTGTAGCGCAAACATATTTCACTTTGCGGGTGCAAGAACAAAACATAAAAGTATTTTCTACTTAAAACATAATGAAGCAATATGTTATGAGATCCCTGCTCTGAAGAGTTTACAATCTAAAATTACTGAGAGAGTTATGACGTTGGCGAGGAAAGAGATGAGGTGAGAGGTAGCGCACAGCCAAAGAACGAGGGAGAAGGGACCAGATAATGCAAAAATGAGGATTTATTGGCAAGACATATGCATAGAGGTAAACCTCCTACGCGTTTCGTACAGTAGTACTTTGAATCAAGGAGTAAAAAACAATTGTGTCCAGCAGTCCTTTTGAATCCCAGCTGAGCGCTCTGTTTCATGCCCAAAAACACAATGACGTCATGACGTCCCAAACGGATAGCGCATGCGCACCGCCCAGGGACGCCCATATGACGTCACGCGTCTCCAGGAAGAAAAAAAGAACGGAGATCCAGAAGGAACAAAAATCCTAAATGCCAGCGTCTCTCAAACCGCCCCGTGAAGACAGAAGATAGAGCCTGCTCTATGCGTAACAATACAAGCGCAGCTAAACAAAGTCAAATGTCCAAGTCTGGAGAATAGGACACAGGGAGGATCAGTGACCAGGCAAAAAAACAAGTTACAACAAATAGGACTGCTCAAACACAATGAACACACCAATAAACCAAAATATATACAGTATGACAAATATGATAAAAACAAACAATGAATAAAATAAAAAAAAATTGACAATAATAAAGTTTTTCCTCATATATATTCCCAGTGACTCACAAAAATAGCATTTAAATAAAGTACCATAAGGAAAATAATGTATATCTATATGTAACATGCACAACTGTTAACGAAGATAGATCTCACAACAGGAAAAGAAAATGAAGGGGAGGTCAAAAGTAAAAAAGAGGGGGGGCGGAAAAGGGGGGGAACGGAGAGAAGGTAAGGGGGGAGGGAGAGAGCAGGAAAGGGGTGAAAAAAATATACAGTGTAATATTTGTTATTAGTACAATGAACATGTATGGTCCTATATATAGAACAACAATATAGTATATATAAATGATTAATTTAATAATAAAATAAATGAGTACACATATTTGAAACCAATAGAATCAATGAATGCATTAAGAAAAACAGCAACAAAATAAAATGACTACGGATGGGTTAAGAAAAACGGCTCAAGTTAGGTACAAATTACCCAAAATTTGGTAAAAAGTGTGTCAATATAGCCGAAATAACCGAATGAAATATCAATTCCATAAACGGTGTATATGAAAAATTGCAAATCCATGCATAAATATATAAGAAACACAGATGTGATTAAAAAATAAAAAACATACATGTGACCAATAAAAAAAAAAAAAAACAATTGTGAAGGGTCTTATAATTTAGACTAACGTGAAAAATTTAGGAAAGTTAAATCATTTCATGAATTATATTTGGAAATGCCAAGTACAGCTCAACCCCATTACAACGCGATCCCGCTTATAACGCGATGCAAGCGTGGCTCCCAATTTTCATATTTATGAATACTTTACAAAACGATTATTAGTGTCTTAAATACTTTATTGTACAATGCATACAATGATACATTATTTCTAACGCGATGTGATTCTTTGGACCCCAAGCACAGCGTTATAAGGGGGTTGAGCTGTATATGTATAACACACAATAACTATTATGAAAAATTGATATTCATCAAAAGAGAGTTCTGTTTGGTAAAATGGCCAAGTTTCCATTCTACATTCACCCCAACTGGGAAGTGAGTTCTTAAAGTAAAAATCCGAAACGCATGTGTGCGGTCCAGTATATTAACAGAATCTCCCCCTCTTTCTTTCTTAATGACTTTTTCAATCCCTAAAAAGGAAATGTTCTTTTCCCCACCCTATTTACATTCAGTAAAAATGTTTAGATACCGGGTGGGTTAGATCCCCAATCCTGATTAGTCTTAAATGTTCTAAAATTCTAGTCTTTAGAGCTTTCATTGTTCTCCCCACGCACCTTTTGCCAACACCACACGTTAAAAGGTAGAAAACAAATTGTGTATTACAATTAATGAAGTGATTAATCCTACATTTTTTATGTGGAGCGTTGGAGAAAAAGGTCGTGGAGGGTTTCATGTGTTTAAATGCACCGCACTGAAATGAGCCTTTCATCAGAAATGGTAAAGTTTTTGTAATTGGGGTGGGGGGTTTCACTTGGTGAAATATAGGCAGCAATGGGACGAATCTGGGGACACGTTCTACATATTTAAGCAAAGCCGGATCCATACGAAGACTCCCCCAATGTTTGTGAATGATAGATTTAATTTGGTTACTACACCTATTGAATTGAGAAATAAACATTGAGGAATCCTTGTTCGTCACAGAGCTGCCATAACCCTGTTTCTTCCATTGGCTTTTCTTCATGGTTGATTTGTTCAAATGAATTGGTGTCAAAGAGGTCAGTTCTCTATCATTCCCACTTCCTATATCTACGTTGGCGAGGAAAGAGAACATTTTACCAATTATTTGGCGGTTGGAAGCGGCACAAAATGGTGAGGTTATTGGATGTGTTGAACCACACATTAAATAAGTTATAGTGGGTAAAAAAGTGACAAAAATCTCCACCGTATAGCATACCGCAAATAAAATGTGTTGAATAAAGGAGAGGGAGGAGTCAACCATGACACATCTGGCAGGTGGTATCGGGAGGATAGTGGGGTTATCAATTGTCCCCGAGCAGTCAGGGATAGGGTTAGAATTATAGGGAGTGGAAAAGATTGGTTCTGTTTTGGACAAGTTGAGTTTGAAGTTGGACACCCAGGAGGAAATAGCAGGAAGGCAATTAGTGACCCAAATTTGGAGAGAGGGAGATAATTCAGAAGAAGATATATACCAGATGAATACAGTGTACTAGTTTGCCTGGGGAAGTGCTATAATGAGAAGAGGTCTTAGAGCAGAGCCATTGGAAATCCCAACATTAAGTCGGAGTGGAGAAGAGGAGGTGTCTGCGAAGGAAACACTGAAGGAGCTGTCAGATGGAAAAGGACCTAGAGAGGACAGTACCAGACAGAGAGAGAGAGAGAGAGAGATTGACCGTCCAAAGGCAGCAGAGATGTCTAGTAAGAATATTAAGGAAAATTACCCCAGTGGTTTTGTGTTGAGGAAATCATTGGCAACTGTTGTTGGAGCCGTAACTGTGAAGTGGATAGGGTGGAATCCAGATTGAATTGCAGCAGTGGGGGAGTTAGAGTCGAAAATGTCTATTATGCAGTTATAAAGAAATGTTCAAGTAGTTTTGAAGCAAATGGGAAAAAGGAAATTGGGCGGGAGTTAGAAGGTAAGGTAGGGCTGAGAAAGGGCTTCTTCAGGATGGCGTGACTGGGGCATGCTTAAAAATTGTATTGTATTGTATGTCTTTATTTATATAGCGCCATTAATGTACATAGCGCTTCACAGTAGTAATACATGTGGTAATCAAATAAATAACAGATAATATAAATAACAGATCATGGGAATAAGTGCTTTAGACATAAAAGTAACATTTCGGAAGAGGAGTCCCGAAGGAAGGAAATAAGCCAGTGCTGAGGGAGATGTTTAAGAGGTGGGTTAAAGTAGGAATAATTGTGGTGGAGGGGGGATGAAGATGAAGGAATAAGGTACAGGTTGGGAGCATAGAGAGAGGAGGAGAGAGGTAACTGGAGAGAAGAGGTCAAATGTAGCTTTTTAGGCAGAAAGGGGACATATTAACATGGTTAGGCTTAGACCGTGTGAGCTCATTCTGTATAATGTCAATAATGCTTGACAAGTTCTTGAGCTATGAAGAGGGTAGTCAGAAGGGATTTGTAGAGAACAAGTATTAAGGATTGGCGCCCAGAGTAGATATAAGAGAGGAGATAATGTATAGGTTTGTTTAGATAGACAAAGCGCAGCATTGTATGAAGCGATAATACATTTCTTGTGTAAAATCTGACTGGGAGTGTGATTTCCTCCACTACTGTTCAGTACTGCAGGAGCACTTCTGTAGCTAACGTATTTTCACAGTGTGCCACGGTTAAGGCTTCATTGTGGCAGGAGTAACCTGGTCAAGGGCAGATAAAAGGGAGTTGTTATATAAGGAGACTGAAGGAGAGAAAAGCGCTTGTAGATTTTCTGAGAGTTGACAATGTTTATTACATTTAGGTTACGGAAATTGTCTGGAGAGGTTAGGTTATGGGGTGGCACAAGGAAGTGTGTTGAAGAAAGAAAGGATGTGGAGGTCAGAGATGGGATATGGTGTGATGGGTGAGAAGACATGATAGGAAACCAGGTCAAGTGACTGGCCATCACGATGAGTAGGAGTGTTAGACCACTGTGTGAGACCAAAGGAAGAGGTTACGGGGAGGAGTTTAGAGACAGCTGGAGATTTTAGGTTGTCTATAAGAATATTACTCTCAAAGAATGACATGGGGTATTCAGAAGAGATAACGAGTTAAGAGATAACGAGTTGGCGCTAGGAAGAAAGTTATCTAAACCGGAAGGTAGGTCCAGGTATGACAGCAACACAGAGAAAGACCAGAGAGAAGAGAAGAATAGTATGGCTTCAGAGGTAGAGCATGAATTATGACTTTAGAAGTGCATTGAGAAGATAGAAGAATGCACTTTACAAAGAAGTAAGTCACTTCCTTGAAGAGCTTTCTGCCTGATTTTGGTGCTTGAAGGAAACAGGAAACGACTTGCCTATGCTCAAAAGTAAATCTAACCCGTCTACACTTTGCTGTTGGCCATATTTTGTTGGAATAGAACAATAGGGGGCTTATTCTGTATACACCAAACAGCCAATTGGGCCTTTTTTGGAGTCAATGGGGAATTTCGTCCAAACATGGCATGATTGGTTTCTTTGCGGAAATAGAATAAGCCGCTTAATCTCCTATCCACATTATGAACGGAAAACCCTAATAAAACGAGGCTACCAAAAGACCATTTAGTAGTTGAGTAGGTTTAATTAAAAAGCTTTGAAGCTGTTTTTTGTGACTCTCTTCATTTGTTCATGGCTGATGATTAAACATAATAATCATCCCGTGAAAGACACGTTTGGTATACTCTATGAGGTACAGAGACTTAAATGGGTAAGATTTGGGGTTCTGCAGCATTTTCCCTTTTCTATTTCAACCACTGTGTTGCCAGAAGGGGCAGGAACATGTTGCAGACCCCTTTGGCAACAAGGGGAAAATGGATAAGTGTGATCTTAATGCATTGGGGGCCTACTAAACCTTATGGTAGGCCGTGAGTCACTGATTAGAGGCCACTGCTGCTAAAACAATACTTCAGAATGATTGAAGAACCTTAAGAGCAATGTCACCCAGGGCACGCTGCCACAATATTGTCTGCCTTATCTACATTGAAATGCTCACATGTGAGACGTATATACAGTATACATCACCAGCATATCAGCTTTACATGTCCCCATGGCTTTAACTTCTTGTGTGTTTCATGGCGTAACATATATGGTGATATTTGTGAGTCATGCATGCGTTGTTTAATTAAAGTGTTGCAGATGGGAACCTCTTTTAATTAACAAGGAAAAATCTGACTTGCCAACTGCGCCCATAACAATAGACACCAGTGTACAATGGCGTTCATTCCATTTCTCTGAAATGGAAGTCTGTCGAAATAAGAAGGATTTTAATGTGTCTTTACAAATACTGAATGCTATTTACCTGTTCTTGCTTTTTATGTGTATAAATGTTTTCTGTAATTGAAACCATTTAGTTAGAGAAGGGAATATTTTAATATGCAATCATACAATACATCCATGTATTAATAATCTCTTGCAATAAATCTATGAAATATGTTGATACTATAAAAGCACTGCATGAACAATTGGTGCTGTATAAGGATGGATAAACCAATAACACAGACGCTATATCATTTTTTAATTAACCAAAATATTTTTTTTTTCTAGCCTTTGAAGTGGTAGATGCCGTTTCAGCTTATTTGAACTTAGACAGTAATTTTCTCTTCTTGTGCCTATATTATTAGATATTATATTGTACCCAAAATATTAGATGTGTGCTTAGATTCAATAGTGAGACTTCATATCAATACTGATGTATTACTATGCTGTACCATATATTACAAAAATACTTTTCCATATATGATTTTATAAACTGTCCTTTACTGTTGTGAGCTATAAATAAAGAAGATGACTAATGTTTTGCATGTGGATAAACATGTACTGAACTCTGCAATATGCAGCATAAAGGCTCGGAGAGGACAGATGAAAGGGGAAAAAAAGAGCTTTGGTGACTAGAAGCTCAAAGAGAATACAGTAATTAGCCCAGGAGGATAGCTGGGATGCTAAAGTGAGAAACCATAGCTTTGAAATTCAGTGATCTTTATCCCGTGTTGGGTTTGGGTCAACAACCTTGAAGAAGAGAACGGGCAGGAGGGGAGTTCAGTATGGAAAGCAGATGTTTGAAGCAGAGTGAGGTTGACAGCCTCTTAGCCCAGCCTCTGCTCCAGTGCAGTGTGACATGTTTTGTATAGCCAAAGAATCTCTGTCCTCTGGTGAGGAAGAGACACACATACAGTACTTGATTTCTGTTTTTTCCCCTTTACTTTTAGCCTACCTTGTCGACTGGCCCTGGAAGACTAAACAGGTGTTATCTACTTTTGATTTCAGTGCATTTAAATTAATCCTGTCAGCTCAGCTGTTAAAACAACTGTCATCTCCAGCTGTTAGTCATTTTCAACTGGGCTTTTTTTGCAGGTTGCCAAGTTCTGTGCCTGCATTGTCAGCCTCTATGAAAGCCCCTTTAGTAGCAGTTTGGATGTGATTTTTTTTTAAAAAAAAGGGTACTCATATTGTTGTTTCTTTTTATAGTATCCCTTATTGTACATTTATGTATTAAGCCAGGGATTAAAATGAAGAATCAGTGCATACAGTATCTGGGAGTGTAACACTACAGTACACATGAAATGTACTGTGTGGTAAGCGGCAGCTGTGCTAGGCATGTGTTTGCCTTTGATTGTATTAGAGATAAGCAAACTCTCGAGGGTTCACAGAGTTGAGCAATTTTGCATAGTCTAATATCTTTTCTGTGTGGGAGTTGCTGTTCTCTGGTAAGCTAACAAGTCTGTGACATCCGGTAGCTATTACTTATATCACTGACCATGTGCTCTTGTTTGAAGTTTTTCATTGCTAGAGGGCTGTACAAAGTTTCCAAGAGCAATGCTGTTCAGGCCTTTCCATCACTTAGAGTTACCAGCATATGACACCCGATTAATTGCATGATAGCAGTGGAGATACACTGTCTTGATGGAATGCAAGGAGTCTGTTTCCTCACTCACTATCACCAAAAGGATATAGCGTCCATGGCAGGAGTAGCCAACTCCAGTCTTCAAGAGCCACCTGCAGGTTAGGGTTTCAGGATATCCCTGCTTCAGCACAGGTGGTGCAGTGTTCGACTGAGCCACTGATTGAACCAGGAATGATTCTGTTTAGGATAAAGCTAGCAATGTTAGTCTATTTTTTTTAATAGAATGTTACGCTTTTAATATTATTACGTAATCCTGGCGCTGTCCTCAGCACTGCACAAAATGAAATTTCAAGCTGCAGTAAAACAATGAAGAATAAGGTCAGTATAAGGGTAGGTGGTATAATGTAGCCCCCTTTCTCTATGCCTAAGGGAACGACATGTGTAACTGCGCATGCTGCTGTACCCGTTGCTCACAGGAGGCCTAAGCCTCCGCCTCTGGGAGCCTGGGGTGAGCTCTTTCTCCTATAGCGCAGCGCCTCCACCTATGAGGGATCCCAGCGTTGGCAGGATAACCCCTCACAGGAACCAATACACAGTCATGAGTAATACACCACACAATGTATATAACTAAGGTTTACTGTACACACATACTAACACATATAACATATAACAACTGTACCCACAGTATAACCCAGTGACCCAACACTTGGTGGTTCCCCCAAAGTACTGAGGGTGCTGTGGCACCAATACCCCTGGTGTCTTATCCCAGCAAGTTCCACCCAAAAATTGGAGGTAGCGCTACTAGGTGCACGTTGGGTACCTGCCTGGGTACTCCAGTACCCAGGTGCTGCTTGTTGCACTGGGTTGGAGCGGGGCCCACGTAGTGGGGCCTCCAACACAAATCCCCTCTCTCCTAAGGGTCCTGATCCTCCTCATGAGGTGAGCTCCAGCTGGAGGTCTCACCTGAATGCCAGGTCGCAGAGCACCGCGTGGCCGTCCGGTCACCGGTGCAGAAATATCAGTAAGGGGAAGAGTCCCTATCTCTGGCCTTCCCTGCAACACTCCTGTACTATGGCTTAGGGCCTAACTGGGGCCTAGGGGCAAGATCTAGGCCTAGGCCAGGAAGCACTGCACCCTGGACACTACCTTCTTTGTTGCCTCTTCCGTCCAGCACGCGGAGGATATCCTGTTTTCCCCCTTGCTACAATCCTATTGGCTGGGCAGTCCCATGTGGTACAGTCCCTCCCTCTAGGGATTCTGGGACTTGTAGTACCGCGGCTGCATCTGTGGAGCTATCCTAAGATGGCCGCCGCCTCCTCCAGTGCGCATGCGCGCCTCGCCATACAGCAAATGCACAACTCTTAAAATGGCCGCCCCACCTCCCGATCGCGTGGACCTCAGGGGACCTACGGACCAGCTCCCCCACACCGGAGGCAGGTTAGGGGGACTCAGCGACATAATCATAAATTTAAATGCCTTCCAACCTAAGCAGCCTATCTAGTTTTCATGTCTGCGCGTATCAGTTGAAGAATCCATGCTTCAACCACAGGTAGGTTGAGAATGAGTACAGTACATAGTTACATAGTTACATAGTAGATGAGGTTGTAAAAAGACGTAGGTCCATCAAGTTCAACCTATGCTAAATTTAGACAACAGATACTTTATCCTATATCTATACTTATTTATTGATCCAGAGGAAGGCAAACAAAAAAACCCCAGAGATATCATCCAATGAGTATATGACTTGAAAAGTAACCAACGGATCATAAATAGTCCCTACACATACGCACTCATTGCAAAGGAAGGGATAATATGTCAGAAATGAGATGCCAATATCCCCACTGAGAAAGTGTGTGCGGTAGGTTGCCCACGGAAAAACAACTGAGGGGAGCTGATCAACATTCTCAAAATCGCCAATAAAACAAAATAATAACATTTTATTAAATAACAAGAATGACAAAAGTGATATATAAATATATACAGTGAAAATAATCTTAAACTTCCCCGTAGGTGAGACGGCAAGACTGGTCGTGATAAGTATGCTTAAAGGCAAACATTATAGCCTAATGGCTAGTGACCATATTAGTCTGGATACACAGGATAAATTCACATAAATGCCAATGTCAGCATGTGGGTCAGTTTGATAGTACTGTTATACAGAATGAATACCGGTATTGCCTCTTAAAATCAATGGCTTTATTGCTAATAGGGTGAGATTATGTAAATGTTTCTGCATCATTTGCTTCTCTGTTATTTTGATATGTCCATATTTTACAACATAATAGACAGTTTTCACACATTTATTTTGCTTCTTCGGAATATTATTACTGGACAGTCAACTTCTTTATTTATTTATTTTTCCAGTGGTTACATTTTATTTAAAAATAATAATGCCTGCAATTTTGGGGGTTTTCTACTTTATTTGAACTTTGTCATAATATTTGCATGAGGGGAGAAAATTACCTGGAGACCTCCTCTATTCATTCACAGATGTTATAAAAATGTATGGATATTTTAGTTCTTAAGTCCTCCGCTAAGAGCTTCTTTGTCTGTTGGCAGTCAAGTGAATTAGCGATGAACACTTCATTTATGTATTCCACCGGCGATTTGCATGGGTTCCAGGCATTTATAGGCAAGTAAGCCACAAATGAGGAATTGTTCAAATGCAGTCAAGGTTTTCAGTGGTACTTGTTGTACCAATGCTGTTCTGAGTTGGCAGATTCTTGGTATTGCAACTCAAGTCAGCAACTGTGTCTCTGCAATCTCCTCCTGGATGTCCCACCATGACCTGAAGCTTAGCATGCCCAAACCTGAACTGATACTCTTTCCCCCTTCCACTGCGACACCTATACCCAAACTCTCCCTCACTGTCAATAATGCCACAACCTCTTCAACACCTCAAGCCCACTGTCTAGGGGTCATGTTTGACGCTGCCCTCATGTTCAATCCCTCACTCCTGCCATCTCCACCTCCGAAATATTGCGAGGTTTCGCTCTCTCACTCATGACGCAACTAAATCCTAATTCGCTCACTTATCTTGTCCTGCCTTGACTACTTACTGCAAACTTCTCCTAGCTGGCATTTCCCCTTGTCTGCCTTTCCCGACTCCAATCCATGCAAAATGCTGTTGCCGGACTCAAATATCTCACTCATTGCTCCACTTCTGCTGCGCCACTATGCAAATCCCTACACTGGCTTCCCATGTCCTCTAGAATCACCTTGAAAACCCTAGTTCTGACTTACAAATCTCTCAACAGCGCCGTACCCCATACATTTCAGCCCTCATCCCCAAATATATCCCTAAACCTCCAACTCCGTTCTGCCCATGACATCAGCCTTTCCTCCTGCCTTATTACCTCCTGCCTTCAGATATTTAAAAACTCCATGAAAACTCACCTTTTCACAGAAGCCTTTCTGGCGTACTCCTAACATCTACCATCCCCCTCAACCCTACTGGGACCAAACGCAATGCTAACCCTCTCAGGAGCAGAACCCTCATTGCCTTTTGTATCTGTTTGCGTTGTTTATGTAAAATACATAACTCTGTACCCCCATTGTACCGCACTGCGGAATATGTCTGCGCTTTACAAATAAACAGTAATAATAACTATGCAGTTTTAAAGTTTACACAATGAAATCATTCTCAGCAGTCTCGTGGTGGGACAAATCTCCGTCACAGCGTAGGATCTTATGTCCCAGATTAAGGCAGGAAATGTAGTATTTCTTATATAGGGGGTTTATTTATAGAGTTAAATAATACAGTAGCAGGCCCACCGTCCCTTTCAGTCAAAATAAATCATAAAATAAACGCCTACTCCTCTTAGGTGACTAACTATACATGCAGCTTCAGCCCTTACTAACGGGATGGACAGCTAAGCTGGTTACCACCCCAAACAGGTACTGTTATAGCTAAACATATACAGTCTCTGAACACAGCAATATTAGGTTTCTCTTCTGTTATTCCAAGGTTATGGAGCAGAGGTCCCTGTTTCTGCATGGTCTCGCGTCCTTCCTTGCTAGGGGAGCTCAGCCCCACAAGAGCTCAGAGAATCTATATATATATATATATATATATATATATATATATCAGAACAAAACAAAAATACAAAGGAGCGCCTACTATAAACAACCTGCCTAACTGTGAGTATGTATGCTACTGTGTTGATACAACCAATGGGGTGGCCAGGGGTGGTAATATAAAAAAAAGGATCCTATGTTATAAAGATATGCATGTAATAAAAAACTTTAATAAAAATGCTATATAAAAAATTGAAAAATACTAAAAATATAAAAATAAAAATAAAAAATATTGAATGATATTAACAACTTAGGTGAATACCAAAAAAAGAACCTTAAAAAACATAGAGTCCCGTTCCAATAAAGTGCATCCAGGTAATGGCAGCCCGTTTGAAAGGGATCACAACTCCCTTGAAAATACCTATGAGAGAAAAAGAGAAAAAAAACAGGCGCACACCTAGTGCATTAAAGTAAAACAAACATTTTATGGAACATTAAAAAGACAAATGCCCACTCACAAATCAGAAGATAATAACGAGCATTTATGAGATTGGCCCTCATAAGCCACTGGCAGCGTCTCAATCAGCAATGGAGTCTTCTCCTACACACGTGTTGCGCAGTCTCCTTCGCCGGAAATGACGTACTCCCGGCGTGTGTCCCGCAACAGGAAATCCCTCCAGGAAACAAGGACTGTGTCTGCTTCGTTCTTGCTGTTGTACCACCAGAGATAGTGGAAATCTGCCAGCTCCTTCTTGTATGGCTTGCCGCTCTCAATGCTGCATCCACAATGTACTGTGTTCAGTGGGAAAGTGCCTCCTCCGTCTCAGCCACGCCCTACGCGTTTCGTCATCAAGGATGACTTCATCAGGGGATACCCATTGGTTGTGACCCCACAGTATTTATAGACAGGTTAATTTGCATACATAATTGAAAGATAACTATTGCATCATTAATTACATGATTTCAAACCTTCCATAGATATGGTGTTTCCTTATTACATTGATTGCTATGGAAAGGTTTATGAGAGCACCACTGTTTTTGCAAAAGATGAAATATAGCTCATTAATATAGCAGTATTATTTTATTTCAATAAATGATCAAATGATATTAAGAGGATATTTAAAAATAAAAATAATAAATGATTTAAAATAACACTTATGATGTCCAGAGGGGGTTAATAATATATATTTTAATGACATTTTAAATTTTAAAGTAAGCTTTTAAAACTTTTAGAGTTCTACAAATAAAGAAAAGTATATATTTTGGAGAATATATATTTATTTAATTAGTGATATTAAATTCAAAAATCAAGAAATTCTAAAAAACTCAAGAGTTGGAGAATATAGGTGACAGTGAATACAAAACCACCCCGTATCCCACTTGATAATTAACATATGAATCAATTTAGGTTTAAATACAATTATATACCTGTTTTTATTCATTGCAGAAAGAATGAATACCAAGGATTGTTGTTGAAGTCAGAGGAACAGCAATAGTTGTTGTTGACAAAGACAGAAGAAATAAC
This sequence comes from Ascaphus truei, assembly GCF_040206685.1. Lineage (NCBI taxonomy): Eukaryota > Metazoa > Chordata > Amphibia > Anura > Ascaphidae > Ascaphus > Ascaphus truei. The sequence continues at coordinate 300,358,221 of NC_134487.1, forward strand.
AAAACGATACGTAGTATATATGTGTATTATGTATATAGTGGAGTGAATGTGAAAGATGAAATATGTGTGTTGGTTGGACTATGTGTGTGAATAAAGTGTAGTATAGTAAAAATAAAAATGTAGTGTAATGAGTGAAATATAATATGTTAAAGGTGATCCCTAAACATATACTTAGTGAATTAAATGTGATAATCATAATATTAAAAATAAATTATACAAATGTAAATGTTGTGGGATGCATATAAAGTGATGATGATATATAATGAATATTAAGGCAGAACCAGTCCCTGGACTTGAACAGACACAACACAGCAAGATGTAATAAAATGTATGTTACACCAGGATAGACACTTATAACACACAGTGTATTAAAAGACCTGACATGTGACTATAGTTCAGAGGGAGTGCTGCCTGAGCACTCAAACCAGACCTCCGAAGGATCACCCATTTGAGTGATCACACTATAGTACTAATGTCGATGTGGTCATTGTGTCCCTTTGGGTGTAATGTATCCAAAATGTATATCCAATAAGTCTCCCTCATACATAATCTTTTGAAGCGATCCCCACCCATGAAGGTAGGAGGGATGTACTCGATGCCCATAACTCGTAGGGACTTAGGGTCTTTTGAGTGTTCATTACAATAATGGCGGGAGAGGTTGTGTGTTTGACACCCATTTATTATGTTTCTTCGATGTTCAAGAAACCTCGTGCTTAGGGCTCTTGATGTGCGGCCTACGTATTGTAGACCGCACTCACATGATATAAGGTATATGACATATTCACTGAGACAATTAATGTACTCTACTATATCATGTGAGGTGCCGTTGGAAAAAGATTTAAATTTGTTTGTTTTAATCAAATGTTTGCACGTTAGGCATCTGCTTCTCCCGCACCCAAAGTTCCCCTTAACCCTAGTGGGAATGGATCCATTTATTCTGGAACTATTGATTACCTTTGATGTTTTTAGTTTGCTAGGAGCAATCATGGTTTTGATACTCCTAGCTTTCCTAAAAGTAACAGGAGCGTATTTTGGCAATAGATGACCAATTTCTGGATCGCTGACCAGGATGTTCCAATGGTCATTCATTATTTTTTTAATTTGTTTGGCAGATTGATTAAATTGTGTGATAAATTTAGGCACCGATCCATAGGATGTAACCTCATTTTTAGTTATTGTTTTTCTTTTGGATTTTTCCAACAGAGATGTACGATCCAGTAAACTAGCATCTAAAAAAGATTTATTGACAATTGCCATATCATACCCTTTCTCCTGAAACTTAAATGAAAGATCTGTGCCCTGGGTTAAAAAATCCTTGTCCATTGAACAGTTGCGTCTTAATCTGTGGAACTGACTCTTTGGTACATTATCTAACCATTTTTTGTAATGATTGCTACCATACTGTAGGTAGCTGTTTGCAGCCACAGTTTTGAAATGTGTTTTGGTGTGAATATCATTCTGAGGACCCACAAATAGCTCTAAATCTAGAAATACTATAGTGTCTGGGTGAATATTGTATGTAAATTTCAATCCCATCTTGTTGTTATTGAAGGATTCCAAAATTGTCTCCAGGGTGCCCCTCTCACCATCCCAAATAATAAGAATATCATCTATGAAGCGACCATAGAAGACCAAACCCGCCCCCAGCACAGCATTCCCCCACACATGGGTACTCTCCCACAGTCCCATGTATAAGTTGGCATAGCTAGGAGCAAATTTGGCTCCCATGGCCGTTCCACAGATTTGCAAATAATATGTGTTCCCAAATAGAAAATAATTGTGATTTAACATAAACTTAATGCATGCTAAAAGAAAAGACCTTTGTGAAGAATGTAAACTGGAATCTAATTGTAAAAAGTGACTAATTGCCTGGATACCTTTTAAGTGCTCAATACAGGTGTAAAGTGAAGATACATCGCAAGTGACCCAGTGATAGGTATCCTTCCACTTAATGTCAGTGATGGAGTCAATGACATGCAACGTGTCCCGTATGTATGAGCGCAATTTGATGACATGAGGCTGTAAATAGTAATCTACATATTGAGACACGTTGGACGTCATCGAGCCAATACCCGACACAATGGGCCTCCCTGGTGGTTTGACTATATCTTTGTGTAATTTGGGAATGTGATAAAAAATAGGGGTTCTAGGGTGTTTAATATATAAAAACCTGTGCTCTAATTTGGAAATAATCCCTTCAGAGAATGCACCCTGGAGAAGATTCCGGAACTCCAACTGATAACACTCAGCAGGGTCCTCAGTAAGAATTTGATAAGATGTGGTATCAAGGAGGAGGCGATGGGCCTCACAGAGATAATCCGCCCGATCCTGCAGGACAATCGCCCCCCCCTTGTCTGCTTGCCGAACAATTAGATCGTTATTATTTTTTATATTCAATAAAGCTTGATTTTCCTCTTTTGTGAGATTATTAAATTTCAGTTCCACGTTATCAAGACACAACTGTTCTAGGTCTCTCAGGACTACTGTATAAAAAGTTTCGATAAAGTTACCCTTTGATTGATAAGGGAAGTATGTTGATTTGGGGACAAATGGCGACGATTTACATCTCAATAGACTACTTTGATCTGTTTCAATAGGGCAAGAATTATATTCCAACAAAGGGTTCGTATCTTCCTCATGAATAGTAATATCCAGAAGTGAGTGTTTGACTGAATCCTGATTATCAACCATTGATCTCTTTATGGATGGACCCATAAGTGTATCAAACTGTTGTATATTTTTTTTTTGTCCACTCCCTGCTTGATCTGATTCTATCAAAAACGAAGTTAGAGCATCTATACATTCTCTTTCTTGTGTATTAAATATAGATTCCAAATTCTCATCCCCCTTTTGGGTGAAGTGTCGCATCAAGGTTAACTTACGGATGTATCTGTTCAAGTCCACGAATAGGTCAAACCGATTGGGTGTACTACTGGGTGCATATGATAGACCCTTAGCTAGCAGAGATATGTGATGTGAAGTGAGAGTATGTGATGAAAGGTTATAAATACCATATTTGTGTGGTGTGTCTACCATCATCCTTATTTTCTTCTGTCCTTGCTTCTTTGCTCCTCCTCTGACTCCCCTGAATCTCTTTTTCTCCGGGGTAGTGATTGGTTCTGTTTCTCCCACAATGGATATCTCTTTTCCGTTTCTCTCTGTTCTAAAAAAGAGGTGGATTTGTTAGATTTAGGAGAGGTATAGTTTATTGAATTAGAACCCTTAGTGCTAGATTTAGATCTTGCCCCCTCCCTATGTTCCACTGCAACTTGTTCCTGGGACTCCCCATTATCCTCACAACCGTCCCCCAACACAGAGTAACGATTGGAGGTTGAACAACTTGCAGAGGAGGTAGTGGAAGGGACTTTATGATGTTCCTTTTCTTTCCTATCCATCCTAGCTTCTTTAATTAATGTAATAATTTCATTTTTTTCTTTCTCATTAGATATAGGTTTTTTATTTGTTTTGGAATCTCTGTTCTCTTGTCTGTAACCTGAACTGGATCTCCCATACCTACGATGTTGGAAAGAGTCGCCCTTCCTTCTCCAATTTCTAACTCTATCATTAGCGTAGTCATCTTTATCACGTTTAAGCTTGTTTGTTTTCCTTTCTATGATTTCTTTCTCAAATGATAGAACCCTTTTATGTACTGTTTCATCCAAACGGATGAATTCCTCTGTACCTTCAAACGATTTAATGGTTTCTTGTACTCGAGCTATCTCTTTCCCTACTTTCTCTAGTCTTTCTTTTCTATAAGAGATTAAGAGGTTAATGAGAGACACTGAACATTTTTCCAGAATTGAATTCCATTCTTGGGTAAATGTTTCAGGTGCCTCAAACGTAGGTTTTTTTGTAATTCGCAAACCCCTTGGAACTAACTTGATGTCTATGTAGTTCTGTAGAGAAAGTAGGTCTAACCAGTTTCTTGTTTCATCCTTCGTGTAATTTTCCAACTCTTGAAAATTATTTTTGAGATCTATATTACTCTCTACAATATTAGTGGTGTCCTCATTTACAATGTTTGCAAGTTTATTCCTTCTAGCTAAACGTTCCTCACAATTCTGCATCATTTTTGTTTATATACTGTTTGAATTCTAATACAACAGATTAGTTCTCAATATATAATCTCTAAACAAATGTGAATGAAAATTATACTTAAAATAAATAATAATTAAATTATAACAATTCAAGGTTGTAATATGGCTGCTACCTTTTAAAGTGATAGATAACAGAACAAAACAAAAATACAAAGGAGCGCCTACTATAAACAACCTGCCTAACTGTGAGTATGTATGCTACTGTGTTGATACAACCAATGGGGTGGCCAGGGGTGGTAATATAAAAAAAAGGATCCTATGTTATAAAGATATGCATGTAATAAAAAACTTTAATAAAAATGCTATATAAAAAATTGAAAAATACTAAAAATATAAAAATAAAAATAAAAAATATTGAATGATATTAACAACTTAGGTGAATACCAAAAAAAGAACCTTAAAAAACATAGAGTCCCGTTCCAATAAAGTGCATCCAGGTAATGGCAGCCCGTTTGAAAGGGATCACAACTCCCTTGAAAATACCTATGAGAGAAAAAGAGAAAAAAAACAGGCGCACACCTAGTGCATTAAAGTAAAACAAACATTTTATGGAACATTAAAAAGACAAATGCCCACTCACAAATCAGAAGATAATAACGAGCATTTATGAGATTGGCCCTCATAAGCCTTGAGTTTTTTAGAATTTCTTGATTTTTGAATTTAATATCACTAATTAAATAAATCTATATTCTCCAAAATATATACTTTTCTTTATTTGTAGAACTCTAAAAGTTTTAAAAGCTTACTTTAAAATTTAAAATGTCATTAAAATATATATTATTAACCCCCTCTGGACATCATAAGTGTTATTTTAAATCATTTATTATTTTTATTTTTAAATATCCTCTTAATATCATTTGATCATTTATTGAAATAAAATAATACTGCTATATTAATGAGCTATATTTCATCTTTTGCAAAAACAGTGGTGCTCTCATAAACCTTTCCATAGCAATCAATGTAATAAGGAAACACCATATCTATGGAAGGTTTGAAATCATGTAATTAATGATGCAATAGTTATCTTTCAATTATGTATGCAAATTAACCTGTCTATAAATACTGTGGGGTCACAACCAATGGGTATCCCCTGATGAAGTCATCCTTGATGACGAAACGCGTAGGGCGTGGCTGAGACGGAGGAGGCACTTTCCCACTGAACACAGTACATTGTGGATGCAGCATTGAGAGCGGCAAGCCATACAAGAAGGAGCTGGCAGATTTCCACTATCTCTGGTGGTACAACAGCAAGAACGAAGCAGACACAGTCCTTGTTTCCTGGAGGGATTTCCTGTTGCGGGACACACGCCGGGAGTACGTCATTTCCGGCGAAGGAGACTGCGCAACACGTGTGTAGGAGAAGACTCCATTGCTGATTGAGACGCTGCCAGTGGCTTATGAGGGCCAATCTCATAAATGCTCGTTATTATCTTCTGATTTGTGAGTGGGCATTTGTCTTTTTAATGTTCCATAAAATGTTTGTTTTACTTTAATGCACTAGGTGTGCGCCTGTTTTTTTTCTCTTTTTCTCTCATATATATATATATATATATATATATATACACACACATATATATATATATACACATATATATATACAGTGGTGTGAAAAAGAAAGTACATCGTCTTTGAATTCCATGGTTTTACGTATCAGGACATAATAACAATCATCTGTTCCTTAGCAGGTATTAAAATTAGGTAAATACAACCTCAGATGAACAACAACACATGACGTATTACACCGTGTCATGATTTATTTAACAAAATTAAAGCCACAATGGAGAAACTATGTGTGAAAAACTAAGTACACCTTATGATTCAATAGCTTGTAGAACCACCTTTAGCAGCAATAACTTGAAGTTATCGTTTTCTGTATGACTTTATCAGTCTCTTACATCATTGTGGAGAAATTTTGGCCCACTCTTCTTTACAACGTTGCTTCAGTTCATTGAGATTTGTGGGCATTTGTTTATGCACAGCTCTCTTAAGGTCCAGCCACAGCATTTCAGTTGGGTTGAAGTCTGGACTTTGACTGGGCCATTGCAACACCTTGATTCTTTTCTTTTTCAGCCATTCTGTTGTAGATTTGCTGGTGTACTTGGGATCATTGTCCTGTTGCATGACCCAATTTCAGCCAAGCTTTAGCTGTCGGACAGATGGCCTCACATTTGTCTCTAGAATACTTTGGTATACAGAGGAGTTCATGGTTGACTCAATGACTGTGATGTGCAAAAAAGCCCGGGCGCTACCTTAAATAGATGAGTTGTGGGGTGATATAATTCTTACAATAGAACAATACAACCTTAAAGAGTACTTAAAGGTCCCCTCTACTTCCGAATCTCTTCCCGCTGCTCAAAACCCCTAAAAGGACCTATCCAGGATCCTTGGTAATACAGAAAAACAGACAAAAAATGGGGGAGCACAGGTTGAGGGACTAAACAGACGTATCAAACACTACAATAGTATAGAACTGTGAGGTTTTGGCCAAATATCTCCACTTTGGTCTCGTCTGTCCAAAGGAAATTGTTCCAGAAGTCTTGTGTTTTATTCAGATGCAACTTTTCAAACCTAAGACGTGCTGCCATGTTCTTTTTAGAGAGAAGAGGCTTTCTCCTGGCAACCCTTCCAAACAAACCATACTTCAGAAAGGCTCCGTCAACATAAATGTTCATTATCTGCAAGTGTGTCTGTTTTGCCTTATGATTGATACATGGTAATATCCAGCCAGCATGCACACAAAATTAACACTACTTAATTTGTGGTGTGTGCCCTGTATGTGTATGTGTGTGTGTGTGTGTGTGTGTGTGTGTGTGTGTGTGTGTGTGTATGTGTATATATATATATATATATATATATATATATATATTCTGCACGGTCTCGTGTCCTTCCTGCCTAGGGGAGCTCAGCCCCACAAGAGCAGCTCTCCATTGAGCTCTCCATTGAGAGCCGAAACGTCCGAAAAAAGTCTAATTATCAGCAAGATGCAGTGCCTGTCTTTTTTTTGTTGCCATATACAGTTCATATATTGTTTTGCCACCACATAAATAAATTGAGGAGGAGTTGTGAAGTTGAAAGTTGATGGGAATTTATTGTAGACCAAAACCTGTGTATTGAGATCATTCCTAATGAAAGATAAACCCTTATAAAGATTATATAGATATAAAATTAGCAGCCTGTTACTACATTTCTGAAAAACCAACCGTTAATGTGTTCTAGTCGAGAGGTCTGATTTAGGAGTGTTAGGCCACAGTCCCGCTGTCTGCGCTGGACACGCGTCTGCCAGTCTGGCGGCGCGTGCAGCCCAGTCCCCCGGTCTGCAGTGAGCTGCAGGAGGAAAGTGATGGGGGGCGTGACGGGGGCACGGCTGTGACGGCACCCGGCAGGTTCGCCCTCATTGGCTGAACCGCCAGGGTACTTGACCTAGCGCTTCCTTGCGAGTCCTGATCTCAATTCTCTTGAGAGCAGGAGAAATTGTCGGCGCAGTGTGGCGCGCCCCCCCCCTCGCAGAGGGCCCGGCCCCATTGTGGGGCGGCTTTTGTCCCTGCAGCGTCCGCCACAGCGGGCACTGCAGTAACCAGCGGGGACCTGGCCTAACGTATCATTCGAGTTATATGTAATGTGGTATAGTTTTAATTTAAAATGGTAGAGAGCTGCTGTGAAAACTGTTGTATTGGGTACATATGGGTACATATGGGTACCTGTTTGGGGTTTTTAAAATGTTTTTCTCAAACCGGTCATGTTAAATGTTGCAAGTCTGGGTGCATTTTGATGTTGGTCTCATAAAGAGAGTAATATGAAAATAGTACTTGCAGAATAATCCAAACATCGAGAATAATATTCATGTATTTGTTTTGGTCCCCAACAATACAGGAATATTCATGCACAGCCCAAAGACATTAGCAATATTAAGAATGTGGCAGGCAGCAATCTGCATTCAAGGTATTTTATTGAGATACCATCAGTTTAAAAAAAAAGCCATACATTTCTTTTCAGAGTTGGCTGTATTTCAATGAAACAATAAAAAATAAAAAAAAGGCAGTAAAACTGGGGCGAGAATAGTGTATACTGAGATGGCAAATATCCTCTCCTACTTAGGTCTTTACGCTAATGTGCAGTGGTGAATGTCCTTACATAGGTACTAATGGAGGCTGGTAGTAATATACAGTAGATAAGGTGAATCTTCAAGAGCGGTAGTGAGTAGATATAACTGTTCACCTGAGAGCATCAGTTTACTCTGTATACCTTGGATACAGATCCCAGAATGGGCGTGTAAAAGATAGATCTTTCCAAAAAGGCAGTGAGCCCTAATTTACACAAATACACTGCTACGCTTTACATAAGCTATTGGGTAGAAGGAAGGGCTTTCAAGAAGTGTGCAGAGCTCAGTCCTTCTGCTTTTCTTCCAGGTGCTTTTTAAATAACAGTTTACTTTTGGTTAAGCAGGAATCCACCTATAGATGGTACGCTGTACCGACCACTCCCAAGTGCTGGAGAACCCTTTTTACATTCTTGCTTTCTGTACTGTATTGCTTCCTCCTCTTGGGAAATACAGCCTAAGTGGGCTAATTAAACAGAAGGATAATGCTATTTGTTGGAAAATGTAAACAACCGTCACTACCTCTTTTGAAAGGAATGAAAAACAATCTGTCAATTTTTTTATTTTATTATTATTATGGCACTACTGTTGCATTATGATATACATGTATACATTTCCAACTCGTTTGTGCTTGTAATAATGAGGTAGCAATGTTTAAAACCTAACTAATTCAAGGCAGGTTTTCAAAGAGTCATCATTTGGGAAAAGGTCAAAATACAGTTACACATGTAAATATGCTAGTTTGTATCCCCTTCTGTTTTCTGTATGTAGCTACTATGTCTTGTATAGTACGATGTATGTTTATACATGTGTAAATACATCACATCAGTGCTATTCAGATTCATTTTGTTGCCCAAGTGTTTATACACAATGCAGTTTCTCCGTGTCGGTCAGCCACACCCTGCCTGCACTGCTGGACAGTGGGCATCTACACCAGTTTACTACAAAGAGTTTGAATGCTGAAACTGGGCCTGCCGAGTATGAGGGCTACACACGCCAACATTTAGGAATCCGTCTCTGTGCCCTGGAAGCCAAAGGTTCACCCAGTCTGTTAATAAGTTACAACAGATGAAGATATAGTGCACAGAACTATGGAGGCTTCTGGCATTGGGTTAATCCTCAACATGCATTGTATGGATGAGCCCCGGTATACTGCTTGGATTTCCATATGGTGGAAAGATAGATACTCATTTTCAGTTTGATTTATTCATACCTGTATCCAACATATCTTGTTGAAAGGAGAGCGTGGAAATGATATTGTACACTTAGAGTTATTTGCAATCACTGCTATCTACTGAAGAAATATGAATCTATTCAACGTTGTAGGTGCCTGCAACCTGTTACAAACCAATGTTTGACAGGTACTTCCAAACTTTAGTTGGTTTCGATTGTAGAAATGGGAAATCGCGTAAGTTAGTGCACCCAAAGTGATCCAACATTTTCCATTGCGATGGTAGGGAATGTTATTGTATGGTCTAGTACTTTGCGCTGGTTCTGACTTTGATAGCCTAGTTGATGAAAGACAGGGCATGAATACCACGTCTGGATTAGTAGTAGCATTCCTAGTGTAAAGCGGAGACGAACACCTGATATGCCTCTGCATATTTTACTTGGAGATGGAGAAAGTCTCACTTCAGGTCTTAATGACTTGGCAATAATTGTTATGTATGCAGCTGTGGTTTGCCTACAACTTCCAAAATATATTATTACTAGCTGATATACCCAGCGTTGCCCAACAACTTCCAAAATATATTATTATCACAAGGACCCACCAGAAATGTTTGCACGGATTACATTTACTATATGTATCAGAACATCAACCATATGAATGGTTTGGTAAAGGTTCCTTCCTGTATGTTGATTGGAATATAATTTCATGTCCTGCCTTCCATGGTTTCTGTTTACTTGCGTCAAACACTTTTCATTCTGCCAAAACATTGTATTAAGCAAATGCTAAAACAGCTTTATTTGAATATGTATTCATGACTGAAGCACTGAGCTGTTCATCAAGAGTCCCAAAAAGTCCTCGTGAAAGTCTTTGTGCCTCAGGTAGCCATAATCATGTGTTTCTAGAACAGCAGTTTTCTGCAGAGCAGAGATTACATGCTATAGTTATACTGAATATGTTTATAGACTTTGCACTTTGTTTGAAATATTATAGAAGCCTTCATAGCTCATTGCCAAGCTTGTCGTTTTTCTCTCCTATGATACATATTTGTAATGCCCTTTAACCAAAAAAAAAAATCCCATCCACAGAGCTGCAGAAGTGGCTAGTGATTCTTGCACAGAATGCAGAGAGTATAAGCTAGTAGCAGTGTGGGTCAGTAACTAATTGTATTCTTTTGTATGTCTTTATTTATATAGCGCCATTAATGTACATAGCGTTACACAGAGTCACTAATGTATTTTGAGCCTGTATTCTCCAAATTCTAAAAAGCTATAAAAGGATGTAATTGTTAATGCTGTATTGGTGTATAATCTGCAATGAATACATTCTAATTAATATTAGTGGTGGTATATTCATTTTGTAAGGGGGTCCTGGAACATGAACAGCTGCTTTATAGGCATTGAATGAATATACCTGCAGTGTTAAATCCTATCCATCACTCTCTACTCTTGCAATACTGCATATAACGAAATAATTATAAGATGGTACATACTGTAGTAAGATACCACTGCCTGCAAACACAGTATTAACACGTGAGACGTTCAGCAATGCCAATTTGATGTGCATGAAATATCAGCTGTTATGATCATTAATTATTGCTGATAGAGCACACTAAGAAACACAGAAAATGTAATAAACTAATTTAGCCAAGAGGCTCTTTCAATATATCTGCTTGTATTCTCCATGGTTTTCTAGATGTGAGATTTCCTTTTACAGGAGATCAGGGTTTGCCTGCTTAATAAATAGTTGTGTATTTACTGATATAAGTGTAGCAGAGTCCCCCTCCTTACCTCTGGTGAGGGGGAAACTGTTGGGTGTTCCGGCTGGAGCTCCGCACGATTGGGAGTGCGGGGACGGACATGTTTGCAAGGCGCGCATGTGCAGTGCGGCGAGGCACACATGCACAGTACCGGGAGTGCGGTGGCCATTTTGGAATGGCTCAACATATATACAGCAGCGGGACTGCATGTCCCAGAATCCTCAGGGGGATGGACTACCACATGGACTGTCCCAGCCAATGGGACTCTGGCGGTGAGAAGGACAGGATGTACTCCGCGTGCAGAGAGCACGCGAGTCAGTCCTGACAGAGGAGCAAAGGAAGAAGGCTAGGCCCTGAGCCAATCTAAGTTCCATGTTATAGGGAAGGCCCCAGATAGGGACTCTTCCTCTTTAGTACTATTGCTACGCCGGTGGACGGACGGCCGGCCACACGGCACTCTGCAGCCAGGAACCAGGACGTAGTATTCCAGGACACTTGGGTGAGACACTCCAGCTGGAGCTCACCACACGAGGAGGATCGGGACCCTTGGGAGAGAGGGGAATTGTTGTCAGAGGCCCCGCTGTGTGGGACCTGCTCCAACACACCCCTGCAAGGGGCTCTGGGTACTGGAGTACCCAGGCAGGTACCCAACGTGCACCAACATGTACAGACGGTAGCGCTACCTCACATTTGGGTGCGATTGGTGGTACGCCAATCACCAACACCAGGGGTTATTGGTGCCACCACACCCGAAGTACTTTGGGGACACCACTCAGTGTTTGGGGTCACGGCCTTATATTGTTGCGGCCTAGCAGTGTGTATGTTATATATTGTGTACAGTAAGGCTCAGTTATATATATATATGTATTGAGTGGTGTGTTGTTTACTACTGTGAATGGTTATCCTGCCAACGCTGGGATCCCTCATAGGTGGAGGCGCTGCACGCATGGAGAGAAAGCTCACCCCCAGGCTCCCAGAAGCGGAGGCTTAGGCTTCCTGTGAGCATATAGGTACAGCAGCACGCTTAGTCAGTCGCCTGTGTATTTCCTTTAGGCATAGGGAAAGGGGGCTACATAAGGAGAATACTGTACTGTGCTGGGTTTCCACCGAAGTAGCCTTACTGCGTATGATCAACTCATATGTAACAACTACTGTAGGTTTAAATGCAGATTGTTAAAGGAGACAAGAAGGACAAATAACGTACCAAACCAGCAAAGAGAAGTGGGTTTATGGGAAAAGGTTATAGCAGAGCAAAGCAAGACTCCCACACACCCACTCTCAGGTACAGGACCATGCAGCTGAACAATCGCCCCTCTTGTGTGTGTAATCTTGTGTATTTTCCTTGCATGTTGTGTCACAGTTATCTGTTAGTAACAGCAGTATTATTACACACAGATTAGAAAACAGGCGGCTTTTAGGCTCCCTGACAGTTGGCCAGGACAGAGATTAGAGATAAACGCTAATCCTGTGAGGTAATAGCGAAAAAAGAGTACAAAGACACGAGATGAGCCGATAATGGTTTGTTTAGGTAAGGAGACATTGGTTGTGTCTCTGTTCTGCACTAAGCAATTTTTACCCAAATTCTTCTGTCTGCTATACCAATAAAGAATTCATTTTTAGCCTGAGTAACAGATGAAAATCACAGATAAATGTGGAGTAGCTTCAGGAATATCGAACTACATTATTGTATCTCATTTAATATACTGTATTGATTTAGTTATGTTTTGTGTGCTGTGTATGGTAATGTTGTTTGTTTTATAGTGTGTTACAGAATGCGCGGTTGCCAGTATTAATAAAAAAGTACAATAATGGTTAATAACTCATGGGCAAGTCATTCAGAAAGTGGTTAGCAATAAAACTTATTGTAAGTACTATGAAAAACATATATATTGCATAACTTGTGAACGTTATAGTTTTATTATTATTATTATTGTATTATTATTAGGGCACATATGTGTTTTGTCTCAAATTTGCATTAAATAGAAAGAACTTACCAATAAGTAAGATTTACATTAACAACCCCAAAGAATTTTGTAGATAAACACAGGAAATGCCTCTAATCGTAAGAAAATACTCCAGCAATAAACACATAATTGTCTCAATTCTCCTTACAATGTATATAATCTGCATTTCGGCAACTGCCAGCTAAAGTGTTTGTTCTGACGAGAGACCTTTTATATACTCAGAACAACTTTGCAATACGTGGAGATATCTCTGAGAGGGAACAGAATGACAGTGAAAGAAGCCGTAAGATACTCCATGGGTTGTGCTGCCTTTTAATGGACCTACATATTAATTCGTACAAGGTTGTCTTGTGCCTACACGTTCAAGACTTCAAAGGTCTCTTCATCATCTGATCTTCATCAGAGGGAGACCTCTACAGTCTCGAAAGCGTATGCACAAGACTCCCTTGTACGATTCATATGTTGGTCTATTGAAAGCTGTCACCAAATACACAGTATCACATTCTGTTTGGGACGGGCATCTCGGACCCTTTGATTTATTTATGTTTGTAGCAGGAAGTGAGAATAGGCATTGTCACGCATTGCACAATTGGAAGAGGGGTATGAATTCTCACAATCATGGTTAAGGAGGGTTATCCCCATGCTCTAACCCTAGGGCATGGGGATCTAGGGTTAGGTCGCCACAAGCGTTGGAGGGGTTAATAAAATCCTACACGTGCTGGAAGCAGGAAATGATCTGTGGTTGTGACGTGCTTTTAATCTGTTTTCTAATGTGGCTGTTGAGAAGGTAGAAATAGCAGCAGAGTGAATGACAACGGACAATTCAGCATTTCCCAGCCAAAGACGTGAAAACGAGAATATCGATGTGCTCAAAAACAACCGCGCTCTGTCCGGAGCACCAGGGGAATTCCGGCTATTTAGGTTGCACAAGTAAACATCTCTCACAAGTGGTGGGGTGATCAAATGTTAACTCGGCCGGTACTGGAGAGACCTAAAACTCATTGTAATGCAAGGAACGTTAGCTGTTCCCGCGACAATGCATTCCTGTCGTTGTCTTTAACCTTATTACGATATAAAGGTGATGGGATGATGCGACGCTTACTCCCCTTTATTCGATGTGTGAACCTGCTTCCCCACAGAAGAAGATTGTAATCCTATTCATCTGAATGGAGCGCAACTCTTCTCCAGTACTGGGAAAAGGTTTCACATCATGTCTAATATGGGCCTAAATGTGTCAATAAACTTGTGTTAAGTAATAGCAACAAAAACCCACACTTCCTTTTCATTCTGTTCCCACTTCCTACATTGACATATTATGCAGTGGGTGCGTATGCAACGCTCTTGACATTGCTCAAAATTCACACTTTGTTTCTTTCTGGAACACACTCAGAGCCTCTCCGGCAAAATCGTTACCAGTGTTTGCACTATTTATTTTGAAACCAAGCAAAATATCCATCTCTTGAATCACAATGGAAATATTTCGGTATAAATGCTATAAAGTGACCGCAGCACTTATTTTCCTGTCCTATTGCTGCTTGTTCTTTTTATATCCTGCAGCATTGCCAGTATTTTTGTTGGATTTGAAAGTATGGTGCGGATTTCAACTGCAAATACTGTTTATCACTAAAAATATTCAATGTTGAAAGAGCTTAACGGGATCATTATTTCTTAAAATAGGAGGCAATGGAATCAAGTCTCCCTAACTCAATATGTGAAATTATTGAATGGTTGGAACCTTTTAGCCATTGAAATTGCAGATCAGAGTGCAGTCTTATTTCTAACTTCTGTTTGAGAAGTTTGTAGCACTTGTTTTTATAGTGTAATCTGCCTCATGGACTTTCCAAATCCAAGAGTTATACAGTCCAGCTGAAGGGTACTACCAATAAAAGGAAGAATAGATTTAAACAATAGTGAACAATATATATATATATATTAATATATATATATATATATATATATATATATATAAATATATATATATATATTAATATATATATATATATATATATAGCTTCAGTCACAGATACATTCCAGGATGCACTGTTTTTAAGTAAAACCCTTTCTTGCTTTATTCAATGTACCATCGCTGGAAGAAGAGATCAGTGTATCTCGAAAGCTTGAACAAATAACAGCATTTCGTTAGTCACAGAACGGTATCGTCTATTTATTTTTGAGTATTAAGCCTAAATTGTCTCCCCTGGCGCCTGTGCTGTGCGCTGACAGGTCATGACACCTCTATGCAGCTCAGTGAGTAGAGCCGGGGGGGATCAGAGAGCAGGTGTATGAGCGCTGGGGGCGTGGCTAGTCGGAGGCGGCAGGGCTAGTCAGAGTGGGTGAAGCTAGTTGGAGCTGAGAGCGGAGATATGAGAGTGTCTGTGTGAGATAGTGTCTTTGAGCACAGCGGGGGGATCGGAAAGACAAAGGGCGGGGCTAGTCAGAGAGGGCGGAGCTAGGCGGAGCTGATATGTGTGTGTCTGTCTGTTTCAGTGTGTGTCTGAGTCGCAAATACACACTTACATACACACACAGTGACACAGAGCCGGCGATGGTTGAGAGTGGCGGCAGGGTAAAAAGAAACACCCCCCCCCCCCCACTTCCGAGTGCTTAACAAAACTCTGGCTCCCAAACATTTTGGCTGGCTCCTAAGTATTCAATATTTCTGGCCAGTCCTGTTGTATATATGTGTATATAGATATAGCTATAAAAAAATAAGAAAGGTTGCTTTACATACTGGTAGCACTCGTGTTTTAAAGACCATGATGTTGCCAGAAAATAGTATATTATCTATATTGTGCTGTGGAGAACAACGCCATACTCATATACCGCTACTTTGAATTCCGTGCCCAGATATGGGACATTGGGAGCAATAACATAGTTGTGAATAGAGATATGCATTGCACTGGGAGTTTGTTTGAACTTGTGCATTGTACTATATTGAATCCTTCTGGCCCATGAGTGCTCAGTGTGATTACACACTCCATCTAATAATTGGTTTTAGTTGCTTGTTTTGGACAAAGCATGATGAGCATACCCCGCCAGGAACCAGGCTGCCTCGCACTGGGTATATCTCTAACCTGTCTACAGGTGCAGCAGGTGTCACCGCTCCCGTTCATGTGATGCATTGCGCTAGTGAAAGGATTTCGGTGACTGTCTCTTTAAGAAACTTTTTGGCACTTTTGTTTTTGCACACGGACACTGGTCTTGGGCAGATGATGTCATTTACCTTCTAAGACAACCCACTATATTAATATACTCGTTCTTTACGCACCATACTATTCCAAATTAGGCCAGTAATATAGTGGGCACACTTTTCGTGTGTACGGTCCGTGGTGCTGTGATCGGCAGGCTTGTAAGGTACTGTGTGTGTGTCACTGTGTGTTTGTGTGTCACTGGGGAAGCTGTGTGTGTGTGTATATATACAGTTGTGTGAAAAAGAATGTACACCCTCTTTAAATTCTATGATTTTACATATCGGGACATAATAACAATCATCTTTTCCTTAGCAGGACGTAATTAGGTAAATACAACCTCAGATGAACAATAACACGACATATTACACCGTGTTATGATTTATTTAACACAAATTAAGCCACATAAAGCCAATTCTGCCCTATCGGACACTATCATGAGTCATAGATGTATCACTCTATCCAATCACAAGTTCCTAAATGTATGCCACACCCTTGTATTGGGAGACTATAACTGTTTTGAATTTCCGGTGTCTCCGGTATGTGAGCGTATCCCTGGGTATGGCTCTCATCTTACTAATTAATAAAACCAGCTGAAGAATTACTTCATTGTTTGTGTTTCAACTTATTCCTAACTTATTCTTTAACACTAACACTGGCACCTTATTTAGCAGTAGTGCTAATAAAAGCAATGGCTAAGCAGGTAACGCATGCTATGTAACACATTCATGTTAAAGGGAGTAATAACATACTTCACAATACATGTCTCCTCAATACATGTTCCCACAAGAGAATGCCGATTGCGGAATTTAAGCAAATTCACTAAGTCGTGCGCAGGATACCCAATGTGAAGGGAGAACTTGCGCTATTCAAATCTGGAACAAACCAGAAAATTCTTTAAAAATATACCAGTTGTACGTGCATAATCCACCACGTACAAATGAGCAGTGTATATTCTATATTACGTGCAAAGAGCGACAGCTTTCAGCAAAATGAAGGGTATCTTATCCTGGGTGGAATATACGGTACCTTACCTCAGGGGTTCACAACTCCAGTTCTCAAGACCCCCCAACAGATCAGGATATAAGGATATCCCTGCTTCAGCACAGGTGGCTCAATCAGTGGCTCAGTTGACTGGATATCCTGTTGGGGGGTCTTGAGGTCTTGATTGTTACCGTTTATCTTATAGGATGCAAAATTAAACCACACCGAGAGCATCCGTGTCCGGACACGGTGCGCTGTATAAATACCGTTATTGGGCGGGCAATGCCGCAATTACTGGAAATAGCTCTCTTCATTAAAGACTGGAAGACAACAAACGTGTCAGTGTGTAGCGGAGTAGCGCACCTAGGAATGTGAGAGCTTTCTGCATCTCGCAGTCAGAATTCCAAAAATGTCTCATCTTCTATATATTTCCCCTCCATTACCCATTTAGTCTGTTCTCTTCGGCTCTGAGAGCCTGTTTAGTGCTCAGTAGAAAGCAAATATTAGGTTGGGAGGTGGTTGGTTACTTGATATGTACATGCCATGGCTTACATATGTGGTCTTTTGTTCAGATTTATTTTCTTTCCTAAATAGAATTTTCTTTCCCTATTAGCCATTCATTTGTTCCAAATGTATCCAGACACTTAACTGTGTGGGCAGATGGAGACAAAACAGTGACTTAATAAGAACCAGCTCCAGTGAGTTTACCTACCGTTTCCATGCCTTAATTCTGTTGTTTCATGACTGGAGGATGATTTCATTACTCATTTGTGGTGGAGCCACAACTGGGCATATTTAATACACCCTAGCACAGTGGTGGTCAGCTCCAGTCCTCGCGACCCCACCACCACCAACAGGTCAGGTTTTCAGGATATCCCAGATGCAGCACAAGTGGCTCAATCAGATTGAGCCACCTGTGCTAAAGCAGGGACTGATTGAGCCACCTGTACTGAAGCTGGATGGAGCCACCTGTGCTGAAGCTGGGATATCCTGAAAACCTGGCCTGTTGGAGGGTCTTGAAGACTGGAGTTGAGATCCCCTGCCCTAGCATATGCAGCGTCAGATCCCCGTGAGCTCTGATACATTCACTTAGTAGCACACAAGATCATTATCTTGCTTTTGTTGTTGCCATAAAATCACTTGTTTAAATAATGCAACTCTTAGAAAAGTGATACATAATGATTGTTCCGCCAAGGTGCTATTAATAGTATAAGTAACAGTAATCGCGCTGTAACTGCTAGAATGAGAGATCAAACTTCAACACATTTTTATTAACTAGAATATTTTGATAAGCGCTTCATGATTCCCCTAATTATTGTTAAGCTGTAATATGTGTATTGCTCAGTTAAGTGCTATATCAAAATGATAAAGGAACGATCCCTGGATTGTTAAACCAAAATGCTTAGGTATTCTATGCGTGGTAACATAGATATAATTATTAAGCGCTGTTCGTTATCTAAGTGCATGCAATGTAACACAGAGCGCTGTTTAATATACATTAACCTAACGAGGGCAGCATTTATTTATTTTTTTGTAACTGCAAAAATAGCCAATGGAAGCTCAAACTGGAAACGAGTAAGAGAGTTTGGTTGAGACCGCATGAAGGAGAATTCAAATGCAAGCATAACTAAATGGCAAGAAGCATTGTACAATACTTCCATTGCTCAGCTTCTGTGCCTTCAGTCCGTCCACTCCTGGGATAGTCTTCGTCTGATGAAAGTGTGAATGCTTGAAACTTACTATAAAAAAAAAAAGGCGTACTGAATGGCAGCTTTTAGACATTGACTGTGACATTGTATTAACCTTTTTAATGGACCTGTGCAATAAAGTGACAAGTAAATGGAGCACAAGGGGAGATATGACACTATATCTGGAGAAGGATAAAACAGTCAGTTGTATAGTGGGCTATTATAACAGTTTGCAAACCTTGGATAAACTCAGTCAGCGGTTGTATAATTGGTTATTCAATCCCGACCCTTGTTCACACACCAGAGCCAGGAACACTGAGACCTGTTGCCAATTTGAGTGAATGTAGTGACTGTACTCGGCCGGGGCCTAACACTGGAGCCAGGCCTTTTCCTGTGGGCTGCTTTCCACCATGTCTGGGACTGGCGCAGTGACAGTAAGCCTTTGTTGTATGAGACTGGCTGGTACTCCCTCCTTTGCTAAATGTCTAACAGCTACACAAATATGGGAAAATGGACTTTGTGTTGCTGCTCTTATCCAGTAAGCAGGGAGTTCGGAGAGAGATGGAAACAAAGGGGCAGTGGAAGAATGATGTGAATAGTTACTGTTTAGCAAAAATAAATATATTCCCACTTTCTCGGTGAATGACCTCATGTTGAATTCACTGAATTCAATGATGTAGAGAAGACAAACATAACCAACGTATTCATGGTAAATAAATATCAGAAACGAGATTTTGTCGTGATAATTCCATTGGATTGGGTGTGTTCGCTATACCCGCATCCAACTGAAGAAGGAACACTGTTTAAACCACAATAGAAAAGTTATTACTAACAGACTGGATTCGTTTTTTACTGACATTTTTAGCATTTTCAATTAACTGTTATTAATAATGATAATGATAATAATAATAATATTGTGTTGTTTCCTTCTGATAACTGTTTTATGCACCATGACTACAGAATTTCTAATAGTCAGACATTTCACATAATATATTTTCCTCATAAAGTTGGCTATATTTAGTTTTTTCATCAGGCAAAAAAAAAATGTGTTCAGATTTCAGAGTTGCCCGTATCAATTTGATTTTAGATGCTCATAAAAATCCTTCTTTCTTGAGTGTCTTAATCTGGTCACACCATAGGTGGAATTATCACGAAATAGCTACGATACAGGCGGAATGGCTCCTTATGTGACAAATATCGACAGGAGCCAGACTCCTGAAGTTTGATAATAAAGAATGAAGGAAAGGGGATTTTAGAAGGGACATTAGGCATATAAGAGCAATACTATTTTGGCAGTTTGTGTAGACAACTAGAAATTTTCCAGTGCAAGATCACGGTTTTCTAAGTTAGCGAAAAACTAGGACATGTCAGAATATTTCCATGGGAGGCATAGAGCTTCTTAACCATTTTATTTATATCAGGATATGCAGATTAGTCGCATAATAATATTCAGATGTAAACAATTGGTAGAAAAGTAAAAATGAGGGTCCCGGCTCTTGACTGAATTTGAAAAAAAAAAAATTGATTGAAAAAAATCTTAAATCAAAATGAAAGTAACATCAGTGTTCGGGAAGGGCGGCCACGGTGCTGAATGCTGGCACAAATGTACTGAACCAGCAGAGACAAAAAGTTACAGATCTCCTACGTGTAGCGCAGGAGCGGGCAACGCCAAATCTCAAGGGCCACCAACAGGTCAGGTTTTCAGGATATTCCTGATTCAGCACAGGTGGCTCAATCAGTGGCTCAGTCGAAGACTGCACCACCCATGCTGAAGCAGGGATATCCTTAAAACCTGACCTGTTGGTGGCCCTTGAGGACTGAAGTTGCCCCCCCCCCCCTAATGTAGAAAGTCCAAAATTGTCACTCTAAAATGCAACTCAGGTGTTACAGATTTAAGGACGTTTCAATGTAAGCTCACGAGAATGAAACTGCAGCGCAGCCTACAGGTTCATTAACCTACATTATATATCCTTTTCTACTGAATTCCATGTGTGAATCTAGCATGACCAAAATGTGTTATGCATCCACCCGTTTGTTGCACAATAGGATTCATTGAATTCATTTCAAATATTATTATTTTCATGTGACGCCGGAAATTCAAATATATTTGCCTAATTGAAATGCAAAGCTGCAATCCAGTGGAAAGGGATTTGCTGCTCGAGCACTTGCATATGGGCTTGAGTTTGGTCAGGATTATAACCTGTAACTTGTTTATAAAGTTACACACAGTTCTGCAGAGAAGAAGAACAGTATATCAATGTACTAACACCATTACCCTCTCCAGTAAATATCATTTATTTTAAAAGATTTTACGTGAATAAGATTCTGTGCAGCGACAGAAAATATAACTTAATAGATACTTTATCTGTATTAAAATAAACTGATAATAAGACTGGATTCCCTGGTTACGTTGATTAAAAAGATGCATTTTTTTATGAGTATATTTAAGTTCTGTGTAATTTCATAATAGATACAGTGACATTCATATTTTTACATGTTAAATGTATATTATGTTAATACAGAGATATACTGTTAGCATATACTGTATGTCTGAATATATGCTATTGGTACATTTTATATTTGTATGTGTTTGTTTCTAAGCCCAGTATGTACAGTATATGTTATATGTACAGTATATGTATATATACATATATATACATATACTGTACTATTCACAAATCAGTGCATAGTTTGGTGCTTGAGACGTGCTCTCATTAACCTTCGGAAATACAAACCAGTACATATCTCATCATGTTAATCCCAATAACCGTAACTGTTTATGTAGGTATGCCTAGATAATGTCCTTACTTTTCAGTAAGGAATTGTGGCCGGACAACTGGAGACAATACGGCTTCTATAGAGAAAGAGATGCCTGGGATGCCATCCCTCACTAATGTAGCACACATGCATCAGGCCGTTGTATTTAAAGGTTTCCAGGCTGGCTAATGGAAATCTATCCTACATAAGGAGAAAATAAACATATCTGTTCCTACTCCACAAAATGCCAAATGATTTATCAAATCTTTCACTGTAATAACTTCTGCTGTCGCTTTAGAACCACAGTGGAAGTGTTTGTTCAGTGGAAATGTATGTCTTCAGCAGGTAGTAACACGGGCAGGGTCATCTGCAATGGATCCATTCGCATTCTTTGTTTTTGTTCAGTTTTACCCCCTAATGCAGGGGTGGCCGACCCCAGTCCTCACGGGCCACCACCAGGTCAGGTTCTCAGGATATCCCTGCTTCAGTCAAAGACTGAGCCACTGATTGAGCCACCTGTGCTGAAGCAGGGATTTCTTGAAAACCTGCCCTGTTGGGGGCCCTTGATGACTGAAGTTGGTTACCCTTGCAATAATGGTACAATTTCAGTTAAGAAACAGTGTACAGTCTTTGGGATGAAATACAGGGACAGGGAGAAGTGAAAACTGTCTATATCTGGGACACAAAGGAAAAATGGGACTGCATTATCTGATCTTTGCTCTCTCTTAATAACTAAATGATACTGACTTTTCATTTGAAAGCACCCGTCCCCTAAGAGAAATGGCTGAATCTGGTGTAACAGATACTGCACACTTTTTTATTTCTCGATACTTAAAATGCCAAAGGCCTTCAACAAGTACTACCACGAACTCCCTAGTAACCACTAATAAAGATATTAATAAACGCTTAAAACTCACAATCACTAAAATGTGGAAAATCATAAAGTGAACCTGACAAGAAACAAGCAAAGCATTTCCTCTCCCCTCCTTTTTGGCTGGTTGTATTATTGTAGTTAGTTAATTTTGTGTGTGTCAAGTACTGTATGTATTCCTATTTATCTAATATGATTCAAAAGATAATGCAGTTATCAATATTATTGTATTAAGACGACTGTTTCACGTTGGAAAAAATGAAGATGCGATCTGAAAAATATGATGCCCTATTTAATTTAAAGTGAGTAAAATGTACAGCTACCGCCCTTTCCGAGCACAGCGTTTCAGAACCAGTGTCCTCCCGGTTGTGAAGATGCAGCGGGAACATTGCCGGTTATGGTGGTAATTAGGGTGTTGCTGGCATTAGTTTTTATTCATGACGGTGTCCTCTGAACTGCACCTTCCCAGTCTGGTAGTCTCCTTCTGGCTTGGTGTTCTCTGCCAAAGCTACGGTGTCCTCTGCTGCACGTTGGGAGGGTGACCAGCTTCAGTGCTTCAAACATTTGAACCCCGGCTAACTTCTAGTTGCTTTTTACAATATTGTTAAGCGGGAAGATTTCTTCCGTAGGGGCCACGAACCATTCACTACTTTAAATGAATGGAACGTATTACTTCGCATTATTATGAGTGAAAGGTGTAGTACGTGATGATGATGATGATCGTAGTATGTGATACTTGGATTTCGATTAGTATGCAGTAAATCAGGGGTGGCCAACTCCAGCCCTCTAGGACCACCAACAGGTCAGGTTTGCAGGATATCCCTGCTTCAGAACAGGTGGCTCATTCAAAGACTGCACCATCTGTACTGAAGCAGGGATATCCTGAAAACCTGACCTGTTGGTGGCCCTTGCGGACTGGAGTTGGTCTCCCCTGCACTAGAGCGTTCTGTACATCTCTGCCTGTCTTTTTAGGATTTTCCAGGGAGTATACAGCCGCGGCCCCTTTTATTCTCCAAAATTTCCGAATTTTTTCGGGGATTTTTGCCGAATGCCCCGCACTTCACCGCGTTAATGCCGCATTCTGACCGAATTCATACCGCATTCATGTTGCATTCACACCCGCGGTTGATCTGTTTATTGATAATGGTTCGGATTTAATTGGTTGCAATTCTTCGCGTATCCGACAGATGGCAGATATTCATGAATTGTAATGCGCATGCGCTTCAGTAATGTGTCGACTTGCAGGTGTTTAAAAGAATACCACAGTGGTCCATTGTAAATTGGTAAATTATCTGCTATTTTCTGTCTTTGGAACTAGTGGTATTATTGATGTACTTCCCTTTGTTTTTTTACACATACCTTTTTTTTGTTGAAGAAGTAGAGCATATATAAAATAGTAGCTTGGATGTCTAGTCTCCTTATAGATTATTTTTGTCTGTGCTGGGAGAATGCATTCATACTGTAAATCCACTTATACAGCAGCTTGGGATTCTGGGAGTCGTAGTTTTTCTCGTGACATAAAAAAATATTATTAAATACAGCAAGACCACAAAGTTTGTTGTGTTGTAGGTTTAAATTCAGCAAGCCCCTTATATGAGAATGTTTGCCGTCTTCTGGATCAAAATACTCTAAATACAAATATAGGATAAAGTATCTGTCTAAATTTAGCATAGGTTGAACTTGCTGGACGTACATCTTTTTTCAACCTCATCAACTGTGTAACTATGTAACATTGTAACATTGTAGATGGCAATTTCAAGTTTAAATGTGGTTGGACATTAATATGGATTCCTCTATTACAATGTTCTCTTTATAAACGACACCAATATTTTAGTATCATAAGCCTGTTGGCATTGTGTTTGTATGAATGGAACATGAAATGTTAGCCTGAATAACACAAGCCCCCAATAATGAAGCCCCTTAAAACCATTTTACACAAATTTTTATTTGCAATTGAAAACTGCTATATGCTGTACCAGCAAAATATGTGATTTTTTTTAAGGTCTTCAGATTATCTGACGGCTATGAATATTGGAGAGACTGGTTTGGGGGTAGAATCTGAGGACACCTTAGAGGAGATTTGAGGTTTTACCCTGAAACTAATCAATTTAACTAATCAATTTAAAATGCGGCCAAGATATTTCCTGAATGACAGCTTTACATGTAACTGTAGGCTGCACGGTTCATAATTCACATAGTTCTTAATATAAAATGTGTCTGCAAACGCTCTAATATCAGGACTGTTTAACCCATTCAGTGCTGAAGGGTTCTGCATTGTGTCAAGCATTGCATTGTATGTGGCAATCATTTCCAGCACGGAAGAGGTTAATATATGGTTTCTGGTCACCATAACAACCTGATACTTTTGATCACTGATGTCATGTTACATCACTTCATTTTGGAGTGTGACCACACTATTAAGAGAGGCCATCTGCAACTTTTTTCATGCATTACTTTATTCTCTAAATCTGCCAAGTGCGGGTGTCCCATCACTGTGTCCCATCACTGTATCCCATCAATGTGTGACTGTGTCCGATCACTGTGTCACTGTGTCCCATCACTGTGTCACTGTGTCACATCACTGTGTCCCATCACTGTGTGACTGTGTCCCATCACTGTGTCACTGTGTCCCATCACTGTGTGACTGTGTCCCATCACTGTGTCACTGTGTCACATCACTGTGTCCCATCACTGTGTGACTGTGTCCCATCACTGTGTGACTGTGTCCCATCACCCATCACTGTGTCACTGTGTACCATCACTGTGTCACTGTGTCCCATCACTGTGTCACTGTGTCCCATCACTGTGTGACTGTGTCCCATCACTGTGTGACTGTGTCCCATCACTGTGTGACTGTGTCCCATCACTGTGTCCTATCACTGTGTGACTGTGTCCCATCAGTGTCCCATCACTGTGTGCCATCACTGTGTCCCATCAATGTGTGACTGTGTCCCATCACTGTGTCACTGTGTCTCATCACTGTGTCCCATCAATGTGTGACTGTGTCCCATCACTGTGTCACTGTGTCCCATCCCTGTGTCCCATCACTGTGTGACTGTGTCCTATCACTGTGTGACTGTGTCCCATCACTGTGTCCCATCAATGTGTGACTGTGTCCCATCACTGTGTCACTGTGTCCCATCACTGTGTCCCATCAATGTGTGACTGTGTCCCATCACTGTGTCACTGTGTCCCATCAATGTGTGACTGTGTCCCATCACTGTGTCACTGTGTCCCATCACTGTGTGACTTTGTCCCATCACTGTGTCCGATCACTGTGTTACTGTGTCCCATCACTGTGTCCCATCACTGTGTGACTGTGTCCCATCACTGTGTCCCATCACTGTGTCCCATCACTGTGTCACTGTGTCCCATCACTGTGTCCCATCACTGTGTCACTGTGTCCCATTACTGTGTCAATGTGTCCCATCACTGTGTCCCATCAATGTGTGACTGTGTCCCATCACTGTGTCACTGTGTCCCATCACTGTGTGACTGTGTCCCATCACTGTGTCCCATCACTGTGTGACTGTGTCCGTCACTGTGTCCCATCACTGTGTGACTGTGTCCCATCACTGTGTCCCATCACTGTGTGACTGTGTCCCATCACTGTATCCCATCAGTTTGTGACTGTATCCCATCACTGTGTGACCGTGTCCCATCACTGTGTGAATGTGTCCCATAACTGTGTCCCATCACTGTGTCACTGTGTCCCATCACTGTGTGACTGTGTCTCATCACTGTGTCCCATCACTGTGTGACTGTCCCATCACTGTGTCCCAACGCTGTGTGACTGTGTCCAATCGCTGTGTGACTGTGTCCCATCACTGTGTGACTGTGTCCCATGACTGTGTCCCATCATTGTGTCCCATACCTGCGTGACTGTGTCCCATCACTGTGTCCCATCACTGTGTGACTGTGTCCCATCACTGTGTGACTGTGTCCCATCACTTTGTGACTGTGTCCCATCACTGTGTTCCATCACTGTGTCCCATCACTGTGTGACTGTGTCCCATCACTGTGTCCCATCATTGTGTGACTGTGTCCCATCACTGTGTCCCATCACTGTGTGACTGTGTCCCATCACTTTGTGACTGTGTCCCATCACTGTGTCACATCACTGTGTGACTGTGTAACTGTGTCCCATCACTGCGTCCCATCACTGTGTGTCCCATCACTGTGTGACTGTGTCCCATGACTGTGTCCTATCACTTCGTGACTGTGTCCCATCACTGTGTCCCAACGCTGTGTGACTGTGTCCAATCGCTGTGTGACTGTGTCCCATCACTGTGTGACTGTGTCCCATGACTGTGTCCCATCATTGTGTCCCATACCTGCGTGACTGTGTCCCATCACTGTGTCCCATCACTGTGTGACTGTGTCCCATCACTGTGTGACTGTGTCCCATCACTTTGTGACTGTGTCCCATCACTGTGTTCCATCACTGTGTCCCATCACTGTGTGACTGTGTCCCATCACTGTGTCCCATCATTGTGTGACTGTGTCCCATCACTGTGTCCCATCACTGTGTGACTGTGTCCCATCACTTTGTGACTGTGTCCCATCACTGTGTCACATCACTGTGTGACTGTGTAACTGTGTCCCATCACTGCGTCCCATCACTGTGTGTCCCATCACTGTGTGACTGTGTCCCATGACTGTGTCCTATCACTTCGTGACTGTGTCCCATGACTGTGTCCCATCACTTTGTGACTGTGTAACTGTGTCCCATCACTGTGTCCCATCACTGTGTGACCGTGTCCCATCGCTGTGTGACCATGTCCCATCACTGTGTGACTGTGTACAATCACTGTGTCCCATCACTGTGTGACTGTGTCCCATCACTGTGTCCCATCACTGTGTGACTGTGTACAATCACTGTGTCCCATTACTGTGTAACTGTGTCCCATCACTGTGTCCCATCACTGTGTGACTGTGTCCCATCACTGTGTGACTGTGTCCAATCACTGTGTCCCATCACTGTGACCCATCACTGTTTGACTGTGTCCCATCACTGTGTGACTGTGTCCCATCACTGTGTCCCATCACTGTGTCCCATCACTGTGTGACTGTGTCCCATCACTGTGTCCCATCACTGTGTGACTGTGTCCCATCACTGTGTCACTGTGTCCCATCACTGTGTCACTGTATCCCATCACTGTGTGACTGTGTCCCATCACTGTGTCCCATGACTGTGTCCCATCACTTTGTGACAGTGTCCCATCACTGTGTGACTGTGTCCCATCACTGTGTCCCATCACTGTGTGACTGTGTCGAATCACTGTGTCCCATCACTGTGTGACTGTGTCCCATCACTGTGACCCATCACTGTGTGACTGTGTCCCATCACTGTGTGACTGTGTCCCATCACTGTGTGACTGTGTCCCATCACTGTGACCCATCACTGTGTGACTGTGTCACATCACTGTGTCCCATTACTGTGTAACTGTGTCCCATCACTGTGTGACTGTGTCCCATCACTGTGTGACTGTGTCCTATCATCTACAGCTAGACTAGTGCAGTGAAGCACTGTATGTAGTTACAAAATAATGAATTCATAGTAACCTGCATATTAGATTCTGGGTAAATAACTTTCTCTCCATCTGTTGATAATACAGCTCAACCCCCTTATAACGCTGTGCTTGGGGTCCAAAGAATCACATCACACTATAAGCGGATCGCGTTAGAAATAATGTATCATTGTATGCATTGTACAATAAAGTATTTAAGATACCAATAATAGTGTTGTAAAGCAGCGGTGCGCAAACTGTGGGGCGCGACCCCCAGGGGGGGCGCGACACTGCCGACGGGGGGCGCGGGGTTTACAGAGGTCCCGCGCGCTTCCCGAAGGCACTTAAATTAAGTGCCGGGGGAGCTGCAGGGCCTCTGTAAACCTAACTTACCGTGGCTCCGGCGGCTTCCTCCCTGCAGCGCCATGGCAACGCGGCGTCAAAACGACGCTGCGAGGTCATGTGACGTCACGTTGCTATGGCAACGTGATGTCATTGCGCCGGAGCGTGGGTAAGTTGGGGTTGGGGGGGGGGGGCGCGGGAGTGAGGGGACAGCCGTCAGGGGGGCGCAGGGAAAAAAGTTTGCGCCCCCCTGTTGTAAAGTATTCATAAATACGAAAATTGGGAGCCACGCTTGCATCGCGTTATAAGCTATTTTTTTAAAGCATAAGAATTGCTCAAATTGCTCTTTCTAAAATACAGTCCAAAAACTTTTGCTCCAATGTTTAAAAAAAAAAAGATCTTTTTTCCCCCTTCACATTTTATTGTAAGTTCACACTGCCTCATATAATATTGCAAAGCACATTAAACATTGTAGACACAACATTCAATTTACTTTTTAAAATGACTTACACGTTGTAAATTGCAGTTACCTTGACATAACAATAGGGAAATGTAATATAAAAAAAGACAATTAGAGAGGTTAATATTCAAAGAGTTTAATATACTTTTCTATGAATGTAAATTGATCAGTAATCTACACTACCCCTTTAATCTTTATCCACACATTAAAAATGTTGATCTTTTATAAGTCACACTCAGAGATTCTGTGAGCCACTGGTTATTGTTTTTATATTGTGTTCCTATTCTCCGATATCGTCACAGTTTGAGCGGTCACACCAAGGAAGGGTTTAAATGTAATAGGTGATGGCATGTCTTGGACAGTTTTTTTTTTTTTAATCATTCTCCCGGCCTGTTTCATGCTCTCCCCAGTTGAAATAGTAGCTACCTTTGATTTAGTGCATCTCACCCACACATCACTGACATCATAAATTACACAGATCCATATGGACAACTTTCATTAGCTGTGCACCTCTGCAGAAAATAATCTGCAGAGCGGCACTCCGATTGTATTAAAAGTTAAAGTGTCTCTCCTGTGGCAGGAAGAGGAGGGTGGGGGGCTCGTGTCGCACTGCTAATAAATACAAATAATAAGTGTTACTAGTTGGTGGAGTGACCCAGCGAGAAGAGCCTTGTCAAACCATTTGTTGTTCTCTTTCACTTGTCAGCATCCTCGGCTTAAAAGCCTTAGCCATTGTTCAGACCCTAATCGCACCTGTTGGGATGATAGGAAGACAGCTGTCAGCAAAGGGGGTTAAAAAAAAAAAGAAAGAAGCTGTAATGATTAAGAACATAATGTGTAGTGTGCTGTCTTGCAGCTGCAGTGGGACATTATATGTGGAGCGGTACAGAAGGTAAAAGGCCTCCCCTTCTTCTCCCCACCCCCTTTCCCACCAAGCAATCGACTCTTCCTCCCCGAGCTTGCTGACAAGAGCACATTTTGAACTTTAGCCAAAAGTTGCAGGAATGTCAGACGACAAGAGGAACTGGCCGCCGCTGGGTGTCATTCTCCGAGGACACAGCTCGCAAACCTCAGCGGCGGAAGTTGTGGCTTTTAACAAGAGTAAAGATTTCTTCCTACTATTTTTATTTTTGCCATTGTTCTGCCCCTTTGACAGTAAGCAAATGTTTTTTTTTTTGTGTTTTTTTTTCCTGGTGGTGATCCTTTGAATTTGCGCATCTTGGCAACTTGTGTCATGGGAAATGTGAACTTGTGACGGGAGTTTGGCCGCAGCGCAGTGTGCCGTTTTGGCATTGGCACACATTGCATCTTTTAGAAGAGTGACTTGACTTGGAAACAAGTCCTAGTTTGTTAGGAAGAGCTTCTGGTAGAACCTCTGCGTTTTGGTGGCATTGGGCTGCTGTGGTGTGAAACATTAACCCCTTCATGTGCTACCAAATGAATTCACTTTTTTTTTTGGTTGAGATCTTTTCATAACTGTTTAAATGTTGTCGGTATTTCCGCACACATGGGGTGATTTAAGGATGACAGCTGTCAACTGCAAAAGGGGCCATGTGGCACATTTCTGACCCATATCGCAGCTGCCTGCTCCTTATTACAATATTTAACTAATATATTTATTTATATGTTATAGAGACAATTAGGTGCTGATTGAGCAATTGTATTACTTTGTGCACGATGGGAGAACAGGTTTCCGAGTAAGCGGTATACACAGTATATATTGTGTGATACATTTGAAATATCTCCGTTTATTTTAGGCTAATGCGCTGGCACAGAGGTGGCATGCGTGTGATTCCTGTAACATTGAAATCCGCAGATATTAGGAATCTCGTTAAGGGTAACATATGGCTTCTCTTCATTTTGTTTGAAGTCTCTTGACACTCGAGAAGAAATGCTCAAAATCCGTTATGGAAATTAAAAAAGTGTTAGAAATGATCGTTCTAAAAAAAATGTTGTTTTTGTTTTTTTTGGCCAGTTTATTGAAGCGCTGTGTAATGACTGTTAGCCTGTGTAGCATTGGAAGGAATGGTTATCTCTGTATGTAAGGAATATCATCGCATTACAAGCCGACACCGTCTCTCAATGTGGCTTGATTCTTGGCACTCCGGGTCTGTTTAAAAATGGCAGAATGTTGGCGCGCGCTTTCAAGTCGCATTGTTCCAGATGAAGGAATCAATCTTTGGAGTGGTTGGCATGCAACGAAGTGAGGGAGGCCAGGGTGTGAGAGTGAGCGTGCATAGAGGAGGCAGTGTGTCACTTTAACAATAGTTGGCACCATCGGAGGGCCGTTCCCCTGTGGGTATTGCCATCGGCACTGATGCGAGGAAGCATATGTGAGGGGAAGAAACTTGGGTGAAACAGGGAAATATGCAGTGTAAATACATCATGAAACAGTAGTGACTTAACCCCACGTGTGCCAAGAAGCATGGCTACACTTTGCCCTTCATTGATCACCCCTATGGCACGGAAGGCACAATCAGTGTACGTTTACCAAATAACGAAAGCATCTGCTGTGTTTGTGAGTTTTCTCAAATGTTGGAAGCATTGCAACACATTTTACTGTCGTATTTAATGCATATTCCAGGATTTGTTTATTCTCCTGTTACATTTGAAATCTCTATTTCGCTTTCTCTCGCTCTCTTTCTGTAAACAGGGCAGTAGATGCACATGTAATGTTCACAATACTGGTTTGCCAGGATTATTATACTGAGAAGTTATAGAGTTGCATCTACCTAGCAACATAAGTGCCTTCCAAATTAGCCTCTTATTGTTCAGCCATGGAGAGAAATCTCTCCTAAACATGGCTTGTTGCCATACTTAAAAATGTTTCTCAGCTTGTCTTGTGTAACCTTGATTTATTTTATTTACCTACCTTAGTAACATACGAGCAGTATCTTTTTTTTCTTTCTTCCTGGGGATAATTAAAATCATTGAAACAAAAGTACCAAGCAGACATTCCCTCCCAATAATGCTAAAAGAAACACATACTTTTTCTAGACAATCAACCATTTAAAGATGATCAATATATGGCTTTTTTATTTGCATGTATTTCCTAATTTAATTCATGTCGGCTCACAGCAATTTAGCCGTAAAACTCAATTCTGCAATGATCATATAACTAGTGCTAATGTATTAACCCCAAGCGGGCCACAGTGCAATGCTTCAACAGTTAAAGGGTTAAGCGCTCTTTTGCCTGAAAGGGCAGCAAGGCATTGCGTACGCTGACAGCTCAGGGGTTAATAAACAGATGCTTTTTTTCTTGTGGAATTTTTCCTTTTCGCCTTCTGGATCTCTGTGAAGAATTTCACATGTAGATTCTCCATATTACAACACAGATGTGGTCTTCTATACATGTCATACAGGCATTATGTGATATTTCTTACAGTTTTAGCGCTGCATAAGAATATTTTATCCGTACGTTTTATTCACACTGGTAAAAATGTGTTTTGTTCACTAGCTATTTTCTGAAATCTTTTTTAAAACTGTCGATGCGTACTCTTTGTTCATATAATTAACTTTGATCCACCAGCATCAAATGGCATGCTTTCAAATAACTCATTTTTGCAGAACATTTATGATAAGTGTAGTAACTTAGGTTATACAGCCGGGCTTAAAAGCATCGTGGCATTTTATAGGAAGGTCTGTAGTGATTCGTGAGTGTTCTGCATGCTTCAGAAATCTGAGCACTGCAGCTTTAACTTTGTAAGTTAGACACAAGACTTCTGTTTCTTTACGAGCACACTACAGCGAATATTTTGTCTAGCTGCAGGGGAAAACCTTTGTCAGAGACGTGGTTGACAATAGACTTAAAAGTAAAAAGGTTTGCTTTTGGTGCCTGCAGGTTCTGTAGCCTATTGTCGGTTCACAATGGATTTCTATTACTGCATTCCTGCTATGCAAAGGTTTGTTAGCTTTTAATGACTGACAGCCTCTGCAGCAAATAGCACACTGACTCTGGCCTTTACTTGTTTTCTAAGAGTGATCGGGGAAAAAAATAGGGGGAAAAAAGGATTCTGAAAGAGCATGGTTTGTTCAGCATATAAAGATACAATATGATCTAGAAAATGTTTTGTTCCATTTTTGGAAGAGTTGCAGAAAGACCATTCTTGAGCTCTGAAACGGCAATAAAAATGAAGCGTGTCAAGTCTTCGTTTAAACCTTGTTAGTTACTTGAGTTTAGAGCAGGGGTGGACAACTCCAGTCCTCAAAGGCCACGAACAGGTCAGGTTTTAAGGATATCCCTGCTTCAGCTTAGGTGGCTCAATCAGTTGCTCAGTCGAAGACTGAGCCCCTGATTGAGACACCTGTACTGAAGCTGGGACTGATTGAGCCACCTGTGCTGAAGCAGGGATATCCTTCAAAGCCGATCCTTGGTTTAGAAAATATAAGTAACTTTAGGGAAAAAAAGATCCATAAGATTTCTTCATTTTTTTAAATTTTAAATACCACTGAACAGGCAGATATTATTGAGTGTTTGTACAACCCGAGAAGGAATGAATCCACTATTATTATTCTGTTGTGTTACAAATGTCTCATTGTCTACCAAAACTCATTTGAAATGAGAACCAAATCAGTTGCACAGCCTGGGGCTTACATGTGATACAGGTTAATTCGCATTTCAAGACAGTTGTAGAACAACTGGTACAATTAACCCCTACAAGGTCACCCAATGCCCCTTACCACCAAAGGGGTTAAGTTGGAATTTTCGGCAGCAGTAGTGCTGGAGATAATGACGACTCCATCCAGTCTTTTCTTCTGCGGGTAAAATTAACCAGGTTCCAATAATTGCAGGCCCTTCAGGGCCAGGCTGTTCCTTTGATAAGTTAACAGGCACTCTCCTTCTGCTCTCAGCAGGGGGTGACCAAGTGGCCAAACAAACCCACAGCCACATAAACACAAATGCGGAGGCAATAGCAATATACTGTCTTAAAAGAGAATAGTAAATGCCGGCATTGTTATTAAGCTGAAACATTTCGGGACACTTATCTTTTACACGCCATTTTCTTACTGAATGCTGCAGTAATAATCACAGAATTGAAAGCCGTTGTAATTGTGTCCCCGTCTAAGCTCTGACATGATGAGTATACAATTACATTGTTGAATTCAGTCAATTGTCCTCTGCATTTGAATAGCATCTGTATGCACGGTTATATAAAAATGCAGCAGCTCGGGTCAGCGTGCGACAATTGAATGTCCAAATAGCAGACCAGCGAAAAATAGTCGGCCCTAAATATGATTGTGTTTTTCCCCATCCCCTTCAATATGACCAACTTTTCCATGAAAGAAAGGGCATTTATATTACAGTGGAACACATTTCTGTGTAATCACAACAGGGATTTGGATAGTAAAAAGATTTTTGACTTTTGCAATGTATAGTAATTCGATTTGGAGGTTATTGATCTATATCACATATTGCGGCTTTTTCGTGATTTTGTTAAAATTGTGATGAGGATGAACGGTCAAGGCTGTGTGACCAAGTCCCAGGCCCCTCTGACCGTGGGAAAGTTTCTTTGTCTTCCACTCTCTGAGGTCCCAAAATGTATATTATATTTGCAAGTTGTTGGGGACTGAGTTCTCTGGCGGTATTCAACATTATACTCATTACCTGCCCCATATAGAGTAAATAATTGATATTATTGGCTCCACAATTAGTAATACCTGAGTAATATTATGATCAGCTTTGAAATAACAATCCTCCTCACTCATTGCACATTACAGAAACAATGGATTGAAATCGAAATAGCTGTGTTAGTCCAGTTGCGATAGTACAGAGTAAACAAGAACTTCAGGATAAGGTGATATCTTTTTTTTATTTGGACTAACCGTTGATATTATAATTCAAGCTTTCGAGAGTTCTTTCTCTTCCTCAGGTCCTGAGGAAAAGAGGAGAACTCTCGAAAGCTTGAATTATACTGTAATATCAGTTGTTAGTCCAAATAAAAAAGATATCGCCTTATACTAGAAACAATAGACCAACTTACACTGTATCAAATGCCAGCGGAAAAATAGGAAGGGAAGTAAAAAACAAAAACATAAAAAAATGGTCTTCACCAATTAGAATTCACATTGTAAGTGGGGCATGGTCTTGTGGATTTGAATAACCAATCACATGATCTGTGCCGTTTTAAAATATTAAAACAGTAATCACTCTATACAATTTTCTAGATGACGTTTCCACCAGATTTGTACCAGTTAAACGTATCGGACAAATAATTTTGCATCTGATACAATGTATCCTATTGCCAATGCACATGTTGGGGTTATTTACACTAAGTGTGGGTAACTCAGATGTTGATTGTGTTTTCATTCTGTATATTATTTCAATGACTTAACCTCAACTGATAGATGGCAATACATGCAGGGAAGGGGTTAAAGTATCAGTACCTATTCCATAAATGACTTTATAAGTAGTACCATTGATGTCCATGTAAAGATTGGTTACTTGACCCCTGCAGCCAGCATCCCACAGAAAAGGGCTTAGCGTTTTCGGTAAAACTTGTCGCCAATATGACAAAAAAATACCCTGTTTCTGTTGTCAAAGTTTTGAAGCATCCATCAAGCATGGGCATATTGTCTACTATTTCAGGAGGACCATTGAACTCTAGGTTGACAAGGATTTGTTGTCATTCCGAGGTAGGGAGGTTTTATTCTAATAAGGAAAAACCAAAGGTAGTGAAACCGCAGGTGAGGAGAAATGTCCTGCTCTCTCCCCTCCTCTCTTATCGGGTTACTGAGGAACACATCGGCAAAAGGGCCTCATATAAAGCAGATACCTGGTTTTAAAGTCTATTGAGGAGAAAGTCATGTGGATTCACTTTCCTTTTTCTCTCTCTTTACTTAGAAACACCCAGCATTGAAAAGCTTTTGTCAAAAGACTGGAAAGACAAGCTTCTCGCCATGGGATCAGGGAACTTGGGAGACATAAAAGGTAACCTGAAGATATTCAGTGTGATGTGTAGCGATTGTTGAAAACAAGAACCAGCAATCTCCATCAATGTGATTGCGTGGTACTATTCTGTCGGTAGATATTCCTGCACATTACTTGATTGAATGCGCTTATTTTCTTTTGTTTTGTCAAACAAATGGTTACGTTGGATTTCCTGAACAATCCATCTTTTGTATCTTAGCATTCACAATGCAAGAGGGAACCCAGAGTGAGGAATGCTGGTTACAATACAATAGTACATTGAGTTTGCATGGCGTCCCAGCCATTGTTCTTCTCTGGATACCGGTGTAGTAGAGTTTTCATATTAGACGAGATGAATCCTGTATAATAACATTCTACAAGAGGCCTAACATTCTGTCGGATTTGCATTTGTCTTTGCTTGACAAAGAAGTGTTATTCTATGCCTGGGAAATCAGTTCATGTGTGATTTTTTTCAACCTGAAATAGGTTAAGTTATTCAGATAGTTTAGAGCACATGCTATCTTCCCCCATTTTATAGTTGAACACACCAAATCCTTGATAACGAATGGCTTTGGTAAGTAAGTTCCTCAAATCGTTATATATTCTTGATGGATACGTGTTCATCCCTTTGAAGCTGTAGGTTTTATGGTGTAAATCTTGGTGACCCTTTGTGATCTTTCTGATCAAACCAGACAGGGATTTTAAATAACTTTTGAAAGTGTAAAGGTTTTAATTTACATCTGGGACTTTGAGTGAAGGGGACAGGTAACATTGATCTAATTCCCTTCTCCTCCGTGACATTATAGCCATGCTATCAGAGAACTTGTTAGGAAAGAGAGCAGGTAATAAGCAGTACAACAAAAGACAAGAGAAGGAAATTAGAAGAATTTCCCAGTCTTAATTTACATTGTTTACAAACATTTCTAAAAATGCTTTCAAAAATATATAGATGCTTAATTTTAACTTGTTAAACAAATGGATATCCTGCCTTTATTTTGTAACTGCATAGAACATAACCATTAGTACGTTAAAATACAAATGTCAAATAGCCGTTTGTTTCATGTTTTTAAGCTAGTGGGAAGCAGTGGTGTTTGCCATGCCTCACTGCTTTTTTCACCTGTCTTTCCGCCACCGTTTTAACAAGTTGATTGGTTCCTTACCTCGCTTCCAAAGTTCTCGTCAGCCAGAGTTTAGTGATCTTGTGCTTCTAAGCGTTGGGAGGGATCTTAGTTATTAGGTGGGAGCAGGTTTGGCAGAAAGCTGTGAAAACAGCCCTTGGTTCATTGTGCTTGCTGGCGGCCGTAACAGTTGCAATTATTTTCCATTGTTGGCATGAGGTTAGAAAGGAGGGAAGATACAATGGAGACGCTGCCTCTGAGGGTAAATTAATTTGACTTATAGGTTCTTGGGGGGTCAAGAAGGCTGATTATTTAGTACCCAAGAATGTGTCTTTCATGCAACCACTAGCCAGGAGAGGACGGCAAACAATGATTCAGCTGTGCAGCAGCTGTATTTAGTGAGACAACATGAAAGGTGTGTAAGTTCAGCCATTTGACACACACTCATTGTACAAGAAAGACATGTCATGCCTTCTCTCTGAATGTATGGTCATTCATGTCTTTTTTTGCCTTGTATGTTTGACTTGGCAGCGACTCTTTCATGCCACAGTTAGTAAAATGTGAAGACAAGATTTTTGTAAAGTCCTAATATTTCACATCGGAGAACTTGATAATATCCGGGAAACACATTTAGGCTCCGGGTGCATTAATACACAATGAAACATGATGTATGGGAATCATTTATCATCTAAAGACTTCATCAAATGAGCAAGTCACATCATATATTCTTACTAATAAAGGTATAGTGGTTACAGGAGGGACAGAATCATTCAGAATACAGTTTCCATGGAATACTTGTGTGCTAGGCAAAGCCTATTTCCAGATCGGCTGTTACACAGAGTACATACATACAGGGATGTGCAGAAGAACATTATTCTAGGGGCAGAAATAGCGCAACAAGGCTCATCATTATAATACCTTGTGACAAACATTTAAAGATTTTCACAGGGAATCAGGTGGCCAAATCCAGTCCTCCAGGGCCATCTGAGCTGAGCAACACTGAGCTACCAATTGAGCCACCTGTGCTGAAGCAGGGATATCCTGAAAATCTGTCCTGTTGGTGGCCCTTGAGGACTGGAGTTGGCTAACCCTGAGCTACTGCTATTTTGCCAGTTTGGGAGCAGTAATGGAATTATACTTCTGTTTTCCATAAATGAAAGGCCAATCTTTTTACCAGCTGCATACTGCTAAAGGGAGGAGGGCAGGTATTGTGTTTGTTTTCCATAACTATTATAGGAATCGCTTATCCTGTTACTAATATAATTCCAAGCACAAGTGCTACCATACAGTAGAAAGGCAATACCGTTCCTTTTCAATACATTCCAAATACAAACGTTCTATAGACCTGGATATAGTCTTGTTGCACGGCCTTGCATGTCAATAGGCCTATCGCAGGTAGATAAGCAAAGAATGAAAGTGGAATGCTGTTGGTTTCAGTTTTAGATTGATTAGGAAATTAAAAGCAAACCTACTCCCAAAACATTGAGATTGCTAAAGGAAGTATAAGACAATATAGCTGCTGTATGTGTGTTTATGGCTAGTTTCTATGTGTTCAGCTTACACATACATTGGTTCACGCCATACTGTATGTGTGCCTGGTCTCGAAAGTTCTTAGGCCCCACCAAATAAAGTGTATCCCCATCACACGCATGATACGTTTTAGCAGCAGTCCTGTAGATCAACGTGTGTGTGAGTGATTGCTGGACAATGTGTAAAGATTGTGGATAACTGTATTCTGCCAGTGTAAGAAAGTCGGCTGTAACCTGAAGGGAAGCCTGACATACACAAACAGCTAGAAATCGGCAGTGTAAGAAAGTCGGCTGTAACCTGAAGGGAAGCCTGACATACACAAACAGCTAGAAATCGGCAGTGTAAGAAAGTCGGCTGTAACCTGAAGGGAAGCCTGACATACACAAACAGCTAGAAATCGGCAGTGTAAGAAAGTCGGCTGTAACCTGAAGGGAAGCCTGACATACACAAACAGCTAGAAATCGGCAGTGTAAGAAAGTCGGCTGTAACCTGAAGGGAAGCCTCACATACACAAACAGTTAGAAATCGGCAGTGTAAGGCTACGCTTATAGTGCCGGCGACGGTCAGACGACAGTCGCTGGAAAATCAAATAGAGATGACTTCCAGCGATCGCGACCAATCCGTCGCTCCGTATTTATTTGCACTTTTTACTGCAGATAATAACGATTTTTTTCCCTATAAAAGTAATGTTTTTGTAGCCTTTGGGATTTTTAAGTAAAACAGAATGTTTTTGATTGGTAAGGGTCCTTGGGGTTTATTCATTAACACTAGTGCCGATCGGGGCACTATTGCTGGGAAGCTCCCGTTGAAGTCAGCAGAGATTTCTGTATGATAGCGCCCTGATCAGCACTATCGCAATTTATGGAATAACCCGTGTGTGCTTTCCCCCCAAAACTTTGTGTAGTAGCCTCTACTTTTATAGAATTGTTTATAAGCCAAACATTTTAAATCACCAGTGGGCAAAATATTTAGCTTTGTAGACCAGGCTAGGTAATCTCCAATTATTCTCATGACAATATAATTCCATAATGCAGAGTACTTTAAAGCAGGGAGGGGGAGAGGGCGGGGGAGGGGGGCAAGTCCAGTCCTCAATGGCCACCAACAGGTTAGGCTTTTCAGATGTCCTAGCTTCAGCACAGGTGGCTCCATCAGTGGCTCAGTCGAAGATTGAGCCACTGATTGAACCACCTGTTCTACAGCAAGGATAACCAGAAAACCTGTCCAGTTGGTAGCTGTTGGCGGCTGGAGTTGGCCACCCCTGCTTTAATTGATCCTCAAATAAAAACACGTCATCTCCATTTACTCCACCTGTTGGCCTAGGAAAGCCGGCGAATTCAGAGACTACGCATACGCTGCGCTTGTTGTTTGCAGTGCTATCCGCATGGTCAGACTGACCGGCAGAATGGGCTAATCCCACTGGGTAAAACTAGACCAATTAGCCACGGCTTTAAATAATAATAATAATAATTATTACTGCAGGTTGCGTGTCCAGGTAACCTCATTTGGTGAATGTGGAATTGGAAAACAAGTAGCGATGTTATTATTTTATTTATTTTATAATTTATAAATTATTATATAAAATAATAATGTATAAATTATACCATATCATACAGGAATCCAACCCAAGACCTTTCATATGCTAGTACCAATTCTCTACCTCCAAGTGCAGTCCACTACACTGTGTTGTAGAGGTTAAGTTTATTCGTAGAGTCTGTTTTATCACACCAATCCTGTGGTGTAGCAGGTAGGGAATTGGTACTAGCATAGGAAAGGTCCTGGGTTTGATTCCTGCATGTGTATTATATCAAATGTATTCATGTTCAATTCCCACGTGGGTGTGTGTGTATGTGTCCGTTAGCAATAAAGCATTGAATGTTTAAAAAAAAAAATAGAGATGTTTTTAAATCGGGAGCCACGCTCAGATCGCGTTATAAGCGGATTTGCGTTGTAGCGGATCGCTCTACAACAGTGTTGAGATATAGATATATATAACTATATATATATATATATACAGGCATACCCCGCATTAACGTACGCAATGGGACCGGAGCATGTATGTAAAGCGAAAATGTACTTAAAGTGAAGCACTACCTTTTTCCCCACTTATCGATGCATGTACTGTACTGCAATCGATATATACGTGCATAACTGATGTACATAACGCATGTGTAACCGGCTCTATAGTCTCCCCGCTTGCGCACAGCTTCGGTACAGGTAGGAAGCCGGTATTGCTGTTCAGGACGTGATGACAGGCGCATGCGTGAGCTGCCGTTTGCCTATTGGGCGATATGTACTTACTCGTGAGTGTACTTAAAGTGAGTGTACTTAAAGCGGGGTATGCCTGTATATATAAACGAATAGACGATACCGTTCTGTGGCTAACAAAATGCTTTTTATATAGCTATAGATAGGGCAGTTGGCACTCCCATAAGGAAAACATAAATTGTTGGTGAATGTCCCATAAGAATAATATAGTTATACGATAGCGTTTGAAATCAAGAAATGAAGAGACAGCACACATGAAATCAAGAGACAGAATCTTCACCAATACACTCTTTTCTAAAACTACCCCCCTGTGTGCTGTCTCTTGATTTCCGGATCTCAAACGCTATCGTGTGTGTGTGATATATATTACTACAAAAAGTAGCGCTAATAGAATATATTCACTGAGAGCAGGCTATGGGGTGAAGTGTAACCATATGCAAAGTGCTATCATTAATGAGTATATGCCAAGTGGCAAATGTTAATAATAAGTGGGTATAATACAACCTTAAGTAAAGTGAAGAGTGCAAGACTTTGAAGGGAATCAAACCAAGATAAAAGTGAAACAGCGTCCTGGAAGAGTCCTTGTGAAGTGTCCAAACTGGTGGATGAAGAGTGAAAGATATCTTGTTTCAGTGACAGTTCTGCAACTTTCAACAGGAATGAACCACACTCGGAGGGGTATCTACTGTATGAAAACAGGGGGAGAGAGAGCGCATACCACGTAGCGTAAATCTGGATAAAATGTATTAGATAAAAAAAGCCTTGAGATGTTCACACTCACAGGGGTAGCAGGTATAGCACATTTGAAGATAAAATCGGACAGTGAATGGGATGGTCGGAAGGAGCGAGCAACGGGCGCTACTCACGTCCCTGCAGCTGTAGATGGATAGTCCTGTATGTAGCTGTGCCGGTCCTAGATACAGGGGGTGGGGGGCAGTTGCTGTTAGCATGCAGTGCAGAACGGAAACTCGCCCAAACTGCCAGGAGACGCAGCACGCACAGAAACGCTGTCCCAACGCGTTCCGTCACAAATCATGTGACTTCATCGCAGCATTCCCTGATGAAGTCACATGATTTATGATGAACCGTGGCTGCTTACAGGACTTTTTGTCTACAGCTGCAGGGACGTGAGTGGCGCCTGTGGCTCTCTAACCCCGCACATTCCAACCATCCCATCACTGTGAGATTTGATCTCCTAATGTGCATTTCCTGCCAACCCTGTGAGTGTGACCATCTCAAGGCTTTTTTTATTTTGTATCTAATACATTTTATCCAGATTTATGCTATGTGATACGCGCTTTCTCTCCCCCTATTTATATATCTATATATCTATATATCTATATATATATATAGATATATATATATATAGTATACTCCATTACCTATTAGCCAACAAAAGCAGTGCTTATTTCAGAGGCAGGAACAGATGATCAGAAGCGCAGCCGCCCCATAAAGACGCAGAACTCACCAGCAATAAAGTAAGGTAAAAAAACTTTATTGGGCTACATAAAAAATATACAAAGATCCACAGACAAAATTATCCTCCTCCCACGCGTTTCACGTCCTCTCTGCCGCTTTCTCAAGGAGAAGTCCTCCAACTTGCTCATTTCAGACGGAATAGACACTTTTTAAAAATGTTGGCAGAAAGAAAGCCCCGACGGACAATATGTGAAGCACCTAAACATGCTCCTCCTGTAATGCCTGTGCTGCTGGGAAGCCGTGCAGTGCAAATACTGTGCTGGGCCCGGTTGTAATGAAGAGTTTGATAGTACATCATATTAAATGTGTGCTTTCTATGGCTTTGCTCTTTGACCTATGACAGGTTCATGTATCCTGCGGAGACTAGAATCTTCCTACAGTGCTGTGAGGTCGGACACGGGGATAATACAGTGCTGTATTATGGCTGCCAGTGATGGATTCAAATAAATAATCCAGTGGCTGATAGTCCAGCTCCAGAATGAAAGCATATGTTATGCACAGTTAATGTATGGATTAACGGGGATAATA
This sequence comes from Ascaphus truei, assembly GCF_040206685.1. NCBI lineage: Eukaryota > Metazoa > Chordata > Amphibia > Anura > Ascaphidae > Ascaphus > Ascaphus truei. The sequence goes on from NC_134487.1 coordinate 300,400,932, forward strand.
TTTTACGTGACACGTGTCTTGTGATAAGTTGACAATGTAGAGTCAGCCTTTGTATTGTCCTAAATCAGGGGTGGAGACGACCGGGCCACTGATTGAGCCACCTGTGCTGAAGCAGGGATATCCTGAAAACTCGACCTGTTGGTGGCCCTTGAGGAATGGAGTCGCCCGCCCGTCCTAAATAGTTACATACAGTGACGACAGGCAGAGTTGGAGCCATGTAAGTTTGGTTGTGTAATTAGCGTCCCATATACATTCCAGTAAAGAGGGAGTTGGAATAATATATTTGTTATAAAGTGTGATAGCGGAGGCAACCCCTTGACGTAGTATAATGAACGCCTTGCATTAAGTGAAGGCGTTAAGCAGCCCTTAATAATATTCACAGCACTGTGCTTTATACTCATTTCAGTATTCATTTTATAGATTTCAATATTTGTATTACATTAATGCAGAGGAACAGATTTATCGGTTGTTTGAGTTACATTAATGGATCTGACCTTTGCACAAAAAATATGTAAGAGAAAAAAATGACCCATAATTACAGAAGTTACAGTCAGTTGGTCAACATTATTCTGCGAAGGGTGAATTCAATATTTATCACCACGCACTCTGTATTTTGCATCGCCTTTATTCCCTGTTTCCATTTTGACACAATTACGGACAATGGGCTATAATTATTTGCAGAAGCTTTTAAGCAGTAAGCGCTAAGGCTGGGACCACGGGTAGCTCATGATGTCATATTAGTGTTGGTGTCAAAAATGTTAACTGTGAAATGTTGCTCACAAATGCCATGTTACATGCTGGTCTACCAGGAACTCGTAACCAGTCGAACTTGCTTTGGTTATAAATGCAGATTATAATTGGGCAAACACAACCATTCTTTTTATTGGCGATGGGCAAGTTTAGGGGGATATAATTCGAACCCACCAGAACTCCGACCGGTTTTAACAATCTGAACCGTGGGCCCGAACTGCTGTGGCAGAGCTTGAGGCAGAAACCAGTTAAAACCTTGTTTCCCCATTGACTGGGGGGGGGGGGATACTGCGATAAATACTGCGATAACACGCATTCTCACGGTATACAGTCTCCTTTTAGTGAATGCGCTTCCATCCTCACCAGCGGGAGGGGGGAGGGCGAGTGGAGAGCCGGGGAGGTCCAGCATTAAGCATTTAAAGGCTATATACTGTATATTTTTTTAGCTATATATATAGGAATGTCCTTACTGGACCGAAACGTTGGAAAAATGTATTTTTATGATACAGGTTCCTTTTTGCATCTATCTTTGAGTGCTGTTTCTTGATTTCTCCATGGGGAAACATTTTGGTCTGTTTTTTTGTGGAACATGCACCAGAAAATAATTTTTTTAGTTGGAGTGCCAGCTGCTTCTGTTTGCTTGTGTGTGTGTATGTGTGTGTGTATATATATATATATATATATATATATATATATATGTATGTGTGTGTGTGTATATATATATATATATATATAAATATATTACAGTGTTCGACAAACCTATACATTTGCACGCCCCTGACGAGTGGATTTAACATCGGGGCGAGCTCTTATTGGCCCAAGCAGCACACGTGTGGTACTAGGTGGCGAGTAGATTTTTTGGTGATTTGTCGACCACTGAATATATATATAACCCATAATACAGTATTCATTTGAAGCATAAAGTGTATTAAATCAAGTCCATGACAGAATAAACATTTTGGATCACAAACAAACCTTCGTCAGGGCTGAGGAGGCTTCGTTTGTGACCCGAAACTTTGTTCTTCCTGTCATGGACTTCATTTAATTCACTTTATGCTTCACATGAATCCCGTGTGCGGTGTCCGTGCCCCGCAACCTGTGTTCTGGGGGATGTATATCGTCGTCTACCTTTTTTCACACGTGCACATACGGAATGGGACATTTGGTCACGGGCATTTCTCCGTGACCAAATCACCGCCGGCGTTTGGCTGCAGATGGACCCTCTGCCACAGCTGATCAGCCACTGGAATCCCCGATGCGGCTGCTTCTAAGGCAAGATTTATTACTGTTTAGGGTAGGGGGTTGATTTAAGGGGTTTTAACAGTTAGGGTAGGGTTTTTTTAGGGTAAGGGCTTAGGGTAGGGGGCTTTAGGGCAAGGACGTTTTAGGGTTGGGGTTTTTAGGGTAAAGACTTAGGGTAAGGGCTTAGGGTAGACTAGGGTTTTAGGGTAAGGGCTTAGGGTAGGGGGAATTGGGTAAAGGCATAGGGTAGGGGGCATTTGGGTAGGGATTTTAGGGTAAGGACTTAGGGTATTGGGTTTTAGGGTAAGGGGCTTTAGGGTAAAGGCAGAGGGTAGGGAGCTTTAGGGTGAGGGCATAAGGTAGGGGGTTTTAGGGTAAGGGCTTAGGGTAGGGGGTTTTAGGGTAGGGGGTTTTGACACATACCTTAGCGGTGAAGTGGCCGCGGATGCAGGTTCTGGTGGAGGGAGGAGTGTGAGTTGCGATGAAGCGCCAGTGGTCATTTTGTCACGGAGAAATGTCCTGACCACACACCACTATAGGGTTTCCTTTTTCTTTTCTTTTTTAATACTCATATTTTATTGGTTTTACAAACAATACAATAATGTATATATTTATTTTATGTTCCGCTGTAATCCTAAACCAAGAACCAAAACCAATGGACTTTTGGCAGAATTGGAGCCAACACTAAAAACCCAAGGCAGGTTCAAGTGTACTGCTTTTGTGTAGGAGAGGAAGCCAAAACGTTACATTATTAGTGCATCCAATGACATGCCATAACCCAGAATCCTAGTGTGCAGTTTAACTAACGTATGGAGTGAAGCACAGTTTGAGGACCGGCTGATGCAGTCACGAGTTTCTGCTGTTGGATGTGATTCTTTTTTTAAATATGACATCTAAGTTTTATTTCATTACTTAAATTTTTATTGAGCATTTTTTACATACAAAATAAGAATTAACAAAACATATAACAGATAAAGGGGGGGTCGGGAAGGGGGGGGAGGGGTAGCATTTGTAAAAATATAGCATTGTACACAACAATTTAATTACCACGTGTATCACTCTGTTCCAAATATTCTAGTCTATATATGGGGATATACCTGCACGGCGAAACCAAGGAGCCCAAATCTCAGAGAATTGCGAGGTAGAGCCGTTCAGATAGGCTGAGAGTTTTTCCATATAAACTATATGCCAAATGTTGTTATTTATTTGGTTTAAGGATGGGGGGGGCAGGTTGTTTCCAATTTTTGGCAATTGTACACCGTGTAGCATTCAACATTTGGGCTAGTACTTTAGCTTTTTGGGGGGGAATATTGGCTATTGGCTTGCCTAGCAATATATGTACTGGGTCATGTGGGGCAGTGATTTCTAGGATCTTGTGTATTAATGTGAACACTTCCGTCCATGTTTGTTGGATTTTGGGACATGACCAGAATATATGCAGAATATTCCCCACTTCATCACAACCACGCCAGCATAGTGGGAAGACCGCTGGGAGAAAAGAGTGCAGCCTGGCAGGAGTCATATACCATCTAAATATTAACTTGTAAATATTCTCTTTTATTACAACGCACGATGTATTTTTGGAGGCAGCTTCCCAGATGTCTTTCCAGGTATCGAGATCTATACAGACGTTAAGATCTTTTTCCCAGGATACCATATATTTATCGGGAGTTTGGTTACTCTTGATAGAGGATAGACTTTGATATATTCTGGAGATAATGCCCTTTGTGTGGGGCTGGTGTAGACACCAGTCCTCAAACAGAGTTAAAGCATGAGGTTGACTTGATTTGTAGACTGATGGGATATAATGCCTAACCTGGAGAAATCTGAAAAAATCGGAAGAGGGGATATCATGATTCGTTTGTAGAGAAGCGAATGGGGGGACTCTCCCTTGAACGAGAATATCTTTGACTCTCGTGAGTCCTTTTTGAACCCAGGTATGGGAGAGCGGGTTTTCTGTGTAAAAAGGAAGGGAGGGGTCCGAGAATAGGGGTTGCATGAGGGAAGGGGTACCCGTTAGTTGGAACTTGGATTTGAGGGAGTCCCAGATGTTACAGGCAAAGGATATCACCGGGTTCTTGAAACTCTCGGGTGGTATAGACTTTTTGTTAAGCTAGAGAAGATTTTTTATTCTGCATGGAGAACAAATCAAATCCTCTATCTCGACCCACCTCCTTTTGATTGGGTTTGAATGCCAGCTAACAAGTTGTCCTAATTGAGCTGCTCTATAGTATTTTTGTAAGTTCGGAAGAGCTAAGCCTCGTTCAGATTTGGACTTATAAAGAATATCTTTGCGAACTCTAGGTCGCCTGTTTTGCCAGACAAACTTCAAAATTTTCTTCTGAATATTATTTAGATCTTTCTGACAGATTTTAACCGGGAGAGTTTGAAAGAGATAGAGGAGTCGAGGTAAAATGTTCATTTTAATAGTGGTTATTCTCCCAAACCAAGATATTATATATGGGTTCCAAGTGGCTAAGTCCTTGACTATCTGGTCAAAGAAGGGTTTAAAATTTGCGTTGTATAAAGTTGAATAATTTTTTGTTAGTTGAACCCCTAGATATTTAATATGGTTCGCGTTCCATTTAAAGTCAAAATTTAGTTGGAGTAATTTTACTAATTCTTTAGAGAGGTTTAAACTAAGGGCCATGGATTTGGAATGATTAATTTTATAACCTGAAAGTGAGCCGAATTCTGATAGAACATGAAAAAGATTAGGGAGGGATGTGAAAGGTTTTGAAAGCGTCAATATTATATTGTCCGCAAAAAGAGCTATTTTGAATTCTTCCTGACCAACAGAAATACCTGCAATATTGGGGTTCGTCCTTATCTGGCATGCTAGTGGTTCTATGGCTAAGGCAAACAGCAAAGGTGAGAGCGGACAACCCTGCCTAGTTCCATTTAATATTGAAAAGGGGGCAGACAGAGAGCCGTTCGTCCTCACAATGGCCGTTGGTGTGGAGTATAGTGTGTTTATACTATTTAAAATTTTGTCTGTGAATCCCATCTGCGAAAGCGTAGCTGACATAAACTGTCAATCAAATCGATCGAACGCTTTTTCTGCGTCTAAAGAGAGTAATAGAGATGGGCACTTTGTAAAATTTGCTACGTGTATTAGATTCACTGTCCTCCTTGTGTTGTCAAGGGCTTGTCTGCCCAGGACAAATCCCACCTGGTCCGGATGAACCAATTTAGGGAGGATACTATTTAATCTGTTGGCCAGGATCTTTGCGTATAGTTTTAGGTCTGTATTTAACAGCGAAATAGGTCTGTAGCTAGAGCACAACAGAGGATCTTTCCCCTCTTTGGGGATTACCACTATGGTAGCTTGGAGCATATCCCTAGGAGGGGGAAGGCCTAGTTGCATCTCATTGAATACTTTGGTAAGAAATGGGAGGAGAGTTGTGGAATATTTCTTGTAATAAAGATTAGAAAATCCATCCGGACCAGGGGCCTTCCCAATTTTCAGGGATTTTATTGCTTCCGTAATTTCCAGGGGCTCTATAGTTTTTTCAAGGTTTGTGATGTCATTTGGGTCTAGAGTGGGGAGTCGGCATTCTGCTAGATCATTCCGAATCTTTATTGCTTTTTTCTCTTTAGCCGAGTCTCCCACTGGGCCTGGTAGATTGTAAAGGGATCTAAGTTTTATTTCAATAATGAAAACACATCTTCCAAGAACCCAATGTGCATAACAACGCCTGTATCAAGGGTAGTCAACCAAACATTTCTTAAAAGAGATGGGAATTAGGAGGCACATGAACATTGCTATACAATATAATAATAATAACAACGTACCAACTGGTGTGAGCAGGAGGAACGGACAGACCTGGCAATATGGACACAAGTTTGCATAGCACGGTCCTATAGTGACAGAGGTGACCTATCTTAAATTAACTATTTGCTTTCCTTTGCATGGTCATCATAATACATTGTGTACTGCTAACGTTTAAGATTTAATCTCACCATTTTGAGATAGTTCAAAGTGTAAAAGCAAATGAAACCACTGGCTTGATCCTTCGCAAACCTCTAGTGCAGACCAATATACAGTATATATGCCTATTTTTCAAACTCTAAAAGCCCACACATTTGTATTTAGAGGCAGTGTTAAATGCAAAACGTTTCTTTGGAAATGGTCCTGTTAGAGCCATTAGGAGAAGATGCATCTTTATTTATGTTGATGTTCAAATGGGTAACTGGTTGGGAGAATTATCCACGTTCATTAAGAAACTCTTTAAGAATGAGGTTATGCAGTAAATGGAAAGTCTCACTTCAATAGAGACCACTGTATCTGGACATTTCTAAAAACAGTATTTGCGAAGGGCAGTCATGTTTTTATAGATATGTGTGGAAACATTGAATTTCTTTGATGGCGAGATTGCTAACTTCTGTAATAAGAGCCAGAGTTTCCTTACACTTCACTTTCTTGAAATAAAGTACAATGTATGTTATTTTGTTTTTGTGGTTCTTGTGGAGGCAACTTATAGAAGACCTTATATTTCAGGGGCAATACTGAGCTTTGTGGGAAACAAATGGAAAGGTAACAACACTGGACACAGTCTTTCTGTTTCTGTTGGAATGCTCTCAGTGATTTAATGCAGGTGCCTGTTTCTGGTGTAGTGGTGACAAGTCTGCCTCACCCAAATATATTTGATACTTTGTGGCATACAGTAGCAGGAGTTATACAGGAGCAGGCGTTATACAGGGGCAGGCAGGCGTTATACAGGGGCAGGCGTTATACAGGGGCAGGCGTTATACAGGGCAGGCGTTATACAGGGGCAGGCGTTATACAGGGGCAGACGTTATACAGGAGCAGGAGTTATACAGGAGCAGGAGTTACAGTTTACAGAAGCAGGAGCTATACAGGAGCAGGAGCTATACAGGAGCAGGAGCTATACAAGAGCAGGCATTATACAGGAGCAGGAGTTTTGTGTATACTGTGCTGTCCTGATCATTTAAAGCAGCAATACTACTTTCCAACTCTTTTTTCCCGTTTATTTGTAGACGTAAAGCATGTGGCAATGTATAATTCTACATTCTTACCTAAGCTGGCAATCGTTTGATGCTTCTGTTATAAATCTGTAAAAAACATAATTGTGTGCCTAACATAATGGCCGCCTTTCCATTTCAAACAATCCTTCAGTTAGTGTAACTCAGCAGCTACAATGTATCCTTGTATTACTGAGTTCTTCAGTATTAGCTGATACCTTTTTTATATGGACTAACAATTTATGTCATAGGACAAGCTTTGGAGAGTTTTCCTCTCTTCCTCAGGTCAAGCAATACTGATATACAAAGGTTTCTGTGACTTAGACAGGGATCTACTATTATATTACTACGGTAACATTATCTATTGTTACAGTTTACAGCTCAAACAGCTGGGACCATTGACAACAAATTATCACACGCAGGAAAGTGTTGCAAAGATCTTGCACTGCTTGGGAGGTGGGCTAAAACCTGCTATAGACATCACAGGATGCTTTAACACTCATTAAAAATGGCATTAAGAGTTGAATACTACTACTAAAAAAAACCACAGTTACTATTATTTAATACTACAGAACGGATTTTTATTTAAACGTAAGATTTCACGTTTTGCTGCGTTAAACATAGGGTCGTTTAGCGGGCCATCAGAGATTACAATATTTTATGACTGTTTCTGTATATTAAAGTAGAGAAGAAAATGGAGAGCACTGCAGAAAAAATGAAAGGGCTGGAGGCTGCTTGAAAATTAAAAAATGCTTTAATTTATGGCATTGGTAGACCGGGCTACAAAAACAGAGGTTAACTCTGACGCGTTTCGCGCTGTATAAGCGCTTTATCAAAGAGTAACCTGTATATTATGTAGGTTTTTCCTCATTTATTTTCATGTATTTTTTTTAATGAAATACATGTTTTTGATTGTTTTACCTGGACCAGTTCATTTTAATAGTTAACTACAGGCAGTCCTCGTTTTCCAACGTTTCGCTTTCCGTCGCATGCGTTTTCCGACGCCGCATAATACAGTCAAAAATACCTCATTATCCACCGCGTTTTTCGCATATCCGGCGGAAACCGCCGCCCGTTAACATGGGTCCCGCTTTCCGACTGTCTCGTCTCCGACGCGGGTTTGCGGGAAGCATTGTGTCGGAAAAGCGAGGACTACCTGTAATTCATATGTTTGCCTTATGCACATAGTTTGAAATCTAGACATATAAGCGGAGTGCGTCTTCTGCTCGTCACATTTCAGAATGCAGATCATTAGCTAGTGACGCTTTGGCCGCCTGGCAAAAGTTTCTGATGCAGATAAAAGGGACAAAGTGTTGTTCATTAAACTGCAATAGTGCTGATCGGGATGCTCACACTGTTTTATCACAAACCCCCAAAGTAGGATTTCCAGAGCCCCAGAAATTCATATATCCCATCATTTTACGTGTGTCACGTAACTTTTCACTAATTCCTTCCTGTTGTAAGCTTCACATCACGTGCGGTTTTACACCGCTTCAAAATTAAAACAAGCGGCCTTCATATACTGATGCTAAGAGGTGCAAGAGGATTATTCCTCATTTAGGGGCAGATCCTGAGGTTGCTCATTTTTTAACGTTCCGCTATCTCGTTTTAACATATACTTATCCGTAACGCGTATCCCCAAAGGTGAGTAACGCAAGGAAGTCCTGGCATGTTCCTTAAAATTAACGGATCAATACATTTTTAACGGACGTTAGGCTTACTCATATGCAAATCATATGGTAATGACGGAGATCCTCAGACCTCCGTTACTGTTAGCACGTTATAATAACGCTGCGATATTTAGCGCCTTCCAAAAGCCGCCCGTACTCACGTCCAGATCCTGATTATCATTGAGTTATTTCTTGGAATAGCCAAAAAGCAACGTGAGTATAGGACTTAACCCTTTCATTACAAAAAGTTACAAGTGTCATATATATATATATATATATATATATATATATATATATATATACAGCTCAACCCCCTTATAACGCTGTGCTTGGGGTCCAAAGAATCACATTGCGTTATAAGCGGATCACATTACAAATAATGTACAATTGTATGCATTGTACTATAAAGTATTTAAGACACCAATAATCGTGTTGTAAAGTATTCATAAATAAAAATTTGGGAGCCACGCTTGCATTGCGTTATAAGCGGATTTGCGTTGTAACGGATCGCGTTATAACGGGGTTGAGCTGTATATATAGAGCTGTATATATATGTAAGGCGGGGTTGCAGACCTGCCTAAGACATGCAGATGAGCATACAGTTATATTTGCATATATATATATATATATATATATATATATATATATATATACAGTATATATTCTTCATTCAGTATTAGGTGATCCTTTTTTATTTGGACTAACAATTTATGTCATAGGACAAGCTTTCGAGAGTTCTCCTCTCTTCCTCAGGTCGGCAATACTGATTAACACAGGAATCTATGGCTAAAACAGGGTTTGGGAGAGCAGAATAATAACAAAAAAACGACAGAGATGTACTATAGATAAGGTAGGGTAAGGTAGGGTGAGAAAGTGTTTGAAGACATGGGAAGGGTGTATAACGGTGACAAGGAAAAGCATGAAGGGGAAGGGGATGCTGCAGGGGAGGAAAAGGTGTGGATAAGAACATTGGCAGAGAGGCAGACAGGATAATTACAAACAATTGTGATAGTGTGTGAGAAACCCCATATCCGCATTAAGTCCCCTTGTTTTGGTGGCAAAGAGTCTTATCATTCTGAGCTCAAATGTTTTCCGTTCTTGGGTGCGTTTGAACATTCCATTGAGGATTTTGATTTTTAAATCATTTATGGAATGATCTGGTTGTGAGAAATGATGTTCCACAGGTGAACAGTATCTTCCTGCTGCATTTATTCTGCACTATCGCAGCTGGACTAACACGGCTATTTCCGTAAAAATTGGGATCATATAAATGTCTGAAACACATCATAAACTATAGTATGTTTTCAGTTACATTTTTTTGTGAACTAATATTTCATCTAATGTATAAATGACTGTATCAAGTATGGATGTGCAGTAATGTATACTCATACATACCTAACAATATTAATTCATATTTAATGGATATTAATGTACAATTAAATTAAATGAACGACATCCATCCATCATTTATTTTAATATCAATGAAATAATAATTAATATTGTTAGGTATGTATGGATATATATTTTTGTACTCCCATACTTGATACAGTCATTATTACATTATATATCATATAATTAAGTGAAAAAGTTAATAAGTGTGAAAATAATAAATTTCTCAATATTAAAACAAGATTTGCATTCGCTTTTGGTAACACACATGAAAATCTCTATTAATTGTAATGTATTGTATGTCTTTATTTGTATAGCGCCAATAATGTACATAGCGCTTCACAGTAGTAATACACGTGGTAATCATATAAATAACAAATAATATAATATAAATAACAGGTCATGGGAATAAGTGCTTCAGACAAACGTAGCATTTAGGAAGAGGAGTCCCTGCTCCGAGGAGCTTACAGTCTAATTGGTATGTAGGAGGAACGTACAGAGACAGTAGGAGGGCATTTTGGTAAGTGCTTCTGCAGGAGCCCAAGCTTTATGTATCATGTGTCTAGTAATATCTACGGTGCTAATAACGCTACCTTAATAACGCTACCTTAATAACGCACCCCCATCTCCCACAACACTGAAATGACACTCTGCAACTCCATTATTCTTAGATTTCCCATTAAAAAATATAAATGTACTCTCGAGGGGGCACTTACTCCCTGATATAAAAACATGAAACAGAATTACGGGGAACTTCTACTTTAGGCTACAATGGTAAAGAGCAACATTTCCGATGAAATGTTTTTGGTTTAGTTCACGAGTTTGCAGTGTTATTTCTGAAGAACTTTATTGTGCTTGAAAAAGAACATTGTTTGTTTACCAAAGTAATGGGAAAAAAATCCATCCTAGTCACGTGTAATGTCAAAAAAAAAGAAAAGGGATTTAGTAAACTTGCCTAGCAAATGAGTCAAGTGCAATTCATCGTGTCAGTGTGACAAAGGGTTTGGGAGAGATACGTTTTGCATTACTCTAATCTGTAAAAGCTGCAGCAAAATGTACATTCTTTCTCGGACATCACATGTGAATCCGATCACATCAAATAATGTGGCAGCAGTATTTGTATTTGGATAATTCTATTCAATGATCTGTAATGTTTTACATAAAGGAGGTATGTAATGTTGGTGAGATATATTGAGTAATTATGCATTTCTGTTTGCAAATGTATGTATGCGCGTTGATAGCATATGGATGTGAGGTTTGGATAGCTTTCACAACCCTTCTCCTAAACTCGAGCAGTCATGGTAGGAAGAGTTAGCCAGCGAATATCTTGACCCTGGGACAGAGCTTTTAGACTTAGTTGTGCCATTCTTCCTTTCTCGTTCTTCCCAGGAACTCCTGAAAGCCTTGCTGAGAAAGAGAGGCAACTCATGGGTATGATTAATCAGCTGACCAGTTTGCGTGAGCAGCTGCTGGCAGCTCATGATGAGCAGAAGAAACTGGCAGCATCGCAAATCGAGAAGCAACGCCAACAAATGGAGCTAGCCAAGCAACAGCAAGAACAGGTGAGGGGGGCGCTTTTTTGTTTTGTTACTTGTTACTTGACTTGGGTCGGGTAATGGCAGGTCAGCCAGATTCAGGTATTACAGCAATCATACATATATTCCACTTGTGCCTTGTTGCAATGCACTAACAGGAGACCGCTGAGGCATGTCTGCATGTTGTTATGATGTTGCCAGTTTTGTGTTGTTTGTCTGTTAAAAGGACACAAATAAAACAATTTTATTATTATTGATGGTATCTTTGCAACCAAACTATTCAACAGCAGAGAATAAAATGGGGAGTTGTTTGTGAAACTTTCCAGGCTGTTAAATAACCGTGATCCATAAGACCTATATCTAAACTAACTAAGCCTGTTACAGGCATACCCCGCATTAACGTACGCAATGGGTCCAGAGCATGTATGTAAAGTGAAAATGTACTTAAAGTGAAACACTACCTTTTTTCGACTTATCGATGCATGTACTGTACTGCAATCGTCATATACGTGCATAACTGATGTAAATAACGCATTTGTAACAGGATCTTTAGTCGCCCCGCTTGCGCACAGCTTCAGGGAGCCGGTATTGCTGTTCAGGACGTGCTGAAGGGCGCATGCGTGAGCTGCTGTTTGTTTATTGGGTGATTTGCCTAACTCTCGAGTGTATTTAAAGTGAGTGTCCTTAAACCGGGGTATGCCTGTATAATACTCTGAAGAACAGCTCCCTCAGTTACTTCTCTGAGCAGCGCTCTGTGGTCACAACGCAGGTTAAAAGAATGACTGTTGCACACTTGTATTCCCATTTAGCAGCATTGGAGGAACACGCAGACAATTATTTCCCCCTCTTATCTCCACTAGTTATGTGGACACACCACAATACATAGATATATTTGCATGATTGTGAAGATGCTGGGGGGATAAGAAGTTCATTGAAAGACTAAAGTATATTTCCCAGGACTAGACAGAGGATGAGTATTGACATACGTAATCCTGCTTTTGGAAGTAAACCAACATTATATCTCTTTGTAATTGGAATTTCTTTGCAGATTGCAAGACAGCAGCAACAGCTTCTACAGCAGCAGCACAAAATTAACCTTCTTCAGCAGCAGATACAGGTCAGTTGTCATTTTCACATAGTATTGGTTCTTGTATGTATACTGTCACCTAGGTTCATATCTATTAAGCAGTGCTTTTTCACAAGACACATTATAGTCTATTCATGTCAATGGGCTGCAAGGCGCCTTCTGCCACAGTAAGGAGTCTTGGAGAATAGCACAGCTAAGTAAATATGGGACTAGTCTTTAAAGTCTGTACCTGTCCATGGGGTACTTAGAAACAGCGTGAGAAAGCCAGCCAGCGACCAATAGGCTGAAGGATAGGCAGGCCCCCCATGTCTGTATCTAAGCGTTATTGTGGTTATGTGAGTACAACCTCTGATTTATTGCCAGAAATGAATCTGTTCATAGAAATGTAGAACTAGAAGGAAGGAAATAACAGGCAAGCTCATGTATCGCCTTCTCCACATATTTACTAAGATACTGCTATCATTTCTGTTCTCCATATAAAATATTGTTTGTTTCAAGATTATTTTTTAAACTTAGTGATGTTTCCATCAACAGTGAATAATCTGCCTCTCTTAAACATCACAGGAAATTCATTCATAACATTAGATAACATGAATTATATCAGAACCATGTTGGCGAAAGGGATTCTCTACAAATCAGTTTATTCACTCTAATTTAGTTCACCACAGGAAAGGTATATAATGTATTTGTATGTCGTTTCTGGGAATAGAACTAGCAACAACCCAGATATTAGAAAGGCTCTTTAATGCCACGATCACAGAAGGACATTTTCATCCACAATATTATCATGGATTTCGGCTAAGTCTATTTATAGCCTCAGATTTGTAAAAGTTCCCGGCATTATCAACTTTTTCCCTGAATGAATAATGTCTATAGGAAAGCCTTCCACAAAAGGGCTTAAGTTAAGCCACTCTACACAAAAGCTTTTTTCAGTATTTTACTCATCGCTAGTAATAAAAGGCGACACACATCTCACAACCGCAGAGAAAGGGAGGAGCGCAGTGGGGCCATACATTGAAGTCATTCAAACTTTGTTCACGTGCCATACAGTGTGTCTGCACAAAACGCCTCCCAGCTGAATAATGGCGACACAACTGCGTAGTGGTAACAAGCGACCACTCACCTCTTCAGGATTGAAAGGTTTATTTCACCCGCAGCCTGGTGGACTAGAACTATGCCTCTTTTTTTTTAATACAGTCAGAGGAAAGAAGTGCGCCATCGTGGAGGCAGAAACAGTGGAGACCCTTGTTTCAGACTTTCACCTTGCCATACCTAATCTATCAAGCCATTCTCAGACAAACCCCACATTTTAAATAAACAGGCTCAAATTTATTGTCCAGGAAGTGGTGTTAACTGAGGGCTGCAATTCTGGTCATGGAAAATTGACACTGAATAATGATGTTGTAGAATGAACAGGGTCTGCTTCTGACAAAGGCTTCCTTTTACCGGGACCATATTTAGTTTAGCTTGTTGATTATGGGGAAAAAGCAATGACTACTAATGTATTGTCATCATGCAGTAAGAATGTTCCAGAAACTGAAGCTGTGAACACATAGTGCTTGTAGTTGAAGGTGTGGTCCCATGTAGTCAGATGATAGATTTTTTTGTTGTATATTTGTACTATTTGTGTCTCTTTGTGATTACATACGTCATTATGATGTTTTTGAGTGGTTTATTGGTCTGGAGAAAATAATTACTTTGCCATCATTACTCCTTTTTGTCTTAAAATGTTCCTTGGGGGTCATATCTAGCTGTGTTATATATTGTATTAAATGTTGTGTTATTTGCTCTCTTTTGAGTTATTAAATATCTTCAGATATAATTTGTTTTTATTCTGAGACAAGGTGTTACATGGGAAAAGGTTAAACAAAATGAAGTATATATGGGTGATCTGTATTAATTCATTGCGTTTCCCTCCATGTAAATTGCTGTCTCAAAATCACATGTAGAAATACGTACATCTAAACGTTGCTTATTCATTCTCACATACCTCTTTGTACCAACCTCCTCTTGTGCATTTCCAAGAAACAGTATTGCTGAACAATGTCTGCTTATCTCCGCACGGGCAGCTCCCACTGTCACCCTGTTTCTTTTACAGCTGCCTTGTCACAATCACTGTCACATTGTTCACGTTTCTTGCAGTTAAAGCACGTGGGGTTTTGCCACCTTAGACATGACAAGGTTTTTCGATGCTATAAAGCGAGGAGAAGGAATGGTGACCCCAGACGCGGAGTTTGATATAGTACTGTACATGTCCCCATCTCCCGCCTGCAGCTGAACTTGCTCGATAGTACTGTACGCGCGGCACCAGCTGGGTACAAAGTATTAGTAGATCAGAATCATCAGGGCTTGGTATATTCCTGTGAACATCTGGGATGTTATTTATTTCTTAAACTGGATAATCCTTTTTTTGGAGAACAAGCTCTTCGCTGCAAATCTTCTCCTGCGCTCCTAATATGCTCTGCTCAGATGGTACTTCATATGGACAACTGATACTTAGTAACCACTTTTCGGCCTGAAAATGCCTGTTATATTTTCACCTTAGATCTGGCTACATCAATGGCTTTCCATAGAATTTGTTCTCACAATGAGTCCCTTCCGCAAAGAGCTTACAATCTGTTTTTGGAGCCTGAGGCACGGGCAGATAAAGTGACTTGCCCAAGCTCACAAGGCGCTTTACACATTACATTACCACTAAGCTATTCCTCTAAACCAGGGGTGGCCAACTCCAGTCCTCAAGGGCCACCAGCAGGTCAGGTTTTGAGGATATCCCTGCTTCAGCAAAGGTGTCTCAGTCATTGACCGAGTCACCGATCGAGCCACCTGTGCTGAAGCAGGGATATCCTTAAAACCTGACCTGTTGGTGGCACTTTAGGACTGGAGTTGCCGCCCCCCCCCCCCCCATACAGTTACAGTGGCTTTGCAATTTAAAACAAATAAACTACATATAAAATATTATTAGAAGGAAGGTGAGTAAGCCTAGATTAGATGACATAATAATTACATTTCATGTGGACTTCCACAATAAGGAATGGTCAGTTTGTAAAAGAGAATGGAAAGGCCACACCTAACAGCTTGTGACAGTGGGACGTTTTGTCCAAACTCATCATGTGTCAGGAGCAGCTGTTTTTCTGCATCTTGTAAACACGGGCACTGTGTAGTCACAGGGGCCGGCCTCCGAGTGCAGTCCCTGCAGTCTTTCCCATGACTCTGCAACCTTTTCCCAAACAACGGAGGATGCCGGCAAAGAGACGTGAACAATTGTTTCTCACAGAGGCTGTGCAGCTGATGTCCTATCAGTTATCAGAATAGGTCCCACCCTCGTCTGTAGCTCAGATAAACGCCTGGGAACCCAGGGATCAAAAAACAAAGGGACGTTGGTGGGAGACTACAGGAAAAATAATTCTCAGCTACTGTATGGTTGACCCTTACAGTGCTGAGCAATGCATTGCAGGCACCGGCCCTTCTTAGCTCTGTAAGGGTTAAAAAGCCCATCTCAGCAAGTCAGTCTTTTATTCCGCGTAGGGTATGTGCCAATGAGAATATACGGCTTGGAGACAGTCACACACAGGAAGCATGGGAGGAATGGAAGCAATTCCTGCAGGATCCGTGTTGAAGGCACTGCTCCATGTTCAGTGTGCTTCATATGTCAGAGCTGAGTGCATGGAAAGTCTGCTGTGCACAAGGCGTTGTAGGTGGACATTCCCAGGCACTGTACGACTTTCGCAAGGCTTAGGACTTTTACTGAAGCTCGCTCTGTAGCTTCTGTAGACGCTTCTGAAATAGCCTCCTACACCTCAGTGAGCCGAACCAAACTCTTAAAGTCATTGGACAGCCATTTAAATTCCTTTATAGATTCAGACAGTAACACTGGCAACTGCACTGTTCAGTATCTCGGCAGTAAGGAGACCTTGGCGGTGAGGGAGGGGTCCATGGTCCATGGAGCCCCGACCGCTTAAGACATACCGGTTTACTCCACCAGCTAAGATTAATGCCTGGTGGACACAATGTGGCCGCCAAGAGCAGCCTTGTTCCAGGGGACGATAGACTTTCTCCTGGTGACCCAGCGGCCATATAGAAATATCTCGGACACCGGGGGTCTGAGGTCAGTAGTTCAGGAACATTGGGGACCAGAAATAATTTAAAAAAATATGGAGACTGCTTTAACTTCTTCTGCTCCAGAAGGGGATTGAGATCAGGATTGTGGGATATGTTGTAGGATTGTGGGGTATGTTGTAGGATTGTGGGGTATGTTGTAGGATTGTGGGGTATGTTGTAGGATTGTGGGGTATGTTGTAGGATTGTGGGGTATGTTGTAGGACTGTGGGATATGTTGTAGGGCCTTTCGCATTAACATTGTTAAAATGTTTCTAATGACCAGTATTTGTTTTTTTACCTGGCACTGGCACGGTAAAACATACAAATGAATTGTCCTGGGACACACTGAGCTGGGAGTGGTTATCCAACCCGAGTCTTCCCCTGCAGGCGCATTTGCCTATTGCAGAGCTCTCTGTGGGGTCCAAAGGAGCTTTTAAAGAAGTTAGTAAAAGGGTTCTTAAGCGTTTTCATATCGGGGATAGTAATTATTGTTTGAAGGACCCCCATACATACACTTACACTTTTCCGTCAGTGTATTTATACATATGCATTTAACGTGTATTTAAAAATGGTCCTGTAAGTAAATATCAGCCGTTATTAGTGACGGAAAACGTACAGACTGCGGGAGAGATCTGCCTGACGTCAATACGGAAAGACTTTGGCGACCACCACTACAGTCTTCAGGGACCATTTGTGCCCCAGGGACCATGGATTTAGAACTAGTGTGTTGGAGCAATGGGAGTTTCCCATGCAAAATACAAGGGGCTAATAGAGTGTAATCGGGGTGCATGTAATGGTAACTCCTTTTTTGTCTGCAGTTAAGGCGATAACATAAATAACATCACAGCTAGCAAAATAACTGCATTAGGCCTTACAAATAAGAATGGAGACCGCCAGTTGTGCTTATTTCATACACTAAAATCAGTGTTTTTGGTGCCAAAAGATGGCCAGGTAAACCCGGAATAACAATACATTTTGCTGCTGGCTGGCAGAAGTGTTTGGGATGTTTTTCCTTTATAGCTTCATCTGCCCCAAATTGAAGATGCTTTAAAATTGAATGACTAGCAGTCAAAACGTGTTTGCTTCAAGCTGACGCGAAAAGTACTGGTGTCTGTGCTTCCAAACTGATTGTGCTTTGTACACAACTGACAGCCACAGTCACTTTGAGTGACTGATAAGTGGGAAGCTTAGCCACTTACCAAGGAATGTGCTGAAAGGGAAGGCCGAGAGTCGCCGAGATGCCTCGGCGTGTTCAAAATCACGTCTTTCAGCAGTCGCACTCGCAGACATTGTACGCTGATTCAAAATTAAGTACACACACCTTTTATGTATACACGCATGTGCCTAAATAATTGATGTTCATATATATATATATATATATATACATAAGTGTATGTGTGTGTATATATATTTATATATACTGTATATATATAGAGAGAGATATACAGATATACAGACATGCATGTATACATACACGTGTCTCTATATAGAATGTTATACTGTTTATAGTGTACACTAATACTATAGCCCATGGGTCCTCAAGCACGCCCCCCCCCCCCCCCCCACAACAGGTCAGGTTTTCTGGATATCCCTGCTTCAGCACAGGTCACTCAATCCAGTCCTTGCTTCAGCACAGGTGGTTCAATCAAAGGCTCATTCTTCGACTGAGCCTCTGGTTGAGCCACCCGTGCTGAAGCTGTGATATCCTGAAAACCTGGCCTGTTTGGTGGGGGCTTGAAGACTGTAGTTGAGCCCCCCTGTTCTACAGTATAGAGCAACCCCCCAGAAACATTATTGGCACCTCATCCTGTTGCCTATTTACAATGTCCTCTTACTTGCTCAATACATCGTTACAGAATCTATTAGAGGCTAAGGTCAGGCTGTAAGGAGATCACTGCTTCAGCACAGGAGGATCAATCAATGGCTCAGTCTTTGACTGAGCCACTGAGTGAGCCACCGGTGCGGAACCAAGGCGGTCCCTAAACCCTGACCTGCCTTGTGATCCAAAAATTGCAAATAATGCACAAAGCAGCGCACTGCCCAGGGACACAGGTGTATCAAAAGTAAAAATGCAGTTTTATTGTCAGTCAGACATAGCAAACAAGGGGGTACAAACCCTCCAACGCGTTTCACACAACAGGGTGCTTTATCAAGGAGTTGTTTTTATATGATTGATGAATATATACAAAGATTCCAGGACTGTTGGAGCACCCATCACATTACTATATCGAATGGTAGCCCCTGTGGACTGGAGTTTCCCACCCCTGGCTAAGGAGTTTATAGAAATACCTAATATTTTTATGTAGAAAGTTATGTTCATTTTCAGGGTGCAGTAACACGGCCACTCAACTTGTTTAGTTGAATTCATTAATAACCTTTAGGAATAAATGAATGTGCAAAAAAACAAACCAGTTACTGGTGATATCTTTCCTTGCATTGCCACCCTCTAATATGTGCTACTTTACAATAAAGCACAGCTGTTAGCTGGTCTGTAGCAGGTCTACATTTAGTGTGAGCTTTATCTCTAGCGTTCTTCTTCTCCAGTGCACATCCCCTCTCCTACACCTATTGTGTGTTCGGGTTTTTCTTGTAGAATATAACAGGTGTTTCTTTCATACGTTTGAGAAGAAAGACAAGGACTTCCGAGCCTCTCTGATCCCCAGAGGCTTTGATTGAACTGTCTTTTGTGGGGGGGAAATGCCACCGTCTTTAAATGAGCTGCACACGACAATCTCAGAGAGCACTTACGTCCTCAGTCACCATTACCCTTTTCACCACTGTTCCCCTTTCCAAATCAAACTGACAATTCAGATACTACTTTGTCTTTCCAAGGGCAATACACCCATTGTGTTTGTAGGTGCAGTCCTATCTAATAACACATACTATGAAGTTTTAATAGCGCAGAATCCATGTAAGCATGTAATACTTTCTCTGTTAAAGCAGCAAAACGTAAAAAACCAGCGCGGATTCATCAGAAACCGCCATTGGATACAACCCGTGGCCGGATTTGTACAACCATGGATTGCTGAATCCGAGGATTGGATGCTACAAATCCGCCCACGGGTTGCGGAGTGTATTGGTAATAATAATAAATCCACAGAACGCCAGTCGCCTTTTTTGAGATTGATCTGTTGAAATCCGCTGGCACAAGGGACCAGCTGATCCGCTGCGCATCCATATTCTCCCCAAATATTCGCCCATCTCTATGAGTTATGCCGTTTTACATGGTTATATGATATACTGTATGTTCCCTAGTGCAAGGCCAGGCCCCCGCTGGCTACTGCAGCGCCCGCGAGGGGGGGGGGGGCGCCACGCTGCGCCGACAGAAACTCCTGCTCTCAAGAAAATTGTGAGCAGGAGTTACTGCGGAGCGCTAGGCCACGCCCCCTGGCGGTTCAGCCAATGAGGGCGAACCTGTCGGGTGATGTCACGGCCGGGCCCCCGTCACGCGCCCCCCCCCCCTGTCTTTCCCCCTGCAGCTCTCTGCAGACAGGGGGACTCGGGTGCACGCGCTGCCTGCCTCACAGACCCGCGTGCAGCGCAGGCAGCGGGGCCGCAGCCTAAGAAGTGTATGCTCACATAGGTCACCGTTTCCTTACTGTGCTATATCAAAGCTTCTTGGCAGTTGTCAAAGACCAATATACTATACACCAGTTCAATCATACGTAACAGTGAAAACAAAGGCGGACTGAATTACATATCTGTTTTTTTGGGGGGGCGGGGGGTATTTAACGTAATCCTGGAGTGACATGCAGAGATTCGCACCACTGCTAAAATGTTCACTTTAGTACTTAGACTAAGTAGCTCTAGTATAATCAGAGATTAAGCAATGATTTGTCAAACTCCATACACATTGGTTTACAAACATAGTAGTTTCATTACTATTCTTTCATTATGTCTTGATGAATATTCTTTATTTATAAATATGTTTTGCCTGGAAGTAATACATGTCATCTCGTCTGTATGATAGTGGAGACTTGAATGTAAAAATCCTGTCGTGTCAAAGACTTCTTTTTATTCAATTTGGAAGATGAATTTGTTCCAGTTTTATAACAAGCAGAACGAGCTAAAACATGTATATCCAGTCTGTGGTGTGGTGACCCCCGGGTAAAGCTACACGGAATACTGTCACCCTAACCTCACAAAGACTTCTTCTGTCATTTCTCACAAAGTGATGATATTACGACTGTAGTTTATAAATATATGATGTGGGAATGGGCATTTTAATATTGGGTTACAAAAGTAACATCAATGCTTAGTTCTTTCTTGTTTCATGTTGTCACTGTCTTAAAGACTTCTAACTGCGTTAATTACTCAATCGCTTGGTTTAACGCCACCCAAAGTACTGTTTGTTTTCCTTTACTTTGGTGCTATTAACAAAACCACTGAAAACACACTGGTAACGCGTTCTGGCATTAATTCTTATTTCTGTCAGCTAAGCCGGGTTCTCAAGACACCCCCAAAAGGTCAGGTTTTAAATACCTGCTTCAGCACAGTGGCTCACTCGAAGACTACCTGTGCTGAAGCAGGGATATCCTGAACACCTGGCTTGTTGAGGTGGTCTTCAGGGCTGGTGTTGAGAACCCCTGAGTGAAGCTGTTGAACCTGAAGGGACCATGCTACAGGGTGACCTCCTTATACCTGAGGAGTACTCCAAATCCAAGTACAGTGTATCCCGTGTGTGTTTAAATGAAGTAGTAGCCACACAGATTACATGAGGCTAAGCTGTAAGGAACCTTGGCCCATATTTACTAAGGTGTGCTATTCTATAAAAGACCTTCCGATGCAATTCATCACCTACAGTATTTAAGTGAATGGTCAGTAAAGTATCTTATCGAATAGCAGCGCTTAGTAAATATGCCCATTTACATCACACCTTGCGTTGAGATTCCACTCCCATGCTTATTACAAAGGCAGTCCGTGCAGCACTTAAAAAAATCTTTATTTTTTTAATATATGCAGCCTTTGATGACCTTTATTGAAAACTAATTACCTAAGCTGCCGATCTATTCGTTCTTCCGTGATCGATCAGCAAAGATCCTGCTTCCCGGGGTTCACTAAATGGCTGCCTTGCAGTTTCAATCACTCCTTCAGTTAATGTAACTGAGCAGCTACAATGCATTCTTATATGACAAGGTAACATCTATTGTTAGTTTGCAGCTCAAACTGCTGGGAATATTGGCAACAAATTATCCCAAACAGGAAAGTGTTGCAAATATGTTGCACTTCTGGGAAAGATATTAGTTATTATTACTTTAAAAATCAAAGGATGCTCGGTATATTAAAACTCATTAAAAATGGCATTAATAGTTGAATAAAAAACAAACAAAAAACAAATGCAGTAATTATTATCTAATACTACAGAACGGATATTTTTTAATTTTTTTTTTAAACAGTCGCCGATGTTGATATCCGCTGTTTGATAATGTTAGGGGCTCGGCTCTATACAAAGGGAAATATTCTGCACCATACAATGCTGATCCAATGTTACTTCCGGAGACCCAGTTAAAAGGGAACGGAAAGGGTTTTTATTTAAAGCCGCAAACCAGCCATCTCCTTCTTGCTTCTTTTAATTTCATGTTAGCCGCAACAGATCCAAACAGCAAAAATCAAAGCGGTAAAAAAACAAACCCTGAACCTAAACATTAATTAAATTACCTTATCCATCTTGACAACTATTAGCTTTTCATTTTGTTCTGGTTGTGTTAAGCTACACTAAATGTCAGCAGGAATTCTGCACATATAGTTCTAGTACAGAGGTAACCAACTCCAGTCCTCAAGAGCTACCAACAGGTTAGGTTTTCAGGATATCCCTGCTTCAGCACAGCTGGCTCAATCAGTGGCTCAGTCCAAGACTGAGCCACTGATTGAGCCAGCTGTGCTGAAGCAGAAACTGATTGAACCACCAGTGCCGAAGCAGAGACTGATTGAGCCACCTGTGCTGAAGCAGGGATATCCTGAAAACCTGACCTGTTGGTAGCTCTTGAGAACTGGAGCTGGCCACGCCTGTTCTAGTACAATAACGTTCTTAGACTCTCTGCTCTTGTTCATTGAGTCTCTCAGGTCCTACCTACCTGGTTGTGTTGGAGACGTTATGCTGAAGCACCAGGACCATAAATTGCTGGGTTTTTAGACCATTTGATTTGTTTTTCTTTTGATGGCATTCTAATGGCTAAACAATGCCGAACGCTGAAGCTTGGAAGAAGAGCAACCACGACCCGTGGGCAGCTTCCGATACAAATGAACGCAGCTTGTTACTAACGGCATATTACTAACGGCATATTAGATTTGATTAAGAAGGAAGAAAAGATATCGCAGGTCTGAGCCTTTGCATTAAAGTCTGCACGGATAAAATGACCGGACCGGGGCTAAAAGCATGGATAAAAGTGTCGTTTAACGTGAACGCAGCGAATAAAAATACCACGTGGGCATGTGCACACGTCTCAGACAGGTCTGCAACCCTGCCCCTCCCCATTATCTGCTAGCATACAGTGCTTCCACTGCAGCCAGGGATTCTGGGTAATGACATGCAAACGAGCACTCACAGTTTCACCTTTTGCGTCTTATCTATTTTAACATAGACCCTGTAAGCTTATACCTGCCGCATTACACAGCTTTTCCGCACAGCCTGGGTTACAGAAGTGCAGAGCTGGTAACCCTACTCACAGACAGCTTTACTTCATTAGGTTGTTGTCAGGTGACAGGACACGCTGCAGTGATCACAGATTACGTGTAAGGCTAAGGCCCCGCTCCCAGAGTCAGCGCACCTGCGCTGCTGACAGGCGGTGCGCTGAGATACACAGACCGCGATCTGCGGTCTGTAGGGAGCGGGAGCCGGAGCGGGAGGTGGGCGGGAGGTGGGAGGTTTGATCGGGAGGTGGGAGGTTTGATCGGGAGGTGGGCGGTTTGAAAGGGAGGGGGGGCGTGGCTTGAGCGGAGGGACCCGCTACTCTCCCCCCCCCTCCCTCCACGGACTCGGGCTGGAGCTGGAAAGTAAGTTTAAACACACACACGCAGGCACTCATTCATACACACACACACACACGCGCACACACGCACTCACGCACTCATACACACACACGCGCGCACACACAGGCAGGCACTCATACACACACACACACACACAGACAGAGGCAGGCACTCACGCACTCGGGCACACACATACACACACAGATAGGCATGCACGCACTCAGACACACACACAGAGAAAGGCACTCACCTGCTGTCCCTCCACACTCCTCCCCGCTCCCCGAAGCCTCTCCTCCTCCCGAAGCCTCTCCTCCTCCCGAAGCCTCCCCTCCCCATTGGCTCACAGCCACACACGTCACGCGTCAAAGCTAGAAAACACCATTCTCTGGTGTCTCCAGCGGCTGACGCGCTACAGCGTGTAATCAGCTGTGCAGCCAGTGGGGACCGGGACCGGCTCGCGAGGATTCCCCTGCTAGTGGGGAACTCGCGACCCGCCGCCCGCGCCAACGAGCGCAGCGGGACCGAGGCCTAAGCCCTGACACGTGGCTTCCAGGGAGAGCTTTCATTTAAATAAACTGGGGAGAGAAACTTTTACATTAACTATATGTAAGATATCAGTCTTAATTAACTTACAATTTCAAATGTTGGCTGATATGCTTCAATTATCAAAATTAAAATTAATAAAAGAATTCATTATATCACTTGTTGCTTTGAAGTATTTGTCCTTCATTGATTGAAGAAACAAACCTGATTCTGCGTACTTTTAGTTGGACTATGGGAATATAATGTTTGAATAACAAAAATGGGATAGCGTCTTCAAAAATGCCACTTAATGTAAAGCTGCACAAAGGAAAGATACTGTACATTTGTACATTTTAATACCATACTGTATATTAGGTAGCTGATATGTTTGAACAGATACATTCTTTGTTGTGAATGATTTACTGAACTGTTTATTTTCACCCAATTATAGATAATCGTTACAGGATATTTTGGTATTTAACAAAGCTCTGCTGAAACCTTTTACCCATTTGTAGTCACTATATAGAGTTATTTAATCTCCAACAATATTTTATGCAACAATAAATATTCCTATAATTCCCTGACCTGTATATTGTCTCTTACTTCTTATATCAGATTTCTTCCTGCCGTATTGCACTACCCACCTCTTAACTATCTCAAACTATCTCAAACTAAGCATGTCATCAAGTAAACATGTTCCTCCCCATCATCCAAACAAACACTTGGGCCCCTTCTACCAAGCAGTGCTACAGTTAAGCCTTACTTTTAATTACATGGAAAGTAGTGTGCCTTGTGGCTCAGCTCTGCTCTTTAAGTTTCAACCCCAATTTTTTATTTCTGTTCTCATTTCCATTCTCCCAACTCAAAGCCAATGTCTGTCTGTCTGCGGCACCCAAAACTGTCTTCTGATTGCCCTTTATGCCAACAGCTCTCCCATGGGTTCTTCCATCGTTCCAAATGAAATGAATCCTAAAGCTAGACATGGCTCGTGGCTCTGTGCTCTTAGCTCGTGGGCTCAGGGCGAGGAATCACGAGATCTCCTCTGCACACTTTCTCTATCGGACAGTCTCCTTTTTTGGTTCAGATACCCACCTCTTTAAATTGTAAGTCTTTCTGAATACCAGCTTTATTACATTATTTAACGGTATTCATTTTAATGTGAGTTTCCTTTAAATCTCAATAATGTGTTGTGAAATATGTTGGCATATTTATAAAATAGGTAAATTAAATTTTTTATTTTTTTTAAAGGAAGGTAAATTAACTATAATTATGAATAAATGTAGATTGCACAGTTTCCCTGCATGTGCTTCTTGTACAAACAGCATGGTTGTTTAATAGACAAACTTTGTGTTGGTAGGCCATTAGTCTCTCCCCAAAAGAATATTTTTTACACAATTAACAGTTCATTTTTTATATCCTGCTGTCAGAATCTGCAAGTGTTATCTGGGGATAGTTTTTCTTTTGGTCCGTTTGCTAAACTCGGAGCTTGCCAGTCCAAGCTAATGAAACACCTATTGAAATAATAAGCTGATGAAAAGCATAAATGGTTCTCTCAACACTCATATTCTGGCAACATTTCCTGCTCATTGTGGCTGCAGCCACAATCTCTGAGCCTGGCTTCTCTTTGCTAAGCCTTCCTGTGTGGCTATGTGACCTCTACATATTCTTCAGCAACTAGACAGACGCAAAAGCCCCAGTTGTGTCCTTTCAACGCATGTGCTCTGTCTTCATATGGCACCATTTGCCACTGAATCCCAATAAAGGTTTATATAGAGTGCCATCGGGTAGGTCCCTTTTGGGATGACGCTTGACAAGGCGCCTAGGAGCGTTTCACAATTGACATGCAGCTCAGAGTGGTTAAACGTGTCTTCTTTGTACGTAAACTGTCAAGAAATGACTGTGTATTTCTAATTACACAACTATTATCCTTCAAATGTCCCTGAAACTGTTTTTCAATTACATGCGGGAATACGCTTCCAAACGGCTACAACGGCTAGGTACATTTTGAAAACTTCAAAACCGACACTCTTCTGCTCCTCCTTACATCTCTGCCCTAATTTCTCGCTATGCACCATCCCGACTCTGGCATTCTGCTGAAGGATGTCTTTTCTCTACCCCCTTTGTATCTAAAGCCCTCTCCCGCCTTAAACCCTTCTCACTGCCCCACACCTCTGGAATGCCCTTCCCCTCATTACCCGACTGGCACCTTCTCTATCCACCTTTAAGACCCAATTTAAGACACACTTGCTTAAAGAAGCATATGAGAAGCACCGTGGCTAATACTATACATGATACATAAAGCTTGGCCCCCTGCAAACGCACTTACCAGAATGCCCTCCTACTGTCTCTGTACGTGCTCCCTACCAATTAGACTGTAAGCTCTTCGGAGCAGGGACTCCTCTTCCACAATGTTACTTTTATGTCTGAAGCACTTATTCCCATGATCTGTTATTGTTAGTTATTTGTTATTTATATGATTGTCACGTTTATTACTACTGGCGCTATTTAAATAAAGATATACATAAAACCGTTTCCTGCTGTATTTGTAGAGGTCAGACTGACCTTTATTTGGCTAAATTGGAAGTCCAGTGAAACCCCTGCTACATAGTAACAAGATAATGTCAAGAAAGTGATTTGAAGTATGATTTTTGCTTTCTCCTGTATTGTAAGTTACATCATTTTCTTTCCATATAAACATATTTATTACTTAAATGCAGGGGCGGTACAAGGGTAATAGGGGCGCCGGGTGAACCTTCAGTATTAGTAGGAATACAAATTAGGTATTTACATTTGACATTTCTTTTACATTAAAAAAGAGAAGATGTTACTGAGATACTGATTGTACATTCTCATTGTACTGGGGGAATAGTTATGTGCCCAGGGGGGTAGTTATGTGCCTTGGGGGGTTGTTATATGCCTGGGAGGAGGTAGGAGAAGGAGGTATGGGCCTAAGGGGCAGGGAGGGGGAGCCGAGTGTGCTTACCTGCATCCTTGGAGGATGGAGGGGGCCTGCAAGAGGCCTACCGAAGTAGGCCCACACCTCAGAGGGGGCCTGCTGGAGGGGGCCCACAGAGGTGCCCATCAGTTTCATTCCCCTCTGAGATGCACCTTTGCAGATCTGGCACGTTAGGGTCACGGCAATGTGCCTGGGCCCCCTGAAAGACCGGGCCTGGGACTGTAGTCCCAGCTGTCCCCCCTGTCGGTGGCCCTGCTGCTACATGGAATTCCCCAGTTTTTTGCCGCTCTAGTCGACCGCCCAGTTTGCCCAGCAGTTAAACCGGTCCTGCTTAATGCTATGTTGTGCTGTTGTAATAAGGGTCAAACCTTTACTCTTAATTCTCAAGTACTTAGAGGAAGGAGGGCAGTTTGTAATGTCATTTCCATTCACCTGGAATTCATTTCCAGCATATTGTGAAATAAGTTGAGTGTGAGTGGCAGTATACAGTACCTACATATAAAAACACATTATAAAATCTGCTGGCACCTAAGTTACCATTCTGTTTCAGAATCTGTAACCATTACAGAGCGCTAGTATACAAGACGGTATATAGCCGCAGTTTGCTTAGCTGCTAATCATTAATCCTTCTCTTCAATAGAAGCCACTTCCCCTTGCTGGAAGAGATTTTACTGTCATTCTTTTGAATGGAGCGGATCTCTTCCCCAGTAATAGGAAACAGCATCACAGTATGTTGAACAGGGACCAAAAAAATGGCCTTGCTTTACCCTCAAATTCCCAATCTGTGCTCCAAGTAGTCTCTTCCTTTAACGATCTCCCACCAGGCTCTTCTTCCTCTTCCTCTTCTCCCTCACTAGATGACCCTCGGTGAAATCTAATGATTAAGTAGATGTGTGAATGATCCACATTACATTTGTTTTTCTCTTCTTTGTTGTCGTTATTATTATTGCTATTATAGAGAGGGTGATCCACAGCCATCTGGACAAAATCTGACAGCTGCCACCCACATTTTTAAAATAATCTTTAGTGTAATAGTGAGAACGAAGTGAAAAAGCACAACATGAGAACTGGTATGTGTGTGCATGAAACAGTTAACGTTTTAAATGTTTTATTTGATACATATTTGCTAGATTATTTTTGAATAATATGTCAATGGATATGACCTCAGGCGAATGCGCTCCATTCCCAGTCCTCAGACAATTTCATCTGGTTTTGTGATGCTTCTCCGGCTGTTGGAACAAATTTAATTATTGTTATTTATTTACAGCATCCTTAAATATATTACCATTAAAACCTGGAGCAACATCAGCTTATTTGAACTTTGTGACTTATTAAGATGCATTCTGCGTGCAATTATATGATTCAGTGTTGCTAATTATAACACTGTAAAATCAGAAAACCATTAATTGTGGCCGATAAAAGATGAATTTGAACCAGAGCCAAAACTAAATTCCAGATTGAAATGTTTTGGAATTACTTCTTTCAAAAAATATTGAGATAGATCCTGATATTATTTAGTTTTGCTCAAGTATATGAGCTTATTACAATTGCAGTGTAATACATCTATGGGCTCTTAACATGTGGCTAAAAGTAGCCCCAAGCTGCGCTTCGCTTCTCCTCTGCATTATCGCAATACTGGGATTTATAGATGATGTGGAAGTCTTCGTTGTTTACTATATGTAACTAGTGAATTAAAGAGGCAACCCATTGTACCGTAGGACGAAAGTGTACTGGGATAGTCACGTTGAACAGGTTCAATGTACTGTAGATAATTATAAATTTTGAAGTTTTCATAATTTCCATGGTAAACAGACGTTTTGGAGAGGTTTTTTTTAATCTGATGTTTTTTGTTGACATGATCATATACAAGTCCTAAAAGCTACAGGTAAATGGTCCTTTTTTTGTGTTCTTTGTTTACAATGTAATTACGAAGCCATCATTATTCAAAAGAATATTGTTTTAAAAGACATGTGACCTGCTATGTGGGACTTGTATTAACCATTATCACATGCCTCTTTGCATCAGTTTAGGAGTGGCTATGGGAACGTTTCTCGATACACATATTACAAAGGCATATATTAGGACAGGGGGGCGCAAACCTTTTTCCCTGCGCCCCCCTGCCGGCTGTCCCCTCACTCCCGCGCCCCCCCCCCCCAACCCCAACTTACCCGCGCTCCGGCGTAATGACGTCACGTTGCCATAGCAACGTGACGTCACATGACCTCGCAGCGTCATTTTGACGCCGCGTTGCCATGGCGACGCAGGGAGGAAGCCGCCGGAGCCACGGTAAGTTAGGTTTACAGAGGCCCTGCAGCTCCCCCGGCACTTAATTTAAGTGCCTTCGGGAAGCGCGCGGGGCCTCTGTAAACCCCGCGCCCCCCGTCGGCAGTGTCGCGCCCCCCCTGGGGGTCGCGCCCCACAGTTTGCGCACCGCTGTATTAGGAGACACATTCTGCATCTGTCTTATTTTCGCCCCTTTTTTATGGCTTAAAATAAATCGATCATTTATCATCATAAGTCAAATTCTGAAGAAGAAGCTACTACAAGGTTTCTCAACTCCAGTCCTCAAGACCCCCAACAGGTCAGGTTTTCAGGATATCCCAGGTCCAGCACAAGTGGCTCAATGAGTCCCTGCTTCAGCACAGGTGGCTCAATGAGTCCCTGCTTCAGCACAGGAATCTCAATGAGTCCCTGCTTCAGCACAGGTGGCTCAATCAGTGGCTCAGACTCAGCCACTGATTGAGCCACCTGTCCTGAAGCAGGGACTCATTGAGCCACCTGTGCTGAAGCAAGGATATCCTGAAAACCTGACCTGTTGGGTGGTCTTGAGGACTGTAGTTGAGCACCCCATAACTAATAAACCAAATAGAATATGTGTGACGAGCTTCTCGGCACACATACCCAGCCCGTGATAAATAGACCTCTACGTGTAATATACACGTATTCAAAGCCGGTGCTGTCTGCACCACGCCCAGCGGTCCCAGTCACATGTATTACGCTCACTGTGCGTCACAGGCTACCTCAACGTTTGTCAATTCATCCAGTGACATGTATCCTGGTCCTCTGAATCCGTTGTATTATCTTACAGTTTCCCTCTTACTTTGTGTAGAATCACAAGGGATAGATAGACTATATGTTTTTGGCAGGTATCGCTATCTGGCTTCTGTGCAGCTGCTTCTAGGGAATAACTTTTCAAAGCTACTGGAAACAAATTGACGGTCAGCTGGGCTGTTCTTTTCCCTTTGCTATTTATTAGGGTTTATAGAATAATGTGTCAGCACTCGTATGTGATACCTTTTTATTAAACTTACAGTTTTTTGACAAGCTCCCCAGATACACATTTTCTCTAACATAGTACACTAGAATGCCTCGTATTGGGAACACTTAGAAACCTTATAGAATGTTGATATGATGATACGTTATTAGGTTTTTTGTGTGTGACTATTGATAAGTCGTCTTTACTCCCAACCATCACTCAGTTTATCATGCCCATACCCTCAATAGGAAACTCATGTGTGTGATCTTTTTGTGGATTCACATAGAGAAAGCCACATTTGGGCTAGGAATTTTAGTATTGGACAAATTAAAGGGTAGCTTAACCAACTGATATTTTTTTGCCTCTCCCCTCCCCCTTTTTAACATGTAAAGGAAACAGTGGGTCTTTCGCGCTTAAAGCATCAAAACGTGTGAAATCTTATGTTTTGTTTTTTTAAATAAATCAGTTCTGCAGTATTACATAAGTATTTTTTTTAAATTATTATTCAACGCTTAATACTAGTGTTGTACCGGGTCCAAACAATGAACGGGTAATGGGTACCGGGTACCAGGGGAATTTTTTTTTACGTGGCCGGGTAGGTTTGAAGTACCTGCAACCAGCGGCGGAGGGTGAGGAGGACCACAATGACATCATGGTGGCGGTCGGCAGCCTGGCGGCAGAGGGTGAGGAGGACGACGGCAACAGCCTGGTGTTGGTGGGAGCAGGTAGAGAGGTGCGCGCTACAGCGGTCTGACCCGGAAATCCTCCGAACTCTGGTGTCTGCTGCAGCGCAGCTCCTCTCCGGCTGACCTCTAGTGTCGCTCCTGCTCCGCTCACATGTTTCTCGGCTCCCACCGCCACCAGGATGTCGTCGTCGTCCTCCTCGTCACCCTCCACCGCGGGCTGCAGGTACGTCTCTTCTGCTGCTCTGCTCCTGCCATTCTCCAAGAGCAGGACCGAGGGAGCAGAGCAGGACAGAAATACCCGGCACCGGTTTCCAGCACCCTGGGCTGGTTCCAGGTAATTTAAATATGACCGGATAGGCTGCGTACCGGGTAATTTCCGTTACATCATTAGGTAATACCATTTTTAATGAGTTTTAAAGCATCCTTTGATTTTTATAGCAGGCTTTTAGCCCACCTCCCAAGCAGTGAAATATCTTTGCCACACTTTCCTGTTTGTGATAATATGTTGCCAAATGTTCCCAGCAGTTTGAGCTGTAAACTGTAACAATAGATAATGTTACCTTAGTAACAATCTTTAAAACATTGTTAGAAAAGCACACTTATCAGTGTAGACCCTTGGGTAATAAATATAAAAGAAACAAGTCTAAACCAATGTGGCCAAATAAACAGGTAGGGGAGGAAACAGAAAAGAAGAGGCAGGCGTTAAGATTCTTATAAAGTCAGAAGGGACAGAGGCATAATATCGGGGCTATAAGGAATGTAACAAAAGTTTCAAAAGGGCAATCAAATTAGCAAAAATACAAAATTAAAAAAGGATTGCAATAGAAAATAAAATGTTCTTTAAGTACCTTAATAACAAAAAAATGAGAAAAGAAAATATAGGACCCTTTTTTCAGTGTGAGATGGGCAGGCAGATTATTGGAGATAAGGAAAAAGCAGAGGTTTTAGACAAATTCTTTGCCTCTGTGTTTCCCAGGGAAGGATCAATTGCAAAAATAGTGCCGCAGGAGGAAGCCACAACCTCCATATTAATGAACAATTGGTTAACTGAGGAAGAAGTTCATAAGCGACTTGAAAAAATTTAAGTAAATAAGGCACCTGGCCCCGATGGCATATATCCAAGAGTTCTTAACAAGCTAAGTTCAGTAATAGCCAAACCATTACATTTAATATTCAAGGACTCCAATTTCCACAGGCTCAGTACCACAAGATTGGGATAAAGCAGACGTGGTGCCTATATTTAAAAAGGGAGCTATATCACAACTGGGGAATTACAGACCTGTAAGCCTAACATCAATAGTGGGGAAACTACTTGAAGGTTTAGTACAGGATAATGTTTAGGAATACCTAATGGTTAACAAAATTATTAGTAATAGTCAGCATGGATTTATGAAGGATAGATCATGCCAAACTAACCTTATTTGTTTATTTGAGGAGGTAAATAGGAATTTAGACCGGGGTATTGCAGTTGATGTGGTCTACTTAGATGTTGCAAAGGCTTTAGATACGGTTCCACATAAGTGTAGTGTAGTGTACACTATAAAGCAAATTGCACCTGGATTGAAAACTGGTTAAAGGACAGACAACAGAGAATCGTCATAAATGGAACTTTTTCAGGTTGGGCTAAAGTTGTGAGTGGAGTACCTCAAGGATCGGTACTGGACCCCTGCTTTTTAATGTATTTATTTATGACCTTGAGATTGGCATAGAGAGAATACTCTCCATCATTGCTGATTACACTAAATTGTGTAAGGTAGTAAAATCAGAACAGGATGTAATTTCTCTCCAGAAGGACTTGGAGAGACTGGAAACTTGGGCAGGTAAATGGCAGAGGAGGTTTAATACAGATAAATGTAAGGTAATGCATTTGGGAAGAAAGAATAAACAGGCGACTTACAAATTAAATAGGGAAATATTGTGAGAATCCTTGGAGAAGGATTTAGGAGTGCTTGTAAACAGCAGGCATAGCAATAGTGCCCAATGTGAGGCAGTAGCTGCAAAGATAAATAAGATTTTAACTTGCATTACATGGGGAATGGATGGAAGGGAAGTAAACATAAATATGCCCCTTTATAACGCATTAATAAGACCACATTTTGAATAAGGAGTATGGGGAGAGGTTAGCTAAATTAGATTTGTTTACATTAGAAAAGAGGTGTCTAAGAGGTTATATGATAACTATATACAAATATATTTGGGGACAATACAAGGAGCTTTCAAAAGAACTATTCATCCCACGGGCAGTACAAAGGACTCGGGGGGCATCCCTTAAAGATGCAGGAAAGGAAATTTCACCAGCAACAAAGGAAAGGGTTCTTTACAGTAAGGGCAGTTCAAATGTGGAATTCATTACCCATGGAGACTGTGATGGCAGATACAATAGATTTGTTCAAAAAAAGGTTGGACATCTTCTTAGAAAGGAAAGGTGTACAGGGATATACCAAATAAGTATACATGGGAAGGATGTTGATCCAGGGATTAATCTGATTGCCAATATTTGGAGCCAGGAAGGAATTTACTTTCCCCCTTATGAGATATCAGTAGATGATATTTCAATGGGGTTTTTTGTTCGCCTTCCTCTGGACCAATATACTGAAAGTACAAATATAGGATAAATTTAAAGATGATCGAATTTGATGGACATATGTATTTTTTCAACTTTATCAACTATGTAACTATATATGTAAATCTCCTCGTCACGCTGGCCAATAGGAAGTTATGGCGGCACTTTTTTCGGTAAGCATTTCGG
Organism: Ascaphus truei; assembly: GCF_040206685.1. Taxonomy (NCBI): domain Eukaryota; kingdom Metazoa; phylum Chordata; class Amphibia; order Anura; family Ascaphidae; genus Ascaphus; species Ascaphus truei. Next base: position 300,434,827 of record NC_134487.1, read on the forward strand.
TAACCAGGGAGTACCGTGAGCTGAAATGAATGTGGTTTAGCTCTGGAGACCCCCTACTTCCTATACATGTAAAAAAATGGGGTTTGGGGGTCAAAAGGGAACTGCTTCCTTAAGTAATTGACTGCAGTATCCTGCCCTAACCCCTATGTTAAGCTGCAATACTTCCGATCATAGCTCAATCGCGGGAAAACAGAGATTGACTTGAACAGCAATTTACCCGCGATCTTGGCAGTATGGCAGTACCTTCAAATCTTTGGCACATCCAAATTGGCACATTGCTAGTTCCTCCATCACTAAGTATGCAAAGAATTAAGTACCCATCAGATCGACACTATAACATATGCAGTTATTATGCACAAATAATGTTTTGCCAATAAAACATTCAATTTTGTCCCCCAATAAGAATAAGAATAAAAATAATGTAGCAACACTCATCATATTTACTGCAAGTATAAATCTGATTTATAAATAAAGTAAGTAATCCATTGAAATGTGCACAAGAGACAGGCTGCTCTTATACACTGGCACCAATTGGTAAAGTAGGCACGTCTGGGGTTCATGAAGTATAGGACCTAGAAGTCAGAAACTGTACCTGCTTAGTTAATGCAGCTGAAGGGTATTTATATGTTAATAAATATGGTCTAGGGCAGGGGATGCCAACTCCAGTACTCAAGGGTCACCAACTGGTCACATTTTCAGGTCCCTGCTTCAGCACAGGTGGCTCAATCAACTGCTGCCTCAGCACAGTCTTTACTGAGACACTGATTGAGCCACCTGTGCTGAAGCAGGGATATCCTGACAACCTGACCTGTTGGTGGCCCTTGAGGAGTGGAATGGGCCACCCCAGGTCTCGGGCTTACCACGGCAGTACATTTATTCCTACTTTCTTTTTATTTCTGAGCGGGGAGCCTGGGCCCGTCTCCTGCATGGCATACACATTCATGAGTTTGTAGTGAAGGTTGTTTCACTATCACAGGCACTCAGGAAGGTGTATTGCAAAAGGTGCCACCCAAGCTTATAGATGCCTGGTAGGGAAACAAGACCTTTTAGTCAAAGAAAAGAGCATCAACCCATCAGATCTTCCATTTCAAAAACAGTCAGGTTTCCCCCATGGAAAGATTAATTACAGTCAGTTTGGGAAGACAGCCTTGCTGTGTTTTTCCTAACATGAGAGAAGATAAAGGTGGTGATTAGTGTGCCCAAAAGCCTCTGATCAAAACAGCACTGAGGTTTGTGACAGGAGGTTCAAACACTTTATGGTTCACTGGTGCTGACAGGTAGATCACACAGGCCTTAAACAGATGTTTAGTAAGAAGATAAGCGTGCGGGATCGCAGGCACACATAGCTTCTTTACCAGGCTATTGTAGCCTGTGAAGAATTCAAATCTTTCAGGTAGGGGAAAAAAAACCCAGTCTTACTAGAAAGAAGTCGAAATAACGAACAAGCTGCTGTCATATCGGGCATGTTATCTGAGCTAGACTGGGCTTCGAACTGACACCATTAAAGAAAATGAGGGATTTGGTTTCCTGCATCATATACCCATTCAAATTACAATTACCCATTAAAATCACCATCCTCCGCAACCAAGGAGGAAGAGAGAGTTGGGAGCTTATTGGACCAACACGTAGTTGATGTGTTACAAGCTTTCCTACCTCTCAGGGTTCTTCATCAGGTTCTATCCTGACCCTGAGAGGTAGGAAAGCTTGTAACAGACCAACTACTTGTTGGTCCAATAAAAGGTATCATACCCCTTACTCCCTCTCCCTCCTGTGTTACTACATGGAAGAAAGGACCAACGGGGGCCCCCACCCTTCTCTGCCGCCCCCAGCCAATGAACGTGCATGTCACAGAAGGGGCACACTAAATGCATAGTAGCGCAGAATTGATGTGCTGGTTACATCAAACTGTGTATTTTTGACGCAGAAAACATAACTACAAAGAGTAGTCTTGTGCTTACGACGCTGGCCTTGGAAGTAGGTGGTTTTGCCGCTATCCAACGAAACTATTCCAAAGCATTAAGAAATGATAAAATGGGGTATTAGAAGTCACATGATGTAATACTGTCGTTGCTAACATCACCAGAAAACATACTGAGGATTTTTTGTATTACTTCAGAAAGGGTAAGAATAATTAAGTAAACCTTTACATGGGGGTTTTTCCAGGTTATTTATCTTTTTTCAATAAGGTCAAGGGACATTACATGAGATTAAGAAAACAAAAGGCCATCATAGGTGTGAATCACAAATTGTAATGCTAATAATCGCTAAACTGCAAAAATGCATCAGAATATTTGCTGCAGGCACGAAATAATAATTGTGAATTTTTGTCCCTGTTTTGCAGTCCATATGTACATCCGTATACACACACAAGCACATACATTGGGGAGATATTTAGCCGTTTTCACCCTACACATGTGTTATTGTGAAAGTTCCCTATAGTTGCCTCTGTTGCAGGAATCACTCCATCTCGAATGGACTGGATCTTAGTTTCAAATAGGCATTGTTTAGGAATAGAGATTGAAAAACAGATATCGTGTAATACTGATTTATTAAAAACTATAAAACTATATAAACTCACAGTAGGTAAGTTATAAAAGGGCAGTTGGAGAGATTATAATCAAGCTGAGTCTCTCACTCTCAGCTCGTGCCCCCGATCAGTAAGTGTCCGTTTTGTGCTAGGTTTTAACCTTGTTTGAAAGTCTGCTGCAGGCTTAGGCCGTGCTTATAGTGCCCGCGACGGGCGACTCAACGTCGCCCCCAAAAAATGCATTGCCGCGGCCGCATGCGCTTATAGTAAGCGCGACAATGAGACGGAGCGACGTCGCGTCGCAAATTTTGGAAGCTGGCAATATTTGATTTTTCATGGGCTGTCGCCTCATGTGACTGCTCCTAAACCAATCAAATGCCAGTAAGTCCGCGCTGCTGCCGCCGCCGCCGCCATAGAGCGAAATATAACTTTCGTAGCGGCGACAGGTGACATGTCCCGTCGCCCGTCACGGGCACTATACGCAAGTCCTTAGACTTAGTGTATTGGTCCGAGGACGAGAGAGAGCCCCGAGTGAGACCAAGAAGTCTTGGAAGTCTGAGAGCGTGCAAGCGAGATCTCGCGAGATCGGAAGGAAGACACGTGATGCAGAAGTGTTCGGCTGTCAGGGAGAGCAGACGCCGGTGCACGGAGCAACACGCTAAGTCTAAACCTGCAGCAGACTTTCAAACAAGGTTAAAACCTAGCACAAAACGGACACTTACTGACCGGGGGCACGAGCTGAGAGGGAGAGACTCAGCTTGATTATAATCTCTCCAACTGCCCTTTTATAACTTACCTAGTGTGAGTTTATAACCTATATGTTTATAGGGTTTTATAGTTTTTAATAAATCAGTATTGTACGATATCTGTTTTTCAATCTCTATTCCTAAATAATGCCTATTTGAAACTGAGAACCGGCCCATTCGAGATGGAGTGATTCCTGCAACAAAGAGACAAGTGTTGGAGAAAAAACCAGCCCCAGAACATCAGATTACAAGATCAGAGTTCCAGATCCATTTTACTTGGATACGAGCCCTTATATATTCATCCAATTGTGAGTGTATCTCTTACCATCTACCCGTGACACTATATCAGACATACTACCCCCTGTGTTTGTTTCCCCTCTCTTTCTTTTCTCCTTTTTTTGCGCCTAGGTCATTATTTTGTGTGTGTGTATATGTATATATATATATGTATATATATATATATACATATATATATATATATATATATATATATCGATGTTGTCGAGATATGTAGTCGATGTAGTATATGTATATATCGATATATATATATATCGATGTAGAGGTATCTGTATTATGTATCTGGTAAAGGTATCTGTAGAGGTATACCGTGTTAGCCGAGTTTAAGAATCAAAAACTAATAATAATCAAAACGAATAGACCACAGAACAGTATCGTCTATTGGTTTTTGATTATTATATATATATATATATATATATATATATATATATATATATACAGTGTTCGACAAATCACCCAAAAATCTACTCGCCCAACCAAAAAATTTACTCGCCACCTAGTCCCGCCCCCAACCCCGCCCCCAACACTAGTCCCGCCCCCAACCCCGCTTTAAAATAAAATATCTAAATAAAATACATTTAATAAATTCCTAGTCAGAACAACATTCGTTTTTGACATAAATGTATTTATTGTATTACATTATACTACAATTAGTCCTTGTTACGTGTGTGTGTGTGCGTAAATGTCGGATCTAGAAATAAAAGCCCGGTGTGAATGACTAGTTTCCTGAACCCCTTAACCAGTGTCTGGACGTCCCCGCTTCACAATATCTAAAGCAGCAATCCCTCCTGGGATCTGACCTGATCCGCAGTCCCTCAATGTCCAGGTACCCTCACTCCCGCAATGTTATACATTGGAGGGGATGTGTTCCCTACCTCTCTTCTGGGTTAGGGGGGTTCCGATGTCTTCCGTGTGAAGCTTGAGTTAGATCTGGAAGAAAGCAGTATAGGTTATTTCGGTGAAGTATAGGGCAAGTAAGATATAAAGGGTAAATAAGAGATCCAGAGTGTGGGGGTGAGAGAGATAGAGTGTGGGGGAGAGAGAGAGAGTGCGTGGGGGAGAGAGAGAGTGTGGGGGAGAGAGAGAGTGTGGGGGAGAGAGAGAGTGTGGGGGAGAGAGAGAGTGTGGGGGAGAGAGAGAGTGTGGGGGAGAGAGAGTGTGGGGGAGAGAGAGAGAGTGTGTGGGGGAGAGAGAGAGAGAGTGTGGGGAGAGAGAGAGAGAGAGTGTGGGGGGAGAGAGAGAGAGAGAGTGTGGGGGAGAGAGAGAGAGAGAGAGTGTGGGGGAGAGAGAGAGTGTGGGGGAGAGAGAGAGAGAGTGAGTGTGGGGAGAGAGAGAGTGTGGGGGAGAGAGAGAGAGAGTGTGGGGGAGAGAGAGAGATTGTGGGGGAAAGAGAGAGAGTGTGGGGGAGAGAGAGAGTGTGGGGGAGAGAGAGAGAGTGTGGGGGAGAGAGAGTGTGGGGGAGAGAGAGTGTGGGGGAGAGAGAGAGTGTGGGGGAGAGAGAGATAGTGTGGGGAGAGAGAGATAGTGTGGGGAGAGAGAGAGAGTGTGGGGGAGAGAGAGAGTGTGGGGGAGAGAGAGAGTGTGGGGGAGAGAGAGAGTGTGGGGGAGAGAGAGAGTGTGGGGAGAGAGAGAGAGTGTGTGGGAGAGAGAGAGAGAGAGTGGGGGGGGAGAGAGAGAGTGGGGGGGAGAGGGAAAGAGAGAGTGTGGGGGAGAGAGAGAGAGTGTGGGGGAGAGAGAGATAGAGAGTGTGGGGGAGAGAGAGATAGAGAGTGTGGGGGAGAGAGAGAGAGAGAGAGAGAGAGAGTGTGGAGGGGAGAGAGAGAGAGAGAGAGTGTGGGGGGGAGAGAGAGAGTGTGGGGGGGAGAGAGAGAGTGTGGGGGGGAGAGAAAGAGAGTGTGTGAGAGAGAGAGAGAGAGTGTGGGGGAGAGAGAGAGAGAGTGTGGGAGAGAGAGAGAGAGTGTGGGGGAGAGAGAGAGAGAGTGTGGGGGAGAGAGAGAGAGAGTGTGGGGGAGAGAGAGAGTGTGGGGGAGAGAGAGAGAGTGTGGGGGGAGACAGAGAGGGGAGAAACGGTGGGTGATACACAGAGTGGGGGGGGTGACTGACTGGGGGGGAGGGGGTGACTGACTGGGGGGGGGTGACTGACTGGGGGGGGGGTGACTGACTGGGGGGGTGACTGACTGGGGGGGGTGACTGACTGGGGCGGGGGTGACTGACTGGGGGGGTGACTAACTGGGGGGGGTGACTGACTGACTGGGGGGGGTGACTGACTGACTGGGGGGGTGACTGACTGACTGGGGGGGGTGACTGACTGACGGGGGGGTGACGGACTGACTGGGGGGGGTGGTTACTGACTGACTAGGAGGGGTGGTGACTGACTGGGGGGGTGACTGACTGGGGGGGGTGACTGACTGGGGGGGTGACTGATTGGGGGAGAGAGGTTACTGATTGGGGGAGAGAGGTTACTGATTGGGGGAGAGAGGTTACTGATTGGGGGGGAGAGGTTACAGATTGGGGGGGGAGGTTACTGATTGGGGGGTAGAGGATACTGATTGGGGGGTACCTCTGGTGTCACACACATACACATTCATTCACACACACACACTCTCCCACACACACACACATACACATTCTCCCACACACACACACACAGGGGAGGAAAGGCCGCGACCAGCACCACGCTCCTCCCCCACCCACCCGCGCCCATCTCCCACTCGTGGGGGGTGGGGCAGGCCGACATCCCCCCCCAATCAGCAGGGTGGGTGGGAGTCACGTGGCGAGGTATCCCCCAGCGGGCGCCCCAGGGGACAGTCAGCCCCGCCGTGGCCGCCACTGCCCTGCTCCCCTCGCCGGCATGTCGTCACAGTGCGCGGCCAAGCAGCTTTGCAGGCTGCTTCTTCCCCCCAGCCCGCGGCGGCATGAAGCTCGTGGGGGGAGGGGCAGGCCGACATCCCCCCCCACCTCATGCGGCGGCTGCGCCGTCATGAAGCTAGCTGCATGGGAGGCACGTGGTGAGGGCCGAGGCCCCCCCCCCCCCGCACGCCAACCGGGCTGCAGCAGTGGGGACCTCCCGCCCCGGGCAGCGATCGGTGGATCGAGGGGAGGGGTCAGGAGGAGGGGAAGGGGACAGGAGCAGGGGACGGGGGACAGGAGGAGGGGAAAGGGACAGGAGCAGGGGGCGGGGACAGGAGGAGGGGAAGGGGACAGGAGCAGGGGACGGGGACAGGAGGAGGGGAAGGGGACAGGAGGAGGGGAAGGGGACAGGAGGAGGGAAAGGGGACAGGAGCAGGGGACAGGAGAGTTGCCGCGGTGGGGAGTAGGGAGCCATGTGGGGACCAGGGGGATCGCAGGGAAGGAGCAGAGGGGCCGCAGCATGGCGAGTACTTACCCTTCAACAGATGTCCGGGCAGAAAGAATGGCCGCTCGTTGGGGGCGGGCTCATATAGAGCCTGGCCGCGCGCCCACAAAGCCTGGGAGCGCGCGCCAATCAGCTGTCAGGTAGGGGGAGTTTTTTTTTTTTTTTTAGCGCGAGCAGGGAAAATTTAAAAAAACACGTGTTTTGCTTGGGCCAATATTTACTCGCCCGGGGGTTAAATCCACACGCCCTGGGCGTGTAAATGTATAGGATTGTCGAACACTGTATATCAAAATAAGATGGCTATCATTGTGCATTTTCCCAGGACTCCTTTGTAACTCCCCCTCATGATACAATTGTTAGGATCATGTTATTATTCACATTGCAGAAAAAGAAGTATAGATTACAAGCCAGGTGTTTGCTGGAGCGCTAATCAGAGTGTGACTTCCCTTCTTAAATTTGGGAAGCCACGAAACATATCTTTATAAACCATATATTGTGCAATGTGGGTGAGTGAATCCGTGTGAATACACCTTCTGTGTAACTTGCTAAGTATCACTGCTGCTTTAACAAGAGAAGCCTGTAACAAACTTACCATGTATAAATGTAGAACTGCCTGTTTGAGTGTCTCCAAGAAAGTATTGTTCCTATGTGACAACAGGTCAGAAAGAACTCTGCATTAATTACACTAACATATGGTTATTAACAGATTCTAGCTCAGGGAGCAATACTTTACAATGTTATCTTCCACATAGTCAGATGTTGGCCATATTGTCAGTGCTGGCAGCTATTGTTTCACTCATTTACTTCACAGAGCTAATTACTCCCTAATAATAACTTTACCTTGGAGTTTTTCTCTTGCTTGTGCCAGCAAACCTGTTCACACTACATATGCTAATTATTGGCACTTATTCATAACGTTAAGATAGCTTTAAGTTCAAGCTGTGCAGCCTGGCTCTCGTTATAGAGCCAGCTGGCTGGAAAGTTCCACCTTTTTTAGTAAAGTCATTAAAAGTTTTAATATGGGCGCATCTTGTTTTCCTTACAAGATTCTGGCTTTCAGGAATTTAAAACAAGACTTTGCTTACCCATGGGCAATTGCAAGTTCTAATAAAATGTATTTCTAAGAACTGTTGCTGCTGAATTTTCTGCAATGTTAAAAGACCAGATCTAAGCAGACTTTCTTCCAGGAGGATATTGTTTTATCTTAGACACACGGCATAGCAGATGTATTGTCAGATCATTTTCTTTATTGAAAAATACATTAAATTGATTATTTAATGGTACTTCAGTGCAAAATATATTTAATGATGCTTTATTATTGATCACATTGGTATGAGTACGATGACCACTCAGTGAGCTAAATAATCCATTGATCGATAAAAAAAGATACGTTGGAAGCAAAGATTTTTAGTGATCCAGTTTATTTATTTATTTATAAAATATTTTACCAGGAAGTAATACATTGACAGTTACCTCTCGTTTTCAAGTATGTCCTGGGCACAGAGTTAAGACAAATAATACATGGTTACAAATACAGTTACATAATGAGCAGGGTATACATTATATACAAGACATTGCATGCACAGTTAAAGATAATTTGTATTATGGGCGTATGAAACAGTTAATTTCTCGGGGACCTTTTGTACAGTTCTGCCGAAAGGCCTTTGTTAGTCTTGGTGAAGTAAAAAGGTGTATTCCAATGTACTGCTGGAGGTAGAGCCGTGCAGTGAAGACGCCTTAATCAGCCAAGCTGGCTAATAAATCAGCTATACACTGTGAATGTAATTACTGGCCAAGAAGGGGGGTCCTGTTCGTAGGTGCCAGCCGCTGAAACGTGAGACTAGTTTGGGAACATTATCTGCCTTTGGGTCCAAAATGAGATTGTAAACTTTTCCGAGACTTTATATAACAAAAACATGTTGTGATCTCCTTTGTTTGCATGTTTTTGTGCATTATCACACTGATTCACAGAGATGGCAACGAGCGACTTTCAGCTGTAGAATGCACAATCATTTTTAGATATATCATTTCCCTCTTATTTTACCTAGCTGTTCCGTTACAAAGCCTCCCCGTTTCTGATGGCCATTGTTTGCAGTGGACGCCGTCTTCGTGTTGATGTTGTGTGCCGTTCCATTTGGTCTAACCGTTCCTGGCAATCAGCCCAACATGTTATGATTCCTATTTTCATAGAAACATTCTGTCTAGATTATTCTGTGCTGGAACAGAGACAAGCTCTTGGGTCGCTTTGAAGAAGCTTTAGCATCTGATAAGTCATATATAAGCTTTGCAGGGCTCCCCAAAAAAAGAAAACATTTTCCCATTATTTAGATTTTATAGCTAAAGATATTATGTTTTTGACAGGTTAGTCAATATGTTATGTCTGGTAATCTTTATGTAGCTGTTGCCTGGTATGAAAGCTGATTAACCAGTACGTGATTATTTAAGATTGCAAGTATCTCAGTATTTTAATCCTTTTTGTTGATTTTGTTTTGTCAGGACATTCTAATTCCTTACCCCAGAGAACCATACTACAAAAGATGTTTGCAAGTGAGTACAGAGTATAAACACAGTTTCAGCATAATTGTAGCCAAACTGTTCGACAGAAAGAGTTGCTGTGTGTGGAATCTGAATGTCCAGCTGTTCTTAGAAGGATTACCATGGTTTAATGGAGAGCACAGATGGAACCAATACTATTGTCCAGAGTATTCCAGGGCAGAGGCTAAAATGTGAAGGATGATCAGTAAAGGGCTGATTGGAAGAAAAAAAAGGAAAATAAATCCCCTTGTTCTGTAAAAAGCCAAGAGGGTCGATGCCCATTGGTAGGGACGCCGAGGAAATAGTTCCCAAATCTTCCTTTTATGGGTTATAGGCATTGTAGAGATAGCACAGGTCATGTGTGATGTGCAGCTGTTAAGAGGTTCTTACTGAACTGTTAGAGACTTAGCTAGTTCTATTATTCTACGCACTATGGCAGTGTTACTGGATATGGACTAGTGCAGTTGTATAAGCTTTCCATTGTGTTTGTACTAATTTGGAGTGCTACCATAAGCCATGCATACAGCTCATGCCTCCCATAAATGGATGAGTCATCTTAACAAACAAGCTCAGACCACGCAGGCCTGACATATTAAAGGATCTGATGTTGTTTGAAAAGAGCTTAAAGGAGGGGGGGGGGGAAATAAAATGTGCCACTTTCAATTGAGTAGAATAAAATATCTCCCTATGCCACTAGCATACCTTGTAACTTTCCCCCCACACTTATAATATCAGTCTCAGAGCATCTTTATGAAATAATGTCATTGTTTATGTAGTAATTTCCATATAGTCCCAAAAGCCTGCGTTTACATTGTTCTAAACCAGGGGTAGCTAACTCCTGTCCTCAAGGGCCACCAACAGGTCAGCTTTTTAGGATATCCCTGCTTCAGCACAGGTGGCTCAATCACTGGCTCACTTGGTAGCCCTTGGGGACTGGAGTTGGCCACCCCTGTTCTAAATCCTTTTGTCTTTATGGAATGTGAGAGTTGGAGAATCTCCATGCTCTCCAGACTGATTTTCTGACACAAAGTAATATTTCTTTTACATAGAAAGACCAACGTTACGGGCCTCAAAGGGCCTACATCAGAGTAACCCAGATGAAGACCCCTTTGAAGCCGAAACGTTGGTCTTTCTATGTAAAAGAAATATCACTTTGTGTCAAGAGAGCAGCCTGGAGAGGGTGGAGATTCTTCATAACCTCTTTCCTCTACTTTGCTTCAAATAATTATTTGTGGGTGTGCATGACCTTTTCTTTATCATATGTAGAATGTGAAGCAGAAATATGGAGTTTGCAATATGACACAGCACAAAAACATTAGCCAATTATTTTATACATTTTGAAAATGATTATTTTTGTGTACCGTTTTTTTTATGTGTTAAATAGCAGTACAGCGGGCTCGCAATTTGTTCTCGCTCAAGCTTACCTGAAAAAGAACCCGAACCCCCTCAGGAACTCTAGCCCCCTCAGGAACCCTAACCCCCTCAGGAACCCTAACCCCCTCAGGAACCCTAACCCCCTCAGGAACCCTAACCCCCGCAGGAACCCTAACCCCCTCAGGAACCCTAACCCCCTCAGGAACTCTAACCCCTTCAGGAACTCTAACCCCTTCAGGAACTCTAACCCCCTTAGGAACTCTAACCCCCTCAGGAACCCTAACCCCCGCAGGAATCCTAACCCCCTCAGGAACCCTAACCCCCTCAGGAACTCTAACCCCCTCAGGAACCCTAACCCCCTCAGGAACCCTAACCCCCTCAGGAACCCTAACCCCCTCAGGAACCCTAACCCCCTCAGGAACCCTAACCCCCTCAGGAACCCTAACCCCTTCAGGAACCCTAACCCCCTCAGGAACCCTAACCCCCTCAGGAAGCCTAAACCCCGCAGGAACCCTAACCCCCTCAGGAACTCTAACCCCCGCAGGAAGCCTAACCCCCGCAGGAACCCTAACCCCCGCAGGAACCCTAACCCCCTCAGGAACTCTAACCCCCTCAGGAACTCTAACCCCCTCGGGAACCCTAACCCCCTCAGGAACCCTAACCCCCTCAGGAACCCTAAACCCCGCAGGAACCCTAACCCCCTCAGGAACTCTAACCCCTTCAGGAACTCTAACCCCCGCAGGAACCCTAAACCCCGCAGGAACCCTAACCCCCTTAGGAACCCTAAACCCTCAGGAACCCTAAACCCTCAGGAACCCTAAACGCTCAGGAACCCTAACCCCCTCAGGAACCCTAACCCCTGCAGGAACCCTAACCCCCTCAGGAACTCTAACCCCCTCAGGAACTCTAACCCCGCAGGACCCCTAAACCCCTCAGGAACTCTAACCCCCGCAGGAACCCTAAACCCCGCAGGAATCCTAACCCCCTCAGGAACTCTAACCCCCTCAGGAACCCTAACCCCCTCAGGAACCCTGACCCCTTCAGGAACCCTAACCCCCTCAGGATCCCTAACCCCCTCAGGAACCCTAACCCCTCAGGAACTCTAACCCCCTCAGGAACCCTAACCCCCTCAGGAACCCTAAACCCTCAGAAACCCTAAACCCTCAGGAACCCTAACCCCTCAGGAACTTTAACCCCATCAGGAACCCTAACACCCTCAGGAACCCTAAACCCTCTGGAACCCTAACCCTCGCAGGAACCCTAACCCCCGCAGGATCCCTAACCCCCTCAGGAACCCTAACCCCCTCTGGAACCCTAACCCCCTCAGGTTCCTAAGCAACAATGCTTGTTCAGTGGATACAAAATGGCAGTGAAATCAGATTTCCAATAGCAAGGCGCAGCGCCATTGAGGGGTGACTAATGTTGACCCTGCGTGCCATGTTTGTTTTTATTGTATTTTTTAAAACACAAAAAGAGTACATTCCTTTTTACTGGGAGGTTGGGATTCCATAGATAAACTTCAGGAGACTGTAATTCACAATTACAATATGTTTTACCGACACAGTCTCTTTCCCGATGAGCGTACAATCTATGTTTTGGTGCCCAGGGCAGAGAGAGATAGTGACTTGCCCAAGGTCAGTAGGGGGTGACGAAGGGAATTGAACCAGGACTTCCGCACCTCAAAGTCAGTGTCGTTATTTTCAGTCTGCGCCTTCACTGACTTCTTTTATTAACCCTTGTGCTCCTGCAGCAACGAGTTTAGTGGGCTCCAAAAATATCATTATTTTTTTCTCGAAGAAGGTGATCAGAAGCAGCTCACATCCTTGGTTTCCCACAATCATTTTCTTGATATCTGATCCATTTACAAATGTAGTGGGAGAAGTGAGAAATGAGAGCATTCATTGGCCAGAGTTATAGTATGCAAAAGGATTTCAGTACCACATTGCCTCTGTCTGTTGTCAGCAACAGCTAATAAAAAATAAACCTAAACACAACACAAGATTACTCCTTACTTACTCAAAGTCTTTTATTCATTGTTTACTTTTTTAGAATGCTGTAAACATGATCGGTGTGGGAGATACGGATGGCCTTTTATCATTTAAGCCAAGCAAAAAATTCATTTCTGTCTGCTTAGCATGCAAATGTATAATTAAAAGTGCTCTACTGATGGAGATAAAGAAGTCAATAAAATAGCTTGTAATTAATTGCATTTTATTAGGCGGAGGTCTGTAAAAGATCTCAGATGAGCTGAGCAATGCCGGAAAGTTATAGCAGATAAGTAGCTAGTGACGGCTTTTGTGTAAAACAATAGACATTGCATATATACATATGTCGTTTCCGCTACAGGCAGCATGCTCTTCTGGTTAACCAAAATTGTTGGGTAATTGTTCTGTGGTTGAGAACAAAATGCTGAATTAAACTGTTCCCAGCACAATAATTGTATGATTACAGCATTTAAGTTGCTGGCCAAAGGAACAGTCATCACGTTTGGAAGACTCAATAAAACCACAAGGACAGAAAAAAAAAACACAAAGTGGGAAAAAAAAGTTCTCATTTGAATTGTCCCTTAATGAGCACAGTGGTTAGGAAAGTGAATTAGAATGGAATATGCTTTACTGCAGTGTAATCCGGAAAATAGACACATTTGCACGTCATACTGTAAATTCAGAGGGTTTTTTTTAAAGTGCGTGTTATTTCTTGTGTGCTTTTGTTTCATTATTTGGTCTTCAAGCATTTTTGTTGTTGCATACATCTTTCGTGCTATTTAGAACCAAACGGAAAAAGCAAGTCAGGTAATTTAATTCGCCGCCTGTGTGAGCAACAATCCAGGTAAAGCAAAATCTGCAGAGAGCGCCTATATTCTCTAGCAATAGGGTTCTGTCTGCTGAGGCTGCAGCTCCACAGACGAACAAGGGGAATTAAAGGCAGTGATATGTTTAATAGGTAACAAGTCATACTGTATCATAGTAATATCAAATCTAATGCATAGATGCACCAAGCTCCTGCAGGCCGGAACGCGACCTTAACCTGCACGTCACATTAAGAGTGACACGGTATCCACAAAGGACACAAATATAATGTCAAGTCATGTTTTGAGCATAGCGATAATTATAACACATGTTAGTGACAATGACATCTAAATGAGGCATAATCAAGTCATCGCCTATGCCCTGAAGTCTGTTAAGGTTAACACAGGACATTATAGCCAAGTCATAGCTATACTTAGCGTTACTAACATCTTGACTCTGAAATAGGATTTTTGTAGGGACTGGATGGGTGTAACACCATCATAGTTAGGCATGATTTAAATACCACAGTGTTATTTCCCTTTCCTCTTTATAATAATAATAACTTTATTTCATATAGCACTTTTCTCCCAATGGAACGCAAAGCGCTTCACAATTACAGTATAGCGCGCGGTACAAAGCACATAGGATTATTACAGACACAGTCCCATGCTTCGATGAGCTTACAATCTATGTTTCCGGTGCCTGAGGCACAGGGAGATAAAGGGATTTGCCCAACACCGAGATTTGCACTTTCTCTCCACTCGAGCGCAAGACCTGTTTTCAGGGTCTGGATAGGAGTAAGACGCAGACATATTCACTGGCATCGGACATGCCTGGGTGCAGAGACATCCGTATTCATGGGATCACATGTTTCTGAAATTCTGTGTGGGTCTAAATCCCATTCCAGATTAGCCTCTTTGCAGTTCTGAAATACATTGGTGGGCCCTCTGGCAGCATAAGGATTAATGTAAGGGTATATAGCTCGCTGAATATTTGTAGTTTATCTCTCTTGATAGTAAATTACAGCTGTCCGGCACTAAAAATAAGTACTCCACGGAGATTGCTTCTAACATTACATGTCCTAGTGCAGGCGCTGGTGTTCAGGGTTTTTATTTGAGCCCATGTGAAAACATGACGGGCTAAAAACGGAACGCTACAAAAACGAAACGTTTTTATACCAAAACAGAAATCCCTAAACGTAGCTGTTGTAGCAACCAGATTTCTGGGACTGATGTCATTTCAATACATACACGTTAATTTAAGAAAACAAAAGCCACGGGGGGACTTAAGCAGAACGTCTGAAAGTTTGGAGAAACTCCAGTGTATCCTAAATTGTACCAAAGAAATAGGAAGTGGTAAAGTATAACAGAAATACGCTGCGTTCTACTGGGGTTTTCTTTGTCAGGTAATAATAGGAAGTGTATAACATTTGTGGCTACTTTCAAAGAACCTTAAAAGCAGCGACGATCCATGCTACTCCTTTTAGGGGGGAGGGGGTATTTTATGTACTTTGGCTGAACAGGGTGGTCCCTCAGAGACGATCCGCAGTGTCCCAAGCTCTGGGGACACCCTGTTTCCCGAGATTACAGTATGTTGCTCAACCAGGCAAAATGAATTGGCCACTGGACACTATGGTCACCAAGGTCGACCTAGCTCTGGCAGCCAATAGAAAGCTGCAATGTCATCGGGAAGTGACATCACTACTTTCTAATAGTACAGCTGAACCCCGTTATATCGCAGTGCATGGGGTCCACATAATGCGACCGCTTTATAACGGGGATTGCGGAAGAAAAAAAATGGCCGCTGCAATCAGGGATTCCACATCCGTGAGCTCTCCACCCCCTCCCCACCCCCCATCCCACAGGCAGCCTCTCTCCCCGGCCCAGCACTGATCTCTCCCCCCCGGGGGCAACCTCTCTCCCCAGCACTCAATGTCGACGGCTCCCGTCTGGCCCCGATCACATGACCCGTGACATCATCCTGGTACAGGGAGCCGGCTGGGACAAACCTATTGGTGCACTGGCATAGACTGTAAATAGTTGATGAAGATAATTGCTTCTTTGTGTGTGTGTCTGTCTCTGTTAGCAATAAAGCATTGAGTAGACAGGAAAAATCCTTGGAGATGTTCTAAATCGGGAGCCACGCTCAGACCGCGTTATATGCGGATCCGCGTTGTAGCGGATCGCGCTATAACGGGATTGAGCTGTAACTCTACAGCTATATTTGTTTTTAGTTTTTTTGTGTCAAACAACGACATAAAAAAACTATAAATATCTCAGGAACCGTTGGAGTTCGGGGGAGCACAGATCAGCTCAGGGACCCCCCGGAAAGAAAAAAATGAGAACTGCTGCTTTCCCTCATTTTGTGCCTGATACTGGACACTGTAATCATGGCGTGTTCATAGAATCGTTCCAGCTTCAAAAAGTGCAGCTCATTAATCAAACGAACAAGAACAAAAGCAGCAAGTTGGTGAAATGCTATTAGTTATTGGGGTGTTCTTAAGGCAAATAGCCCACTTTTGAAGAGTTTTATGGCCATTAGAATAATACTTATACTTATATACTTTCATGTGTGTATATATATATATACACCTGCCTAAGACATGCAGATGAGCATACAGTTGTATTTGCATATTTGCTTTCCTGTGGAGGGTTTTTGTCACTTCTTTTACTCACCATAACTTAACTCAGTATTATGGTATAGCCTATCCCATAGCTTCTGTGCATACCCAGTTAACCAGCCCCACACTGATGAGACCCATTAAGGTCATACAGTTGTATTTGCATATATATATATATATATATATATATATACATATACACACACACACATATACACAAAGCCTAAGCTGACGGAAGTCCCCATAAGGTGTCTGAGTAGAACTTGTAAGGAGACGAGTTTTAGTGTTTGTTACTTACATACATTAGAATCAGCGGCTATGACCATTTTTGAAATTCAAAATGTTTCTGATATAGGGCTCTTTCATTATAAGCTTACTTCTGTTTTCTTCCAATTCCTAGGCTTGTGTGAGAAGACATCGCAAATGGTTTCCATGGAAACCAAAATAAAGTTGCGATAGATTATAATACTTTTGTATATTTTTGGAATCCTGTTAAGCATCTTGTTGGGCTCCCGTGGGACTTTGCTCTTTAGTAGGGTAGACTTATCCAGTTTAGGAAGCACAACTGCTGTTTTAGATGCCGTTGCTATTTTTAAGCATTCTTTTGTTTCTCTCTTCCTGGCATTTTATGTTCACAATAAAGAAAATGTGCGTTTCCAAAAATATATTACACATTTTCCTGATGCCAAACCACTTTATAGTCAGAAGTGAACCACAACTCTCTTAGGTACTCCGAAATATGAACACTATCTTTTATTCATTACTATCGTTCATGGAAACCCCGTTTGTCACGCCTGTCTCCCCGGTACGAATATTGCTGGAATTCGACCCAATAAAATCACAATTAGTCCATTTAAGCTTCCAACTTCTTTTTGTGGTTTGACGTTTCAATCCTACTTGTTTGTGGGTTATTATTAATTTGCAGGTTGGTTTAGTAAAATCTTTTGCAGTAAATTAGCTGGATTGTTTTAGAGAGGCTTTCATCATTAGTCATTTACTAATTAATATTTATTCCACATCATTTATATTTAATCTACAAATGGAATAATTTGAGCCATCGTGCTTCTGCGTAGGAAGTCACCCTTGCAAATGGATTTTTGTTGAAGTTAGATACACTGAATTGATTGGTTTATTCCAAGAGAGCCTATGGCGTTGAAGCTATTGATTGGTGGCTAACAGTTCTAGTGCTTTGGTCTTGTAGCGGCTTTTAGTACCAGAGTACACAATAGCGAGGTTTCACTAGCTCTGTACACACGTTATGTCTATGAATAGCTGTATATCTGCTTACTATGAGTCTATGCCACTGCACTGTATGTATGTATGTATATCTTTATTTGTACTGCGCCAGCCATGTGCATAGAGCTTTACAGCAGTAATATACGTATTATTATAATAATAAGGGACATAGGAGGAATAAACATTAGGAAAGAGCTTACAGCCTAATCTGCGATTGTTTTCACGCAGTACCAGAGGCTAATGTAGAAGAAGTCTCCGGTCTTGAAGCGGTTAAAGTGCGGAAAAGCTTGTACTATCTCCAGTGATTTTTATCACTTCTAAAAAGAAAACATTTTTTTCCCCGATTCACTATATTCAGTACTTTGATCATTTTGTGTGCAATTGTGATCATTACCTCCTAGTCCAGAGGCGGCCAACTCCAGTCCTCAAAGGCTAGGTCAGGTTTTCAGCATATCCCTGCTTCAGCACAGGTGGCTCAATCAGTGGCTCAGTCAACGACTGAGCTACCTGTGCTGAGGCAGGGATATCTGTAAGACCTGACCTGTTGGTGGCCCTTGAGGACTGGAGTTGGCCACCCCTGTCCTAGACTAAATATGAGTACTGTATACCATGTATTGGAACACTTTATTCTACACGTACAACACGCTAAGCAGTTCTAACATTGTAGCACATGCAGTGGTGCACAAGGTATAATAATGCAGGTACAATGTATCCTTGTCAGGACAGGCATGTTGTCATTCATCTTATCCCATAAATGCTTGGATATAAAAGGGTATAAATAATGTAGGTGCATTGCAACGCTACCTTGCAGAACGCAGAGTGTTCCTTTTGCTAGCACAGACATGTAGAAATACAGGGATCTAGCCAAAGTCACACAGAGCAGATCTCCCGGGGTTCAGGTGATAGTCCACTGAGCTACTGAAGCTTTTCAACTTTCCTGTTGCATTGGCAGCCGTCAGAGGACTTTTGCAGTCAGCTTCAATAACATCCATTTTATTTTTATTTATTTATTTACGTACATTTTTTTGGCAGCGGCAGGCTTAGTAGAACCATCTGTCTTTCTATTAGTGTTTTTGAGGCCTGTTTTGGAGCCTCTTTCCCTGGCAAAGTCACTTTTATCCTTGGAAACCATTAGAAAAAAAAAAAAGAAGTTCCATGGCTGTTTGCCGCAGAGCGCGAGGCACAAATTCCGCCCAGCTGTTCATTTCTGTTCTAATAGAATATAGATACTTTGTATTTTCATAATGCTAGATATAAAGGAGCTGTGGCGCTCTGCACAGCTCACCATTTTTAAATGAAAACATGTAGGGTCAGGAATCCTTGTGCGTTGTGCAAAATCTTCATTCGGCAATTGGTGATTATCCTTTATATGAAGTGTTTGTTATTTTCATCCCACATCTGAAGCTGCTTTATAACCATGCTCACATGAGGCTATGCCTAATGCAAAGATCATACGCAAGTCAGACGAAAATGTTGAGACACGTGGGTATGTCAAACCCATATTCCCAGAGCACGTATTCCAGGAGCACATATTCCTATAGTCCATATTCGCATAGCACGTATTCCCAGAGCCCGTATTCCCAGAGCCCGTATTCCCAGAGCCCGTATTCCCAGAGCACGTATTCCCAGAGCCCGTATTCCCAGAGCCCGTGTTCCCAGAGCACGTGTTCCCAGAGCACGTGTTCCCAGAGCCCGTGTTCCCAGAGCCCGTGTTCCCAGAGCCCGTGTTCCCAGAGCCCGTATTCCCAGAGCCCGTATTCCCAGGGCCCGTATTCCCAGAGCCCGTATTCCCAGAGCCCGTATTCCCAGAGCCCGTGTTCCCAGGGCCCGTGTTCCCAGGGCCCGTGTTCCCAGGGCCCGTGTTCCCAGGGCCCGTGTTCCCAGGGCCCGTGTTCCCAGAGCCCGTGTTCCCAGAGCCCGTGTTCCCAGAGCCCGTGTTCCCAGAGCCCGTGTTCCCAGAGCCCGTGTTCCCAGAGCCCGTGTTCCCAGAGCCCGTGTTCCCAGAGCCCGTATACCTAGAGCCCGTATTCCCAGAGCCCGTATTCCCAGAGCCCGTGTTCCCAGAGCACATATTCCCAAAGCACCTATTCCCAGATCACGTATTCCCAGAGCACGTATTCCCAGACCCCGTATTCCCTGAGCCCGTATTCCCAGAGCCCGTATTCCCAGAGCCCGTGTTCCCAGACCCCGTATTCCCAGAGCCCGTATTCCCAGAGCACGTATTCCCAGAGAACGTATTCCCAGAGCCCGTATTCCCAGAGCCCGTATTCCCAGACCCCGTATTCCCAGAGCCCATATTCCCAGAGCCCGTATTCCCAGAGCCCATATTCCCAGAGCCCATATTCCCATAGCACAGGGGTTCCCAACTCCAGTCCTCAAGCCCCACCAACAAGTCATGTTTTCAGGATATCCCCTGCTTCAGCACAAGTGGCTTAGTCAAAGACTACCACCTGTGCTGAAGCAGGGACTGATTGACCAACCTGTGCCGACGCAGGGATATCTTGAAAACTTGACCTATGTGGGTTAGGCTTGAGGACTGGAGTTGAGCCCCTGCACATATTCCCTAGTGTAGGAAGAAAATTCTACAAACCTTCAAGACTCACAATGGGGGAAAAGTTGTGTGTGTGTGTGTGCGTGCGTGTGTGTGCGCGCGTGCGCGCGTGCGCAATTAATGAATATATGTATATATCCAAATTATTAATCTTGTTTTTGTCTAGTGTCATTGATATTTATGCTTTTACCAATGCCCTGGTTCAAACATATCAAAAAAAGGTGCCAGCGCTGGCATGCAATTTTGACTAATACTATTGTTGAAAAAAAGATTATTTGTACAAACGAGGGTGCGTAGTGCGTAGTGCTTAGTGCTTAGTGCGTAGTGCGTAGTGCGTAGTGCTGCAGACTACATGCTGCTCCAGATTAGGTCTCATCATTACTGCTATGAATACACACGATTGTCTCTGCAAACAATTATTTAAAAAATGCAGTTCCTGTCCTTGATTTTGTTTGTTTTTTGCATCCAGCAGGTTCAAGGTCAGCTGCCTCCATTAATGATCCCGGTATTCCCTCCGGACCAGAGGACCCTCGCAGCAGCAGCGGCCCAGCAAGGGTTCCTCATTCCTCCTGGCTTCAGTTACAAGGCGGGATGCAGTAAGTCGCGCAGATCGCACAATCCGACAAGGGCAGAGAACCAAATATTTATCTAGCGGGCGATGCTGGGGGCGAGGGCGACCTATAGGGGGAACACCAATCTGGTAATCTGTTTAGATACACTGAACGATGAAGAGTAGAACATCACAGGAACAGACGTCAGTACGAACCGATCTGGCTCTAACTCAACACAGCACATCCAAAATAATGTTAGCAAGAATGATGAGAGCGGCGGCTCAATGGGAGAAGCCTGTGCTGAGTTTCATTCTGCCCTTTGTTAGACACTGCTGTACAACTGAACGCATACACACATACTGCACACGTTTGGTGTTTGATATAAATAGGCTTTTATTTGAAAAGGTCCAATTGACTTTAACACGGGTTAGAAATAAATATGTTTTGCATCTAGTAGCCTGCTGGGCTCTTTGTCTGGTAGCTTTGGAAGACAAACAGAAAGTCTGCATGTTTGTCAAACAGCCGCATGCTAAAAGCTGCAATGTGTTTTGAAAAACTCCTTAAAAACTTGACACAGAACTGATACCATGCCAAGCCACCATGAAAAGGCTCCCGTCTCTAACATGCATCGTGCTCAGGAAATAATTAGAACACCATATGAAATATTTACAATTAGAGACAGTTTTGACATTTCTTGAATAGTTTGTTGCTCATTCCTTTTCATTACTTCTATTATTATTGGAGACTTTTCTTGTTCAGTGACCACAGAATATTAAAATGCGATTGTCTTGACAAACTGGAGTTAAATGCATCACTTGTAGCACTGGTTTACAAGCAACTTCTGTTTCTTATCTTATTCAAATGTCATACTTCCCATAATAATAGTCAAACTAGTACTTAGAGACGAATTCTCCAAATACCTAAGTTACTGTCAATTTAATGGCAAAATGTTCCTAATACTTAGACCTCCGAGTAATTACCAATATACACACAAATGAATGTCTGCACAATGTATAACTATGTTTTCTTGGCTAACTGTATTTTGTGCCGTTTAAAACAAAACATCCATCTCCACTGGTGTGTGTAATGCTAAGGACTGTCCTGCCAAGCCTGACATGAGCTACTGTCACACAAGCACAGGATTCAGAACTAAACTCTCCAAGAAGGAGCTTCTGCTCTTTAGTCAACTTCAGCAATGCTAAACAGAATGGGTTTACAAATACATTCATGATACTCTTAATCTAGCTGAACTATTTTTTAATATTAAGTCTAAAGTCTGCAGCTCAGCGCTTATACATATACATATATAATCAGTGCCGGCTACCTAGAACAGGGTGGCCAACGGCAGTCAGCAAAAGCCACCAATAGGTCAGGTTTTCAGGATATCCCTGCTTCAGCACAGGTGGCTCAGTCAAAGACCGAGAGACTGATTGAGCCACTTGTGCTGAAGCAGGGATATACTGAAAACCTGACCTGTTGGTAACCCTTGAGGACTTGAGTTGGCTAGCCCTGTATTACAGTATACTGTAAGTAGTTATCTCAATACACCTGTTTTACTCATTCCCATTCATATGCTTAAAAAATACTGTCATATTGGGTTTGTGTAATTGCAACACTGTAATTAATCAATGGTTTTTTTACCAGCTGAATTCCGGGTATTTATAAATCATGTTCCCCACACATCCAACTGGCGACAGGAAATATTAAAAGATCTTCAACAATTATACAAAGTTGTACATTGTTCAGTGAGATCTCATATTTTGATATGAATGTTAGAAAACGTTGGGTTCTCTCCAGCCTGAACTTTTTCTTTAGGTTCAGGGGCCCAGGAAAAATGCGCACTTCTATAATGCAACCCCTTCGCTGTTTGAGGGGCCTGCAACACAGCAAAGGGTTAATATAACTAGAATCATGGCACGTATACATGATTTTACTCAGGAAGCAGGGTGATTATCCAGGTTCATGCCAAACTGGTATCTGTTATATGGACGGATGGGGAATTTGCATGAAACGTCCTTTTCTAGTAGCTCGGTTGTGCTGTTACCTGTAAGGCTGCGGCCCCCACTGCCTGCGCTGCACGCGCGTCTGCCAGGCTGGCGGCGCGTGCAGCCGAGTCCCCCGGTCTGCAGATAGCTGCAGGGGGAAAGACAGGGGGCGTGAGGGGGGCACGGCCGTGACGTCACCCGACAGGTTCGCCCTCATTGGCTGAACCGCCAGGGGGCGTGGCCTAGCGCTCCGTCGCGAGTCCTGCTCTCAATTTTCTTGAGAGCGGGAGTTTCTCTCGGCGCAGCGCAGCAGCCCCCCCTCGCAGCGGGCCCGGACCCATTGTGGGGCGGCTCTTGTCCCTGCAGCGTCCGCCACAGCGAGCGCTGCAGTAGCCAGCGGGGACCTGGCCTAACTGTAAGCAGATGTTTTGACTTATTGAATAACTTTGTTAATAAATGTCTGGTGAGGGAGAAATGTGACATTCGCTCTTATCCCGGATAATACTTTCTTCTGTTTTTTCTTTATGTTCATGTGTTCCAGTAGTTGCTCATCTACATGACCCCACTGATTAATATCCTCTAAAGCTGTCCATGTGACATCATGTATAATTAAACAATTAAACACATGCGGGAAATAAAAAAAACAGATTCATCAGCAAAAGAGCCAGTGGACATTACTGATATTTAACATTTCAATATTAACTCTATTGCACTGTATGCATGAAAATAATTTATGAATGATAACAATTACAATCCTTCAAGTACACTTACGTTATTAATGTTCAGTTGACCTTGGATTATTTTATCCAATTATCTAAATAAGCAGACCACATAAGGAACCTTTTTAGTTTTAGAATTATAACTTATGATGTGAAAAATAAAAATAAATCTAGGAGTTGTTCTAATACAGGGCTGGCAAACTCCAGTCCTCGAGGGTCACCAACAGGTCAGGTTTTCAGGATATCCCTTCAAGCATAGGTGGCACAGTCATTAACTGAGCCACCTGTGCTGAAGCAGGGATATCCTGAAAATCCCACTTGTGTTTAATTGTTTAATTAATTATTTTCATGCATACAGTGCAATAGAGTTAATATTGAAATGTTAAATATCAGTAATGTCCACTGGCTCTTTTGCTGATGAATCTGTTTTTTTTATTTCCCGCATGTGTTTAATTGTTTAATTATACATGATGTCACATGGACAGCTTTAGAGGATATTAATCAGTGGGATCATGTAGATGAGCAACTACTGGAACACATGAACATAAAGAAAAAACAGAAGAAAGTATTATCCGGGATAAGAGCGAATGTCACATTTCTCCCTCACCAGACATTTATTAACAAAGTTATTCAATAAGTCAAAACACCTGCTTACAGTTAGGCCAGGTCCCCGCTGGCTACTGCAGCGCTCGCTGTGGCGGATGCTGCAGGGACAAGAGCCGCCCCACAATGGGGCCGGGCCCGCTACAAGGGGGGGGGGGCATCGCGCTGCGCCGACATAAACTCCCGCTCAAGAAAATTGAGAGCAGGACTCGTGACAGAGCGCTAGGCCACGCCCCCGGGCGGTTAGCCAATGAGGGCAAACCTGTCGGGTGACGTCATGGCCGCTCCCCCGTCATGCCCCCCCTGTCTTTCCCCCTGCAGCTCTCTGCAGACCGGGGGACTCGGCTGCACGCGCCGCCAGCCCGGCAGACGCGCGTGCAGCGCAGGCAGTGGGGCCGCAGCCTTACAGGTAACAGCACAACCGAGCTACTAGAAAAGGACGTTTCATGCAAATTCCCCATCAGTCCGCAAAACAGATACCAGTTTGGCATGAACCTGGATAATCACCCTGCTTCCTGAGTAAAATCATGTATACGCACCATGATTCTAGTTATATTAACCCTTTGCTGTGTTGCAGGCCCCTCAAACAGCGAATGGGTTGCATTATAGAAGTGCACATTTTTCCTGGGCCCCTGAATCTAAAGAAAAAGTTCAGGCTGGAGAGAACCCAACGTTTTCTAACATTCATATCAAAATATGAGATCTCACTAAACAATGTACAACTTTGTATAATTGTTGAAGATCTCTTAATATTTCGTGTCGCCAGTTGGATGTGTGGGGAACATGATTTATAAATACCCGGAATTCAGCTGGTAAAAAAACCATTGATTAATTACAATGTTGCAATTACACAAACCCAATATGACAGTATTTTTTAAGTATATGAATTTGAATGAGTAAAACAGGTGTATTGAGAACTACTTACAGTATACTGTAATACAGGGCTAGCCAACTCAAGTCCTCAAGGGCTACCAACAGGTCAGGTTTCCAGGATATCCCTGCTTCAGCACAGGTGGCTCAGTCAGCCACTGATTGAGCCAGCTGTGCTGAAGCAGAGACTAATTGAGCCACCTGTGCTGAAGAAGGGATATCCTGAAAACCTGACCTGTTGTGAGCTCTTGAGGACTGAATTTGTCTACCCCTGCTGTAATAGTTTTGTGGTGCATTTAGTATTTAATTCCTTTTAAGAAATGTTGTAGCTTTCGTGGTAAAGCTAAAATACACCCGAACCTGTACACATAATACATTTCTCAACGATTTGAAGCCATAAAATCCATACTTGCAGGGAGGAGAAATTGACATGAACACTTTCCTTGCCGTGCTTCTGAGGTTTGCTAATGGAACAAACCCTGGCATTTTAAGGTGGTTTTTTTTATATATCTAATTTCCGCAGATACACACATTGCTGATCATTTCTATCACAGCATTAATTGTCAGCAGAGACGCAGAAATGGCTTGCCTCTGTTTTCTGCTCGTCACCTAGTAAGTAGGTGAATCCCTACCTCTCCTGGAATGGAGCAGCATGGATCATCGCTAGAAAAACATGGAATTACTTAGTAATATTCCTGAAAATACAATTATTATTATCGTTTATTTGGCCAGTGCCTGCATATTCCGCTGTGCGGTACAATGGGGGCACAGACTGATGGAAATGGCAAAAAAACTGTTACATACCAGTGAGGCTGGACATGTAGAAACAGATATAAAGAGGTAGTGAGGGCCCTGCGTGTGAGAACTTACAGCCGGCACTTAAATATGCCCGTGGCGAAGTGCTTTACATTGTCTGATTAAACTGATAACACGGGGGATTCCATGAAAATAAAGTGTAAGCAGCACCGTTTCATTTTTAGACTTGCATTATGGCACAGGTTTACTAAGCAGTGGTGTTCTGTTAGACACCTTTTGACGCCGGAAGACATTGTATGGCTCATTTAAGTCTCTGGGCTTGTAAGTTGTTTCATTGCAGAGCACTGCTTAGTAAATATGCCCCATATATGCTTTATGGCTTGAGTACAGAGTTGGAGGACATTTTAAAGTCTCCCGCCCCCACACATTGTATAGCAGTAAAGCAAACACTTAAGGGATGGTTCATTTTTGTAAGTTCTCCTTTTTTATTAGTCTCCCTGATTGAAAGTTCCCAACTTATTAAAGACATTGGAATAGTTCTCTTATGTATATAGAGCCTTCAGAAGAGTCAATTAATTGTAGGTAGTGACACGTCCGAAGAAGGCAGTTGTCACCCCTGTCTGATTTGTTATTAACTAGTTAACTAGGATGGAAACCTTTTCATAGATACTTACCAGTAAAAGTAGCGCTATCCTGTCCACAGGGGAAACAAAATGGCAGGATAAATCCCACTCGGGACGCTGTCCAATAGGAAGCCACAATGCCATCCGTTGCAGCTTCCTATTGACCTGCGTTAAATGGGAGGCTTAAATACCAGGAAATACCGGCTCTACTTTCACCTGTAAGTAGCCCAGGATTAAGCGGGTCGCCTGCTTAATGTAGGGATATGAACATCGGTGAAGAATTCCCATATTGGTCAAATGTTATCACTAACTGCAAGTGTGGGGGGGTGGGGGGAAGGGGAATAGACATGTGTTATGTTGCTGAATAATTTGAGGAACATGTGCTTGGAGCAAATGGGGGCTTAGACTAGGGGAGGGGTGGGGGGCAACTCCAGTGGTCAAGGGCCACCAACAGGTCAGATTTTCTAAGACTGAGCCACTGATTGAGTCACCTGTGCTGAAGCAGAGATATCCTGAAAACCTGATCTGTTGGTGGCCCTAGACCACTGGACTTGGCCACCCCTGCCTTAGACACAAGCACTAAAGTACAGAATCCTTCTTCCAAGATACCCCGCATGGCACTATCAGAGCCTGCATTGTGCGTTGAACATTATGTGACATTCTATAGCTCTCAGATGAATCTTGGCTTAAAATAACAACATTACATTGTTAATGCTGCACATTTGTCTTTGTGGAACAGTTCTCAGAATGTTTATAGGGGAGTTCTCCTTATTTCGGAGGCTTACCCGCATTTTAAGGTGAAATCGTACAAACATAAGTTCCCATCTCTTCTATTACACAAAAGAACACACGTGGCTTCATATTTTCATAACTACATCTTCACATCACATAGAAAACCCAGTTAATTACTGAGGCTGGGCCCTTCTCCTAATTCTCCCAATTTCGTTGCATGCATTTTATCTCTGATATTAGACATGGCTCTTTGGATATGAAATCATAGATCTCTAAAGGAATTGTTGTCCCGGAGGGAACTGATTTGTGCCCAATGAAACAAAATGCTCAATGTCCTCCATGGCCTAAGTATAGTGTATTACTTTGTGCAGAGATAATCATATCATGAAGCAGATCACTGGGCCAGACATGAATGCTCTGGTGATCCTTATTAATTGAGCAGAAAGAGTTTAAATATTTTGTCAGTTAGCTGGAAAGTATACTGCATCTAATCTTGTCATCGGCATCACAATTGCAACTTTTTCAATGGTTTATGAATTGACCTGCAAAGCAACATTGTCATGTTTTCTCTGCAAAGGGTTTTACAGATAAGATGTGTTCTTACGCTATGTGAAATAATGTAACAGTGGCAAACTGTGATGTATTTTAGGCTTTGATCCAGCTTCTGATTTTCATATATATATAAAAAATAATATTCACTGTCACCCACACACATTTATACACACAGTAATCATTACAGTGAATATTATTTTTTATATATATATGAAAATAAGAAGCTGGATCAAAGCCTAATACATCACAGTTTGCTATGATATATATATATATATATATATGCAAATATAACTGTATGCTCATCTGCATGTCTTAGGCAGGTCTGCAACCCCGCCTTTCCCCATTATCACCCAGCATACAGCACTTCCACTGCAGCAAGGGATTCTGGGAAATGACATGCAAATGAGCACACAGTGTCACTTTTTGCCTCAATAACCATTTTTAACATGGTTCCCTATAGGCTTAAGCTTGCTGCATGGTCACAGCTTTGAGCACAGCCATATATATATATATATATATATATATCTCAGGCACTCCAAGATCCAAAGGTGAAATTTATTCCTCAAGGTTTTGGCTCCCAACGGAGCACCGGAGCTCTTGATAAAGGCTCCATTGGGAGCCGAAACGTTGAGGAATACATTTCACCTTTGGATCTTGGTGTGCCTGTCCTGTTTTCTTCTATGAGATGTGCTGCTTTGATGGCCCCTGGACAGTTTGCATCCTACTACCACCTATAGCTACACGTATGTGAGTGCCTGGTTTTCTGGACTGATATATATATATATATATATATATATATATGTATGTGTTTAATCCCCAAAAAAGTACATTCAAATAACGTAACCAGCGTAGGTTTATGAACCGGGGCGGAGAGAATCTCTGTTTTGTAGAAAACAGAATCTTTGCCGTCAGAGTTTAGTTTCTTATCTCTGAAATCAGTCTGGAGAAGTAAGTTCACATATTATAAAAATACATTAAATGTCACCCTTTTCTTACACTACGATCTTATCATCTTTACGGTGCTTTGACGTGGCGAGGGCTCTGTTAAATCCACACTTCTTATATTTTTTTTTTTTTTTTTTTACCATTTCCCTAAATACATAATGAAGAAGGAAAAAAAAAAAGGATGAGGTTTCCGCCTTAATTGCCTTGTGTCTTTTATTCACATTCCTCTCCCAGCTAGAATTGTGAAAAGAGTGTTAGTAAAAGGCTGCACAATGGAGCTTTTCATTAGGCCCCGGCAAAGCACACAAAAGAAGGCTTTGGAAAGAGTGAATGCAGGAGTTTAATTTGCAGGTGGAGAGTAGATAAAAGGTGCTGACGCCTCTATTATTCTCTCTCTTAGGTGACCCTTACCCTGTTCAGCTGATTCCAACTACCATGGCAGCTGCTGCCGCAGCAACACCGGGCTTAGGCCCACTACAGTTGCAGGTAAGTCTGGAAACAATGCAGAAGAGGCAGAGGTTCGGGGAACGCGGGGAACATTTTTTTTTTGTGTAATAACTTTAGTGCACCGCAGCGGCAGCGAATAGAAGTGTCTTTGATGCACATTTCCTGATGTACATTAAACGGTCTGAGCATTAAAATAAAACAATCCTTTTCCCTAACGTTTGGACAAAGCCCATGAACCCTTTTGCTGGCAGTGAAAAAAGGTTTAATGTTTACCAGAATGAAGTAATTGGCAGGGGGTCCCTGCCTTCTTACTTCGCCTCCAGCAAACTCACAGCCGAGGCAACGCTGCACGTGGATGCGGTGGGCGACTCCAGGATCTGAAGGGTTAATCTGAATGGAAAGGAAAAATCCTGGCAAATATTGAATATGTTAGTAATGCATGAAATAGATTGTTAAGCAGAAAAGCAGGGGTCACTGCCCATAAATCGCTAACAATGTGTGGTAATGATTTACCAACTCCTCATGCAGAATTAGGACTGAGCATACAGAATAAAATACAATACACGGTCTTATTGTTCCTTGTTTCCCTGCCAGAGGTGCCTGGGATGCCTTTTCCAATCCAATGTCTCAATCCTGTATTTTCAGGCACACCTCACATTGTGGGTATTTAAAAAATGGTAGATAACAAAGCAATGTGCACTATTACTGATATACTTCACCCTTCAGCTCCCGGAACACTGACAACAAAGAGGTTCATGTTATACTAGGCGTGTGTGTGTGTGTGTGTGTGTGTGTGTGTGTGTGTGTGTGTGTGTGTGTGTGTGTGTGTGTGTGTGTGTGTGTGTGTGTGTGTGTGTGTGTGTGTGTAAATGTCGGATCTAGAAATAAAAGCCAGGTGTGAATGACTAGTTTCCTGAACCCCATAACCAGTGTCTGGACGTCCCCGCTTCACAATATCTAACGCAGCAATCCCGCCTGGGATTTTACCTGATCCGCAGACCCTCAATGTCCAGGTACCCTCATTCCCGCAATGTTATACATTGGAGGGGATGTGTTCCCTACCTGTCTTCCGATGTCTTCCGTGTGAAGCTTGAGTCAGATCTGGAAGAAAGCAGTATAGGTTATTTCGGTGTAGTATAGGGCAGTTAAGATATATAGGGTAAATAAGATATCCAGATCTAGAGTGTGGGTGACAGAGAGTGTGAGGGAGAGAGAGAGAGAGAGAGTGTGAGGGAGAAAGAGAGAGGGAGAGAGAGAGAGAGTGTGAGGGAGAGGGAGAGTGTGTGTGTGTGAGAGAGAGAGAGAGATAGTGTGAGGGAGAGAGAGAGTGTGAGGGAGAGAGAGAGAGTGGGGGGGGGAGAGAGAGAGTGGGGGAGAGAGAGAGTGTGGGGGAGAGAGAGAGTGTGGGGGGGAGAGAGAGAGTGGGGGAGAGAGAGAGAGAGTGTGGGGGAGAGAGAGAGAGTGTGGGGGGGGGGAGAGAGAGAGTGTGGGGGAGAGAGAGAGTGTGGGGGAGAGAGAGAGAGAGTGGGGGAGAGAAAGAGTGTGGGGGAGAGAAAGAGTGTGGGGGAGAGAGAGAGTGTGGGGGGAGAGAGAGTGTGGGGGGGGAGAGAGAGTGTGGGGGGGAGAGAGAGTGTGGGGGGGAGAGAGAGTGTGGGGGGGGAGAGAGAGTGTGGGGGGGGAGAGAGAGTGTGGGGGGAGAGAGTGTGGGGGAGAGAGGGAGACTGACTGACTGGGTAGGTGACTGACTGACTGGGTAGGTGACTGACTGACTGGGTAGGTGACTGACTGACTGCATAGGTGACTGACTGACTGGGTAGGTGACTGACTGGGTGGGTGACTGACTGGGTGGGTGACTGACTGACTAGACTGACTGACTGGGTGGGTAGGTGACTGACTGACTGGTTGGGTAAGTGGGTAGGTGACTGACTGACTGGGTGGGTAGGTGACTGACTGGGTGTGTGGGTAGGTGACTGACTGGGTGGGTGGGTGAATTAGGTGACAGACTGACTGGGTGGGTGGGTAGGTGACTGACTGACTGGGTGGGTAGGTGACTGACTGGGTGGGTTGGTAGGTAGGTGACTGACTGGGTGGGTGACTGGGTGGGTTGGTGACTGACTACTTGTGGTCTCTCTCCCCCCCCCTACACACACACACACACACTCTCTCTCCACACACACACACACACACACACACACACACACACACACACACACACACACACACACTCTCCCCCCTACACACACACACACACTCTCCCCCCTACACACACACACACACACACACACACACACACACTCTCTCTCCCCCCTACACACACACACACACACACACACACACACACACACACACACACACACACACACACTCTCCCCCCCTACACACACACACACTCTCCCCCCTACACACACACACACACACTCTCTCTCCCCCCTACACACACACACACACACACACACACACACACACACACACACACACACTCTCCCCCCCCTACACACACACACTCTCTCTCTCCCCCCCCCCCCTACACACACACACTCCCCCCCCCACCCCTACACACCGTGGATCGCTGTGGTCTCCGGTCTCTGTGACAGCGGAGGAAGCGGCAGGCCGGGTGTCGCCCTCGGCCTTGGCGGCTGTCGCTGCGGGTCACCGGGTGTCAGTGAGGGGTCCGGACACAGGGGAGAGAGGAGTGGGGGGGCTAGTGATGCGGCTGGTCACCGGGTGTCAGTGAGGGGGTCAGACACGCCGGCACATGGGGGCAGCGCCAGCCTCAGCTCAGTGGCTGTCGGTGAAGGAGACCATCTTCTCACAATGGGCTGATCCAGGTCACCGACCTGGTGGAGCTGCCATGCGGGGTCACGGAGGCCGGGGACACAGAGTTGGAGGTGAGATCGGGAGTGAGTGGGGAGATTTGGGGTGTCGGGGGGGAGTCACGGAGGCCGGGAGAGATTGGGGTGAGGGGGGGTCACGGAGGCCGGGATAGATTGGGGTGAGGGGGGGTCACGGAGGCCGGGAGAGATTGGGGTGAGGGGGGGTCACGGAGGCCAGGAGAGATTGGGGTGA
This sequence comes from Ascaphus truei, assembly GCF_040206685.1. Lineage (NCBI taxonomy): Eukaryota > Metazoa > Chordata > Amphibia > Anura > Ascaphidae > Ascaphus > Ascaphus truei. The sequence goes on from NC_134487.1 coordinate 300,466,706, forward strand.
GGGGGGGTCACGGAGGCCGGGAGAGATTGGGGTTAGGGGGGTCACTGAGGCCGGGAGAGATTGGGGTGAGGGGGGGTCACTGAGGCCGGGAGAGATTGGGGTGAGGGGTTGTCACTGAGGCCTGGAGAGATTGGGGTGAGGGGGGGTCACGGAGGTCAGGAGAGATTGGGATGAGGGGTGGTTATTGAGGCCGGGAGAGATTGGGTTGGGGGGGGAGGTGGCGGGTGGCTCGATGGGAGGGGAGGCGACAGATGGCCCTGCAGGGGCCTGAGGCAGACAGGCGCGGAAGGGGCTGGCTGCCGGAAGGGGGAGAAGTTAAAGCGCGAAGGCACTGCTCAGAGAGCATATATATATATATATTCCCTTTAGCATATCCAATTGCTTCAAACTATAATTGTTCCATTGGTTCTGATTTGTTTGACAGCATAACTTTGCCTTACTGCTTTTATTTCTGATAATAACTGAAGTTTTGGGGTTGTCTTTTTTTTTTATATGCAATAGAACGAACCTTAATCTAGTGGGACATTGAATTGACAGGAGATGCTATTGTTCAAATTTCCTGGCCAATAGTTTATTAATCAAAAAAAACAACAATAGCTCTGATTAATTGGCACAAATACAAATGCCTCTCACGGATTCAGGAGCAGTATGAGAGATCTGGTGAGCGCGTAGGAGCAGCTGCTGGTTTGCTGTCACATCGTGTGCATTGCATTTCCCTTCAAAACAATATTACAATGAGATTTAATACAAATCTCCTCTCAAGTACTATCCCTGGGAGGAGAAGGCACCTCCGCTGCATTTCAGATCATGCAAACCTTCTGCTTATTCTTATTCAGAGCTCCTTGCTTTCTTGGTGCCACTGTTCCTTCCGCTGGGACTAAACGTATCATTACACAGCTGAGCAGGAACAGATATTAAAGGAAGGCTGACCAGCAGAAAGGACAGGTGAAGGGGGATTATATTTCTAACACGAGAGAGCGGACCAACTCTCATTGTTTAGCAACACACTTTCATTGCGTTGCTGGCAATGAATGCCATCCTCATGCACCCGCATAACCACGCTGGGTGCTATGCTTAATACTGGAGGCGTCAAAGGCAAGATGTTTGGTCTCTGGCAGGATTAAGGCTGAGTCCCCGGTGCTCACGGTGGCGCGCGCCACACACCAGACACTCACCTCAATCAGGCAGGCCCCATTGGTGTCTGTTGTCGTGACTCACGAAGCACGATGGCGCATCAGCCAGCAGGGAAGACAAGAATTGCGTATTCCCGTGCGGAGACGCGATCACGTGGTATGTAGCAGCCAATGGCAGGGCAGATCGGGTGGACCAATGAGTGTGTTGTGCTGCCCTGATGTCATGGCCGCGCCTCCCATCGCTCCCCCTAGTCGCACAACGCGGCTTTCACCTGTGCACGCGCCGCAGGAAATACTGGGGCCGTAGCCTAATAATAATATATCATAGTAATATATTTCTTCTTATATAGCGCTGACAGCGTTGTACATAATATTTTGCAGGCACGAGTCCCTGCCCATAGAGCTTACAATCTAATTTTGGTGGAGGCACAGGGAGATGAAGGAACTTGCCCAAGATAACAAGGAGCTGACAACGGGATTTGAACCAGGCCCTACAGAGTATAATATGTATATAGGACAGTAAGCACTCGCGGTACGTCCCAAAATGGGAATGTAAAATAAGTATTAATTATACAATAAAAATTCCCAAATATTGACATCACCATACAAAATCCACTTCTTAAAAACCATTGTCTATACAAAACGGGAATGGGACAAGATCCGACTGAAGGTGACTCTATTTGCATTCATTTTGTAAACACTGCAGATTAAATCATATTTAAAATACTTACATCTATAGTACACATCAGAGAGGAGCACTAAATATACAAGAGAAAGAAAAGGGGGAAAGTACTTATGCGCGGGTGGGTGTGTCACCTTATTGTCACCATAAATCATGTAGCAAAAATACAAACACAAATATATACATATAGTTTTTTGTTAATAAATACCGGTTTGATATACACCATTTTTGGAAGGGCTTATTGAGATACCCTTGAGTGCTTATTGAGGTCAATAGTACATATTATACTCGGTAAAGCTCCTAACCAACAGCACCCCCGGAATAATTTTTTTCAATAGGCATTATAGTTTACATTAGCTAAATGCTTCTGTACATATAGCCTTGGAACAAACTCCCCTACTTCAGTCAGTGTCATTGTTCTCAGAGTCAGTGACTTTACTCACTGAGCTGCTGCTTCAGGCCGGCGGGGCATTGACTTGTTGAAATCTATTGCACCTATGGCCCTTAAAAGCCTAATGTCACTTTAAAACAATTGCAACAAGGAATTGCGCTTGTACTTTCCGTAATTATTTTTTCTTTAAACACTGCAATCCCCTTGCTGCTGTGTGCGGCGCTCCTCCCCAAGCACTCCTATATATGAGACTGCCCTTACGAGGAGTCTCAGACAAACGGGGAAAAAAAACAGGATTAGTGCATGGGCTCACTATATGGAGTATGCTAATAATAAAATCACTAAAAATTATGTCAAAGCAAATTTATTTAGCAAGTCAAATGACCCCATAAAATTAAAACAATATGTTCCACTGGGAATTTGAAAAACACACTCCACACAACGGAGACCCCTTCCTTCCCAGTGATTAGACACATACAAACATTGAATAAGTGCAAGTGCACTAGACCAAGATGGTCACATTCAAAGTAAAGCTTCTCCCTATCTGCAGTCAGTGTCATGCAGACCCGAGACCTAGCTTAAGCTAACACTGAGGGGAGCAGGGGGAAAACCAAGAGAGACAGGCAGGCTTACCATATGTATAAACTGAAAAATCAGTCCGGACTGTATCCACATGATGGTATCTCCGCCAGTACTCCTCCGCTACCCCGCTCCAGCCAATGGGTATGCGCGTCAGGTGACCCCTACGTAACCTCTGCGCGTTTCGGAACTGCGTCCTTCGTCACTTTAAAACATCTGTTTTATTCACGAGCAAAGCCTGATCGACATATAATGTCCTGTAAATGTTCCTGTGTCGCTCCAGTTCCTGAGAGCACTGTAATCCTTATCACGGCTTCCGAAGGAGACTGCAACGTGGATGCCGGCGTTTGCAATCTAAAAACCAGCTCTTTATAGTGTTCCCAGCTGAAGACCGCCCAAAGCTCGGACTATTCCAAAGTAGTGGGGTACCTTATTTCATCAAAGCATAAGCCTGTTAAATGAATGTAACAGCCTAGATACTTTACCGTAGTGTTAAAATGCTTTATGCTTTCCATTTTTTGATGTAAAACCCAAAAAAAGAAAGGTCCTTTATAAATAAATCATTTGGCGCTCTGCCACGATCTCGGCAGCTTTGAAATGGGTGCTGCACCCAGCAAGAGACCTTCGATTTACCTCCAACAAGAGTGAGAAGTACTGCGAGTTCTGCAATATTTGTTTGCGCTTTTTTGCAGGTCTTAAATGGCAAACCCATTACACATTGTGGAGCTAGTGTGAAAATGATACAGACGGTGGTAGTACTGTAACGTTATCGTAACTTCAGTATAGGTTGTTAAGTGATACCGTACCATCAAAGCAGCCCAAATCCATAGACCTTTACAACACTAGAAATGTGTACATTTGTGTTGGCACCTACTACGCTCACTGACCGAGACCAAGAAGTCTTTCTCCACAGTAGTATTTTCTTGTTGGCATTAGTGGTGAGCAGATGAGCAAGACGGTATTTGCATTTTGTTTCTTGACACGCTATGTTGGACAGCCCTTAACTGGGATTTACAATCAATGATGTGTATTTAATTATTGTCAATTATTTATTCTATAATGAGTCAAACATATCAATTCTGGAAAAGTTATTAGAGGAAGTTAAAAGAAATCATCCAAACTGCATCTGAAGATCGCAAAGAGGCAATTTCCATTCACTCAATCCATGATTTTGGGGGGTTACTTAATATATAATGAGAAAGCAGAAGGGGTTAAGACTCAGTGGTTCTCAATTCCAGTCCTCAAGGACCCCCAACATGTCTGGTTTTCAGGATATCAGGATATCTTTGATTGAGCCACCTGTGCTGAAGCTGGGATATCCTGACAACCTGACCTGTTGAGGTCTCTTGAGGACTAGAGTTGAGAACCTCTGGGTTAAATGATGGGTCTCAGTTATGGTTTAAATATGGTTCTCACTGACCTAAACCAGGCGAATACTAATTTGAATTCAGACAAAAATAATGTTGTAATAATAAAATTGCCACTCTATAATGTGACGCATGAGTAACTAAACCACAACACTTGGACAGTTTGTGACTTTTAATACAATGTTCGCTAATGAGAATCTTACTTTAACCCTGTGCCACTTGCGTCTTTCAATAAGGGCAGAAAGTCTTCCATCATGTTATGAATGTTTTATGAGTTATGTGACCACTCGCATATCAGCTAACACAGGACCCAAAGCACCCCCATAGTCACTATACTGCAGCTGTTTTTAAAGAAGTCCCTTGATGGAAAATGTTTATATTTTCTGAAATCAACATAATTTACTTCATTTTACATACAATATTCATGAAAAAAATAGTGCTCCTGCCCATCGATGACCTTCTTCCATTGTCATACATATGGTGCACTGAACGAGATTGCTAGTACATTGCTAGTTTAAATACAGCATCTCTGGACCATTAGACGGGGTAGCAAAACTGAAGATTAACCTTGTAGCCCAGGGGCCGCCAACTCCACTCCTCAGGGCCACCAACAGGCCAGGTTTTATGGATATCCCTGCTTCAGAACAGGTGGCTCAGTCATTCACTGAGCCACCTGTGCTGTAGCAGGGATATCCCTTAAACCTGCCCCGTTGGTGGCCCTTGAGGACTGGAGTTGGCCACTCCTGTTGTGAGTATAGTAAAATGTTGGCCGTCTCTTCTACCCCACTTTATACAGTGTGACGCTAGGGCACCTATTTACTCCTACAGTGATAGAGACATTCTTCTGTTTCATTCATACATCTCATGGGATCATTTACCATGCCATATGCATAGGTGAAGCTATATAATCTTAAATTGTATCGTTTTCAGTTATTACATTGTTGAGAAGCAGACTAAGAACTAACATGTATATTTTGTCCTGATTATAGTCAGCGCTGCAAAGCTGTTCAATTGTGTTCGGATTGAGAAATCTTATTCCCTTCCTTTTTAACTCCAGCCTCATGCTTGCTTGGGTACCTGCCCCATTTGGGGATACATTCACGTAGGTCAAAAGCAACACTTCCACTCCCACTCTTCGACCCGAAGCCTGCCGGGCAGACAGACAGAGGCACACATTTGACTGATACAGCACAGCTGCAAAGTGACTCATTTGCATATGTATATGTATTAATAGAGGCAAAGCAAAAAAACTATTCAATTACATAGAAAAACATTCTGCATACCAAAGAATATAGGAAAATAGACCTAAACAAGTACAATATTTTCCCTGACTTTTCCTTGCCCGTATGGTTAGAATAAGAGCCCAGCAGATTGCCTTGGGGACGATTCTGCTCAGAGCTGCTGACAGAGCTATCACCACCCAGAAGGATCCCTGGAGCTTTTTGACATTTGGACAAAGGAAATGGCAAAAGCGTTGACTGCTCCCCCCCCCCCCCTCCCTGCCTCCCCCTCTCCTATTTTCATATTTTCCTGCTTCTAGCTTCATTGTCTTCTCTCATTATATAGCAGCACAAACAACAAGTGCACAGTAGGTGCTTATTTTTCAACCTTCTCACGTGTTTAACTAGTTCCTGTTTTCAGTAGTGAAAGATGGAATTAATGGCTGTACATGCGCACATTCGGTTCTGTACTGAACATATTTCCTGCCAGCATTATGGTGGGAATAGAGCAGAGGTGGCCAACTCCAGTCATCAAGAGCCACCAGCAGGCCAGTTGAAGACTATAATGGAGGATATCTCTGCTTCAGCACAGGTGGCTCAATCAGTGGCTCAATCAGTGGCTCAGTCTTCAACTGACCTGTTGGTGGCTCTTGATGACTGGAGTTGGCTGCCCCTGGTATAGAGCATGGTAGCTAACGACATAAGTGATGTTGTCTAATATATATTCATCTGCAAGGAACAATGCCATTATGTAGCACATTTTAGCCAGTAGATCTTATTGTTTTTTGCTGTTGGCAAATACATTTAAAGTCAACTCCTATAATCTTGTAATGGAAGGAAGAGCTATCACTACGTGGTCACATGGGCAAGTGTGGCTCTTTTATAAGGTTTGCGATAAGTTGCATGCCGATACTTTGAGACCATTATGCAGTGCAAAGAAATTCATTATGCACTGGCATTGCTTTGGAAGTTATGCGATAATTCTCATAGTACTAAGTGAATCTCAAGCCATATCTATTAATCCCAATTTCACATATGCAAATGGTCCTACCAGAAAAGGTTGCAAAATAATTTGTAGAAATATGGGAAGCTCGATAATAAAAAAACAACTTGTATTTGCAAATGATAAAGTAATTGGGACACGTGCAGTGATTTGATGTGTATGTTACACTGTTTCCTTTACGCCATCAATCACCCAGAGATATGTCGGTGCACTTTGCTTTGCTGGTCCAATCCATCATTCTAATGGTGCACTCAAGGACTGACAATCCAACTGCTATGTAACCTTCCAATCTTTCTTATGACTCTTCTTAATCCTACAACTGAAACGTATTGGCATTGAATTGGTTAACCACATAGGACTTTATATAACGTCAAGCTTCATTTCACTAAATTACAAAACTGGGAGGGAAAAAAAAAGTATATATAAAAAGAAAAGAGCCAGGAAACTGTGAATTTGTGGAATTACACTGTACTATATAATGGTAAGGCAATATCAATTCCAAGTGTTGGCATTAGCAATTCCTTAAGTGTTAGGTTCCCAATCTAAGGCAAAGTAATGTTTTAATTACTTATCTTTGTTTATCATTAGATGTGTTTAATTCCAGGGCTAGCACTACCCTAATTTATATCAGCGGGTAGATAATTGTAGAAAGTTCCTGTTTATGCAATAACTATTTAATAATAATAATAACTTTATTCATATAGCGCTTTTCTCCCAATGGGACTCGGTGCTTCACCACTACAGTACAGTGCGCTGTGCAGCACATAGGAGTGTTACAGATGCTATATAGTATAGTGTATATATAGTATATGCGCAGCACATAGGAGTGTTACAGATGCTATATAGTATAGTACATATAGTATATGTGCAGCACATAGGGGTGTTACAGATGCTATATAGTATAGTACATATAGTATATGTGCAGCACATAGGGGTGTTACAGATGCTATATAGTATAGTACATATAGTATATGCGCAGCACATAGGGGTGTTACAGATTCTATATAGTATAGTACATATAGTATATGTGCAGCACATAGGGGTGTTACAGATTCTATATAGTATAGTACATATAGTATATGTGCAGCACATAGGGGTGTTACAGATGCTATATAGTATAGTACATATAGTATATGCGCAGCAAATGTGACAGGTTTGTTTTTATGTACATCAGTGCAATTAAGTACAAATATTATAATTTACAGTCCTTTTTCATTATATCTTAATTTACTCTAATGGGTTTCCACACTTGTTGAATCCTTTGCTGGATGGTTTTGCAGTGTATTGATTATCTTGTCAAGAAATCTTAGTGGTTTTCTTTGGGATTTCTACATTGTTTTCACCTTGCTTTTGCTTTGTGAAAAAAAAATTGACCTTCTGAATAAGGGAGGAGAGCATTTCATGTGAAAAGGCTGAAATTCAGTGAATTTGTCCACATTCGTCATGTTAGATGAGTCACTGACAACCTGAGAGAGAATGAGACTTACCTCTAACAATGGGCTCATGTTTAACTTCGTTTTCAGCAAATAAGCAGTTTGCAGAGGTATTAGGTATTAGGGGACGTTTGCATCTCATAATGTGCTGGTAGACTTCAGTGATAAACACATTGCATTTTTTTCTGAGTAATTACTTTCCTCTTTCATTTCAGCATGCGCACATTTCTACACATAAATAGATTCTCAGTCAATATGTGTTTATATTGTTTATCTTGGTCATTGTTTAAGATTCAATGTTTTGAGTTCATTTTACCAGTCAGTGACATTTATCCATCACAGGAGATCCCATCAGGGTGATTTATAGTCCCAGTATAAGTCAAGAGATGCTGACACTTTGGGTCTCTTTTTGTATGAGCTGTTGAAGGACAGCAAGAGGCAAATACAGCAAAGTCGTATGTTTTATACACCACATTATTGTAGACAGCACTTTATTTAAAATATAGTATATATTGGAATATATTGGAATAGAACAGTCTTGTGAAATCATAAACTCTGAAGAACTTACATTGTAAATGGTAAAACCAGAGGGGAAGAGAGGTTGTACATTTGAGGTATCCTTGTTAATACAGCTAGTTTAGCATTTGGGGTAATGGGATTTGGTGCAATTGCCATTGGTATTGAAGAGAGAGGCAGAGATAATACATGTACAGTTAGTGCCAGAGGTGTAGTACAGACGGTCATGGAAATGAAAATATATATGTTTGGTTTAGAGTGACGTCGTGGGGTTAGCACAGGGGTAGCCTGTCCTCCAGTCCTCAAGAGCCACCAACATGTAAGGTTTTCAGGATATCCCTGCTTCAGCACAGGTGGCTCAATCAGTGCCTCAGTCGCAGACTGCACTACCTATGCTGAAGCAGGGATAGCCTGAAAACCTGACCTGTTGGTAGCTCTTGAGGACTGGAGTAGACTACCCCTTTGGTTAGCTCTTAAAAATATATATGGCACCTACTACTTGATTGTGGACTAAAAGCTTCACGTTCGCCTTTATTTTATTGCCTGGGATTTTAAGAGTTTTTATCATTTGCAGTTATAAAATGAATACATACACCAAACCCTGAAAGGGCAAGTATGAAATTAAATTATATTTGGGCAGCTGTAACCTTTTAAAAGGCTCAGATTCCAGTTAATGTATTTCTTCCTGTTCTGAGTGCTGCCACTGTGTTTGATTGTGGGAAGCAGTCCAAAGGGCACAGGGAGATAATAAATTCACTAGAAGGGTCACCCTCTGGCGGCCCTGATGCACCAATGCCGCCATTTAGTGCAACTGACCTAAAAATCTTGTCACATCCAAAGGTCACGTAGGTTGATGTCAGTGTGTACTATCTGTCTTCTGTGACGCGGCAACTGACAGCTAAAACATGCTGGTCTCCGGGGCCGGATTTACTGGTGTGGGGGCCCAGGGGCAAGTACATTGCGGATGCCCCTTGTCAAACGTCAACTTATTCATTTACATGAAGTTCTAACAATTTTCAGGGTTTTTAAACTGAAATCTTTGCACTGACATCAAATTAAAACAAAAAACGTAATTAAACGTTATATTTCTAATGCACCAAATGTAGGAACCGTATGTAGAAATGCGTTCAACTAAAGGAAACTGGATTTCCGCACTTTCGAAGAGGAACATTTTTCAAGTAAGGTCTTCGAATTCGCGCTGCAAACCACTTGCAATGCTCGGCACGAGAGACGCTCCTGCTTCATTGTTGATTTCAGCCTGTTCTTCAGGATTTTTATCTTAGAAAATAACCGTTTGTTACTGCAATTGGTCTCCATCTGTACTAAATCCATTCTCAGAGCAATTTCCACGTGAAGAAATGTAGCTCTGAAATCGTTCTTAGCAAGAACTTTGTAGAAGATCACTTACTTCATGTCATTGTAGTCTTCTTTGTAGATGGAACAGTGTCTCCCCCCACCCGGTGGGAGATTTGGCCATTACTGATCATGTGGTGCATGATACCTGCTGGTAACAGGAGGGCTGAGTCGTCCGCAGGTGGTAGTGGGGACACAGGACTAGGCTTTTGGGGTTCATACCCTACATATTATTTAGCAGTGCAGCGCCTCCATCTGCTGTAGACTCCAGGGAACTGAAGGTGATCACCCAAAGTAGAACGATTATCTCACCCCCCATTACGGTAACCAATAGTCAACCAATAGGTAACCAATAAAAGCCCAATAGTCAGGCTCTCGGCTGTGTGACCTGCCCCTCTCAAGTGGGTAGAGGCACTCTTGAGTTTGGGGCAGCACTGCCCTTAAGTACAGCCAGGAGGTGGGCACCAGGTCTGTCAAATGATTGGTCATGCCCAGTCCGGATGTCACCGCCTCCCGCTGTCACTCAAGTGCAGCTCCTCGGAGGGGGATTGTACCAGGGTTTACTGTGTACAGGGCAGACTAGCAGCCACCAGGTGACCTACATAGAGAATAACAATTGCACTAATTCATTGCCGAGGCTGTGCTTCCAGGCAACCATATATTCACTGACAAGATTGACTGCAGTAGAGCAGAGATCAGAAGCATCCAGATTTTACATCTGACTAAGGAAGTCAAACCGTTCACAGACACTGTCATAGACACCTATTTTCTCTGTCAGGGGTGTAAAAGACTGATCGACAACCGGAATTAAACTTGCTGTATATAACTTCTCTTTGTCTGACATCTGGATTTCCTGTGGTTGTCCGTAATCCAAGGGATTGAGACACACATTTCTCACTCGAGATCGAACATGAACAGCGCTGTTACTGCAGACTGGAGAACCATTTTTTGGATCCTGCGGTTTCTTGTGTTGAACCTTTCCAAAATGTAATTCCAAAATGAAGCGTATAATGCCGTTTCCAAACTGCACGTTTTTTCATTAAGGCCGTCTGCTTCATTTAAAATCACAACCTGCTGCTCCCGGTGATTTGTGATTTCAGTTAGTGCTTCCTTAATCTTTTCATATCCATGTTCAATCGCTTTTGTCGCATCAGCTCTGCAAGACCAATGAGTTACACTCAAACTCTTAGGTACCTTCAACTTTGTGTCTGCCGAGACAATATTTTGGCCAGAATTGCATAACGTGAAGGAGATGCCATGAAAAAGACATCGATTTGTTGAAGAAACTCAAAGCAGCGTACCACTGCAGAGCAAGTATGGGCCGCTGTCTTCCCTACTAAATTAAGGAAATGCCCACAACATGGCGTTAAAAGTGACAAGCTATTTTAATTTTTTTTAAGTATGAGAGCTTGCATTCCTCGGTATTTGCCCCTCATATTTGCAGCATTATCATATGACTGTCCAGGACAGTCACTGATACCAATGTTTGGACAATCCAAGAACTCAAGCAGTGCAAGAGCAGAACCAGTGTGACCATAATTTGGTATGAATGTCAGAAACCTTTCCCTTGGAGATGTATTATCCATGTAATGTATTACTAGAGTCAACTGGTCAATATGAGCCTCATCTGGGGTTCAATTAACTGACATAGAATAATATTTGGACTTCTTCTTTACTCTTGAAATGATGGGTTCAGTACATGCTCACCCATTAATCCAATCAGCTCTTCACATATTGTAGATGACAGGTAATTTGCGTGACCACTTTCTGTATTTGCATGTAGTTTGATGTGAGAAGAGTGAAATGGATCATATTCAGCTAGCAGTTCCACAATACCAAGATAGTTACCATTTCTCGGTGCCACACCACTTCATTCTCACCCCGGAAAGCCAGTCCATGTTCAGCCATTAATTTAATCGTACTCACAACACGCATGATGAGAACTTTGCGCCAATATCCACTCAACTCTGCTTCTTGTGTTGCCAAATCCTGGTCAACGCGCCCAAGTACCTTTCCACGTTTCGCCAAAATTGTTACAAATTCCAAGGGATACATACTCAGCCAACCGGTCACTGCCATAGTTCTAGTAACAAAATCCAGTACGGAATGTTTTACTATGTATAGCCACTAGTTTGCAGATATAGCAGTACACTTTCCCAGGGGTTGGAGAGAAACACAGCCAAGAGCGGTTAACAATCTCATTGCTCTGATTGGTTTGTTGAAATAAATTTGCAGTGCACGCATACCCCGCATTAACGTACGCAATGGGACCGGAGCATGTATGTAACACAGGCATACCCCGCATTAACGTACGCAATGGGACCGGAGCATGTATGTAACTATGTAACTACAGGCATACCCCGCATTAACGTACGCAATGGGACCAGAGCATGTATGTAAAGCGAAAATGTACTTAAAGTGAAGCACTACCTTTTCCCTCTTATCGATGCATGTACTGTAATGCAATCGTTATATATACATGCATAACTGATGTAAATAACGCATTTGTAACAGGCTCTATAGTCTCCCCGCTTGTGCACAGCTTCTGTACAGGTAGGGAGTCGGTGTTGCTGTTCAGGATGTGATGACAGGCGCATGCGTGAGCTGCCTTTTGCCTATTGGGCGATATGTACTTTCTCGCGAGTGTACTTAAAGTGAGTGTCCTTAAAGCGGGGTATGCCTGTACATGTTCGACCAAAATTCTTTTCCCCTTTTTGGTCTGTTCTCGATGTATACTGATAATGGCTCAAGCAATTCGCTATTATAGTTTTGCAAATCGAAAGATCCTTTTTCGGCCCAAAATGTTATCATAGCCGGTGTTGATAATTCTGGCCACAAGATAATATCATTTTCAAAACAGTGAGGTTTCTTTCCAGCTCCTTCTCTAAATCCTGATGGATTCTCTTCACCTTCATGGCCTGTGTTTTCACCTGTTTGCTCACTTCTCCCACGACACCAATGGCTTTTTTCACTTACAGATGAAGGTGGAATGTTGCGGTGTTTCTGTTGCTATGGTGCATTCTGTTGAAATTGCTTTAATTGGTCGGTTCGAGGTCGAGGCAGTCGAAGTCATTATGTAATTACTCATTTTTGGCACCTTTAAAATAATTTGTCATTGTTTCTTTTCACGCTCTGCAGCTGATTTTCAGTTTCTGCGCAGCGCTTTCATGGACACGAGGGATTCTGTGTCGAACACTCATAGTTACCTAGAAAAATCAAATATTTGATAGCGAGTCCAAGTTGACTGCCCAGCAAATACACTTCATAATATATTCACATTTTTGTACTTTTAATCTTTTATTCAAATCTTTTTCAATTCACGTGTTTCAATTAAAGTTAGTGGTTATCCTTTCTGTGTTGGCATACATAAAATAAAAGTAGTACTTCTTAAAAGCGATTATTATATTTATAAAACTATAATATAGAATCAGAAAAAAAACAGCGAGCAAATAAAACATTACTTGCCCAAAAATTTGATATTAGAAGGCGATTCACTGGATACGTAAAAAGTTAGCGTAGAATAGCAGCGTGTTATATATTTAATATTATTTTATTATGACAGTATCATGCAGTGACTGCATACGTCAAAAGTAGCTGAATTCAAGATCCGAAAGTATGTAAGAAAAAATGACTTTTAGCAAATTATTTACTATGTGTGGGGAGGTCTTTGGTTTGTGGAGGTCCGTGGCGGCCACCCTGTGTCCCCCCCCCCCCCCTTAAAATCCGGCCCTGAATTATAAACATTAATTTGAATGTATAAGAGCGAGCTATGTGTTAGAAAGGGTGCAGAGCTATAGCATTTGCACCATAAATCTTGGTGTCTCCATAAATATATCTAAGTGGCTCACACCCTGAGCTTTCAGCTTTCATCGTTTTGAAGGTGAGTTTGCTCAGCACGACTCCTATGAATGCTGCAACTAAAACATGCAGAATAACAATTGACTTGTGAGCATTGCAGAATGGATTTGGAAAGCTACTGTATCTAAGACCATCATTCTACAGGTTTATAGCACTGGAGGGTCACATAATTAATCTCTCTATGGATGAAAATTCCCTTCCTGTGCAGCAGTTGCTCTACCGTTGGTGACTTGACGGAGGTTAAAGAGCTGGTGCCATGGGGTCAGCAAATAGTTGACATTAATGTAATTAATAAATTATTTTATGTACCCTGTGGGGACACATTTGCAACGTTGAAGTATATTGTAACACACTGTATCTCTTTCTGGTGCAGAATGAAGAGTAGATGCCAGATAAAGACTCCTTTTTAGGAATAATTGTGTGCTCCATTCGGTTGCAGGAGAAATTTGGAACGGGATGTCTTTTTAGCTTCTAATATGGGTATTCACCTTCACCTACATGGATATATGTGTGTATATAAAGTAACGTCATAATGTGTCATATGGGTCTTAAGTGCTAAAGAGCAATAAGGGCAAAGAAGGCTGGGGAGTCGTGTGTGTAAGGCCTTTTTTCCATGTAGTAACAAAGGAGGGAGAGGGGGTATGGGGTATGATACCTTTTATTGGACCAGCAAGTTGTTGATATGTTACAAGCTTTCTAACCTCTCAGGGTCCTTCACCAGGTCTTACCCCTACTCTCAGAAGATCAAAAGCTTATAACATATCAACTACTTGTTGGCCTAATAAAAGGTATCATGCAACCTATTCCCTCTCCCTGCTTTGTTACTACAAAGAGTAATGAAGTAATGAGTGAGTCCAGTAATGCAGTTTTCCCTTTTGTTCACTTCTGGCCACATACATACACACACTGAATGCAGCGCACTAAACTCAGAACATAACCTGCACTCATGTTGGTATGGAGTATCCACATTATTGATTTATGATAGCTGTCACACTTGGGGTTAATGTATCCCATTGACCATTGTGTCCTAGAAGTGAATTTGGAAGAAATAATGTCGATTTCAATAGTTGGATGAGTTTTGGAATAACTGTGCCAGACTTAAAATATTAATGAGGCATGCATGCCAGGGCTTGTTGATTACCAAATGCATCCCTGCAATTATGTCATTTATTATCCATTTTCATTAATTTATGTCTATTTAGAGCTGGCCGTGTGCTCTGTGCTTTATAATACAATATATAAATATGAATACTATAGGGGTAAAATTATATACCAATAATTTCAGTAGATATGAATGCAACCAATACTTGTATATAACCCACAAAGCATTGCAGCTGATTAATATGGAAGTGGCATATCATGCATAATTGGGGACATAAATGTATACATTTATTGATAATAAGGCATAACTGACTGTAAATCCTGACCCGGGTATGCTTATGCTTTTCCAATTTGAGATGTATTTAGTGGTTGACGATGTGACGAAGGGATGAGTACTTCTCCGTAATGATCAGCTATTCTAAAGTAGCATAAAGAGGGTCAATCAAATGGGTCATACATCATATGGGGAGGCAGATGTTGGAGCATATTGTAATAGATTACTGCACAGCACATGAAGATGGCGTGTGGAGCGGAGGAAGGGAGGAGGCGAGAAAGAGATAAATGATCAGCCAGTGTTTTCTTGTGTGGATGCAGCAGATAGCTTATGTATTGAGCAAAATCTTTCATCATGGAAGTCAATGAATGATACTGTATTTCCATGTTGTTCAGAATCCGTCTTCGTGGCTAAACGTTAAAACGACTAAACAATGCAAAGCCCTCCAAACCCTAATAAATACACCTACATTATTGAAGTTCTTCCCGTCTTTGCCGGGGGTTTCTTGGTTTCGAACAACATGGGGTCTATTAACTAGAATTTCCCAGCTGCAAAACGGGAGCAAGAGCAGTGCAAAAACAACACCAGATTTAGCACAGGAAAACAACAGGGTTTTTTTTCCCGTTCTATACATCTGGGGCAATTCTTTTTAATATGTTTTACAGCAATAAGACATTAGTGAATGACCCCCTAGTGCTGGGGAGGCCAACTCCAGTCTTCAAGGGCCACCAACAGGTCAGGTTTTCAGGATATCACAGCATCAGCACAGGTGGTGTGCTGAAGCAGGCACTGATTGAGCCACCTGTGCTGAAGCAGGGATATCCTGAACACCTGACCTATCGGTTGCCCTTGAGGACAGGAGTTGGCCGCCCTGCCCTAGTAAATGGGCTGTACGGTATCTTCATGCGCCAGAATACAATAGATTTGTTCTAAAAAAGGTTGGACATCTTTTTAGATGGGAAAGGTATACAGGGATATACCAAATAAGTATACATGGGAAGGATGTTGATCCAGGGATTCATCCGATTGCCAATTCTTGGAGTCAGGAAGGAATTAATTTTTCCCCTTAATGGGGTTTTTTGTTTGCCTTCCTCTGGATCAATAAGTAAGTATAGATATAGAATAAAGTATCTGTTGTCTAAATTTAGCATAGGTTGAACTTGATGGACGTATGTCTTTTTTCAACCTCATCTACTATGTAACTATGTAACTATGTAACTATATGTAAGAAGAAGTATTACAGAGAAGCACTCTCTTATGAGCGCTGACAATTACAGTACAGGGTATTTTTAGGGTAGTGTTTTATGAGTGTTTTAAATTTGAAAGTAATCATCTATTGGCCATTGGAGCCATTTACTATAATTTCCCTGATGCAAGAAGAGGCATATTTTTCTATTTATGCTCCTTGACACAGATTGCTTTTTTTTTTTTTTTTTTTACGTTTAAAAACATAAATCTTTAAGACATTGATTCCTGTGTAAGATTGGATGTTTTAATGGGCTGGCATTCGGAAAAATAATCCCCCACCTAGAGTAATATTTGGGAATACGTCAAAAGGTTGTCACTTTGTTTTGTGGGGTGTTATTAAAATAGCCCCAGCTGTATTTATTTAGCATTTCAGCCCCACCCACTCAGAGCTCTCCCTTACCCATCACCAGGAAAAAGACATCATTATGTCATGTGTTAATGCTGAGGCATCAGACAAGCATTCAGTAGGCGTGAAGGCATGTACTGTACAAGGCTGAGGCCATTTTGTTCTGACCTTCTATTCACCTCCGAGAGGTGGACACGATCACACTTTCCTATGCATCATATAAGCTGGGTATACATCTTTTAAGCTCGCTGCACCCGAAATGAAAACAGGACATCTAGCAGCATAATTAGCCAATGTCTCCCACTCAATCACTTTAATATTGAAACACCACGTTAAAAAAAAAAAAAATAATGACATTGCCTATGTTTTTTTTAAATTACATTCTTCCTGCGCCTTGGTCCTCAACCAATATGGAATACCGTCTATTTTGCTCCATAAAGAGGCCACAGTTCCAGGCTGTCACACTGTATTAGTGATCCTTGTTCTGATATAAGGCAAGGGAAATATAAAAAGCCTTGCAACCACCCTGGAAATCAGTACATCTTACAGTCTAGCTTTCAGGGAAGATTTGAGATTTCTGCCACGACCCAGATGTCCCCTTTTATTATTATTTTTGCCTCCCCCCCTGCCCCCTTTTGCGTCTTTGTATGGCTCTTTTTGATGTGTTCTTTATTGGCCTCCCCACAAGGCACAAGTGTCACATTCTTTCATCATTGTCTGCACTGGAGAAGGGGCTTGTTGTGTCTTCTGCTGAACATTGTCTGCCAATAAATAAGTGTCGGTCACTGTCTCGATGCCTGTATTCAGGTCAGTAATGGGGAGTGTGACAATGAAACGCGGTTCAAGGAGTAAATTAGGCTACTGGACCAGTGGTTTGGAGACAGAAGTAGGCAAGTGCATGTATCTGCCTGGCACAAAAAAAAGCCTTTGCACGTGTGAGGCCAGTATTCTGGACTGCAAGAACTGGAGGTTAGGCTACTACTAGGCAAACGGCACAAATTCACACTGCATGGTACGGTAAATATTTGTACTTGCAACCGAAAATAGGACACATTTCTCAGTGCTGGAAAAAGTTCCTGTTGTTCGCTTTCACTTCATACAAACAGTGAGTGTACTGTGGTATTGCCTGGCTGTTTACTGACTGTGTTACCTATCTGTTCTGTGGCTCTATCTGAGTGTGGTTGGTTAAAAGGGGACACTCTACCATTGGTATTTGTGTCTCCCCAGTACCCTATAAATCCCACTCTGCGGTTTAAGCCTGTTAGATTTGGCGGCCACATGTTCATGAACTATAGGTTATGATGACACTTTATGTCAGTTCTCCTATTCAATATATTGGAGCAGCTTTATAAGGACTTATACACCCAGGATCAAGATTGCTATTACCCGTTATATAAGGCATTTATTGGATGTTATATGTCATAAGCCTGTGATTCGTTTCTGCTGCACCGTGGATGGACTATATGTCCTTTCTTTGTCATACTATTGATATATACATATATGGTTTTGAGATAGAAATAGATTATTGAGTCTAGTGCTATACCAGCTAATAATAATAACTTTATTTCATATAGTGCTTTTCTCATTTAATTTTCTCCAATTTTTGCAATTGCGTAGCGTTCACAATGACATTATTAAATCACGCGGTACGCAGCACCTTAGCATTTTTACAGACACCACCCAGGTGAGC
Organism: Ascaphus truei; assembly: GCF_040206685.1. Taxonomy (NCBI): domain Eukaryota; kingdom Metazoa; phylum Chordata; class Amphibia; order Anura; family Ascaphidae; genus Ascaphus; species Ascaphus truei. Next base: position 300,484,900 of record NC_134487.1, read on the forward strand.
TTACAATCTATGCGTTATTGGTGCCTGAGGCACAGGGAGATAAAGTGACTTGCCCAAGGTCACAAGGAGGCGACACCGGGAATTTAACCTGGTTCCCATAGTTCCACAGTCAGTATCTTTACTCATGTAACCACTCCTTTTCCCTATTCATGAAGCTATAGCTAGAAGTCTGCACACTTGCATACTGTGAACATGTATGATAATAATGTGGTTTCCCAAGTTGCTATCTAGTTGTCTGATTGTCTACTTATCCATAGAAGACTAACACATTTTAAATCAATAATAAAAATAATCACAATCATAGTTGCAGCAGCAATAACATCCATCCTCCATCCTTTCCTTACATAACTATGTTATAATGCACAAAGAGCTACCAAGAATAATACGTGAATGTAATAAAACATTACATGTGTATTATTTTAATTACAATACACCCCCACAAAGAGTTCATTTTTAATTTGGCGATATCACACTGCATTGTATGTTATCTTTTGTCTTGGTTTGAGAACCATGCAGTTTCGTTCCATTCCTTAATGAAAAACGTTTATTACTAACCAATTTGGTATTGTTATGACACTTTGTAATATGCAAGCTTTGCTTCACAATATTAACAAACACAAACAAGAACAGACTTGCTGTAGATTTAGCTAAATTCCTGAAATAACAATGTCACATTCGTCTTTGAATATTAAATTGAATATTACTATGTATATGGGAAGAGTGAGTCTATAAAAGCAAATGTGTTAAACCCCCATGTAAAAATAGGGGGTTAAAATAGTGGAATGCTTTACATATGGAAGGGTGGAAAATTGGGCATGTGTGGAGAAGTATTTACAGTAAACCCACTGGCACAGCTTTCCTTATTAACTATGCCACTGACTTGCAGAAAATGAGTTATTTCCTAATGTACAGTCGAGAAAAGCAGCGTACTATGAAATAAGGAGCTGGCCAAATGTCTACTCAGAGAATATCGTCTGTGCAAATTAGGAATTAGAGTTGGTCAGGTGCTAGAAGCCAAGAAGCTGGATGTAATCGAGCGTATATCCTTGAAAAACTATATAGAAAAGTACAGTACTGTTTACCTCAAACACACAGTAGCAGCGCATACAGTCCCTACGTTTCTCTGCGGGTAATGTGTTACTGTAGCTCTAAATTGCATGGAATTTCTGGGGGGAAAAAAGGCATTTGAGATTACTTCTTCATTTTAAAGACTCTTTTTTACAGGTAAGTACGGTTATTATAATGGCGACTGGCTAGCGTTTTGGAATTTTTAACGCATGATGTATGGTGAGCCAAGAACGTTTAATACAGGAATCTATATTAAAACATTTCGGCCACATATTGTTCGTAGCCATACAGCACTCTTTCAGCCCCTAAAGAAAAGTCTGCATTTTCTTAAGCACTAAACACTAAGATTTTGTCTTTATCAATCCTTACACCCTTGATTTTTATATATATTTAGTTGCATATTTGACTATCCCATGCGGTAGCTTCTATTCCAGTGATCTTTCTTTCAAAAGAGAAACAGCTCAAACTCAAGGATGTGTCCTTTCAAACTAGAATTTGACGGAACGATGGCCCCAGCAGAAATTGGCTATTGTTATTTGTTCAGTGTCCCCGGACGGACTAAAGCTGGCACATTGCACATGTGACGTCTGTCATTCCTCCCTGGAGAAATGAATCACAAACGTTAAGGTGACAGCTCCTGTCTTGAAATATGCCAGCATGCTAAATAAAACTGCCCGTCAGAGAAATACAGTGTTGCATCTGAACATGGGGAACTTTTTGAATTCTGAATTTGCTTGTGGATGGTCTCACTCTTTCTCTCTCTCTTTTTCCCCCCCAAATACAGCAATTGTATGCCGCACAGCTTGCTGCAATGCAAGTGTCTCCAGGGACAAAGTTACCTGGTATGTCCCAGAGCAACCTTGGTGCTGCTATGTCCCCAACCAGCATCCACACAGAGAAGAGCACAAACAGCCCTCCGCCCAAAAGCAAGGTACCAAAGGAACTTATACAGATTTAGGCAATGGGAGCGTTGATGTTGAAACTGTTGTGGGTCAAGATACCTCTGGGCTAAGTGAATTCATTCTCATTCTGAATTGGTTTCTCCAGATTATAAAATGAAAATTAGAAGCAAATACTACAAAACGTTTTGATGTGTCTTTTTGGGACACGCTTACTCTTCTTCACATATGCCTGTTAGGACCAGGATATTGTCCCTGTCATGTACACGCGAGTGTGAGTGTGCGTGAATGGGGTTAACTAGACACTCGCCACCCAGTTTGTCTCTCACCACCCCGCAGGTCACAAAAATGTGCATGCACACCCCAAAAAACTCACACAGCACCCCAATTACGTTGTCACCAGCAGTATTAATTTAAGGGTTTGCACATGGGGAGATCCTAGATAAATGCACACATTACACAAAAATCCCAATTTTTGACTAGCACCCTCTCTATCCACCTTTTAAGACCCACCTTAAAACCCACCTCCTTAACGAAGCATATGAGTAGCTCCGTGGCTGATACTATACATCTCGTACATCAACCTTGGCCCCTTGCAGACGCACTTACCAGAACACCCTCCTACTGTCTCTGTACGTTCTTTTTACTTGCCAATTTGATTGTAAGCTCTTCGGGGCAGGGATTCTTTTTCCTAAAAGTTACTTTTATTTCTGATGCACTTATTGCCATTATGTGTTATTTGTATTATTTGTTATTTATATGATTATGTCGCTTGTATTATTGCTATGAAGCGCTATGTACATTAATGGCTCTATATAAATAAAGATATACATACATTATATCAAAACAGGTAGGTAAACGTGTCCTAAAATTAGATAAACCCCTTCAGAGATAAACAGGTTTAATATGACAAAAGGTATTACTGTTCTTATACAGAAAAAAAGACGACAAAGTTACATAAAATAAGAATAGGGTCAGACCGTTTTTAAAATTAAAGGGAGCAAAGCAGAAGCCTAAACTTTACCATGAAGTAGTTGTGAACATGAACAATTGATTTGGAATAAGTTCCCCCAGGAGGTCATGGGTCGGAGATGTGAAATTCACACACACACAGTGTTTCCGTGGTTGAATCTCCCCTTTGTGTGTCTCAAACACAAAATGTTATGCTTTGGCTTCCTTTAATCTGAGAGAGAGTAAAGCCAGACCTGACCGCCATGTAGGGGTGTGTCCTGTCAGTCGTTTGTCACTTCTCCCAACACCTGAGGTCTTTAATAAAGTATAAAATGCTTAATAACTCCCAGTAGTATGCAGATGAAGTATTTAGGATCATCTCCCAGACATATACATATGCAACGTAATGGACCCATTGTTAATCTTTAGGGTGAGATACATTTTCTACTATTTGTCATAGTGTTATTCTATGACTACCGAATACCTTCCAAGTCTCATAAACAGTTCCCAGTCTCATATATGGCATCACTATTAGTTGTTCAGAACATATATTTTATAATTTGGTGTTAGCCTGGTATCATAAAAAAATATACTGTCCTTTGTATAACTTTTAGGGTCTGTTCTCAGTGAGGTTTTTATGAGTTTGCCCTTGAAGTGTGCAGAGCATTACACAACCCCACCACAATAACACCTCTGGGTACCTGGGATACATCATCCTTTTTCCAGCTGTCGTTTTAATATAAACAATTGGAGAAAGTTGGTTCCTAAGACAACATATGTATTTCCTTAATTGTTTGATTGTCCCGAGCCTGCCAATTAAGCTATATGAAACCTAATTATGACACACCATCACTGCCGGTTGAAGCAGGAAAAAAATACACATTAGAGAAGAAGAAAAAGTTAAATCCGCAATCCCCTCCATCTCATTTGTTATTAGCTTCTTTTTGTACCTGGTTCTGGGGGTCCCAGCTCCTGAGATAATCACCATTTTAGGTGCCAATGTTTCTGGCCCATTTTGTAAATGTATTATGGCTGCTATCAAAGCCTCACTCCCACGGACCAATGGGATGCTGTAATGTCATCAAAGCATGACGTGGCAGATTTCTATTGGATGACCTCGGGAGCCGTCTTTGATTTTACTTTTCTTTCACCGGCACATATAAAGGTAAGGGGGTTATTGATCCGCGCTGATCCTGAGTGCCAGGAGGGTTGGCTGAACTAGGAATAACACGGAACAGCTCCACAGGGCCTCTTGATTTCGATTCTGGAAAAAAGAAACTAAATATGGGGGGATTGCGGATTTAACCTCTTGATAGCCATACTGCTCACACCATGTAACCGTTGCATGGCTAGATCATGGCAGTAACGTTCAAAGAACTATAGATACAGATGAATAAAATCATCCAAGGTTGATTTAGTACGTATCAAAATAATTAGGGGATGGAAATGTCAGGGCTGTTGCTAACGTCACACTACTGAAAGTATGTTTTCTTAATATTGGACTAAATGAAGCTTGGAAGGTGTTATTTATTGCATATCTATATTCTGTGCTCTTTGAATATTTAAATATTTAAAATGAGAGCTGGATGTCAAATGACTTCCATAATTAAATTGGCATTGAGTCGTGGTAGTGCCCTAAAATAGTTGCATTTGTTAAGTATTTTATCAAATTATTTTGAGACAAATAGTTTTTTTCCTTTCTCATTTTCACCTTGATCACATTCTGCAATGCAAAATCTTCAAGGAGATTTCCACTGTGAAAAATATGGATTCAAAATAGTACAAGTCATTTAGTGTGGCTTTAATTATGTCCTTTGCATTAATTCCTGATACCTAATAAATCAGAAACTGTGTCTGTATCCTTCATCCAGCAGCCCCTATCAACGGCAATATGCGTTTCTTATTCAGTTGTATGTTTCTTGTGGGGGGTTTTCACAAGTGCATTTAACATTTACCAAAAATATCTGACATTTTGTGAGCGAACAATGGTGTTATTTGGACACCTTTAATGGCTATGTGACCGACTGTACATCGACCACAAATCGAGCAGATAACCTGCATGTATTAATCCAATTACTTTATATGAAGTTGTCTGAATATCTAAAAAAAAACTATTGAGATTCACTACAGTGCGTTAACAGATCTGTATTTATTAGAACTATACATCTCTTGGTTTTACTGGGAAGGAGCATGGACTAGAAATATCCATCCGTATCCAAGTAGTCAGATGTACCGGTTCTGCTTGGTTGTAAAGTGAGGTTTTTCTATTGTTATGTTGAAAAGTACATTGTTGCCTTCTATTCGGGCTCCGCCCACTCTGCGAGTCAATCAGCAGTCGAATGTATGATGTAGGTGGTTAAAATAGAGGAAGCCCCCACATTGGGGGCATGCCATGTTGCGTGTGGCAGAAAGCTCAAACCGAGAAAGAGAGCGAGAGAGAGTGAGTTACAGAGACAGAGAGAGACACAGAGACAGAGAGAGACACAGAAACGGAGAGAGACACAGAGACGGAGAGAGACACAGATGGAGAGAGACACAGATGGAGAGAGACGCAGACACGGAGAGAGACGCAGACACGGAGAGAGACGCAGACACGGAGAGAGACGCAGACACGGAGAGAGACGCAGACACGGAGAGAGACGCAGACACGGAGAGAGACACAGAGACGGAGAGAGACACAGAGACGGAGAGAGACACAGAGACGGAGAGAGACACAGAGACGGATAGAGACATAGACACGGAGAGAGACACAGAGATGGAGAGAGACACACACAGAGACAGAGAGACACACACAGAGACAGAGAGAGACACAGAGACAGAGAGAGAGAGACTGTGTGTGTGTGTGTGTGCGTGCGTGCGTGCGTGCGTGTGTGTGTGTGTGTGTGTGTAAACTTCTTTCCAGCTTCTAATGAAATTAGCGGGTCACCTGATATTCTGGCTCGCCCTATAATCGGGCAAATACGGTACTTTTCAGGAAGTGTAATTTATAGTGGCATACAACTGACCTCTTCCGAACTCAAAGGGTTAAATATAAATACATGTTTTTTTTGTTTGTTCCTTCCTTGTCCTTGGTGAACTGCCACACAGCGACGCTGTGACAGAACCTGCATTAGCAAATTGCAGGGGAAAAAAAAAAAAAAGAACAGGCCACAAAAAACACGGGAACCTCTGGAAAAAAAAAAAGGGCCTTAAAATTGTACAGCATGAGCCATCTGATGCATGCTGTTTTCAATCTGCTGTGTGCCAGTAGGGGCTCAGAGTGAAAGAGAGATAGAAACGGTAATGCAGAGAAATGATAGACTAGTTGTGACCTCCAAGCTCAGCCTGGAAATGCAAGACATTGATTTCACTTAGCATTCCTGCTGAGAAATCCGGCGGAGTTCAGTTGTAATAAAAGAACAAGATTCTGTTCTAATGGTGATGACGGATGACAGACATATCACTTTGCATGTCCTCTCCGCGGAAGAGAGAGCGCGAGAGAAGAGAAGGAGAGGGAGATCATCTGACCAATCTGTACGAACGTGTCCCGGCACGGAAGGGATCTCATCTGCAATATGTTTTATAAACGGGAAGCCTTTAGGGCGGCCAACTGCAGTCCTCAGGAGCTACCAACAGGTTTTCAGGATATCCCTGCTTCAGCACAGGTGGCTCAATCAGTGGCTCAGTCTTTGACTGCACCCACTATTCTGAAGCAGGGATATCCTGAAAACCTGTTGGTAGCTCTGGAAGACTAGAGTTGGCCACCTCTGGTTAGACTCACTTTTGGAGAACACTGAGCATTTAAGGATAGACAGCCGGTCCTTGCTGATCCGACGGACTGCGCCCCGCAAACCGCCGTCGGATAACGAGCCGTCGGATTGTTGTTAGGAAGGGAAGAGAGAAAGCGACTCAACGTGGACTTTTGCTAGTGATTTAATAGAGAATGGTTGAAATTTCGTTCCTACACAAGATCTTTCTCAAGACAGACCGACACGTGCTTTATTAAACCACTAGCAAAAGGCCACGTGAGTGCTTTCTTGTCATATGCTGCTTGGATTTCTTTCAGTCCTAGCCCCAGTCAGCACCCGTGGCAGTCTCATAAAGTTTAGGGGACCATGGCAGTCTCATTAAGTTTACGTGATCATGGCAGTCTCATTAAGTTTATGTGACCGTGGCAGTCTCATTAAGTTTATGGGATCATGGCAGTCTCATTAAGTTTATGTGACCATAGCAGTCTCATTAAGTTTACGTGACCATGCAGTCTCATTAAGTTTATGGGATCATGGCAGTCTCTTTAAGTTTACGTGACCTTGGCAGTCTCATTAAGTTTACGTGACCATGGCAGTCTCATTAAGTTTACGTGACCATGGCAGTCTCATTAAGTTTACGTGACCATGGCAGTCTCATTAAGTTTACGTGACCGTAGCAGTCTCATTAAGTTTACGTGATCATGGCAGTCTCATTATGTTTACTTGACCGTGGCAGTCTCATTAAGTTTACGTGACCGTGGCAGTCTCATTAAGTTTACGTGACCGTGGCAGTCTCATTAAGTTTACGTGACCATGGCAGTCTCGTTAAGTTTACGTGACATGGGCAGTCTCATTAAGGTTACGTGACTATGGCAGTCTCATTAAGTTTACGTGATCGTGGCAGTCTCTTTACGTTTATGTGACCGTGGCAGTCTCATTAAGTTTACGTGACCGCGGCAGTCTCATTAAGTTTACGTGACCGCGGCTGTCTCATTAAGTTTACGTGACCGTGGCAATCTCATTAAGTTTACGTGACCGTGGCAGTCTCGTTACGTTTACGTGATCGTGGCAGTCTCATTAAGTTTACGTGACCGTGGCAGTCTCGTTAAGTTTATGTGAGTGCTCCACGCTCTCTTTAGCCATTGTTAGAACTCCGCGTTAGGAATGTTTTGACATCGCTGAGTCACTTAGAACACGTTTGGAGGTTTTCACACTGAAGTATGTGATCAGAATAATAACAGGAAAGTAAAGAAATCCTTAAGTGGGACTCGCTAGGTAAGAATGTAACACTGTGATTTTCAGCTGTCGCCGAAACCTAGAACAGGGTCTTTTTTTTCTAATTTACTTCTTCAAATGTAATTGCTTATTCAGTACCCAGCGCCTGCTCTTATGTCTCATTTATAGCCATTCCCGCGAGTAAATGTTAATAAGTGCTAATAGTGAATGCAGTCTAGGGAGTAAGGCTGTGGGCATAGCGGCGCGATCAAAAACATTAAATCAATCAGGCCGGCCATACTGCGCACGATATCACGTTGAATGATTAAAACGGCCCATTACCGCCTATGCTGCTAGAGGGATCGGCAGCTCGCCGCAGAGCGTAGCATTCAGGGCACCTCTGGCAGCAAATCGGTTAAACTTGGTAGTTGTCCACATCTTTTAACTAGTATATTTCATTAGCAACATACACACAGACATATACTGCAGTATCCTTTAGATGCTGGACAAGGTAAATAAAGCAACTCATTGCATGTCCGTCTGCCAGAGAGATGATAGAAATTCAGAATTTTCCATCAAGACATAAAGTCCCTCTTGGACACTGCCATCCAAACATGGAATGTCTTAATGGCTCTATTGATGTCCTCGTTAAACTAAAAGAGATATTTTGACATCAGGCATAAATCAGGATGAAATGGCCCTGGGGTAACCTTTGACACAGCAGAACTCAATCGCAATGAGCCCGGCCTGTATTTATTGCCTTCGGTCAAGCCAGCTGCTGGACAGAAAATCCCCTGACATCCCACTTCATTTCTCAAATCCCAACTGCTTGGAGGTAGCGTGATTTTTAGGACTGACTGGAATGTGCTGAACTGTATTTAATGTATATGTCTATTTTGTGCTGCAGAGAATAGGCATCCATTAAGTGAGATGTATTGTGGCATATTGTGTAATATACATGTCGTATGTAGGCCAGCTGTCACCTTTAGCTCAACATTACCTTATCCAAATTAATTTTAACTGGGATTACAGTTAGGTCATGGGAATTACCACCATAAACCATTGGAAAAAAAACGGTTCCATAATATCAAGAACAAGTCACGTCTAGCATACCTAATATGAACAGGAGGGAAACAGGCCTATATCACATTATTCATGGAATGGCCTACTCTTTAGCTCTTAAAGTTCTGAAGGGGGTCAAGTGCTAAAAGTAAATTCATGCAAAAATGGTTCATTTCTTACTGGTGACGGTACTGGTAACACCTGCTAGTTTCCTGGTGGGATTTAAATCTCCCCAGTAATGCAGGCCAATAGGAAGCCACAATGGATGATGTTGCAGCTTCCTATTGTCCCACGTGATGTGGAAGATTCCAACCGATATTCTGTTTCCCCCGCAGGGCACTGAAATGCCGGTACCTTTACCGATATCTCAGATCCAAGGTTCTCAGGAGCTGAAAATAATGTGGTTCCCACCCGGTAAAAAGAAAACTCAATAATCCGGTCCGGTTAAATAACCAAAGAAGAGCTTCCATCCAACGTTGCTCACAGATATCGCCTTCTATTTCATCCCATTGCAGACTTGATTTGTTTATATTTTTATTATACATTAACATGGAGAAGTTAGCATGCCGGCTCAGTCTGCCTCACCCCCACCAACATCTGTGACATGCTATGCCTGAACCAAAGGCATCAGTGATAATAATGAACATCTCCGTCTGCATGCCTGCCGCTATCATTATTTTTTGGCACATTAGTCAGTGGAAGAAGGTGTTGTATCAGACATAATAAGGTTATGGGGAGATAAAGGGTGTCAGAAATCCTCTATTCATGTACAGTAAAGACAAAAAACGCCCATCAATACATCCACAACAGGACCATACTGACAAAAGCGGATGTTTTAATAGCTTGTGTACGGATGGCAGCATTTTAGCGTGCTCTAACTATTGACATAATGCTATGGACTTGTGTGGATACCCGTCTTCTTCGGAGCATATAGAATTCCCCCCTTAAGCTTTCAGACACCTTATAACCCATTCACTGGAATAGGCTTGAAAGGTGCCTTACGGCGAGCAGTTGATTTATGGCTTACAGTGTAGCACTGCGTAGTAGATATGGCATTCCTGTAAGAAGAGGCTGAGGCTGCTCCTCTAGATGAAGCACATCACAGAAAAATTGAGAGGAGAAAAAGAAAACATATTAGAGACAGGAAGAGAGTAAACAGATACAAAGAGAGAAGCACCAAAGTATTTGGTCCCAATGCGTACAATATGTGTATAGAATGTATCTGATAAGAGAGGTTTTACTTTTGCTGAGACGATCTGCTAATTGTTATTCAAACTCCCAGAGCACCCCTTGTATCACATGCACCTCTGTCACTGTGTAACAGCTGGAGCTGTTACAGGACACCCTGACACTATACAATTAGCTACATGAAGGGTTGCAGAAAGGAGTCTTGATAAACTTTCCTTAGTTTTCATCTGTTGGTGTCAAGGTCACAGAAGTGAGTGGAATTTTGTAGCATTTGCCAAACCGGTTCCCACAGCTCATGAAAAAGCTGTTTAAAAGAATACACTGGGATGTCTTTAACCCAGACCATTGAAGCTTACTTAAATGAAGAAGTCTGGTGATAATCAGTTTATGAGTCTGTAGCAAAGTAGCCACCCCGGGTTTGCTCTGTTATCAGGAGTGCAATTTAGAGATATTTTGCTGGCGAATGCATGTCTCTGTATGAGCGGCTGGCATCAAACAAATGTGGTGAAACCAACTAATAGCCTTTGTGTTTTTAAGTTCTAAACCTCTCTCCTATCTAAACCAGTGTATTTTATCATTTACAGGCAACGTATATTTATTTAACACAAAGTAAATAACTAACGTGAACCTGCATTAAGAAATGGGCATACAAAATGCACCTACATCCGTGGTAAACTATTTTTTTTATTAATTTATAACAATGTTTTAGCAGGAAGTAATAGAAAGAGAGGCACAAGGATCCTTGTGCAATACACGTGATACCTTTGGAAGACCAGTGGAGTGCCTCTATTCCTATCGCTATGCCACCGGTGGTTCCAGCAGGATTATTGTTGCTGCGCACTCTTGGCATTTTGTATCCTGGTACCGTGAGTGGACCTTTATCTGGATTATTTCCAGGAAGTAATACAGTGAGAGTTGCCTCTCGTTTTCAAGTATGTCCTGGGCACAAAGTTATGATGATACGCCTTAAGCTCTCAAAAGTGCCGCACGTCACATACATATGGTGCACAAGCAGGAGGGATGTTGTAGCCTTGGGTAGGAGTTTCTCCCCGCCCCCTCCAGTCAGCTTCTTAATGCCCAGCATAAATACTGTCCCACTCCTCTCCTTACACTGGGAATGAGTGATTAGCAGGATCATTAGGCAGCTGAGAGAGCGGGGAAAACTACAATCCACACCAGCAACATCTCCACTACCTCTGCACAGGGGAGAGAGGGAGAGTGGGCTGCTGGGAGGGGGGCAAGCGGTAGGGGGCTGGAGGTGAACCCACAGAGGGCCGCTTGCAGCCCCCAGACTGCCTGTTGCCCACCAATGACCTATATGATAAAAAGGCCTTCATTGCTGTGTAATGAGGCTGTGACATTTGTTCACACTTTAAAGACTTTACCTCTTGAATTATTCAAATGCAAATGACTTGACATGAATGTGTTCCAGAGGAATCACAAATAGGTTTTTAATTAATTATTTGAAACTTTTTATGCTTCATATTCCTTGGTGTCTTTAGGTACATTTTGGTTGATATGAGTTTAATACTAATTAGCAATTTGGCATAATTAAAGCATTGATTTCTTAATGAGCTTGGATATTATTAAACGCCTTAAAATATTAAAAATGTCCTAATCGATGGTGAATAGCTCACTCATTTTTGCATTGTTCATTGCACCAGCACATCTGCAAAAGGATATTCCAGCATCTAAATGGAAAATATCCTTCTATTCACATCCAGTCTTCAGTGCCATGATTTACAGATCAAACTTGTTACTATGTCAATGCTGCTGAATGAAAAGTCCATGTTCAGAAAGTTACCAAGGAAAGGGAGAATGCTCCGACAACTGATAGATCCCTATAGCACACTGGGACACGCCATATTGAGACTGACACTATCAGGGAAAAAGGGCTGCAGGGACAGGCAGCAGAGATCAAGCCACCCCAACAACTCTGTGCTGAGTGTTTCTTAACAACACTTCATTCATTAAAGAAGAAGCTGTGTGTGGTGGGAGTCTGCCCAAGATACTCGGCGTAACCATACAATATAGCATGTTGATTTCCATGAAAGGAAATATTTTCCCATGGAATATTATGTAAACTGCTATTTAAGACCTACTACTGTTGGATGGGATTGCTAATTATGGTGAACCAAAGGTGTGAATGTTAAAGAGTCTGTTACAGAAAATGACGAAGGTAACGATACAGACGTGCCTGGATGTCATTATCCTCTAGTTGGATAGGTTGGGATTTACTCGCTAACATTGTCACTGAATCATGTGGAAGTGACTGGGATGTGCTGTTTTTTTCTTGAGTTACAATGTCACATGCTACATTTGTATCTTCAACTGAATGGCCTGCTACTTTACACAATGTACAAATATATACATTGTATTGCTGTTTGAAAATAGGCATGTTTGTGTTATTAGTTGGCACTTCTATTCTATTATCTCTGCCTGTGGTTCCTTCATTGTGTAAATTCTTAGAACATAACTATGAATACTATATACAGATGCAGCCACCAGTATTAGAACACTTACCTGGGAGATTCTGGGAGATTCTGAGGCTGTCTCAGAGTAAATGCCTCAACATTTCTGTGAGATTCTTAATGGCCCATCGGACTAACACAGTGGGGGGTCCCTGCAGTCCCATTCAAACTGAATCAAACTGAATGGGACTGCAGGGACCCCTGCTGTGTTAATCCGATGGGCCATTAAGAATCTCACAGAAATGTGGAGGAATTCACTGCGAGACCGCCCCAGAATCTCCCAGGCAAGAGTTCTAATACTGGTGGCTGCATCTGTATGTTGGGGGGCTTAACATTTGCAGAAGGTTTATCAAATTGAACAATATCATTTTGGTTCATATTTAAAGGGCTACACGTGACCCTTGGGCAGGGGTGAGCAACTTCATCAAGCACCACCAACAGATCAGGTTCTCAGGATACCCCTGCTTCAGCACAGGTGGCTCAGTCAACAACCGATTGAGCCACCTGTGCTGAAGCAAGGACTGATTGAGCCACCTGTGCTGTAGCAGGGACATCCTGAAAACCTGGCGTGTTGGTGGCCTTTGAGGACTGGAGTTGCCCACCCCTGCCCTAGGGGGATATAGATATACACGGGTTGCACCTTTTGGTCTTTTTATCAGCGTATGTTGTTCACCACTGTATCGGAAGTTGCTTGAAAAGAAAGACTGCAATTTAAAATTAGGATTGGCTGACCCTACATCATTTCCCATTACAAATTCCGTGTAGACAAAGATCAAAGTGAAATGAGCACTTTGCTTACCAGAGCTGACTTTTCTGACATCTGACATTGCAGTCATACTATTTAATGTTAATAGAAATTCAATTTTGCGCCCTGCAAGTCATCACATTTCAGCGTGCAGAGAATGATGTGTATCTGCAGCTCTGATATTTCCTCTTACAAGTGTTATCATGTGAGTCTTTGTGACTAGCCTTCACTTTACATTTTCATTAGGGACATATTACCAGAGGGTTGGAAACCTTGTCACATCATCCTTGGGTTAGGACAGGTTTTTCAACTGTATCCTCTGGAAGCCTGAGCCACATTAGGTTGTACAAATGACCAATGGATTGGCTAGCACATGCCCTTAAAAAAATACATACTGTATGGTTGGAATACTGTTTGGTTAACCCAGGGGTGGGCAACTCCAGTCCTCAAGGGTGACCAACAGGTCAGGCTATCAGGATATCCCTGCTTCAGGACAGGTGGCTCAATCTTTGACTGAGCCACTGATTGAGCCACCGATTGAGCCACCTGATCTGAAGCAGGGATAGCCTGAAAATCTGACCTATTGGTGGCTCTTGAGGACTGGAGTTGGCTACCCCTGGGTTAGCCCCAGAGCCTTTCCTGGCTGGGGGGACTTATATGGTTAGAAATCATCCAGATTAGTGGACAAACCACATTGATAGCTTTGTATTTAATGAACAGAGCCAGCTTGGGGGGGGGGGGGGGGAGGAGGGTTAGGGAGGATCTTTTGATGTAGTACTAACAAGACAGAGTTAGCCGTGTGGCCATCATGTATAGAGATTTGCATGTAGGACTACAGTGTATATACGATTACAGTAATAGAATAATATATTGGTAATTTGTATTGATAAAAAATGTCATCATTTTAATAGCCCTTAGCTGGAAAATATTGAACTTTATTTCTTTTCCTGTCTGGCGAGGGATAGATATTTTGCTATGTACATTTTTTAGCTATGTTCTCGGAAATGTATACAAATGTATTAAACATCAGTGCATGTTACAATCACCTCTCAGCCAGTGCATTGCAGCAGACAAGCGCTTGATAGACTGTGTACATGTTTTCCATTCTATTAATTCAGAATAGTGTAAATGATTCCTCTGGCCATGTCTCTTCACTGCAGGCGCAAATGAACTGCAGGGCTCCAGTCAAGGATCCCCCACTGGCAGTTATTGTGCAGAAACAAGAAACCTACATTGAATAATATTTTAAGATCCTATACAGAATAGTGTGTGTGTGTGTGTGTGTGTGTGTGTGTGTGTGTGTGTGTGTGTGTGTGTGTGTGTGTGTGTGTGTGTGTGTGTGTGTGTGTGTGTGTGTGTGTGTGTGTGTTTATATATATATAAGGGGACAAGGGACAGTTAAAGGGAGGGGTGAAAACAAAGATTAATGTTTCATTAATAACTTTTAAGATCTGCTATATATTAGCTGTACCCGGCGGAACATGCAACGATCTAGCAGATCTTAAAAGTTATTAATGAAACGTTAATCTTTGTTTTCACCCCTCCCTGTAACTGTCCCTTGTCCCCTCTTCTTCACGTTACTCCCCCCCCATCATGCCCTGCTCCTCTTTGCACTCTCTCCTCCCCTCTATTTACACTCCGTGCCTTACTGTGTCTGCTCCTCTCTCCTCTCTCTACTCTCTCTCCTATCACTACACTCCCTCCTCTCCTACTCATCTCATCTGTCTCCTCTCCTTGCTGTCCCTCTGTTTCCTCCTCCTAAACACCTTGCTCTCTCATGCCCTCTCTTTGCACTCCCTGCCTTACTGTGTCTGCTCCTCTCTCCTCTCTCTCCTCTCACTACACTCCCTCCTCTCCTACTCATCTCATCTGTCTCCCCTCCTTGCTGTCCCTCTGTTTCCTCCTCTTAAACACCTTGCTCTCTCATGACCTCTCTTTGCACTCCCTCTTGCCCTATGTGCACACTGCTCTCCATTCCCTCCTTCTCGTCATCCATCTGTCTCCTCTCCTTGCTGTCTCTCTTTCAGTCTCCTCCTCTCCTTGTTGTCTCTCTTTCTGTCTCCTCTCCTTGCTGTCTCTCTGTCTGCTCTCCCCTCCTTGCTGTCGTTGCTTAGCAACCCTGTAACAGCTGAAACTTTGTATGGAAATATACCTAAGCTTAAGAGAGCGAGAAATAAGAACTGTCATGCCATTCTCTATTATCATTCTCTCTTTATATACATGTACAAATAAAGATATATACAAAACATCTAACAGTTGCCAACCCATCAGGACCAAACAAATCAAGGCGAGATTATTGAACCTGAATACAAAAGCTCATAAGCATGAAAAGTCCGGGAACTATTGGGGTCCGTAGGCCGCAGCCATTGTGCGTGCTTGACGCAAACAACATGCAGCATTTCTATGAGGCCGACCATAGTGCGCGGTAAGAAGTGACGACACGGCTGCGTTTTGAGCCCACAAACGATTTTGATTTTTCACGCGATGGCCACGTCACGTATGCGGTTTTTTTTTTGCTCAGAGTTACTTTTCAAAGAATTGGGCAACTTGATTTAATATATATATTAATATTATATATATTCTGCACTATCGCAACTGGACTAACATGGCGATTTCCGTTAGTTATATATATATATATACAGTGGTCGACAAATCACCAAAAAATCTACTCGCCGAACAAAAAAATCTACTCGCCACCTAGTACCACACGTGTGCTGCTTGGGCCAATAGGAGCTCACCACGATGTTAAATCCACTCGCCCGGGGCGTGCAAATGTATAGGTTTGTCGAACACTGTATATATATATATATATATATATATATAAAACTAAGACCGCGCCTTGGGGTGCAATGCAAAGCACCCGATTTCCAACAATACAATGACTTAACAATGATATCAATACAATGAATAATGTTAAATGATCACTAGCTATAAATGTATATAATACAACTGTGTTGTTGTTAAGCTGATGCCTTGTAAAACAATGTTAACAATAATAAAAAGAAAAGAAAATGTCCAAAAATCGTGTAAACAAAGTCCAGTACACTGTAACCCAATTGGGTTAACCTAGATAGATCTTCTGGATACTGGCAGCCTTCTTCTTGGGCACAGCAAGCTCCCTCCCCGTAATCTAAACAGAAAAAAGAGAAGAAAAATCGCCCGATCCTAGTGTGATACCAGTGGATAAAATGTAATGATTATTTTGACAATAACCATTTAAAACTCACAAACATCCCAAGGTAATGAGCGTTGTACGAGTAAACTCATGCCCCAACATGCTTCCTTAGAACGCTGCTCAGCCTGATCTGTTGTGGGATATCCTCCCCTCAATTCCTCTCTCCTGGTGTCGCCCTATACGATGTCCTCCGGCAACCCGTAGAAGTGGTAGAGAGTTCCTGTGTGGAAAGTTCCCATGTACTCTAAGACTACGCTTGTAGTGCCGGCGACGTCAGGCTGCGGTCGCTGGAAAAATAAAATTGAGATGACTTCCAGTGATCGCGACCAAGGCGTTGCGTCGTGCTTACTATAAGCGCACGCGATCGTGGCAATGCGTTTGTTTTGATGCGCTGTCGCTGGCACTATAAGCTCAGCCTAAGGCAGACCGCAGCTTTTCTCTCCGGCGTCGTGATCTCACAAGCAATTGCTCACAACACGTGACCCTACGCGTTTCATCAGTCTGCGCAGAGAATAAAGAAAAAACACACTAAGGGCCATTCTATTTTCAGCTTTTCCTTAAATTGCACCTATCAAGCAGGGGTAGGAAATTTCTGTGAAAAATCCCATTTGTAAAGCTGCAAATGCATGTAATTGGTGGGAATTGTTTGCATATTATCTTGTTTAACAGCCCTGCTTGCCTGACCTCTTATTAAAGTACCATTAGTACCATTTAGATGAACAGATACTGTAATGAAACTGAATGCAGGAGCAATTTTGAATGACCAGCTCGAGAACTGTCAACTTTGACTCTACTTGTCGGTTTAGTAGAAAGACATCATGACTGAGGAGCGAATCCATTTCATCCCATGAGCTCTGTCTACATGTACACCCCATGAACCACTTCATGTACACCCCATGAACCACTTCATGTACACCCCATGAAACACTTCATGTACACCCCATGAAACGCTTCATGTACACCCCATGAAACGCGTCATGTACACCCCATGAAACGCTTCATGTACACCCCATGAACGCGTCATGTACACCCCATGAAACGCTTCATGTACACCCCATGAAACGCGTCATGTACACCCCATAAAACACTTCATGTACACCCCATGAAACGCTTCATGTACACCTTATGAAACGCGTCATGTACACCCCATGAAACACTTCATGTACACCCCATGAAACGCTTCATGTACACCCCATAAACCGCTTCATGTACACCCCATGAAACGCTTCATGTACACCCCATGAAACGCTTTATGTACACCCCATGAAACGCTTTATGTACACCCCATGAAACGCTTCATGTACACCCCATGAAAAGCTTCATGTACACCCCATGAAAAGCTTCATGTACACCCCATGAAACGCTTCATGTACACCCCATGAAAAGCTTCAGGTACACCCCATGAAACGCGTCATGTACACCCCATGAAACGCTTCATGTACACCCCATGAAACGCGTCATGTAAACCCCATGAAACGCTTCATGTACACCCCATGAAACGCTTCATGTACACCCCATGAAACGCTTCATTTACACCCCATGAAACGCTTCATTTACACCCCATGAAACACAATCATTTCCAACTGAAATTAAACAAAGTTGAAAAAATTGTTTTATTGATAAGGATAAAAATATATAAGGTTCATGTTGTACGTTTGTCAGCTTCTTTACAATCACTTAAAGGACAAGTTTAGCTACTTTGTTGGCTAAGTTATCTTTTATGAGTTTTATCAGTCTTTACTGCTATATTTTGTAGGATCACAGCACTACCGTATTTCAAACACAGGCATATTATTCATTGTCTGTTTCATTTTTAATTTCAACATATTTTAAGGAGACTGTGCTAAATACATGCATGTTTCGGTGATTTGTTAAAACTTAAAAGAGCATTGTCAATGGATATTTCATTTTTCCTTTGACAGGATGATGTGACTCAGCCATTGAACCTTTCAGCCAAACCCAAGACTTACGAGAGTAAATCCCCCACCTCTCCTACATCACCACATATCCCGGCTGTAAGAATAAGCAGCAGTGGCAGCACACACAAGTCCTCCATCTCTTCAACATTAGCTAGCCCTTCTGGCAGAATGAATTCAATAGGTAAGTTCTTTTTGAACAACAATACCACAATACTTATGAATGCATGGTTATTGTGCAAATATTAAGGAATCCATGGCATTTTTTTTAATACAGGATTGAAGCCGGGGTTCCCCCGAGCTGAACCCCGTTAATTTCAGCTCTGGGGACCCCCTGCTTCCAGAGATACTTACCTCCGTTTAACACACCCTCATCATATGGGCCAATAGGAAGCTGTACCGGGTGACGTCACGGCTTCCTATTGGCCCGCAGGACCCGGGAGCTTTGAAAAGCCGCCATAATGTGAACCCTGGAGTGGCTACCGGCCCCCCACTATGGAGGTAAGTACCCCCGGAAGCAGGGGTCCCGGCCTGAAATAAATGGGGTTCCGCTTCGAAGAGCCCCTGCTTCAATCCTGTATATTAAAAAAAAAATGACTTGGATTAACTCTTTAATAGTCAGGCTGAAATGCAAAGTTGGAGATACAAAAACGTAATCAAGTCGCAATATGTGTAATGATGTCATAACGCAGGCCAATCGCTATTTGTTCCATGTTGCACGTTACTGTCCCACATTTTCATTAGAGACGGTTAAATAGCTTCACATTAGCAATAACAATCCTTACATTCATTGTGCGGCATTGACTTATCACAACATTATCTTACAATATCTCTGGTACGGAAAGCAGCATGAAAAGGAGATGAGAAACGCAAAGTTATTCCATACTAATCAGTTGATTTGAATTATTAAACCTTAACAGCTGTCGTGTTCTTGCATCACACTCATTTTTTTACTATCAATCATGCTGTGGGGTGTTTTTTTTAACCTATATGTCATAGTTTTTCTTCATTAAACTTTCTGTCCGTTGTTTTCATGTATTCAGAATAACACAACTTTCTTCGTCATTACCAATATTCCCATCTACGGACCTTCCTAGAACAGAAAAATGTGTTGCCGTATTGTTAAAAAAACAAAAAAACACTTGTGAGCACATCCCCACGTCTCAGACACGTCTGAAGCCCCGCCTTTCCCCTTTATCTCTTAGCATACAGTGCCCCCACTGCAGCGAGGGATTCTGGGTATTATTAATAAACAATTATTAGACAAGTAAATAGCATAGTTCTTGTTAATAGCACTGTGGGTTTTTTTTAACACTTTTCTATCATTACAAATAATTGAAAGCCGTTGTTAACTTGCTAACCATTAATCCAATTTTACCAGCAAGCTACCACATGGGGTTTATGCAAAATTAGAAATGTACTTTATTCATTTGAAGGAACATTTTTTTTGTGATGGATTGGTGTGTGTGTGTCAAAATACAAGATGTTGAACACCAGTGTTTTAGATAGATAAATATACTTCATGCAAATGAGGACTTTGAAAAACGATATAACCAATTAATATGTTTATATAGTTATATAATACAGTTATAATTAATATGTTGTACTTTTTGTAAACAGTTGTACAAACTGGTGTTAATTATATGATTTAACACAGTCTATAGATGACAGGTATATGATATATGCTTTCAGGAAATACAAACATGCAATAAAGTTCTAAAAACGAATGTTTTATTCTGCAGTGATTAATGTTTGGAAACGCAAGTTTAGTGTAGGAATGAATACACATACACATCCTTTAGTCTTTTGGAATATGGAGGTTACATTGATTTTTTTCTTCTGTTTTAGTACCTAATGAAAATCTACACAAACATGCAAAACGGATTTTGACATTTCTTCTGTCTTCATTAGATACTTTTTCTGTTTACTAATATAGGAAAAAATAATTTAAAATATAACATATCTTTTGAATTATTAGCTAATACTAATAATAATAATATAGCTAGCCAAGTTAAAGAAACTGGCCAGTAACAAGAGAGAGAAGCCTACATTTGAATATACTACGATATAAATGGAAACTTTACTGCCTTTATAAAGGAGGATTTTCTCTGTAATCCAACAATTTATATAATATTGGTTCATTCGTTTTGAAGTGCAACAAATGTTTTCATTAACTTGAATAAGACGTAAACATGCATATCTTCACATTACTCATACCCAAACAACAAAGGCTAAAGAGACACACAGTATGCTGTAATAATACAGCATTATCAGTCACACGATTTGAAACGTTTGAACAGACTCAATTATAATGTTTATTTTGAGCCTTATTTCAAACCCATGGGGATATTCTTTGCAGAAGAAAAGGTATATTTGTAACAATTGGTGTTGCTGAAACATAGGGAATAGACATGTCACTAACAAGAGTTCTCTCTTGCTCTGTCCAAGGTTCTTAGTTGCTTATTCTGATCTCCTGACATCCATACTAATGATCCTTTGTACACCAGACTAGTTACTAGAGATGCAAACGCCACAACCTTGTCCCGTTAGAAATCTGTTGGAGAGGAGGAAGCCTTAATTTCCCTTCTTAAGGATTTAATTCATTTCTGCTCTGAATATCCAGCCAGCTACTCTGTGAATGTTGTAAAACTTGCAGACATAAAACCCCTTCCAGCAGTGTTTAGCTGAACTAATCTGACACCAGTTTCCCCTACTGAACTGTTTTAAGCATCAAGACAATGTTTTCTTCTTTTTGGCAATCATTGGATCAGATAGAAGATCCCAGCAATACAACGAGGACGTGTAATCTGACGCGATTAGACAAGGCGCTTTAGGAACAGCACATTCACAATTGAGACAAAGAAAGAGTATTAATAACACTCTCCCAACACGGCAGTTAGCCATTTTATATTTCTTTTCTTTAATCTTCGTGTTTTTCAACAAATCATAGGATTTAATAGCGTGTTTGGGCAGATTAGAGGATTTATGGCCCAGATGTTTTTTGTTCTAAAAATGGATTATGGTGTAAAGTTTGCTGGAATCCGCAGAACATGTTCAGGCAAGCCGGTCATTTTATGTGCGATTAGGGCCTGCCTTCTGTCCCACAATCCTTCCATCTGTCACAGCGCCCCAATGGATCTAGTTAGATTTGCTTTATGTCACAGTCCATTTTCCTGGTGTGTGTTTTTTTTCTTCCTCCAGTTTCACCCGTTCTAGTTGTATCCCATGGCAAAGAATCATTTAGGAAGATGGTACTGTAGTTCTGTGCTATCTGTAACAGAATATGTTCCATTTACATGAAGTATGCTGTACTACTGTTAATTCCACAGGCTTAAAAGAAAACCAGGCTATAATATTTTAAATATATATATATACACGCATGTTTATTTAAGTTGAAGCTAACATTTAAGATTCAGGGTCCACGGCTGGTATAGTTCTTGTAATACACTTCTAAAGTGCCTAAAAATTGTTTCATAAATGTGTTTCATTCAGTAGTTTTTTACAATGATCAGATAACTGCATTGCTTACATTTCAGTCCACTACACGTATTTACTAAGTAGTGCTATGCCGCAATATAGCTTAATGTGCTAGAAAGAAGTCGCCTTGTGGCCGCTTCACCAGAACGCCATAATGACGCATGTAATTGTTCTTATCTTTCTGACCTTGTCCTTCCTTTGTCAATCATAGTTAAAGGCCCTGTCTGTCCTGTCCCACAGGCATGTTTGACTTAGTACTCCATACTTTTGTGGTCATTCTAAAGCCCTGCTGTGTGCACCTTATTCTGTGTGATTGTTTCCTCTTTGTTGTCTCTTTGGAGTGCTTTCTCAATGATTGATCATTGCTACCAGCCTTCTGAATTCCTCTGGAAGACCCCAATGTTAAATCACCCATTACATTTAAGCTTTCCTTCAATGCAAATCCAGACCATTCTCAGTCTCCCTCTATCCCTGTGGTATCTCACAATCCTTCTTCAAATAATTTGCGGTGTGTAAATTGCAGCTTGCTCTTCCACTTGTTTCTTACTCTTCCATGTTTGGAAGAATACTCTTCTGCTGACACCTGCTACTCTACCCATCTGCAAATCACACCGGTTCATCAACTATTTCATTAGCCTCACCAGTATTTTATTCTGTATCCAACATACATATTTTACACCTGTGGAAAGCATTATAGCAGTTAACACATAATGCACAGTACATACTGCTTTAATGAACACTGATTTGATCATACAATACTTAAATAATACAGCAACATAGCAGCAATCAGGGCTGAATGGTTAGATTATTTTTTAAAGAGTTACCCACAAAAAAAGGGGTTTTACATGAATACTTCTCCAGAATCGAAAAATACTGTAGGATTTTAGATTGAAAAATGATATGAATTGCCACTATTGCTAAGACTTGCAGTGTGTGCAGGGTACACTAAGTTTATATAGTAGTTTGTGTCAAGGACTGCACAGTGAGATGTCATCGTACTCAGAATGCCATCTTTTTTTTCTTATAATGAGAGAATAGCTAAGAATAAGCAACCAGTCCATTTTTCTGCATTAATATGTTTCTCTTCTTTTCAGATATCCTCTCTTCTATCACATCCACGGGGTATTTAAATGACCATGATGCTGTAACCAAGGCTATCCAGGAAGCACGACAGATGAAAGAGCAACTTCGAAGGGAACAGCACATGCTGGATGGGAAAGTAGCCGTCGTGAATAGTCTAGGTCTGAATAACTGCAGGACAGAAAAGGTCAGTTACTAACACCCAGTTTTGTGACATCTCATCTTGCTGATCGTATTCTTTAAATCCTTATGAAAGCTTCCGAGTCTGTTAATTCCCACTTTCTGGCTGCCAATCGGTATTAGGGTTTTCGGTTGTTCTGAAATATCTAAGTTGGATTGGAAATCCTGCTTCATAGAATTGCTTGCATGTGTTGCTGAGATCAGAGAAGGATTTGAGAATGTTCAAGCCTCTTCAGGAACATAAGCTTAGTTGATACTCAGCTCAGCGTTTGGGTATTTAGCCATTATAATATTGTCATGCAGGATATGGTGACGTGTGGCCATTCTTCAGCAGCACTGCAAGTCATGTTAGCTGAGTGCAAAATACCCACACTACATTTATTAGAATGAGGTTAATCTTTCTAAGCCAGGGGTGGGCAACTCCAGTCCTCAAGGGCCACCAACAGGTCAGGTTTTATTTATAGTATTAACACTTTGCTGCCAGACAGGTCTGTAATGCATTGCCGCATGTTGCAGGCGCCTCCGGTAGCAAAGGGGATTTCCTGCAAATTCCAAGTGGCTCTGGTATGAAACATCAGTTGTAGACTGGATCAGGGTTTATTTTTATGTAAGGATTGTATCGTGCTGTGTAATCAATTAGCACTATGTATACACACATATATTATTCCAATGATATGTTACAATAAGGTACACTGATAATATTATAACGTTACTGCTGCACAGTGTGCTCGTCAATGTTTTAAATGCTAGTACACGTCTATAAAACATCAGCACAGACGTCACTGCTCAATCCCCGCAAACAGCGTGGCACAAACATCACTGATTCAAAGAACTTACGCTGATTCAAAGTCTTCCACTAAGGCCACTGACTGAGCCACATGTGCTCACCTGAAAACCTGAACTGTTGGTGGCCCTTGAGGCTTGGAGTTGCCCACCCCTGGTCTAAGCTTATGAGTTCTAGTTAAAAACAGAATAAAAAGACATACCCACACTATAAGATGCGTTATTTTCATCCCATTTGGAAAGCACTGCGCAAAAATATGGATCTTCCAAAAGTTGTTTAGGTCATTGAAATGACCTCATAAAAATGACCCCATAGAAATGACCCCCACTTTGGGTGCGCTATTAAGGTTTACGTGTTTAAAATGAATCCATCATTTAAAGAAAATGAATAATTTATTATAGATCAATCTATGTTTCTTGCACGCTTTATGCACAGTATGTATGTATGTATATATGTATATCTTTATGTATATCATTTATGTACACAGCGCGTCACAGCAGTAGTACACGTGACATAATAATATAACACATAATGGGAATAAGCGCTTCAGACATGACAGTGACAATAGGAAAGGGATTCCCTGCCCTGAAGAGCTTACAATCTATATACTGACGCTGCCTCTGCCGGTATCCTTGTATTCTCAGTTAAAGCTGATAAACAGGTAGCCGTACTTATGCGGATGACAGTGCATGCTGTTTATACCCTTTTATGTGCGGGGAGGTGGTAAGGGGAAAAACAGTGTTAGATAAATGTAGACGTGCACAAGCACAAAGGAATTTATATTCAAATATTTAAGCATTCTTGAAAGGGTGCTTGGAGCAGAAATTCCTCTTCCTGCGCTCCCCATGTAGAAATGACTTTAACACTCAGGCAGATGCTAATGCAAAGTGACTCAAGCTATTCCTCGCAAGCGTAGCTAAATTGCCGTTATTTGTTAAGCGCATTGAATTCAGCTGTGGATACAGCAGTTGGTTGCATTCAGAAAGCATCTGTACCCTTTTTTAATCTTCCAAAGCAGAGACAACTCTACCTATTTCCCCCACCTCTCCTCCCTCCTGCTAGCTGGGAATTGTCAAGTGACAACCGACCAAATCCTTTTGGACAGGAAGCCTTCATCCTGAGCTCTATATACTTGCAAAGCAGGTCTTGTGGTTGGATCGGGGAGCCCATTAAAAGCATTTTGATGGTATGGAAATTCATCTTCATGAAGCACCCAGGCCCCTAAGCAGCATGCTGTTTAACTGTGGTTACAGATCAGTCATTCACATAGGAGGGCAATAATTGTGCTGACGGCTTGTACAGAAATGGAAGTACATTAAAATAATCCCAGGCCCTCCACCAAGGCACTGTGAGTTAATCTTCTTTAATACAGATCAGCTGTTGTTCTAACACATGACTTTATGCCAGCTCTAGTGACTCCACACTGCCTATTCATTAAGTAACCAGAGCAGAGCCATCTGCATGCACTGTGTTTGGTTACTTTCACTATTGTTCACAGATTCTTATTTGCTTGTCTGTTTTCACTTACTGTAGCTAATCCTCCAGCAGCAGCTATAATTTATTTTCCCATTTAATACAGAACTAGTTAGTGTTTGTTGCGATTTGTTAAGGGGGAGTGGGGTGGAAACATGGCTGGAAATAAATATTGAGTTTAGGGTTTTTTTTATGATAAACTCGCTGATCTGCACAGCAGGCCCTTTGTACAGTAGCAGCCAAAATATGTTGGCGAACACAGAAAGCAACAATCCTTTGAGCGGCCTTTTCAATTGAATGAAGACATGTGAACGTTCAGGACTAATGGCGTTACAGATAAACGATAACTCTTAACTTTGAACTTTTGGGGGACTTTACATCAAGGGGAACGTGGAACAATCAGCCAGTCATAAGGAGGCACCTATCCCATTCCCGGACTTATAAATATACGTTGTGTTAATGTAGGTCTGTCTAACCCCAACCCAAAAGGAAAAATAAACAGATTTCAGAAGCAAAACCACTAAAAGCTATGAACATATACATATTAAATGGCTTTGGAGCATGTGCCTAAACAAATGCTAATTAAAAGTAACCAGTAAATCCTGCCTCAAATATAGCATAGGAGACATGTGTAGCCATATTTATCATGGTGTGCTAAGCATCGAGGTGGGTTACGCCTTACCATTATTTTAGTAATAAATAAGGTACATAGGCCCATCTTTACTAAGTGGTGCTATGCCAGAAAACCTCTTCTGTCGCCAGAAGACAACTTACCGTAGAGCTCATTAGCTGGAATGGGATGTTAGATGTCTTCTGGTGCTGGAAGATGTCCTTTGCCTAATAGCACCAAGTTAATAGTGGCCATATGGTTTCATTCACTAACCCGCACAAGACTGTAGTGAATAGCGCTAACGCTGTTGAGAGAATGAGGCCACTAATCAATTACTAGTTTTTTGCTACATTTGACAAAATGACCCCAAATCACACACTCGCATGCTCAGGACTGAGGAGCTGTGTGTAAGAATATATTACAATACATGTTCAATCCCTCTATATAGCACTAATGCTCTCTGGAGCTTAATTCCTTGCACACCTGCTTCTTCTTAGCCAGATTTTCCTACCTCTCCATTACAAGAATGCAAGGCACATATTAGCCACCAATGTTGCTTATAGAGGCAGTCCAAGCAGAATTAAAAAAAAAATATATATATTTTTGGTTTAATATATGCCAGATTTGATTACCTTTATTGAAAACTAATTACCTAAGATGACAGTCGATTGGTTCTCTGGTGATTGATCAGCAAAATCCTGTTTCCCAGGGTTCACTAAATGGCTGCCTTTCAGTTTCAAATCAATCCTTCAGTCAGTGTAACTCAACAGCTACAATGTATCCTAATATTACTACGGTAACATTATCTAATGTTACAGTTTACAGCTGAAACTGCTGGGAATATTGGTAGCAAATTATCCCAAACAGGAAAGTGTTGCAAAGATATTGCAATGCTGGGGATGTGTGCTAAAGCCTGCTATAGAAATCAAAGGATGATCAGTATATTAAAACTCATTAAAAATTGTATTAAGAGTTGAATTTAAAAAAAAAAGGTAATAAGTATTATCTAATACTACAGAACTGATGTATTTATAAACACACATGTAGGATATTGCTTGGATTGCTCCTTTAATGTGGACGTTACTCTGCGTTATATGTTGGGGCCTTACAAATAAAAGATAAAAGTAATAATAATGTTTCTTTTATTTAAAACTAGAAGCAAAGGGGGGAGGGGGAGGAGGGGATATGATGCCTTTTATTGGACCAGCAAGTAGTTGATATGTAACAAGCTTCCCAACCTCTCAGGGTCCTTCATCGTGTCCTTTCCCCACCCTGAGAGGTTGGAAAGCTTGTAACACATCAACTACTTGTTGGTCCGATAAAAGGTATCATGCCCCTTCCTCCCTCTCCCTCCTGTGTTACTACATGCAAGAAAGGACCAGCACAGTGACCCACCCTTCCTCGCTTTTTTAAAAAGTGTGTCAGCGGTAGTATGTGTACAGTATAAGAGCCCTGTAATCATTTCCCAGCCATCCTTCTTACTGACACCTCTGTCCCCTCAGATTCCGGGCACTTAACCCTTTACGAACCAAAAAGATGTTGTAGCCGGCGCAGCCCTGAGATGCTGAGGAATGTCTGTAAATATTACGCGGTAAAGCAGTGGGGCTTCAGGCTCTTCTGCCGCTGAAAGTCTTAGGAAATCGGGTATTTCAGTGGAAATCAAGCTATGCTTTTAACTCTCTCTTATGATTTCAATGGACAATTACAAGGAGAAAAAATAACCTTCACTTTGTTTGTTCTCCCTAAGACAACGTTATGGGAAGGCCAAGCCCAGTCGTTGTGGACCCAATAGATTTCACCCCCATCCCCCGTGAAACACTGATGTCAATTAACGTTTGGGCAGCTTGTTAAAGATACATTTTTGTTTATGAATCTGTTTAAAGGTGCTTCACAGCTTCCAAATGAGTATTGCGTCTTTAGAATAATTGCAGCTTGCTGTCTTCCGTTCCCCTCGCTTTGCCAGCCGAATCAGCACAGACATGTCAGAAGTGCCTGGGATCTGCCTGGGTACAACCTGGCTTCAACTCTCAGGCCTGGTTTGAAACGTTTTTTTTAGCTATATTAAGTTAGGATAAAGCATTAGAGATGATATAAAGGTATGTGTACATTAAGTGATGCTTTGCTAGTAGACACCTTACTGCCCATCCATATTATAGCTGCTGGAGGAGTAGCTCCGTAAGGTGTCTTGTGGCATAGCACTGCTTAGTAAAAATGGGCTTAAACGTCTTACATGGTTGGGTGCTTTTGCCCGTGTTCCTTTCACTCCGATCTATGCTTTATCTGGTTGTCTGCAGAGAAGAGCTGCTTCCCGCAACAGTCAAAAGCATGAAACAGTTTGATTAGTTTGAGTTTAAGGTTCAGTTGCTTTTTTCTGCCCTGTCTTCACACAGTTTGTATATATTTACAGCTGTGTGCATTTAATGGCTACGTGCCGTATTTTCACAGATGGCCAGTAAAATACTTTTCAGTTTAGTCTGCCTTGCTTCATTTGTCACAGTGCCACTTCTCCCAGCCAATGAGTGCCCACGCCTGGCAGAGAGTGATTATGTGTAAGCACAGCGAGGGTTTGAAAATGATGATTACATTTTATTTTTGGGAATCATAGAAATGTGAAGATATAGGCAGGCAATGTTTGAAGTGTAATAACACCGGCCGGAGAACCACTGACCTCGCCGTGCTTTAAATGAGTGTTTTTTCCCTTTGTGTGGAACATGGTTTAAACCAGGTGGAGGCTACTCCGGTCGTCAAGAGCCACCAACAAGTCAGGTTTTCAGGATATCCCAGCTTCAGCACAGGTGGCTCAATCAGTGGCTATGTTGAAGACTGCACCACCTGTGCTGAAGCAGGGATATCCTAAAAACCTGACCTGTTGGTAGCCCCTGCGCACTGGAGTTGGCTATCCCTGGTTTAAACTATTTCATGAAGAATTACCACCCATTTCTTTAGCATAAATAACTCTAAACAAACTTGTTACACTGTAGAATTTCCGTTTACCAATCTAAAGCATTCACTCACTTAAGACAGTAGATCAATAGTTTATTTACGCACTTTGCCCCCCCCAAAAAAATATATTAAACCCTCCAGCACCAAATGAGTTAAGCACTAGAGCCATGAAGAAAATGTTCCACTTTCAATGGCACATTTACCGTGAGTAAGGGGGGGGGGGGAGGGGTCGGGGGTTGACTTCTGGCAATTAGGGGGTTATTAAGTGCACTTTCCATGAGCAGAGTACTTACAAAATAGCATTAGCAAATAGCACTCTTTGTTAACATCCCGAATCACAGTACACTGTAAGCAAACAATAGTAACAATGCTGTAGAGAGCATATACCATGAGAGATGGAAAACTCTACCTCTCCAACACATGAAGACAGCTTTCACAGTTTTACATTGTACTTTATTTTATTACAATGTCTATTTCAAAGAGATGTCATCCCACCCCTTCACCCCCCCCCCCACTCCCCCACACTCCCCCCCTCCCCCCCCCCCGGCTAGTTGAGCATGAGGGACACAGATACAATCTATACATTGTCTATAGATTTATTTTCTAGAATGCCATCTATTCCCGGTATGTCTTCTGTACCTTCACCATCACTGGGGAGGCCACTGTTCTGTGGTAAGTCTTCTGTACCTTCACCATCACTGGGGAGGCCACTGTTCTGTGGTATGTCTTCTGTACCTTCACCATCACTGGGGAGGCCACTGTTCTGTGGAGATGATTTCTTGAGTGACCGGAAAGAATCCCCTAAGGGAAAATGTAGCGGTGCAAAGGCACCGAAACGCATGGAGGCTGGATCAAGGGTCAAAAATAGATTTATTGGTCTACCGTAGCGATGCAATAAAAATCACCCTCCAGGAGCGGGAGAGACCCCCTAACACAGGCCTGCACAACTCGTAAAGCGAGAAGGGCCGAACTGCTCCAAGGAAAAAAAAATTGGGCCGCACGGGTAAAATCATCATCATCATCATCATCATCCTCATATCTCCCCCAGAACCCCTCACTATCAACCTTTGCGATACTCCCCATCTATCTCTCAGACCCCCATCTCCCCCTCACCCACACACATAATACTCCCTCTCCACATCAAACACACAATACCCCCCTGCACACCACACACATCCCACCCCCCTGCACCTCACATCACTCTCTCCCCTTGCACCTCACATCACTCTCTCCCTTTGCACCTCACATCACTCTCTCCGCTTGCACCTCACATCACTCTCCCCCCTGCACCACACATCACTCTCCCCCCCTGCACCACACATCACTCTCCCCCCCTGCACCTCACACCACTCTCCCCCCCTGCACCTCACACCACTCTCCCCCCCTGCACCTCACACCACTCTCCCCCCTGCACCTCACACCACTCTCCCCCCCTGCACCTCACACCACTCTCCCCCCTGCACCTCACACCACTCTTCCCCCTGCACCTCACACCACTCTCCCCCCTGCACCTCACACCACTCTCCCCCATGCACCTCACACCACTCTCCCCCCTGCACCTCACACCACTCTCCCCCCCTGCACCACACACCACTCTTCCCCCCTGCACCACACACCACTCTCTCCCTTTGCACCTCACATCACTCTCTCCGCTTGCACCTCACATCACTCTCCCCCCCCTGCACCACACATCACTCTCCCCCCCTGCACCTCACATCACTCTCCCCCCCTGCACCTCAGATCACTCTCTCCCCTTGCACCTCACACCACTCTCTCCCCCTGCACCTCCAATCACCCCTGCACCTCCAATCACCCCTGCACCTCACATCACCCCTCCTGCACATCACCTCCCCCCTCCTGCACATCACATCCCCTGCACCTCACCCCCCTGCACCTCCAATCACCCCCCTGCACCTCCAATCACCCCCCTGCACCTCAAATCACACGCCTGCACCTCCAATCACCCCTGCACCTCACCTCCCCCCTCCTGCACATCACATCACATCCCCTGCACCTCACCCCCTGCACCTCACCTCCCCCCTCCTGCACATCACATCCCCTGCACCTCACCCCCTGCACCTCCTATCATCCCCTGCACCTCACATCACCCCTGCACATCACCCCTGCACCTCACATCACCCCTGCACCTCACATCACCCCTGCACCTCACATCACCCCTGCACCTCACATCACTCCTCCTGCACATCACCCCCCCTCCTGCACATCACCCCCCCTCCTGCACATCACATCCCCTGCACCTCACATCACCCCTGCACCTCACATCACCCCTGAACCTCACATCACTCCTCCTGCACATCACCCCCCCTCCTGCACATCACCCCCCCTCCTGCACATCACATCCCCTGCACCTCAACCCCCTGCACCTCCAATCACCCCTGCACCTCACCCCCTGCACCTCACATCACCCCTCCTGCACATCACCCCCCCTCCTGCACATCACATCCCCTGCACCTCACCCCCCTGCACCTCCAATCACCCCCTGCACCTCCAATCACCCCCCTGCACCTCCAATCACCCCCCTGCACCTCCAATCAACTCCTGCACCTCCAATCACCCCCCTGCACCTCCAATCACCCTGCACCTCCAATCACCCCTGCACCTCACCCCCTGCACCTCACCCCCTGCACCTCACATCACTCCTCCTGCACATCACCCCCCCCCCTCCTGCACATCACATCCCCTGCACCTCACCCCCCTGCACCTCCAATCACCCCCTGCACCTCCAATCACCCCCTGCACCTCCAATCACCCCCCTGCACCTCCAATCACCCCCCTGCACCTCCAATCACCCCCCTGCACCTCCAATCACCCCCCTGCACCTCCAATCACCCCTGCACCTCCAATCACCCCTGCACCTCACCCCCTGCACCTCACATCACCCCTCCTGTACATCACCCCCCCTCTCCTGCACATCACATCCCCTGCACCTCCAATCACCCCCCTGAACCTCCAATCACCCCTGCACCTCACCCCCTGCACCTCACATCACCCCCCTGCACCTCACCTCAATGCACCTCACCTCACCTCACCCCCCTGCACATATCCAAGTTCGGATCAGGGGGGGGAGCGGCCGCAGAAGAGCTCAGCTGGCTGTGACTTCCCCCTCCGTCCCACGTTGCGAGCGGGGGGGTGGGGGTGGTGGGAGGGAGCAAGGAGCGGGAGCGGGCCCTGCGGATGCGCGCCGGGACCGCGGGGAATCGCCGCCATTTTGTTTTTTTCAAAGTTTTTTTTTTTTTCAAAGTTTTTTTTTTTTTCAAAGTTTTTTTTTTTTTTTTTTTTAAATCTCATCGAGGGCCACACAGAGAGGCCAGGCGGGCCGCATGCGGCCCGCGGGCCGTGTGTTGTGCAGCCCTGCCCTAACACGTTCCACGTGATTGCGCTTCGTCAGAAATTTCTTGAGTGAAAAGATTGCAGCGAACGTAGTCAGAATTCAAATGAATATGGACAAGTTTGTCTTTGGGGATTGAGAAATGGGCTCCGGTCTCAAGGCATTGTCATGAAAACGCACCAGAATGGGAAGAAATCCCAAGAGTGTCTTTAATATAATGTGCACATAAAAAATGTTGTAACACACCCTTCAGTTTATCTAATGAATGAAGTAAAACATACCGCTTAATCAAACGAATAAAATATATTAAACTAAACAAATGAAGGGTGGAGGAGGATTAAAGGAGGCTGTACTGGTCTACCAGGTGTAGTCGGATTATTGCTAGTCAATCAGCTAGAGTAACACAGATAGCATTCGGTTACTGTGTGTGTAGGTACTGTTAGTAAAGCCAGACCCATATACAGTGTTAAATAACACCTGGCAGCCTAGTGGTTAATTGTATCCCAACTAGGTAAACATAGAACGAATCAGCGAATCAGCTCCCAAGCCTGGGACCGGCGTGATGTAAAGAGCTTGAGTGCTCAGGACCCTGCAGATCCGATGTATCAAATTGTTGCACCGCAGAAGTGCAACGCTAGCGTTCGTGTGATTACACCACAGTCAAGTACTATCAATTTAAATTCAAACCGACGCTGCATACAACTAGTAAAGAACGCTGCAATGGAGACACAGCAGTACTGTATGCTAGCAGGCAGACCTGTGTCTCACTAGCGTAACGCCTACCTACTCTCTTACTTATCCCGAGCAGTCTTTCCTTTCCATTTACTTGTCATTGTCATCAAAATATTTATTTATATGATCATAAAATGCTGTTGCTTTATTATTATTATAATATTTATTTGGAAACTTGTAGTTCTGCACATATTATTAAGTCCTCTCTTTATTTCCACTGAATATTCCCCCCAAAGCTTGATGTGATACCTCATTGCCTGACGCAGTTAAGGCGGTAACACAGTACACAATGAGGCTGCCCATGGCTCTGACTGGGGCACTTACATGCGTAACCCCTTTCTTTGCTTTGGCACCTTTACACGGCTTTGTTGACCCTCCGAAGAGAACAGGATAAAACAGGAAAAAAAAGGGAGTATAGCCAATCTTAAAACAAAACAATAGTGTATGAATGAAATGGTGACACTCGCTCTTTGTAAAAGTGACTCTGTGTCAAAGGTTGAGTATCACAAGGTTGTCCTAATAAAGTCCTCTGGAAGCCCTACAAACAGCCTCAGAATTTGCGTCTTTTAATAATGTATCTTGATGTTGTAGGAGGATTATTGTTCTTTATCCAGTGAAGATTTCAGATATGATTACGAGATGGTGTTTAACACACTTTTCCTTTATTCATTCCAATGCAATAAAGAAACAACTGATTAATCATTATAAAATCAAAATATTCTTTCATCTTCTCTGGTGGTCCATGTTCTGCGGTGCCTTTTATTGGTATAATAGAAAACTATAAAACGCGCCACCAGGAAGGCTTCAATGCTAACGCCGCCAACATTTACAATGTGTTTTATTTCACTTTTTCTGCTGACGGTTTTTTTTTTTTTCTTCCCATGAAAGCTTATGTACGTTATATATATATTTGTGATCTTTGTTCATTTTTAATTTGACAGTCCCTTCTTCGCCACCAAAAATCAATGCTTATAAAAATATTTTTTATATTTTACTCCCTTTTTTATGAACTTATTGAAAATGCTAATATACTTTCCTTGATAAATCTCTTGGCCTTTTTGGTACAATACAAGACTCGGATCATGATGTAATATTTTTCTGACAGTGACAATTTTAGTGGAAAACTCGGTTCATTGAAATACTGCTTAATATTTAGCTGTTATTAAAAATCCGACACGTTTTGATTTACAGTTTTGAAAAGTCTAATCCTGGGAGGTGGCTCCCCATTATGTCACGTATACGTTTGGACCAAAATACTAAAGACCCATTCATAACATTTTTGTATTGTGAGTCACATCAGCATACGAGACCACAACCAAATAAAATCGTGATCCCCCCACACACCTCTACGATCTGCTAAAACTCTCTCCACACAACTAAGAAACATATTGTCAACATTGTGGAATTTTACCATTTTAGCAATATAGCAACAAAATAATAAAATGTAATTTATTGTGCAATTTATTCCCACTTTGGTAGAAGGAAGCCATATGCTATAAACATGTCGTTATAGGGTGGACACATTTCTTTAAGTGCTATGACTGTATAATGAAGTCTCCTTATCATTCAAAATCAAAACATTACCCCGGGCCATCTACTTTCTCCTTTAAAGATGTTCCAAATATTAATTTCTTATTTGAATTTGATTCAATAAAGCATTACAGAGTAACATAAATATATTACTTAATACCCTTTTTTTCATTTGGTACAGACTTGGGGATTCTTAATTTACAGGATACAGCTGACTTTGATAAACATTGAGTAGACGCACCAGAAAGCCCATAGGGTTGCTGCCTAAAAATCCAGCTTTTGTCAGTGTGAGTTTGTATTGCTTAACACGAGACCCACAGTTTAATATCATTTTCCATAATGGAATATGTCTGGTTCTCACTAATACGGAATATTGAGTAGGTGATTAGCACACATCTCGATTCCGGGGGATTAGTATAACAGCACATTGAGGTTGTTACACAGTAGTGGGTGAAGGTTTACCCACTCAGTTGACTTTCTGTATGAAATGACATCAGGAAAGCTGCACTTGTTCCACTGAGCCAGCTATTGTAGCATCTGGCTGCTGGTGTAATTTATTATGCACTTATAACTACTGCAGCATTCAATAGCAGTGGGAGTTTTAACTACTTTTAACTGGCTAACAGATTAGGATAACCATGATTAATGGGTTATCTTCATGTGTGAATTTGAAACCATTGAGCATGCCAATTAGGAGGCACTAAACTCATTTTATAGGCTGAGGGAGGACTGACTTTATCAGCCTGATGTAGTTAATTTGTACGGGAAAATGTGAGCCTATGCGGTCTTGTCTAAAGATGAGTTGACTGTACATTTGTACCTGGATCCCTCTGATTAGCAGGCACATGAGATTGTCTGGTAATGCACAGACTGCTGTCTCCGTGGGTGACACTCGTACTGGTTGTCAGACAAAGTGTTAGGGGCCAGTTACACCGGTATCAACTTTAAACCATTCTGTTTAGCGCAATACCTGTC
Organism: Ascaphus truei; assembly: GCF_040206685.1. Taxonomy (NCBI): domain Eukaryota; kingdom Metazoa; phylum Chordata; class Amphibia; order Anura; family Ascaphidae; genus Ascaphus; species Ascaphus truei. The sequence goes on from NC_134487.1 coordinate 300,520,451, forward strand.
ATGTTACGAAGGCACATCTATAATGCGAGATATATACGATGTACTATGAACCCTCTGATAATTCTTCCATTACTCTCAAGTTGCAATATTTCTTTATTGTGTTACTTGAAGAGAGGATGTTAGAGGATGTACAAGAATAAACACTCACGAGTATGTTTCATTGACACAGGTTTCTTTTCTTATGCTAATGTTATTTTGCTCAGTGCTGATACAAAATGTCTTCGTATAATTCAGAGGTTCTTACTCTTATGTTTGACTGTCACAATTAAGTAGCCCTAAGTATTTGTACAATGACTCGCTCCCTTCATTTGAAATAAAGGATCAGGTAAGGCAGGGGAGGCCAAGGCAGACCTAAAGAGTCCACAACAGGTCAGCGGTTTTAGGATATCCCTGCTTCAGCACAGGTGGTTCAATCAGTCTCTGATTCAGCACAGGTGGTGCAGTCTTCGACTGAGCCACCTGTGCTGAACCAGGGACATCCGGAAAACCTGGCCTGTTTCGGGTTCTTGAGGAGTGGAGTTGTGACCCCCCTGTTCTACTGGAACGTGTCTATTTCTGTCCCGAGCTTTGAAATGAAAAGCTTGGTAATAATGGTTTTTCAGAAGATAGATCGATGAGAAGTATATCCTAATCGATGTGATTAATTATGCTGCAGAATATATACACCCGAGAGAAAAAATATTATATGCGCCGATCAGGCCGTTTTGGACCGAAATTCCCCATTTAAAGGCAACAGGCCAATCGTCCGCTCTGGCGGATAAAAAATAAGCCCCTTAACGTTGGGCTTTTTCTTTCTTTGCAGGACAAAGCCGCACTGGAAAGCCTAACTCAGCAGCTCGCAGTAAAGCAAAATGATGATGGGAAATTTAACCATGCTATGATGGACTTCAACCTGAGTGGAGATTCTGATGGTCAGTGGGACCTCTTCTCTCGCTAGGTCACCCTGCTGTTTAGAATACCACAAATAGGAAATGCCCGGGCTTTATCTCTTCTTGGTATTTGCAGTATTACTGCCTAGCAATGCTTTGGGACGAGTATTTTTGATGATGGATACAAAGCTTGCGAGTACTTGAGCAGGGCTCCTAGCTACTACCAGACTTTGTGTTTGCATTTCACGTGGGTGTTCAGTTACACGCCGCAATAAACGCAATACTAGTTATATCAATTAGCATTCTTAGAACCATATACATTATATATAGCTATGACAAAGGGAATGAATTAGTCAAGAGTTGTACATAATAAATGTAACTCGCACAAATGTATAACCTGAAGTAAAGGTGATTACACACGTTCACACTTGTTTTAAATGCATTTCTTCTTCGCATGTTGGATACCTCAATATAGAAACCGCCACAGACTTGTAAACAGGAGGATTTGCAGATTTCTTATAAGATTTAAAATGAATCATGGGTTGAATGGGACCATTACAGTATATTGTTTTATTTTTAATATATATATATATATATGTATATATTTCCATAGGAAGTGCCGGAGTTTCCGAATCCAGAATTTATCGGGAATCCAGAGGACGCGGAACCAGCGAGCCCCACATTAAGCGCCCCATGAATGCCTTCATGGTATGGGCTAAAGACGAACGGAGGAAAATCCTGCAGGCCTTTCCTGACATGCACAACTCAAACATCAGCAAAATTTTAGGTACGGGAGCCACAGCGCTCATTCAATACTTTGTTTGTGAAATGGATAAGTAACATAGTGACGTTTTGATATATAATAACTAATCCTTTCAGCTGTTTTTCTTGTCCCGTTTTTAAATGAATGTAATTGTAAACTTGTGTATTACCTAGATTCTGGTAATTTACATGTATAATACATTGCTCAGATGAAAGGTGTCAGAAGCAGAAAATATTGCTTCGTATTGCATTCATGATCTAAGTTAGTGACATAAACGGCCATTGGGTGAAGGTTTGTCGATCACTGATATCTATATGATAAAGTGTACTTGTGAATGTGAACACTAACCTCTCCCATGAAGCACTTTTTCATTTGACAATACCCGAAGATCTGGTTTTAATAAGCCATTCCACTGAAATTATCAACATAAGGAATCGCCTTTTACTGTTTGGCCCCAAATCAGGAGTATTTTGGGACATCTTTTTTTCATTAGATGTACAGTAGTTGAAATAAAATGTGCAAATTCATTACAGATCTCCCAGAAACGACAAACAATGTATTTCTATCCAAGCTCACGTCTGCTTTGCCATCAGAAAGGAAAGAGACTTAAAGGAAGTAATAAGTAATACGTTCCCATCCTGTCAGAAAGCCCACAAAGGTTTCCTTTTAACTGTAGTGAGGTTTTTGAAGTCCGTTGAATGACTTACAGCTCAAAGATCAAGCAGAAATGTTCATGTCTGTTGCACTTCATTCATTCTGCCCGTTTGTCTCATTGCCACAAATGACAGTGTCACTACGCCTATATTGTAGATGCACAGAGCTATTCAATGAGCTGGACAAGGAGATACCCACAGGCATTCAATACAATAATAATTCATGATAATATTTTCTTTCTTTTAAGGGGTTAACACTGTACATTGGGGCTTATTCTAGTAGTTCCAAAGGTGTCCGTGCCAAAGCGTGCGGCATGAAATGTGGAAAAAAAACCTATTCTCTATTCCGAATCGCATTTTGTAAACCGCATCTTTAAAAAGTGACAACGCGCACGGTTTAGCAAGAAAAACGCCTGGATTGCGCGTGCCTTAGAAGGGGAATGTAGAATGTCAGAGTTTAGGGGAGCAGTGGATGTCCAATATGTGGGAGAGAGGAAAACAAGAAGAACCAATGGTCGCAATATCGTCCCACTAGGCATGTGGTCTGCGAATTCGCCTGAAGTGTTTACTCGCCTGTAATTGGAGTAAATAAGCATGTCCCATACTGTGACACACTGGGGGGTTAATCTGTGAATTGCAATCAATATCGGGGGACAGCGGAGAAAAACGTAATAATGCAGATAGTATAATCAAACTTTATCTGGACAAATGTAAAAAATAATGCGCACTCACGTAGTATAAAACCTTTCTTGCGTAGAAAATCCCCAAAGTGACAGTCTCGCCGCGATCTCACCGCCTCCACTGCGGTCCGGCGTCCCACATGACCGCGATCAGCACTTCCAGTTTTGGTCATCCGGGAAACACAGACGCGTCTCCTCAGTTCTCCCTGCAGAAGGGGAATGGCCTGAGGTGGTGCTAACTCCATCTCCGGTCTGATTTATGGGTTTTGCTATCTCGACCAAACCCATATGTCAGGTTCTGGATATAGGAGGTGGCGTGGAAAAAAAACCTGGGCGTTTTTAGAAGCAGCTTGCATAACGGAGCAGTGAGAATCGCAGTTGTCATAAAAAATGCGAGTTTGCGGTTTTTGACAAACCGGTTGGATTGCCAGCACCGGATTGAAACCACTGGGACAGAAAGCCTTTTCTACACGGTTTGGACATGCGATAAGGATTTACAGAATAGCAAAGCATACTAATCCGATCGGAAAGGGGCTCTTTGACACGGATTGTCACACTTCGGCGCTACGAGAATAGGCTCCATGTGTTCCGGAGAGGATTGTTCGGGGAACGGATCTAATCTACAGAATATGTTTGCTGTCAGAAGCACTGGGAGATTAAGTGATTTTGAAATCAAACTATATTTACCTGCTTCAAAAGCAGTGATCAATTGGTCACTCCATCTCCCTGGCTAATCTGAGAACAATACAGCGTGTCAGGTTATTGTCTTATGGAAATGTATTTATAAAGTAGTCATTTGTTTCTAAAAGAAGATAATGGGGAAGGGCAGGGTTGCAGAACTGTCTGAGACGTGTGAATGTGCGCACAACGTGGTCCTTTTATTTGCTGCATGCGGTACGGTACGTTGGTGGGTCTGTGTCACTTTTTTACCCCCCAGAACTTATTTAATTAATGTGTGGTTAAAGCCTATCCCAGATTCAAATTGCAAAGCCAGTATAACCAGCCTGACACTGCAGAGTATGTCTGTGATAGCTGTCTGTGAGTAGGTTTACTGCCTTTGCACTTCTTTCATCCAGGCTGTGCTGAAAAGCTCTGTAATGCGACAGGCATAAGCTTATAGGGGTCCATATTAAAATGAATTGGAAGCAAAAGGTGACACTGCGTGCTCATTTGCATGTCATTACCCAGAATCCCTGGCTGCAGTGGAAGCAGAGCCGGCATGAAACTTAGTGGGGCGCAGTGCCGGGGGAGAGGGCGGGGCTTCTTACCTGCTGCGGCATCTCCACCTGCTCCTCATCTCCGCGACGTCATGGCGTCATAGGACGTCGCGACATCACGCTGTCACAACAGATATTCAGAGCATGTTCTTCTTCTTTGCTCCCTTCTCAGGTTCCCGCTGGAAAGCCATGACAAATCTAGAGAAACAGCCGTATTACGAGGAGCAAGCTCGTCTCAGCAAACAGCACCTGGAAAAGTATCCGGACTACAAGTACAAGCCACGGCCCAAGCGCACCTGCTTAGTAGATGGCAAGAAGCTGAGGATCGGCGAATACAAGGCAATTATGCGCAGCAGGCGGCAGGAGATGAGGCAGTATTTCAATGTTGGGTATGTCTTTCTTAAACATGTATTTTAAAGCAGAAAAACATATGAAATCTTATGTTTTTTTGTTTTTTTGTTTTTTAAATAAGTCAGTTCTGTAGTATTAGATAATAGTGATTGTTTTTGGTCGTTGTTTTTATTCAACTTTTAATGCCATTTTTTAATTGAGTTTTAAAGCATCCTTTGATTTCTATAGCAAGTTTTATTAATCTACCTCCCCAGCAGTGCAAGATCTTTGCAACACTTTCCTGTTAGGGATAATTTGATGCAAATGTTCCCAGCCGCCTCAGCTGTAAACTGTAACAATAGATAATGTTGCCTTGGTAATAAAAGAATACATTGTAGCTGCTGAGTTACACTGACTGAAGCAGCCATTATGTTAAGCACACAATCAGGATTTTGACAGATTGATAATTGAAACAAAATTCAGTGTGTTAAAGAGACAATCCAAGCGGATCTTTAAAAAACAAAGGGGGGGGGTTTAATGTATGCAACATTTGATTACCTTTATTGAAAACTAATTACCTAAGCTGCCGATTTGTTCTCCTGTGATCGATCAGCAAAGATCCTGCTTCCCAGGGTTCACTAAATGGCTGCTTCAGTCAGTGTAACTCAGCAGCTACAATGTATCCTTATAGTACTAAGGTAACATTATCTATTGTTACAGTTTGCAGCTCAAACTACTTGGAATAATGGCAAGAAATTATCACAAACAGTAAAGTACTACAAAGATCATGCTCAGCATAGTAACACACATAACAAATTGCATTACGAGTTGAATAAAATAAAAATGCAGTATTATGTAATAGTACAGAACTGATTTATTTGAAAAACCATACATAGGATATTGCATGGATTGGTCCTTTAAGAACCTTATGCAATATGTTGTTAAAAGAGTAGTCTGACATATATAATAACTGCTGCCATTTAATGGCCCGCGAAACCAACGTGATGAAGGGCTTAAGGAGATCATTTTACTCCTGTGCCTATAAATCCAGAAGCCTGAACTCTTGTTGAATTAGAGAATGAATAATCTTTTGATATAAATGTCTGGGGCTCAGTGGTTTTAGGTGACGCTAAAGAGAAGAATCGGAATAAAATGATGATCAGTACTTTAAAGTACAAATGAAACGATTGTTTTTACTCTTCAGTAAGAATAGTGCTCTGAAAGACAGTTCATTCTTGTGCATTAGTGCCAAACTATTACGTGTATGATTAGCCACCTTTGGCCTGGAGTGCAAGATATTGGAGATGTGCAATGCTCTGCCATGGCCCCAAAAGAAGTAGACGTGTTTCAATACAATGCCATCTGTATAAAAGCTAGTTTATTGTAATTAGTATGTTTGGTGTATAGATCTTGGCCAGTGGAAAGATGAATATGTTTTCTCTGTTATGCTACTGTACTTGCAGGCAACAAGCACAGATTCCAATCACCACCGCAGGCGTCGTGTACCCAGGAGCCATTGCCATGGCTGGAATGCCATCCCCACATCTGCCGTCGGAGCATTCAAGCGTGTCCAGCAGCCCTGAGCCGGGGATGCCCGTCATCCAGAGCACTTATGGCATCAAAGGAGAGGAGCCACACATCAAGGAGGAAATGCAGGCCGATGATATCAATGGTGAAATATACGACGAGTTTGATGATGACGACCCAGATGTGGATTTTGGCAGTGACAGTGAACATCACAGTGCAGGACAAGTCAACTGATCTGGGTCAACATTGTGAACTTAATGGACTTACTAAGCCCACCCTGGTTCATCCTTACCAGTGGCCAAGCACATGACCCTTCTCATACACTGACTGTTAGTTTAACTGATATTCAAAACTAGTTGGGACATCGACAGACAAATAGACTTCAGCCTGCATCAACCGGCTGGAAAAGAAACACACAACAATCAAATCTCCACCAAAAGAATAAAATAAGCTATGGGTAACATTAATGCCAGTAATTCAGATGCTATATCAAAGCACTGAAGTCTTACCCTTCAACGTTTTTTTTTTTTTCAAAAACAAAACAAAAAAACTTTATGGCTGTTTGTTCTACAATGTTCTAGAAATTCTCACTCAGGTACACAGTGCCAACAAGTGGCTTGTGAATGTGTTTTGTTGTTTTGTGCTACAGTTTAAAGAGGAATAAGATTTTTTTGGTAACGCACCTGACAAATAGATTCCCCCGTTGCAGGCCTCCTCCTTTCTTTACCTTTACATATACGGTGCGGATCCCAGGGGGAACTGCTGTTAGTGGACACCTAATTTTTTTTTCCCCCTCTGGCAAGCAATTAATTCCTTCACGACGGACGTCTCTTCATCTATTGCACACCATTCTGCATCTTTTAGCAAGTGCCAAATTTGTACTGATGTGTTGAATTCGTTCATTCAGTTAAACTTTTTTTTAAATTTCTTTTCTGGTCTGTCTTAAGTTAGGACAGTGTTATGTCTTAGACAATCTCTGAAATACTGAAATACCAGCAGCTGGTGAGAGTTGACTATTTTTTTTTAATGGAAACTGTAGATGCAGTTCTCAGGTGAAGGAGAGACATACGAAACTAGAGAGAACCATATTTTATGACTTGGAGTTGTGTGTGTGTGTGTGTGTGTGTGTGTCTGTGAGCGTGTTATGGTACTAATAAAATGTTGGACCATGCTAAGCAAAACCATGTTTTGGGATGAAATCCCACATCCTATATTTGTTACCAGTCTGAGAAGCCTTTAATTCCTATTTGCACTTCAAATATTTAGACAATATAATAGACACAAACATAAGCACCAGTCGGTCCAAAAAAGTGTTTTGGAAAAAATACAAGGAAATCTAAAGACTCTGTTTTTAATAGTTCTTAAGAATACGATGATAATTTGGTTCTGGCTCAGCTGGATGAAGGATCATCCTTTTATTTATATTTCAGTGGAATACCTTTGCGTTCCAATCATGGGGCAAGATAGGAGGAGACTGGAAACAGCTGACATCTTTTCAATTTCCCCCCCCAAGGCCTATGGAAAGAATAAAAGTACTTGTTACATCAACAGAAAATAGCACTAGCGTGGGGAAGAGAGATATTTTAATTTGTGTTAAGACATTGTTCGTGCCAAGCCTTAAATAATTAGTAAGGAAGAAATGAATATGCATAGTGTCAAAGCTTCAGCTTGAATGCAAGCTGCAGCCAGGAAGAAAGGACCCACAAATTATTACATTTTCCAACTGAGAAAAAAGAAACAAGGTTAAAAAAAACCCGTTACTTTTAAAAAGTAAAAAAAAAAGACGATGCCCTTTCTAGAACCAGAGTTTGGGAAACATTACTCGTTTTTAGCATTCTACGGGGTAAAACACAGTTATCCCACACACAGTGCTAGTGTGTATAAATTACCATCTAGATCAGGGTGGCCAACTCCAGTTCTCATGGACCACCAACATACCACGTTTTCAGGATATCCCTGCTTCAGCACAGGTGGCTCAATCAGAGGCTCAGTGGAAGCCACCTGTGCTGAAGCAGAGATCCTGAAAGCCTGACCTGTTGGTGGCCCTTGAGAACTGAAGTTGGCCAGCCATGATCTAGACTATATTGTCTCATAGTGCAAGAAACAGGAGTCGTGAAGTGAGACAAACAAGTGTCACTTATATATTCATTCTTCGCTGACTTTTTAGTCAGTGTTTGTCAGATCGCGCATGATAAACACCCAATAAGACAAACTTCTTCTTTTACAACTCCATGTGGGACAGGCGCACACGTCTGTCACTCCCCATAGGTTGGGAAAAGATTGCTGTTTCACTGGAGCTGGCCGTGTGACGGACCTAGCTAACAGATTTGCCAGCGGATAAAGGAACCACAAACTTGGTTTTCTCAATTTGGCCTTAAAAGATTTGTCAGTATCCACTAATGAAACATTGTTGCCTGCTGTTGTGAAGGTCCTTCATTGAGTAATGGGAAACAAATAATGCAAGTTCAATGTATAACAATATACATTACTACAAGGTTCTAAATGGACAGGTGGGATGGTTGACACGTTCACTCCCTTACACCTCTTTTAGTTTGCTTTTACCGGCTCATTTAAGAATGAAACGTATTGTTCTCTCTGAACGACTCACTCTGGGGCTCTGCTTGGAGTAGCTGATCTTATTCTGCATGTCAGATATATATTTTTTTGTTTCTGTTTGTATTTGATGACTGTATTTTTCAGTTGAACTGCCTCTTATTGTTAGTGTTGTAATGATAATTATAATAATAATAATGATGGTCAGCTGTTCCCAGATTAGTAAATTATGTATAATTTATTTTATTTCCTTTTTCTACTTTATTTTATTCTGTTATGATTTGGCAGTGCAGCAAAAATAGCTGTATAGATATATATTAAAAAAAAAAAACTTTTTAAGCTTTTTACCTTTCTTAACCCCAACTATAATCCATGTTCTAATTTTGAACCCCAATTGATGTCAGATTTTGATGCAAACGGAAAATCGCTTTCAAAATCTTAATTAGGTTCTATGCTCTATGCCTTGTTTTACTTATTTAATTGCAGCATTTGTCAGGAACACTTTTTTTAAGCACTCTGTTTGGACAAAGAAAGACAATTGTTTTTATAACATTATTCATATGTACAATGTGAAAACAGCATTTTTAGACTTTTTTTCATTTGTTCCCTGTTTTCGTGAACAAATTAGGTCTGACTCATGTGGGTTTGTCTCACATTTGCTGGATGCTTGATTACCACCATGTTAAATGTGTTCTGTTTAAATATGTGACTTTGGGCTACAAAAATACTTTGTTTACGCTCCAGGTAGGTGCCACCAAGTCAGGTGTAGTGGATGCCAACCTAAACACACAACACTAGATATTTTTTCTATTGGGCGACAGATCACTTCTTGGCTATGCTACATGTTCCATATTTTCCTTGGCTCAATTTTTTAACGTATTGCCAAAAGCTAATTTTATTGCGAGAGACTGCCAGGAAGACTGGTACATCAACCGTTTTAACCCCAATCATTTATTTTGCTTCTGCTTTTTCTAAAAAGACAACTTAACCATGTCTGTCCGCTAAGCTATGTTTTCTGCCTCACGGAGCCACTTAACTGAAGCAAGAGGTATTGACGTTGTATGGTGCATCTTCGTTAATTTTGTACAAGTTGCCTCTGATGCTCCTCCGACTCCCCGTAACAGCACTATTGTGCGTCAGGAGAATGCATTTGTTCATCACAAAGTGTGTGATGTCACACCCAAAGCATTGGGGAAAACCGTGTGTAACGAATTCCATTTACCTCCAGTAAATCAGAAACGTTATGTATAGAAAACTGGGCTCTTGAAACGTGAAACAACTAAAATTTGTCTTCTAATTTCTGTCCATTCTGCAGACACTGTAGTGAGAAATGTAATTGGCTATCCATCTACAATGTGAATTACGATAGCACTCTATCATTAAACATAACACTTGTGCATGGCCAAGGAAATATGCAGTGGTGGCACTTTATAATGTAGTAAAATATAGTACCTTTTTTGCAGCCATTTCTTGTTATTTTCTTACTACTGTACCTTGCTGGTCACTGTCAATGCAACGTATTATAACTTCTTAATAACTGCCTGGTGCGCTGAATTATTATTTCTTTTGAACCTGTTATTTTGTGTGCTTAGTCTAAGCCAGGGGTGGGCAATTCCAGTCCTCAAGGGCCACCAACTGGTCTGGTGTTCAAGATATCCCTGCTTCAGCACAGGTGGCTTGGTCTTTGACTGAGCCACTGATTGAGCCACCTGTGCTGAAGCAGTGATATCCTAAGCACCTGACCCGTAGGTGGCCCTTGAGGACTGGAGTTGCCCACCCCTGGTCTAAGCTTATCGGAGCCCTCCCTATGTGTCCCGTTTAAAGATTATTTGACTGTATTTGTAAATCCACACCTGTTATCGGAGCTAAGTTCTCGACCATTAGTTGTCTGAATGTTTTCCCCAAGTCTGTATATGAGAGCAAATATATCAGATGTTGACTATGAATCTTATTTGTACTCAAGTAAAAACTCTCTAGCAAAGATGCACAGCCTCCATGTCAGAAACGGTACAGATATTCCCACACGCTGATCAACAGGCTCCAACACCAAAGGGAAACATTTCAAATGAGTGCAGCACCCAAAAGGAAAACCAGATACTGAACAATAAAATAGCTTTAATTCTATCTACAAAAATATTAGGCAATGACAACAATAGTCCTACATGTAAAATATCCCTTTGCATGTCAAATTGTAGCTGGCCACCTAGTAATTATAGTTTATCTTCCTATGCTGCTGTTTTATCTGCATTACCTTATCTCTGTCTTTAAAGTTTCATTTTTGGCATTGTTAAAGCTCACACCTGGTTACCTGCCCGACTATCTAAGCAAACATTGGGAATTATTTTGGAACTTCAGTATACTGTATGTGTATTTCAGAATTGTTTTTCAATAGCTGGAGAAAAAAAAAAGTGCAGTTGGGTGTTCTACATTTTGGTTGCAGTGTTACATAGTATTTTTATCCACTTATTCGCTGGGGGGGGGGGGGGGGCGGGGGGAAGGTTTGTGGGTAGAAGAAAAACAGAATAAAGACAATCAAATGCCTGGAGCTCAAAACAAAGTATGTGCAACTTACCATCTCACTTGAAATTTAATTAAAAAAAATAAGAAATAATTATGTAAATATAACATAGAGTAATAGATTTATATTTTGGTCATAACACATAGTGTAATATAAGTTGTATATTTTCATGTTTTTTTTGTTTATCAGTCATGCCACAATAATAAATAAAAAATAAACAGGAGCTGATGTACTCTTTAAAAAGAGTGGATTTCCACCGTCCTGTTTACTGCATTCCCCTTTTTCAGTATTATTGCCCTGCAAGGCACCAATAAAACAGCAAATGTGTTCTTTACCTGTCCTGTGTTTCTTTTCCCATGACTTTGCACATGTAACAACAATAGTATTGTGTCTTTTGTAAATAGAAATCGTATTTTGAGCCATATTTACTAAGCATTAGGACTCCATACAACACCTTTCAGGGCAGCTTGCGAAATCTCTACAGCCCAGTAGAGGTGACAACGGTGTAAGATGTCTTAGCGAATAGCACTTCTTTGTAAATATGGGTGTTCAGCTTTAAAGCTGCTCAGTACAAACCTTGTCGGCAGCATTAACATATCAGATGAGTGTCTCCAAAAATCAAGTTTCGGCAACATTTCTCCACAAGCTGGATATGCTCATTTAGAGGGAGAAGCGTTACTGAAGGGCCATTGCTCTGAAACTGGAGGTTGGGTCAATCGCAGAACAATCGCACTCATTGTGTGCAGCTGTCCTCTGCGGTAAACCAATATAATGAACATTACTAGTTATGTTGTGTGAAAAATACAGACATATCAACAATATAGAATATATACTACAATGCAAAGCTGAATATGTGCTCTCTTAAAGGTTTCTCCCTGCGATCATCTTCTTGGTCAGCGGTTCCCCGCCTTTTTTTTTTTTACACTGCACTCCCTTGTAGAATACATTTGTTCTGCGAGCCCCTAATGAATAAATCTTATTGCTCTGTGAGCGATCCCAGGCAGTATGGTGTCCTGAGCTCGTGGCGGTAACACATGCTTAATAAGGCCCCAAACTGCCCTCAGTGTGTGCAGGCATCATGGGGGGAATAGCTGTCACTCACTGCGGGAGCTTCCAAAATCACGCCCCACAATGCCTTGCCGCTGTTGATGCAAAGGATTGTGGGGACCGACTTTGCAAGCTCCTGCTGTTCTTAACAGCTAACACTAAACTGCAGTGTGCGACCTTACTAAATGTGCAATCCCCACACAGGCTCAGAAACCCCACATATTACCGGGGATCCACCATTGCATATTTTGGGAGGCAAATCCCTTGGGCACATTGCACGAAACCCTAGGTGTTCCCGAACCCCCCTGCTGGGAATCGCTGTTCCAGGTTATTCATGAAATGTGACTATCCCAAGTAGAATTCGACATTTAACTGAAGTACATACTGCCCAGTAAATACACTGTACAACACTTATTCCTTGATTACCTCTAGTAGCTTCTCCTTGGGAAACGAGAGCATCTACAATGAATACAATTATTTTAGACAGACAAAAAGAAAAACAAATCCTGAGTATGCCTGTGACTTCGACCGTTGATGAAAATAATACTGCACCTTGTATTGTCACTTGGAAGTGTCACGGCTCAAAAACACCCGACGCGCGTTTTGTTTCCGTTTAGAATATGTTTTTATATTTGACATTATGTATGAGGCATCGAATACAAAAAAAAGCAGCTGTATTGCTGAAGAAAAGCAAAGATGAATAATATGAGTTATGATGAATTGCTTTGATTTTGTGAACACACGAAATCATTTGGACGTTGTTAGCAGGTGTTCTGACGGAGCTTTCTGCCATTCACAGAAATAAATATATAAAACACAGCAGCCATTGCTGAGGAAGGTGATGCTACAGCTGCTACGTTTTCTGAAGAAAAAAAACAAGTATTACTAAATGTGAGAGTAGCTGCAGCATGGCATATTATATTGCTAGTGGTACTAGTGAAGACATATCCTTATTACACTACTACGTGGCTAAGGAAAAGAGAGCGGGGGGATACAGTGCAACAGCTGATAAATCATATGGTAGCAGTATAGAACTCGTGTTGTATTAATATCCACCTAAATATCATGTATTTGTTGTGGCCGCTTGCAAATTGTTGCTCATGCAGATTTTCTGCAAGATCCGGTGGTGATGTGTGCACAGTTTATCAGAGTGGTGAGCACATGCAAATTGGCACCGTCTTATCGATCCCACAGTTCAATTACAGTAATCACATTATGGGAGACGAGGCCTTTCGTTGACGCTACGTGAAACCTGAGAACAGATCTGAAAAACCGATCTGATGATGTCTGGACAATAACTAGCATTTGGTTAATGAAGAGTTAATATTTCTTAAAGAGAATATTTGTAAAAGGGCGCAGCCCTATTTTGGTGTTTTAAGATCAGTCTGCACAACCAGCCGGAATCAAACGTTTTGTTCTAAGGCAGGGGTACTCAATTCCAGTCCTCAAGACTCCAACAGGTCAGGTTTTCAGTATATCCCAGCTTCAGCACAGGGGGCTCAATCAGTTCCTGCTTCAGCACAGGTGGCACAATCAGTCTCTGCTTCAGCACAGGTGGCACAATCAGTCTCTGCTTCAGCACAGGTGGCTCAATCAGTCCCTGCTTCAGCCCGCGTAGGTCAGTCTTAGACTGCTCCTCTGATTGAGCCACCTGTGCTGAAGCCGGGAAATCCTGAAAACCTGAGCTGTTGGGGGGGGGCTTGACGACTGGAGTTGAGCCCCCTGCTCTAAGGCATATGTAAATAAAACTACCACAATGCAATGCCTCCTGCAGATCCCTCCTGGGAAACGAAGCATGACTTTGTGGAGGAGATTACTCTGAAAAGTAACTAGCGGGTCTTTATTTTCCCCAATTGTTTCAAAGAATTAATTTACATGTAGGTGGGAGTTTAGGCTCTTAATAAGACTTTGCACGGGCATAGTAAGGTTTGTGTGAAGTTATATTCAGTGTAGAAAACAATGATAACGTTAATGCAATTAATGCAAATTAAGTGCAGTAAACCTGCTCACCGAAAGCTGATCTCTTGGGTGTATCTGTCTGCTTAACTCTTCTTCTCTTCATTGTCTCTCTGTGTGTATATATATATATATATATAGATAGATATAGATAGATATAGATATAGCCAAGGTTATTGCACTCAATCATAACACACAATATTGAAAGTTTTCTATTGGATTCAACGGCAGCGATAATGCAGAGTATCACAGAATATCGAACCATTATGCACCAGTGGGTGCTATAATATTGTCTTCACCTGTATACCAATACTACACCAGCGAGGATGGGCAGCGCTGTCTGAGTGAGGATCTAACCGGTGTGTCTACTGTACCAGTACAACAGTCAAGTATTTCTAGTGTGGTTAATTGACAACAACTCACCCTTTACAGGTTATTATATCTTTCAAGTCTCTCTGGGCACTCCCTCTATATATAGATATTAGATATTTCTGTGTATACCACCATCCCTGCACCCATATACCACCAGTTGAAGTTGTGTTGTTGTAACACTGTTAGGTTACATGTGTACCTGTTGTTGGTGTATACCAGTTTGGGCAGTGGTGGCTGGATGTACCAGATCTGACCATCTGAACCATGTGTCTACTACACAAGTGTAACCCCCTGTGACTGCTATCAGCGTTTAGCCAGTGGAATGACAGTTGGTGACAGTTGGAAAGGGAGCTGAGGGAGTGATGGTGTGCAGGCCCATCCTGCACATTGAGTTCATGCAGGACCCCTACGAGAGCGGGAACTGCAGAGAGAGAGAGAGTTGCCCCACTGGACCAGTGCATGCAGCAAGGCCTAGCAGAGACCAGGACCTGACAGTGCAGAGGGAAGCAGGCAGACAGAGTCTACACACATAGAGAGATTAGGGAGCCCAGCTGTGCAGGAATTACACCAGGTTGGACTGGGTGAGCTAATCCACAAAGGATATAAACTGGAGTTATATTGCCATCACAGTTTGATCTTTGTGAAGCACCAGGCCTGCAACACACACACAGTTTATGAGCTCCAACAATTGTGCTAGCACACCAGGATCTACAGGCCAGTACCCCATGACTGTGAGGCCGGACAGAGATAAAAGTTATTATATGTTTGCACAGCGTTCGCACTGCTGGTATAGTTTGTTTAAGTATATATGTGTATGGAGTGATTCTGAGATTAAAAGTCACCGTACTGATTCATATGAGATATGTAACACCACAAATTATAGCTATATGTGTATATAAAGCTTGTTATAATTCATTAACCACTGTGTTGTGTGTAGTCACTATAGTCTCACACAACATGTACCACACACTATAAGAATTAAACAGTAACCCATAGGACTCAGGCTCCCACCTCAGTGATAGGCCATATAATCTGAGGTAAAATAAAGAGGGGTTACACAAGTATAATACCAGTAAATTAATTTAACACCCTTTAAAGTCAATTATCTCTTTCATGCATCTCTCTTTGCAGCTCACCTCACTTCACCTCAATATGTAGATATTTTTTTAAATATAGATAGATCATATATATTTATGTATATACCACCATCCCTGTACCACTATACCAGTAGTATACCAGCAGTTTAAGTTGTGTTAACACCGTTAGGTTATGCGTGTACTCTCTTGAAATATACAACTGCCATACTAGGCTGAGCAGTGGTGGCTTGATTGTTGGGTGTGCCAGATCTGACCATCAGATCCATGTGTCTACTATAACAGTATATCAGTCAAGTATCTCTTTCATCTTGCCTGTCTCCCTCTCTACTCTTCCCACCATATCCAATTACCGTATTAATGGGTTTCAAACATTGTTGGGAAATAGACATGTGGGGGAAAGAGCTGGACATGGTTTTGATCATGTTGTACGTTGTTGTGGACGTGGGGATAGTTTAGTTAAATATGTGAAAGGTGCTGCTATACACTGTAACATGATTCAACTGAAAGACAATTACATTTCCCAATCCAACCTTCCTTGAAAATGAACCTTATCTTTGAAAGAGATTTAGCCTAGTCAACCAAGTACTGAAATCAAGGCTGATCAAACATAACATTGTAAGTGCTAGAGAAAAGCTACCCCTGCAAGATGCCAGGACTGACACCAAGTCATCTGAAAAAGGCAGATCATCCTTACCATGTTCATCATCAGCATTAATGAACGCTGAACAAGCTCTGGCTTTGATAGTACAAGACCGAAGAGATATTATGACAGGCAGATGGAGAGTGAGGAACAGGATGGATCTGAGAAGCGGAGTGGACTTGATACTGATTCATCTATTAAAATATCACTTGTGAATGAGGATTCCGATGCGATGATGATGATCTCCATGTGAGAGACTAATTTAGAATTGGAAAGTGATGGTGGTAATGTTTCAGAGGGAAGTGATGATATTGTGATCATCGTGAAAATACATCAACAAGTAATGAAAAAACTGCAGGCAGCAGTGTACCCACATATTCAATATTTAAACATAACGAAACAACAACACCACGTACATTAATTATACCCCCATGATGATCATCATCACCTTTTGTTGTTGTTCAGTCTATGCCAGTTCTACAGCATGTCATCATCATCAATGACCAGTGGCGCATTTTACCCACCACGACAACGATCGCAGACACCAGTTCGGTCTCCCCTACGCTGTGCCACTGTTTCCAACCGAAGACCTGTTTCCTGGCATTATTTTTATATCTTGAATAATGAGGATAGTGCAGCTAAATGTTGTTTATGTCGAACTGTTGGGAGAAGGGGTAAAGCAGGTACCCACCTCGGCACATCTGCCCTAAGAGGGAAACATTATGCAGCTGGCAGTGGTATAAGTACAAGACGCAACATATACACCTGATGCAACAGCAACAGCCTACAGTACAGGCCTAACTTTTTAGTTAATTGATTACTTGATTTTCGAATGAAACCATGGGGTGCTCATTCTTGAGCATTAAAAATATTGTCGCTAAGTGGAACAATCACCACTACACCCATGACAGAGCTCTGCTGCTGAATGGCAAGTTAGCCAAAATACTTGCTGTCGACTTGTTTCCTTTTACATTGGATGATGTAAAGGGGTTTAGAGAGACGATGCCATGAGCCACACTGGAAGATACCCAGCACATCATATATCTCAAACAAGGAGATTCCTAAACTATACAGCTAGGTTGTTGTATTGATGGGAAAGGCTTTTGTACAGTCAGAGGCAGAGTACAGTTCACTACGACATGTAGAGAAGTGGTCAGGGAGCAGGGGACTAACTGACCGTTACCACCCCTTGTTTTTTGTTTCCTCTCTAAAAATACTGTGAATCAGCAAAAAGGCGAAATGTTAGTCAGTAGCAGGAACACATTCAGTATATATGCTACTTTGTACAGAGTTTGGAAGAAATTCCCATACAGCTTCCAATGTGTTAGCGAAATGACAGAATGTGATAGCGAAGAACCTAACTCCAAGGGGACCTGAGGTTGAGTTTTGATGGGTATGATAATGGATCTAACTTGGTTGCAGCATTAAAACAGGGCAACATGATACATGTTCCTTGTTCTGAACATGTACTCAATTTAAGAATGACTTGTTTCCTAGGTCAGTGTAGGGATCTCTGGGGTATTTTGTCTGTATAAAAAAATATATATATGTGCTCCGTTCAGCAGATCTTACACATATTAATGCTCTATCTAGGCTACAGGAGCAATAACCTGTCTCATCACCAGCTAAAAATGGAGATGCCTACCTGCTGGAATTCAACATTATATACACTTGAGCATCTCCTTGAGCAGCAGATGGAGGGGAACGGTTATGTTGTGGAGTACGACAGGCAGTTGGATGGGGCCTTTCTGCAGCCTATTGGGAAAGCTGTTTGGCTGCTGAGGCCCTTGGAGGAAGCCATCACTCATGTGAGCTGTGATGATGCTGGAATAAGCCTGATCATCCCTCTGATTGTCCACTTCATTGCCCACCATACATATCTTATGGATAGCAGAAATTGTTTTGGGGATCCTGGAGCATATTTCTAATGAATCCCACAGCCACAGGTACTTCTTCTGATACCATAAACCTGGGCATTTTGACAGGTAGAGTCAGTATCACAATTTGTTATGCAAAATATCGTGACATTTGAAAGATATCACCTTTTGCTCATAGATTACCACCATCTTGGCCAATAGCTGACATTTCTTTGTATCTTAATATGTGCCACATGTCTTGACATCAATTTATTTAAATACATTGATAACCTGCTTCCATTAGGAATCCCAGATATCCACACACCCTGATCTTTGAGTGGGACCAGAGAAACCATACAAATGTTTTCCTGAACCTGGATAAAATCCATGTAACTTTATGTAAAAACTCTTCAAACTATCACAGCGAATAGTTGAATAATATCAGGTTACTTACGTACTCGTAAGGTTTTATAATAGGACCGTCCAGAGGTAAACACTTGAGCTCTACTGAATATCCCCATTAGGTGCCTTTAAAAATATGTAGGACCCCTCAACAAAAGCTCTTGCTTAGTGTTTTGAACTTAGGTGCGCCTCAAGTTTATTCCGTGGCCACCGTTCATCCTTCTGGAAGCTGCTGTCCAGAACACCTCTCGTGTGTCAGTCTTAACTATTATCCAGACGCCAAAGTCTTGAAAAGTCTTTATAATTACTGGATCTATTTCTTGCCAAATAAATGTTCTTCTTCTGGTTCTTTGATCTAGACCACGTACTTACAACATTTTTGAGAAAAGAGTTTCGAGAGTCACCCCTAAGATTTGGAGCACACTCTCTACTCCTCTGTCGTAAGTATGGCGTGTCTCAGATTCGATTGGGCTCGCCATTGAAAATAAACATTATAATAGTGAAAATACGGATTCTTTGTCCCAATAAATTGGTCCAACTCAGGTTTTTGGAAGTTCCAAATATTTATTCTTCCTAGAGGCAAAGCTTCAGGCAAATGCAGACAAATACAGAGAACAGGGCAACCATGGAGAACAGTCTTGAGCTATGTATTTCTGTTCTGACGCATCTACTCAAACACGATTCACTTAGTTATTTCCTTGCTACTAAATAAACTAATTCGAGGACTATTATGCATTAATAAGATTAGAAAGCCGAAAGCTGCGTATTATAATAAAAAGAATAAAACAAAACAAAAGCCTGGGCGTACAGCCCTTATCTAAACCTTGGATACATGAGATGTTATATGTACCAACTTATGTTCTCATAAACAATAAAATCCCACAATCAGTTTTACAAATTAACATTATAGAATAGAGTCTGCGTAACAAAATGGATTATAGCAGACAGGATGGATTTTGAATAACATAAATCAAATAGAGTCCATCTTCACATTTTTCCGTGCGGTGCAGGAGCTCTTCCAGCAGCTCTAAGCCTAGGCCCGTTCCCTGGATGGAGGTCTGTTGCAGTCACAGCTGCACAGTGTTCTGAGCAGAGGGGACTGCGGTTGGCAGTGAACCACGTGGTGGTGAGTTATAGTGGCATGCACACAGGTGCGCTAGACCCCCAGAGAATCTGAGTCCTATACAGAATTGGTCTTGTCAGGTACGCAATTAGGGGAGTGGCCCCCTCGGAACGGGATCTGCAACAAATGATAGGGCCCCAGGATGGGATGTTGATGAGCTAGCGATGCGGGCCGGGGGTGAGCCCCTTGAGAGTGAGTCCCTGCTTGCTCAGGAGCCTGGGAGTGGGGGATTTAGCAGCCTTGTTAAGAGGTATGCTGTTAGCTCTAGAGAGCCAAACATGGGGTCCTACAGGTGTCCAAAGGGGTGTGCTGTTGCCAGTGCTCACAGAGGGGGCTGACTGCTTGCATAACAGCAGCAGGGGATTGGGCCCCGCCTTTGCCTGGGTGGGCTAAATTGAGTGTCAGGCCACACCTGCCTTGGTTGGGGAGGCTGTGGTTGTGCTGCCTAGCTCCACAGTGGGCCCGGCTGAGGCAGGAAAAGTTTCAGATGTTTGTTTTAGGGGTGCATATATACCAGCCCATTGGGGTTGCATTTACAGTACCAGCTGAGATGAAGAAAAAGATCTGTGGGGGTTGAGTATATGAAAATATTATCTTTGCTGCCAAGCTACTGGGAGGCTTTGGTGAGGTCTTGCAAGAAAGGTGAGGCTAAAAAAGAAGATATTGAGAGAAGGTTATTCGCCCAAACATTTTCTAATTGGCTTTAAGCATTCTCCATCCTAACTAGCATAATTGGTGAAAACACCCATCTTTGCTCAGTTCTATTCAAATACCAAGACATGGATAAACCACATAGGGTGTTCAGAGTAAAGGTTTGTTACCAAGAGATGGCTAGATTGCACAAAAAAAGCCTCGTTAGAGATAAACATATGACTGTTTGTATATCCTTTCAGCTCCGAGCTGACCCGTGCTCACTCTCCGTCTCAATCGCGTGACCGTCACGGGCGTGACGTCACTTTGCTTTTTGATAAAGCGCTACGGCGTGAAACGCGTTGGTGGGGCGACACCTTCACTTTTTTGTCTTCATGACCATTAACATATAATTTTTTATGGAATACGCATCTCTCTATTTTTTGATCATCTTTGTTCCATCAGCAGTGCTTGGTTTTCCTCCTCCTACTGAAGATTTTAAACACTGGCATATCTTGTATAAGTGTACAGCCTTGTCTTACAGACATGCCAAAGATAACCTGTATGTACTTAGCCATTTCACAGGACCCAATTCTGTCAGTTACCCCTGCAAATAAAGGGGGCGCTTTAAATGTGCAGGCTGTAACATCTGCAACTATGTTTTTGTATCCCATCAGTTTTCAGGCTCTTCTACTGTTGTTACATCCTATTTTATTAGACATTGTATCAACTGTGATAGTAGTTTTGGGACTTATCAGTTAATATGTCCTTGTGATGTAAAATATACACGGACAATTATAAAAGGATTTCAGAACACCTGTATGATATTAAACATGGCAATATGTTTACTACAATTGGTAAACATTTTAAATTGAATCACAATTCAAATGTCTGTAACTTAAATGTCATTGGCATTGACAGTTCAGACTTGAACATTTGAGGTGGCAATTATACCAAAATGTGCTGCAATTACAAGCAAAATGGATATATAAATTGCAAACCCTTGTGCCCAAACGACTAAATGAGGATTTACAATTTTCTTCATTTCTTAAAAATATGTGTAACGCCCTTTCCCCTATCCCTATGGGAAACAGCGGTAATTACGGTACTGGTGCTACCTGTCAGGCGTACAGAAGGCCTGGGCCTCCGCTTATAGGGAGCCGGGGGTGACTGTGTGTTCTCTATATCTCTACGGTGCAGCGCCTCCACCTATGAAGATCCTGCAAAGCAGGATGGCTCCTCATAGGAACTCGTATACCTTTAAGTAAGGTATACCCCAATAACACACATAGAACAGGTATAATATAACTCCATTACTGTGGTCCCACAATGCTCACAACACAATGCACAATAATAACAGGGGTAACAGTAATATCGTCTGGGGGGAGCTAGCTCCATTAGTACGTAACCATAACATGGCCGACGCAACACTGCTGTTTCTTCTTAACAATGGAGCTGTTCTCCCCCCAGGAAGTAAGAAGGGGGATCCCTGCTACATATGTATATGCACTTTTTATCATTTTGGTGAATTTCAGTGTGATTATATATGTGTATGTTATGAGACTATTGAGCACATTAGGGTAATAGTTTATTTGTATGTATGTATGTATGTATGTATGTCTTTATTTGTATAGCGCCATAAAATGTACATAGCGCTTCACAGTAGTAATACATGTCATATAAATAGCAAATATAAATAACACATCATGGGAATAAGTGCTTCAGACATACTGTAAAAGTAACATTAAGGAAGGAGTCCCTGCTCCGAGGAGCTTACAATCTAATTGGTAGGTAGGGAGAACGTACAGAGACAGTAGGAGGGAATACTAGTAAGTGCGTCTGCAGGAGGCCAAGCTTTGTGTCATGTGTCCATGATTATCCAGTGCTACTCATATGCTTCTTTAAGCAGATGTGTCTTAAGGTGGGTCTTAAAGGTGGATAGCGAGGGGGCTAGTCGGGTATTGAGGGGAAGAGCATTCCAGAGGTGTGGGGCAGAAAGTGAGAAAGGTTTAAGGCGGGAGAGAGCTTTAGATACAAAGGGGGTAGAAAGAAGACATCCTTGAGAAGAACGCAAGAGTCGTGATGGTGCATAGCGAGAAATTAGGGCTGAGATGTAATGAGGGGCAGAAGAATGTAAAGCTTTAAAAGTGAGCAGTAGAATTGAGTGTGAGATACGCGATTTAATCGGAAGCCAGGAGAGTGATTTCAGCAGGGGAGACGCTGAGACAGATTTAGGAAAGAGTAGAGTGATTCTGGCAGCAGTGTTTAGGATAGATTGTAGGGGAGACAGGTGAGAGGTAGGAAGGCCGGACAGCAGGAGGTTGCAGTAATCGAGACGTGAGAGAATGAGGGCCTGAGTCAGAGTTTTAGCAGTTGAGTAACAGAGGAAAGGGCGTATCTTTGTGATATTGCGGAGGAAAAAGCGACAAGTTTTAGAAACGTTTTGAATATGAGAGGAGAATGAGAGAGAGGAATCAAGTGTGACCCCTAGGCAGCGTGCTTGGGCTACTGGGTGAATGATCGTATTTCCAATAGCAATGTGGAAGGATGTAGTAGGGCCAGGTTTGGAAGGTAGTATAAGGAGCTCTGTTTTTGCCATGTTAAGTTTCAGTCGGCGGATGGCCATCCAGGATGATATTCCAGAGAGGCATTCAGAAACTTTGGTCTGTATAGCAGGTGTAAGGTCAGGGGTTGAAAGGTAAATTTGTGTGTCGTCAGCATAGAGGTGATATTTAAACCCAAAAGATGTGATTAGGTCACCTAGAGAGTGTGTGTAGAGAGAAAAGAGAAGGGGTCCCAGGACAGAGCCCTGGGGTACCCCCACAGAGAGATCAATAGAGGAGGAGGAGGTGTTAGCAAAAGAGACACTGAAGGTACGATGGGAGAGGTAAGAGGAGATCCAGGATAAAGCTTTGTTCCGAATACCAAGAGTATGGAGAATGTGAAGGAGAAGAGGGTGGTCCACGGTGTCGAATGCTGCAGAGAGGTCGAGTAATATGAGCAGAGTGTAATGACCTCTGTCTTTGGCAGCGTGGAGGTCGTCAGTTATTTTAGTGAGGGCTGTTTCAGTAGAGTGAGCAGTGCGGAAGCCAGATTGTAGAGGGTCTAGTACAGAATAGGTGTTGAGAAAGTGTAGCAATCGAGAGAATACAAGACGTTCAAGGAGTTTGGAGGCAAAAGGCAGGAGGGAGACAGGTCGATAGTTAGAAGGACAGGTAGGGTCAAGCTTGCTGTTTTTGAGTAATGGTATAACGGTTGCATGCTTGAAGGATGAAGGAAAGGTACCAGAGTAGAGGGAAGAGTTAAAGATCTGTGTGAGCATAGGGATTATAGAAGGAGCAAGAGGTTTTAGGAGATGGGAGGGAATGGGGTCAAGTGGGCAAGTGGTAGAGGGCGAAGAGGAGATCAGCAGTGATACATCCTCCTCCGAGATAGCAGAAAAAGAGTCAAGAAAGACAGGAGGAGAGTTGGGAAGCATTGTGGGATGGGAGGAGGCAACAGATGGGATGTTCTGCCGTATGGACTCCACCTTTTTCTTAAAAAAGTCAGCAAAGTCCTGAGGTGAGATGGATGAAGAAGAGGAGGCAGCTGAGGGTGGTCTGAGTAGAGAGTCAAAGACAGAAAAGAGACGGCGTGGGTTAGACTTGTGTGTGTTGATTAGTGATGAAAAGTAGGTTTGTTTAGCCTGAATGAGGGCAGAGTTGAAACAGGATAGCATAAATTTGTAGTGAATGAAGTCTGCGAGCGTATGAGATTTCCTCCAGAGGCGTTCAGAGGAACGAGTGGAGGAACGCAGCATGCGTGTGTGGGAGTTTAGCCAGGGTCTGGGGTTAGAAGGGCGAGGACGGCAGAGAGAAAGTGGGGCATGAAGATCAAGAGAGGAAGATAAGGCAGAGTTGTAGTTCCTGACCAGGTTGTCAGGGTCTGAAGTGGAACTGAGAGAGGAGAGGGAGGAGCGTAAAGTGGAATCAAGAGCTGGTAGGTTAATAGAGTGCAGGTTTCTGCAAAAACGAGGGCGAGATGGAGATGGAGATGGAGAGAAGCGAGAGAGAGAAAATGAGATGAGGTGATGGTCAGAGAGAGGAAAAGGGGAAATGGAGAAGTCGGAGAGAGAGAAGTTTTTAGTGAAAACCAGGTCTAAGTAGTGGCCATCCTTGTGGGTGCTGGCTGCAGTCCACTGTTGAAGGCCAAAAGAAGAGGTTAGAGAAAGAAAGCGGGAAGCCCAAGGGAGAGAGGGGTCATCAATGTGGCAATTGAAGTCCCCAAGGAGAAGAACAGGGGAGTCTGAGGAGAGAAAGAAAGAGAGCCAGGATTCAAAGTGAGAGAGAAAGGCAGAAGGGGGATGAGTAGAGGAAGGTGGGCGATAGATGACCGCCACATGGACCGGGAGAGGAGAGAAGATCTGGACTGTGTGAGCCTCGAAGGAGGGAAAAGCAAGAGAGGGGGGAATAGAAACTGTTCTGTAACGGCAGAGAGAGGAGAGCAGGAGCCCCACGCCTCCACCCCTGCCATCAGGGCGTGGAGTGTGGGAGAAGGAAAGGCCACCGTAGGAGAGGGCAGCTTCCAGAGCAGAGTCAGACTGAGTGAGCCAGGTCTCAGTTATAGCAAAGAGAAGCAGCGAGTGAGAGAGAAAGAAGTCATGCACAGAGAGGAACTTGTTAGAGAGGGAGCGAGCATTCCAAAGTGCACAGGAGAAAGGGAGAGAGGAGGGAGGGTGGCAGGGGATGGGTATGAGGTTAGAGGGGTTGACACCAGAAGGAGTAGAAGTTGCATGTGGAAGGCGAGGACGAGAGCAAGTAGAAATAAGGCAGGGACCAGGATTGGGAGAGATATCCCCAGAAGCAAGGAGGAGAAGCATGGACAGAAAGAGAATGTGTGAGGATGATTTGTAGGGGTGTGTTTTAGTGCAGGCGGCATAACTGTGTGGTGACAGAGGGCGCAGGTAAGAGAGGAGTTCATGTGAACTGAGAAGTGGTGAAGTAAGGAGAGATGGCGAAATATGAATAGAGTTAGAGACATGAGGCTGGTGGAAGGAAGTGCATAATTTGAAAATAAGTGAGGTTACAGTAAATATAAAAAGTAAAGGTGGCATCACAGCAATAGTAATGTGTTGAGATGTGCAATGTGGGATGATAACCTCCTTTCCAGCGTAGTTCAAATGCAGGAATCAGAAGCAGTAGAGTGTGTCCACTTTTTCCACTTCTTTTTGAACTTCCTTTTTTAAACTTCCACTACTTGAAAGATTTCTACTTAAAAGCATTTCTGCTTAAGAGCATTTGGTTGTCATTTGGTTGTTTAACCTTGACCATTTGGTTGTTATATGCTCCATGTATACAATACGTAAGGTTATCCTGTATCTTGTTCTTGTATAGCACTGCTAGTTTTACGTAGCGCTTTACAGAGACATTACGGCATTACGGCTTTACGAGCGGCTCAGTGAGTAACGACACTGACTGGCACTGAGTGTGAAGCAGGGGAACCCGGTTTAATCCCTGGTGTCGGCTCCTTGTGACATTGGGCACGTCACCTTATCTCCCTGTGCCTTAGGCACCAAAAACATAGATTGTAAGCTCCACGGGGCAGGGACTGTGCCTGCAAAATGTCTCTGTAAAGTGCTACGTAAAACTAGCAGCGCTATACAAGCACAAACAATTATTATTATTACCACATCCCCCCAGAATGTCAGGGTCTGCTGTCATTTCCATCCACCTTCAGTACTGGCACTTCCCTCAGAACTTGCCTCTACCAAAATGGCCAAAATCTGTGCTCACTTCTTTCGCCTCCACCAAGATGGATGAAACCAGGAAGCAGCCTCATTTCGCCTACAACTCCAAAGGCTTCACTAACCCCATTCCAAGATTGAGGATGAGATTGATTACACCTGGGATAGGTATTTTTCAAGAAGCCATTTCCATCCATCCAGTGCCTGAGCAAGGTGTCTGTTCCCTGAAGTCCATGTTTGTTCCTATTTCTCAGCACTAGCCTTGATCTTTGCTTGTGACCCGACTATGAACCTTTGCCACCTGCCTTGACCTTTGCCTGGGACCCAGACTACGCTACCTTTATCAGCACTCAGTCCCGAGCCCTGTAGTCAGTCTCCATATCCTGCCTCAGCACAGCAATTCTCTTTCTGTTCTAAGACGAGCATCGTCACACAGAAGAAGACAGTCTTCATGACAAAATGCTAAGTGGAACTTTTGTTTAGTCCTGCCACACTAATGCATTCCTGTTTGTTTGTACCCAGCCTACATCCTGGCCTGTGACCCTAACCTTGCACCTCTGCCGCCTGCCTTCACCAATGCCTGTGACCCCGACTTTGCTTCATTGCCAGCTGCCTCGACCACTGCCTGTGACCCCAACTTTGCTTCATTGCCGCATGCCTTGACCCCAGCTTGTGTCCCCATTTACTCTATGCTCAATTCCGGACTCTTTGTCAAGGTTCAGGTCGGTGATTTTATATTCTACCACAGCCCTGCAGGTCGCTTCCTGTCTAGAGACGAGCAGCGTTACAACACTCTAATATGTATTTTCATGGAGATGAAGATCCAGCCTGAGAGGCTTGGGGAATATTGCGACCTTTGTAGTGAAGTGGAGGATTCCAGTCCATATACTGTATTTCCTCATAAAGATGAAGGGAAAACCTTAAAGAAGCACGAAAAGTCATTTTAAGGATCTATTTCTCCCGATCCAACAGATACAACATGCCTTGGGAGTTTTATACTACTATAACTGTAAAGCACCACTGAATTTATATCTACAACATAAAAGAAACATCTCTTTAATTGCTGCAAAGAATTTCTTTCTATATAACAAATATTTCTTTCTTTCAATCTGCAGATTCTATTTTTATAGAGAACGTTTTTGTGTTGCGTTCAATAGAATCGCATGAGATCTTATCTGGGACTTTTTGTAATCATGTGTAATTATATGTGGGGGATTATATGTAGGATTGATATATTTTGATATGTATTGTAATAAAATGATTATTTTTTTTATGCTCATACAGATGTAGCAAAGCTTATTGTTTCCGGCACCATGGCAAGCTGTGGTCACGTGACGTAGCTTCCCGGTGCTGGAGGATTAACGATGTGGGGTGTCCGATATGGAAGCAATGTCCCCCCACCGCACAACCACGCAGACACTGTCTCCGACGCGGCAAACGTTCGCTTTTTAGCCCTTGGCTCCAGCAACAGTAAATATAGCTACATCTGGTTTGCTCATCAGTCTCGTTTATAATAATAATATTATTATTATTATTATTATTATTAATTTCAATGTTCTTCTTTTTGGTCTTGTATATATTTATTAGTGTGTGCAGTTTCTAGCTTTTCTTATTTTTTCTCCATCCGGCAACACCCTGGTCAGAGATGAAGTCGGAATCCCTCCAATCATTGATGAGGGGAGAAAAGCCATCAAGCAGATGAAGATCAAGGCACTTGGAACAGATGGAATCCCTGCCAAAATCTTCAACCAATGGGGAGAGGAACTAGCATCCCAGCTCCATGGCTTCCTCTTGAAGATCTGGAATGATGTGGAAATCCCAGATTACTTTAGCGATCATCATCATCGTCATCATTATTTCTTTTTTAAGTAAACACCGGCTCCATTTAAGGGGCATCACAATACTTTACAGTCAGGTTTAGAACTGCAATTAAATACAGTTATTTTTGTTACATGAGACAGACACGAAAAGTCAGAATTATAATAATAAATGGCTGCATTAAATGAACAAAAGTTATACACATTACATTTACAGATAATTCATCGACAGTCAGAGATATGATTATGGGCATAAGTAACATTTACCGACAGGATTAAAATTGTGTTAAGAGAGATAGGATAGGCCTTCAATGTGTTAGAAGAGGTGGGATAGACTTTCAACATGTTAGAAGAGGTCCTGCCTCAAGGAGCTTACAATCTATAAGCAGGGTAAGTTTACATTTGGTACAGGGGATGAGAGGGTTGGTGAGTTTCAGAGGCATTAGAGCAGCAGTAACATTACCAAACAGCAGCGAACGGCAGCAAACGGTGACACTGACACCCTTTGGCTGACGCCTTTGGGGTGACTCATGTGTTATGTACCAGAGATTCTTTGAGGAAATTAAAAAAGCAGCATAGCAGCACACAGTACCGCAATCAGACATGCAGGGGGGAGGCGCTGATGGACTCCAGGGGTTCTGAAGTAGCTCTTGTCCTCATAATGTTAACCCTTTCTGCACTGGCTTGGTAGACAGGGGCAGTGAAGGCCTATTCACTAGAAGAGGCGTATCTCCTCTTAGGGACATGGATTTGGATGCTGTGATCATAACAATGTACAAGAAAGTAGTTAGATGTGGAAATTACCGAGGGATCACCTTACTGTCTACTGCATGAAAAATCATTGCGAGAACCCATCTAAACCATCTCCTTCCTCCAGCTAAATAGCTCCTTTTGGAACCACCGTGTGGCTTCAGGCCATAGACCCCAACTGACATGATGTTTTTTTTTAGAACGATTCTTTATTGTAGATTGACATATACATTGAAACAAAGCGTCATATAAAGAAAAACATATGTTTACATCATATACATGGGAAGCCATACAATATTTTGATTCTAAATCTTTAGATTTTCTTTCAGATCTGTGACGCCTGACTTCTTGCACATTTTCTCGTATAGTTTTTCTCTTTACAGAAGATTATAAAATAAAAACAACCCAAACAGCGATCAAATCTGATCAAATGAAACATACTAACATGAAAACAAAACAATGATGGCTTCTAAGGGGGTTATAGCCTGGGGTAGGAACTGGGACATACATTAACCCAAGTAGACAAACATAAGCAAAGACCAAAACCATCATTGGCCCAAATTCTTGAGCAGCCATATTTTGAATTTGTACAATTATTGTAAATCAGGACTTTTTTAGCGCCCTTGACCCAGAATCTTTCATTTGTCCATTACTTCCCGTAAATTCAATCCATCTCTGGATTAATTCTTCTCTGTTAAACACATTTTCATTGTATACTTCCCATCTGAACATAGCTATTGATCTATTCGATTGTGTTGTCAGTTGGGAAATGAAGGGAGAGTTGGATCTAATCCAACAGTCCATGATACACTGTTTTGCCGAAAGAAAAGGCTTGGTCTGGGTTTGGACGAGTAAACCAGGGGGTCATGACCCCAAACAGGAAGGGCCTATAATCTGTACTTAACTTCCTGTTTAACAGCCCGCTCAGTAGTTGGGTGATTTTATTCAAAAATATCTGATCTTGCCACATTCCCATATACAATGCAAAAAATTGGCATCAACGCATCCACATTTAGGACAGTTGCTGGAGATATCTATTCTAAAAATGTTTAATTGTGCCGGACTAATATAGGCTGTGTTGAGAATCTTAAATTGTATTTCATGCAGATGCACTGCTGGAGTTGCGCTCCTCAGCCTAGTAAATGACTGCCAAATTAGATTCCAGTCTGGGAGGTCTGGGAAATCTCTCGTCCAATTGGATATGAGGCCCTCCCAGATTCTCAGATCTCCTGAACTTGTGAGAGGATTATATATATCGAATTTTCAATTTAAATAAGGGATCTGGTTTTTGAAAAAAGAGTCTATAGATCCACATTCAAAAACTTAGGCTGTTCTCTGATAATAGAAAATATATGGGGGCCAATTTTACAAGCCTCGATAACCCACTTATCGAGCTTTTTCGGGCCAAATGCCTAATGCTATTCAGTAAGCCTCGATAAGTGGGCGATAAAGATATGCATCGCCAATTTTTTCAGCTGTCCAAATCACATTGCCAGGAGAGCGGTGATAAGCCACTTATCGGCAGGTTTTCAAACTTGTGCAATTCTAATAGCCTCGATTAGTTTATCGAGGCTATTCATGGCCCTAGAATGGCGATTTTCTCCCAAAATCCTCACTTCAGGAAAGTTGGCGTGAGGCTGGGGAGAAGCTGCTGAGAGGCGGCGAAAGAGGACTTAGAAAAAAATGCATTTTTCCTGCACCGGATTGATGCCGGGAATCTCCGGAGCTGATACCCATAAATATCAGCACCGGAGGCCCCCCGGTATCTATCCCATGCAATGAAAATGCTTTTATAGGCAACTTCATTACCTTAGCGGCTAACCGCTAAGGCAATGAAGGGGTTAACTACCAGTGCCATGTTTATTGTGGGTAGAGAGGGTGGGTGAAGGTGGTATTTGGCCCTTGGTCTGTGTTTAAGCCTTGCTGGGGGGTTGCGGGTGGAGTTAAGCCCTTCATTACCATAGCGGTTAATACCGCTAAGGTAATGAAGGAGTTAACCCCTCCCACTACCACCCGGTAGGCCTAAACATCCATCCTTTGGGCTACTACCTCCTTTACCCAATCCCTCTACCCACAATAAACAAAAATACAAACAACAACCCTACCACCCCCCTCCTTTACCCCAACAACCCCCCCTCAACACATACTGTACAGTAATGCGCAAAAGAACTATTATCCACATATGGATAATAGCTCATTTGCCCATTCAAAATTAAACATTAGCCAGCATAAATAAAGTAAATAAAACTTTCTACTTATCCCTGCCATCATGTAGGGCATCCTCGTCAGCATACTGCAGGTATCACTGGGGGGGGGGGTCCCTCACTTCCCAGGGGGTCCCTCACTTCCCAGGGGTTAGAGGTGGGCCCTCTGGAGATGGCTCCTTCTCTCCTCCACAGCACAGACATGCAGAGTGAGTCCCTTGCCTGCTCTCCCCTGCCAGCGCCCACATCTGAGGGACTTTCCCTGCAGCCGGACCAGCTGAGCATCACGCGCCCGAACCTCCAACCCTCCAGATCAAATGCAGGCGCCCTCACACAACTCCGGATGCAGGTCAGATCCGCAGGTCCCCTAGTATGCGGCCCCGGCCTCCGGCTCTGCTTTGGAGGCTTTTTATTTATTTATTTCCCCCCACCTTCTGCGACTGCTCCGGTGCCATGACCTTGCCTTCGGTGGGGGCCTGATCCTGCTTGGGCTGTAACAGAGTGTGCAGAGAGTCTCTCCCCTCAGGAGCTCACCCGCACAGTGGCCATCTTGCCCAGCCACCTCCCCAGAAGTCCACTGACATGATGTTCACTGCTTGCCAGTTGAAGGAAATATGTCACAAACAGCATACACCTCTCTAATGGCTTACTTTGATCTCATGAAAGCCTGTAAATGTCAACCAACAGATGCCCACTAAACTTTATTACCATAAAGTTCCTGATCTGTTAAAATATGCGAGCAGTGATACTCAGTAATGGATCAACTGCAAACACCTTTGAGATCAAGACAGGAGTCAATCAAAGCTATGTCATCATCTTCATGATATTCCTGACTTTGATGCTACAACAGATGTAAATCCAAGCTCATAGTTTGTCAAGCAGTCTTGATCCCCGACCTACTGTATGGATCCGAGGCATGGACAATGTGTAGGAGACTGATGGAAGGGGTAGATTTGTCTGTCTCTAAATAAAGGTTAAGCCCGTCGCCATTACCCCTACCTGTCAATAATTTTATGGATTTACAGTTTATTGTACCAATCCAGTATCTGTGTACTGTGCCAACATTGGGCTTATATTATATTCTGTAGCCTGGTTCCAGCATTTTGGGAACCAGGGGTTATCTGTATATGGAATGTTTTAAATGTACAGTCCTTTGTGTAAAAGATCGATATAAAAGTATCCAGCCTCAACACAAAGGAGATCCTGGACAAGATAAGGTGAGTGGTTTGGGATATTGTCGAGCAAGGCAGGGCTGTGGACTCAGGTGTAGGGGAAGTGGCTTCCCGCAGGGGGACCATTGTTTGGCCCAGACACTGTTTGGCCCTATCCCTTCAAGAGGCTATTGGGTGGACAAGGGGAACCATTGCCGGGACTATGCTCTGTAGGCATGATTCCTATTGGTCCATTCAAATTCCCCGCTCACCTCAAACCCACCCGTGTAGGCTGACCTGGAAGTCCGGTATCCTCCCCTCGCTCCGGAATTGTCCAACACAGGCGAGCCATCGCTCGCTGATTGTACTCTGAAGACAATCCACTCTGGAATTGGTCCGGCTTTGGTTCCAGAAACTTGTGGAATACTCAGAGAGTCAAAGTGGACCCTTTGAATATCTGAAGTCAGCCGAGTGTGTTCAGGAGAATAGCGGAGCAGTTTGGAGGGAAGCAACGATGGGGAATTTAAAACTGCTGACCAGCGAAGAGCAAGGCACTGCTGCCCCTACCATCGAGGATAGTGGCGCAAGTTGGGAACACATAGAGGGGTAAACTTCTGGACGGAGGTCCCCGCACCTAGGACTCTAGGTTGTTCTCCCAGTTGGGTGAGTTTGTCTGGGTCTTATGTACTGGAGGTTTGTGCAATCTTTTTTTCGAATAAATTCACTTTTGTTCAACTCTGCAATTCTATCTAGTGTATTGATCCCACTAATATTAGCATTCCCTTGCAAGCAAACACCATGAGCATCTAGGCGATCGTCCAACATCACCTTTATTGGACCAAACACATGACACCAGTTTGATTGTAGACTCCTAAAGCTAGTCTTATACTCAAGGCTCTGTCAAGGTATATGCTGATGAAGAGGAACATTCAGAGAAAGTGCTTCAAGAACATTCTCAAAGCCAACATGAAGAAGTGCAATATTGATTCCAACTTGTGGAATACTATTGCCCAGGATGACACCGATGGAGTAGGGGACTACCTTAAGGATCTAAGTACTTCAAACCCCTTAGTTGACAACAGGAGTTTCAAAAGCAAGTCCAGCAGAAGCAAACCCCTGCCACCTTTTCTACATGGAAACGTGTCTGAGTTGCAACAGAGTTTGTTATCGGAGGCAACCATAACGCCGTAATACATGAGCTGAGCATCAGGGATAAGAAGATTAAATCATTTTGATAGATATTGAAGTTCTAGTAATGTTTATTTAGAATTATAGTATCTTAACAGGAAAGATACTTTGAGGTGTACATTTTGTATGCAATGGGATAAAAAACAGAGCTAATGATACATAATTAGCAATATGGGTTACAGAAATGCAAAAAACTTGAATTTTCTGGGGGCAAACTTTAAGGTTGTCAATAGAACCATTCCCGAATTTGGGGGCTTGATGTGAAAATGAAAAATGCTCCGTTTCTTTAATGTGAAGAAATGAGGCGGGTGTCTGGGTGATGTAGGTGCTGGGTTGAGTTAAAATGCAGTAACTTCTTTACAAAACATGAGCCAAGCACATATTGAAACTGTCACTACGAAGAGCCTGGTCCTTTTCCTACTTTGAGAGACTGCTTGTCAATTTTCAGACTTGCAAACACCATCCTACAGTATCACATTTCTGGGCATGGATTTGCATATTAACACATTATGAGCCATATTTACTAAACTGTGTTATTCTATAAAATACCTTCCGGCAACAGAAGACACCTTACAGCTTATGGAATCGCACTTCTTAGCCTGCTGCACTCGGCAGAATTTACATCCAAGCCTGGGGTAATACAGCATAGAGCCAGCAAACAACTGGAGCTCCTCCAGCGCAGTGTGCTCCTCCAGCGCAGTGTGCTCCTCCAGCGCAGTGTGCTCCTCCAGCGCAGTGTGCTCCTCCAGCGCAGTGTGCTCCTCCAGCGCAGTGTGCTCTATCTCATTATTTTAACTGATGAATATTTTAAGATTTTGAGCAGCTCTGAGAAGATCAAAGATCACGTGTGTGTTCTTCAAATACCACAGGACAACAAGGATCCTCTTTACTGAACGGCGCTCAGCCAGTCTAATCAAGAGAACAGATCATAAGGTGTCTTCCGGCATAGCACTACTTAGCATATAACACTGTTTACAACACTTGGGGAGAATATGTATCAAATGGGCATTATCTCAATATGTTACTGTTAAGAGCATCAATTTCATGTTGCATTTATCTGAATCAATGTATCAATCTGCTTTGCATCAAACGTGCAGAGTTTACACCAGTGCACTAATCGAGGGGAGTCGTTTTTGGAGCGGTGCAATATTATAACGGATGTATCAAAGTGCTTCTATAAATCACACCGGTTTCCTTTGTCTTTGCATTATTTAAGTCTGCCAAGTTAACCTCTTTGCTCAAGAGCTGAGCATCAGAGCTAAGAAACATAAATGACAAGTTTCATACATTTGCTGCCAGCTCAAAAATTGATCAAAAGAATGTTTGCTTTTTGTTCTGGATAAAAGTGCATCACAATGATTCATATCCCACCTGGGTCTCTACAACAACATCGTGAGAAGCTAGGCAATACATAGTTGATTATATATTACCTTATATTCAACTTAATGGCAATTACTGCATTGTTAACCACATGTTACCTCTTTGCTTAGCACACAGGCAGACACTGATTAACCTATCAGAGACAGAAGCTTTGTGATGGTAGTAACATTAATGGTTTATCTGACTCCACCACCTTACAATGCCACGTGCCATGACCACCATTTGACCAATGAATAAATGAAATTGAAGAGGCATAGGCTGAGGATATACCTTTGCACAAGACAAGTACACCTGCCTAACTGAAGCTGTCTTGACAAGCTTTTGACGAGTTTTCTCATTTTGAAGCTGATGATCTGTCACTGGAAAAAAAATCATAAACGATACTTTTGTAGATTCATTTCATATTGTAATTTAAGATGAAAGTACCTATATACAACTTGGATGTTTGATGGTTTATTACAAATGGTTGACTACTGAATAAATGATGTCTACATGATTTTTCTTCTAAAAGGCTCTTTATTCATGCCATCATGATAGATTGGTATTATAAAGGGAGAGGGCGGAAAGTTTAACCTGCTTTATTTAACATGAATAAAAAGGTCACTGCATTATCCTATCAGGGAGGAGGAAACTGCTTGGGTATCTCCTCCCTAAACAGACAGTAAAGAAAATCATGACAGCATTTTCCAAACAAATTGCACAACTTTTCTGTTTCAGATAGACATATTAACGCACGAATGACAGCTGAAGGAGGATGATGTTTAAAGAGCATTTTTTTTAACTTGTAGAGATGTACAAAAATGAAGCCTGCACTCAAGCAGATCAAATAATAAGCAGCCGTCAATAAAATACATTGCTACATGCATTCTGCTTTGCAAAGCCATTGTTTTAATATTGTTAAAGTTAATACATCAACTACATCACTAAGAAAGAAAAATATATGGAAGTACATCAAGAAGGAGAATTAGACAGTCATCAATGTATCAATCAGTCAATGTACCGTATGTAATGCTGATAAATCCTGACTTGTCTGTCTTCTCATAACATATACTTCGAGTTTTACAGTATAGAGTAAGCAATCATGGTTTTACACCTTGGGTACCCCAATACGTAGCCAATGTGTCAAGGGGTCTGGCCCTCCAGGGGCACCATGGCGTAGTGGATATGTCATACCCGAAGAGTGATCATTTTCCAGGCGAGATTGCATTCTGCTCTCCTGTGGAGCGCAGAACAGGATCTGTACTCTAGTGTAGCTGAAACGGAGGGATCCTTTTTCTTTTCCAGGTTGAGAGACACTGCAATCATGTCACCGCTCATATGGTCTTCCAGTATGAGGCCTCTTGCCTCACCCACACTGACAGTTTTCCAGAAGAAAAGGCGCAGGATCCTAAATGATGCACAGAAGTAAGACTTCAATGGTCTCCCATTTTCAGTCTGTGCCTCTCCATATATTCTCACTCCCAGACCCTGCTACGATGATGATTTTACTAGTGGTGGTCATGGGGGATGTAGAGATGTGGACAGCATCTGTGGTTGAGGATTGCCTGTTTGAGTGACCCAAGCCCTACGGCTTCTACTTCTAGTGGTGGTGGCTCTCCTACTCCAAGGTGGTGGTTGGTGACCCTCTGGCCTGGGTACAGGGAGATTGTTGGGGGTGGAGTAACTATGTCTGCCTTTGAAGGATGGTGAATAAGATTGAAGATGCTGCTATCATAGGCAAGTAACTGGCAAACTCCACTGTCACATATCTCCCAGGTGCTTCAGGTGTGCTCCTTTTCGTGCACAAGGCACATTGAACTGGCAACCAGGAAGTGGAAGTAGTCTGCTTTTACAGGAAGCCACGGGGAGGGGCTACAGGTGTGAGCAGTACAGCTCAACAGCATCCTCTGACAACAGAGTTTCCCAGCATCTGGTTTAGGTCAGTGCTAGAGCTGCTGCCCAAAATAGCAGCGGTTGTGGGTTCTGATCATGTTGGGCCTGAAACCAGTACGTCCTTTATCACAAAGGCCCTTAGACTGTCAGTATCGATCTCATGAAAATATTTTGTGGGGTGATTCATTTAAATGTGCTTTGCATATCTCATTACCATATATCCCCTGTGTACACCTCCCTATGTTATTTGGGGGGAGGGTTGAGGGGATGCATATACAGCTTGAGATTCTTCTAAATTAGGTCTCACTCTCGCTCCGTCTCTCAATCCGTCTGAATTGGCTGCTTAACCGTTCGGTTTGTCACTTTTAAACAATGCGATTTTAATACAGAATACAGCTAGCTGTCAAATTATGTGACATGTATCTAATGTCAAACCGTGCAATTTTACTTGGACAAAATCGTAGCTAGTAGAATGTACTCTAGGTATCTCACCTACATCCTCCCAGCCTCAACACCAACACCAAACCCATATCCAAATGGCAGCCATTCATGTGACCACTTCTGATTGTGCTTATTTTTTGTACACTGCCATTTCAGCAACATTTCTTGAAAACCTTTTGCAGGAAATGTACATTTTAAATTAAATGCATTCTGGGCTATAGTGACATTTTTCACGCAATCGCAAAATTGACCAAAAAATAGCAAAAAAAAGTATTACATGCATTTTGATGACATTTGCACACCTTTAGAAATCAAAGCTACTGCTGCGACACACTTTATTCGAGCAAATACCCAGTATGTACCTGGCAGATACCTGGAATGCGCCGCTCCTCACCTCTGACAAGCCCCGTTGCGTTTGCCTTCCCAGCCATGGTTCATGCCTGGCTGACGGGCGGCTGATCTGTTAAATGATAATGATTAGGATTTAATAGGCTGCAATGCTTCGCGTGTCTACCAGATGGCATAAATTCATGAATTGTAATGCAGTATATATATATATACTGTGCAGTATTGCAGCCAGCGGGAATAAAATGCTTCAATCCCTGCCTGGAAAATAACACAATGCACTCGGGCAGAAAACAGTCACAAACCTCAATACACCCGAGTATACCCGAATTCGTGGGACTAGCCGAGCTCGAATAAAGTGTGTCGCCAGTGTACAGTAGGATAGGAGAGTTACTTCTATGAATTGTGATAATGCGCACAATAGTCAGCTTGCTATTTATCTTCTGTGTCCCAAGTCACATGCTTGTTTTTGTTTTTTTAGGATGGAACAACATCGGCGGCCGTTATCCTGAACACTAACCAAATGAATAACCGATCCCTCTTAGCTGTGACGTTCAGTACGTGTGACGTGTATTACTTGGTATATGCTGAAAAGAAGCGAAACATACATTTGCCCTCTCTTTCACTTTTCATTATATATTCTGTTACGTACTGATATCAAGGTGAACTTTTGTGACAGATCCAATCGAGATGCTGTATTGAACAGTCTGTATCATACAGCAGATAAAGCATTGCGGTTAGTAAATACTCATTATTCTTGTCAAACGCAGTGCAACCAAACCACCACCCATGTGCCATGTGCCGCTGGAGGCATAGTTTCCTATTATAGCAATGCAGCATCGCCTCAGCCACCCACCCACACACAATTCCAAGACGTCCAGTAATAGTCTGCTTCTCTTTACACATCTGCTTTGCATTTGGATAATGGAAGTAATGCAGCATAATTTTGTTTTACAATTAACCCTTCCACAACTAACAATATCAGCAGGTCTAGTTATTGCTGTGAGAGAATAATATTTTTGGAGTATAAGGAATGTTTTAAATATACTCAGAAAAGCTTTCATTTCATACAGGTAATTGGCATAAATTACTATGTTAATTGGAAAGGTATATCACTATTTCACATAACATGATGGCCATGAACCCAATAATCATTACCCACTCCTGCTCTGCATGTGCCAGTTACAGGTTTTGATGACTTCTGCTCACTATATACTAAAGGCCAGATTGAATAGACCCAAGAGTGTCGGATGGTGAATGTTATCAGTCAAAAATCCGAAGACAGCTTCCCTGTATTCAATATCGAAATTGTCACAGCTAAGAGACAGTGCAGACAGGGCAAAGTGGGTGTGAAGAAGGGGGCGACTTAGTGTTCTCAAATATGCCAATCTATATGTGAATTAGCATTACGTATGGACTTGCTATTCAATAAGCTCTGAAGAGCCTTTTACCACTGGACCTCTTCAAATATTTAGCTAAAATGTTCTTCCCCTCCCCCTGTTACTCTGGTAAATTGACCTATGACACTGCTAGATCGTTGGTTGTCTACCATTTAGGAATGACAGAACCATTATAAAATATATTAAGTGTTTGCAGAACCCCATGCATCATGTCCTATATACATACAAATACTATTGCAGTAGTAAGGCTTATGTATTTTTAAAATATCCTCACAGCCTTATCTATCTATCTATCTATCTATCTATCTATCTATCTATCTATCTATCTATCTATCTATCTATCTATCTATCTATATATCTATCTATCTATCTATATGTAGAGGTATCAGTACCGTTTTAGCCGAGCTTCAATAATTAAAAAATAAATAGATGATACCGTTCTGTGGCTAACTAAATGCTTTAATTTGTGCGAGCTTTCGAGATACACTGATCTCTTCTTCCGGCGGTGTTACACTAATCTCTTCTTCCGGCGGTGTTACACTGATCTCTTTTTCCGGCGGTGTTACACTGATCACTTCTTCCGGCGGTGTTACACTGATCTCTTCTTCCGGCGGTGTTACACTGACCTCTTCTTCCGGCGGTGTTACACTGATCTCTTTTTCCGGCGGTGTTACACTGACCTCTTCTTCCGGCGGTGTTACACTGACCTCTTCTTCCGGCGGTGTTACACTGATCTCTTTTTCCGGCGGTGTTACACTGACCTCTTCTTCCGGCGGTGTTACACTGATCTCTTCTTCCGGCGGTGTTACACTGACCTCTTCTTCCGGCGGTGTTACACTGACCTCTTCTTCCGGCGGTGTTACACTGATCTCTTCTTCCGGAGGTGTTACACTGACCTCTTCTTCCGGCGGTGTTACACTGATCTCTTCTTCCGGCGGTGTTACACTGATCTCTTCTTCCGGAGGTGTTACACTGACCTCTTCTTCCGGCGGTGTTACACTGATCTCTTCTTCCGGCGGTGTTACACTGATCTCTTCTTCCGGCGGTGTTACACTGATCTCTTCTTCCCGCGGTGTTACACTGATCTCTTCTTCCGGCGGTGTTACACTGATCTCTTCTTCCGGCGGTGTTACACTGACCTCTTCTTCCGGCGGTGTTACACTGACCTCTTCTTCCGGAGGTGTTACACTGACCTCTTCTTCCGGAGGTGTTACACTGATCTCTTCTTCCGGCGGTGTTACACTGACCTCTTCTTCCGGCGGTGTTACACTGACCTCTTCTTCCGGCGGTGTATAATTTATAACATTACAGGATACAATTTGTTAAAAAATTTTTTAGCAATAATAATAAAAAAAATGACAAAATGCCCCCCTTTACCAACATTTTCTCAGGGGACCCCCACTCACTCACATACAACTGGAACCACTACAAAAAGATAGTCACTTAAAAGAACAATAGATCACAACAATTATAATAAAGTCCTGTAGCTTTTCTCACAAAACCCTTAAATTCCTGTATGTTCCCCACTACCTGTGTGCTCAGTGAAAATGAGTCTCAGCATTCACAAGCTCAGTGATATTTATAACTCCTTATTTAAGAGATCTTCACTTTGGGGGCATGAGTCCCTCATTTTTAGTTATCTAATCTCTGTAGTTATTTCTCACCCTCCGGCGTATACAAATGGGAAGTTCATTGCACTTCACAAATGCATATGTCATTTTTATGGAATTAGATGGGAAAAAAATCGGCGTGAAGCGATACATTTTGGTGAACAAGAAGTGATGTTAACGGTCTTTATTGATTTTTTCGCTGTCGTTTTGGAATATACTACTGGCCTATTTCCAATGGTGATCCAACAGCAGTGAGACTGCGCCCAACGCAGCAAAATCCCACCGGGACCGGAAACGCCCACATTCATTAAGAAAATACTTATCTGAAGACTTGAACAGGATTGTAGTGCCCAATCTATCTTCTCACGTATATTTTTTGCACGTGAATAAGATTGAAGATGCCACTGTCATAGACAAGGACAATAAAACCCCATTCAATTTTATGTCAGCAATGCATATGAAGTATAAAAAACCCACGTGTAAATCTTTTATTTCCGTATTCCAGTCAACTAAATGAGGGGCTTGTGCTTCCATATTTACTGCAGGTGGTCTGCAGACAAGTGCAGAAAATATCTAGGATTCTTTTGAAAACCTGTAACAAAGCACAATCACTGCTGTCTGAGATTGTGCAACACACTTTTATGAGGTATTCTTGACAAGAAAATTGGTTTAAAATGTTTGTTTTTTTTTTTTTGTCGTTTTCCAGACGATGAGGTTGTTTAGCCTCGAAATAATGTTGGTCAAGTGTTATGACTGGAGTGCTAATTGTGAAAGTATTTTTGCAATGTAAAGCCCCATCGCTTGGAAAGAAATCGAAATGACAAACACAATCCACGTGTACACTGCGATATGTTTGTTTTAAACCTAACTGGGCTCACGTAGGAGTCAGCATGTAAGCTGGAGACTAAACACCACATCCCTGTGCTAATTGCCAATCACAATGGAAATGTAGTGTTTAAACATGGTTCCAACTTTGTTAGTCAACTGTTCCCGTCACGCAGTGAAAGGTCGAAACACTGACTGCATAATATCTACTTAGCTTCAGTGAGACATTGTACGTAGATTGTTTCATCTTTTCTGACCATGGTTTTTGCATTAAATTCATATGCTTCAGGAAAGGGTTTAAGAGGGACGGTTAAATGTGATAACGATACAAAAGTTATTTTACATAGCTGATAGTAATGGAGTATTATAACTGAGTCATTAGAGATAGGACAGTATCAACGGAGAGAAATAATGATGTTGAGTTTAAGGTTTGAAAGATATGTGAATTAATCTGTGCATATAATATAAATAATTCACAAGTGTCAGTTTGTCCTGATCACGGTGTCCTACTGTGCCACGTAAGTGCTCATATTATACAATGATGGAAAACGCTTCATGAAAACGTTCCCGGAATTTGGGGATTTTAAAATGTCTTACACTTTGACTGCAATATTTCACCAAAACTGTTTTAGACTCAATTTCAGTCCACTCTTCCATCACGGGGCAGTGTTTCTTCCATCGCTGGGCAGTGTTTCCTCCATCACCGGGCAGTGTTTCCTCCATCACCGGGCAGTGTTTCCTCCATCGCTGGGCAGTGTTTCTTCCATCGCCGGGCAGTGTTTCCTCCATCGCTGGGCAGTGTTTCTTACATCGCTGGGCAGTGTTTCCTCCATCGCTGGGCAGTGTTTCCTCCATCGCTGGGCAGTGTTTCCTCCATCGCTGGGCAGTGTTTCCTCCATCGCTGGGCAGTGTTTCTTCCATCGCTGGGCAGTGTTTCCTCCATCGCAGGGCAGTGTTTCTTCCATCGCCGGGCAGTGTTTCCACCATAGCTGGGCAGTGTTTCCTCCATCGCTGGGCAGTGTTTCCTCCATCGCTGGGCAGTGTTTCCTCCATCGCTTGGCAGTGTTTCCTCCATCGCTGGGCAGTGTTTCCTCCATCGCTGGGCAGTGTTTCTTCCATCACGGGGCAGTGTTTCCTCCATCGCTGGGCAGTGTTTCTTCCATCACCGGGCAGTGTTTCCTCCATTGCTGGGCAGTGTTTCTTCCATCGCCGGGTAGTGTTTCTTCCATCACCAGGCAGTGTTTCTTCCATTGCTGGGCAGTGTTTCCTCCATCACCGGGCAGTGTTTCCTCCATTGCTGGGCAGTGTTTCCTCCATCACCGGGCAGTGTTTCCTCCATTGCTGGGCAGTGTTTCTTCCATCACCGGGCAGTGTTTCCTCCATTGCTGGGCAGTGTTTCCTCCATCACCGGGCAGTGTTTCCT
Organism: Ascaphus truei; assembly: GCF_040206685.1. Classification (NCBI taxonomy): domain Eukaryota; kingdom Metazoa; phylum Chordata; class Amphibia; order Anura; family Ascaphidae; genus Ascaphus; species Ascaphus truei. Next base: position 300,562,812 of record NC_134487.1, read on the forward strand.
CCATTGCTGGACAGTGTTTCCTCCATCACCGGGCAGTGTTTCCTCCATCGCTGGGCAGTGTTTCCTCCATCACCGGGCAGTGTTTCCTCCATCACCGGGCAGTGTTTCTTCCATCACCGGGCAGTGTTTCCTCCATCACCGGGCAGTGTTTCTTCCATCGCTGGGCAGTGTTTCTTCCATCACCGGGCAGTGTTTCTTCCATCACTGGGCAGTGTTTCTTCCATCGCTGGGCAGTGTTTCGTCCATCACCGGGCAGTGTTTCCTCCATCGCTGGGCAGTGTTTCCTCCATCGCTGGGCAGTGTTTCTTCCATCGCTGGGCAGTGTTTCGTCCATCACCGGGCAGTGTTTCTTCCATCGCTGGGCAGTGTTTCCTCCATCTCTGGGCAGTGTTTCCTCCATCGCTGGCAGTGTTTCCTCCATCGCTGGGCAGTGTTTCCTCCATCGCCGGGCAGTGTTTCTTCCATCGCTGGTCAGTGTTTCCTCCATCTTTGGGCAGTGTTTCCTCCATCGCTGGCAGTGTTTCCTCCATCGCCGGGCAGTGTTTCTTCCATCGCTGGGCAGTGTTTCCTCCATCGCTGGGCAGTGTATCCTCCAACGCTGGGCAGTGTTTCTTCCATCACTGGGCAGTGTTTCTTCCATCGCTGGGCAGTGTTTCCTCCAACGCTGGGCAGTGTTTCCTCCATCGCTGGGCAGTGTTTCCTCCATCGCTGGGCAGTGTTTCTTCCATCGCTGGGCAGTGTTTCTTCCATCGCTGGGCAGTGTTTCCTCCATCGCTGGGCAGTGTTTCCTCCATCTCTGGGCAGTATTTCCTCCATCGCTGGGCAGTGTTTCTTCCATCACCGGGCAGTGTTTCTTCCATCGCTGGGCAGTGTTTCTTCCATCGCTGGGCAGTGTTTCTTACATCGCTGTGCAGTGTTTCCTCCATCGCTGGGCAGTGTTTCTTCCATCGCTGGGCAGTGTTTCCTCCATCACCGGGCAGTGTTTCTTCCATCGCTGGGCAATGTTTCCACCATCGCCGGGCGGTGTTTCTTCCACCACCGGGCAGTGTTTCCTCCATCACCGGGCAGTGTTTCCTCCATTGCTGGGCAGTGTTTCCTCCATCGCTGGGCAGTGTTTCTTCCATCACCGGGCAGTGTTTCCTCCATCGCTGGGCAGTGTTTCTTCCATCACCGGGCAGTGTTTCCTCCATCGCTGGGCAGTGTTTCTTCCATCGCTGGGCAGTGTTTCTTCCATCGCTGGGCAGTGTTTCTTCCATCGCTGGGCAGTGTTTCCTCCATCGCTGGGCAGTGTTTCTTCCATCGCTGGGCAGTGTTTCCTCCATCGCTGGGCAGTGTTTCCTCCATCGCTGGGCAGTGTTTCTTCCATCGCTGGGCAGTGTTTCTTCCATCGCTGGGCAGTGTTTCCTCCATCGCTGGGCAGTGTTTATTCCATCGCTGGGCAGTGTTTCCTCCATCGTTGGGCAGTGTTGCCTCCATCACCGGGCAGTGTTTCCGCCATCACCGGGCAGTGTTTCCTCCATCGCTGGGCAGTGTTTCCTCCATCGCTGGGCAGTATTTCTTCCATCACTGGGCAGTGTTTCTTCCATCACTGGGCAGTATTTCTTCTATCACCGGGCAGTGTTTCCTCCATCGCTGGGCAGTGTTTCTTCCATCACCGGGCAATGTTTCTTCCATCGCTGCGCAGTGTTTCCTCCATCGCTGGCCAGTGTTTCCTCCATCGCTGGACAGTATTTCTTCCATCACTGGGCAGTGTTTCTTCCATCACCGGGCAGTGTTTCTTCTATCACCGGGCAGTGTTTCCTCCATCGCTGGGCAGTGTTTCTTCCATCACCGGGCAGTGTTTCTTCCATCACCGGGCAGTGTTTCTTCCATCACCGGGCAGTGTTTCCTCCATCGCTGGGCAGTGTTTCTTCCATCGCTGGGCAGTGTTTCCTCCATCGCTGGGTATTTTTTCCTCCATCGCTGGGCAGTGTTTCCTCCATCGCTGGGCAGTGTTTCCTCCATCGCTGGGCAGTGTTTCCTCCATCGCTGGGCAGTGTTTCCTCCATCACCGGGCAGTGTTTCTTCCATCGCTGGGCAGTGTTTCCTCCATCGCTGGGCAGTGTTTCTTCCATCGCTGGGCAGTGTTTCCTCCATCGCTGGGCAGTGTTTCTTCCATCGCTGGGCAGTGTTTCTTCCATCGCTGGGCAGTGTTTCCTCCATCACCGGGCAGTGTTTCCTCCATCGCTGGGCAGTGTTTCCTCCATCACCGGGCAGTGTTTCTTCCATCGCTGGGCAGTGTTTCCTCCATCGCTGGGCAGTGTTTCCTCCATCGCTGGGCAGTGTTTCCTCCATCGCTGAGCAGTGTTTCCTCCATCGCTGGGCAGTGTTTCCTCCATCACCGGGCAGTGTTTCCTCCATCGCTGGGCAGTGTTTCCTCCATCACCGGGCAGTGTTTCCTCCATCACTGGGCAGTGTTTCCTCCATCGCTGGGCAGTGTTTCCTCCATCACCGGGCAGTGTTTCCTCCATCACCGGGCAGTGTTTCTTCCATCGCTGGGCAGTGTTTCCTCCATCGCTGGGCAGTGTTTCTTCCATCGCTGGGCAGTGTTTCCTCCATCGCTGGGCAGTGTTTCCTCCATCTCTGGGCAGTATTTCCTCCATCGCTGGGCAGTGTTTCTTCCATCACCGGGCAGTGTTTCTTCCATCGCTGGGCAGTGTTTCTTCCATCGCTGGGCAGTGTTTCTTACATCGCTGTGCAGTGTTTCCTCCATCGCTGGGCAGTGTTTCTTCCATCGCTGGGCAGTGTTTCCTCCATCACCGGGCAGTGTTTCTTCCATCGCTGGGCAATGTTTCCACCATCGCCGGGCGGTGTTTCTTCCACCACCGGGCAGTGTTTCCTCCATCACCGGGCAGTGTTTCCTCCATTGCTGGGCAGTGTTTCCTCCATCGCTGGGCAGTGTTTCTTCCATCACCGGGCAGTGTTTCCTCCATCGCTGGGCAGTGTTTCTTCCATCACCGGGCAGTGTTTCTTCCATCGCTGGGCAGTGTTTCTTCCATCACCGGGCAGTGTTTCCTCCATCGCTGGGCAGTGTTTCTTCCATCGCTGGGCAGTGTTTCTTCCATCGCTGGGCAGTGTTTCTTCCATCGCTGGGCAGTGTTTCCTCCATCGCTGGGCAGTGTTTCTTCCATCGCTGGGCAGTGTTTCCTCCATCGCTGGGCAGTGTTTCCTCCATCGCTGGGCAGTGTTTCTTCCATCGCTGGGCAGTGTTTCTTCCATCGCTGGGCAGTGTTTCCTCCATCGCTGGGCAGTGTTTATTCCATCGCTGGGCAGTGTTTCCTCCATCGCTGGGCAGTGTTTCCTCCATCACCGGGCAGTGTTTCCGCCATCGCTGGGCAGTGTTTCTTCCATCACCAGGCAGTGTTTCCTCCATCGCTGGTCAGTGTTTCTTCCATCACCAGGCAGTGTTTCCTCCATCGCTGGGCAGTGTTTCTTCTATCACCGGGCAGTGTTTCCTCCATCGCTGGGCAGTGTTTCTTCCATCACCAGGCAGTGTTTCCTGCATCGCTGGGCAGTGTTTCTTCTATCACCGGGCAGTGTTTCCTCCATCGCTGGGCAGTGTTTCTTCCATCGCTGGGCAGTGTTTCTTCCATCACCGGGCAGTGTTTCCTCCATAACCGGGCAGTGTTTCCTCCATCGCTGGGCAGTGTTTCCTCCATCACCGGGCAGTGTTTCTTCCATCACCGGGCAGTGTTTCTTCCATCACCGGGCAATGTTTCTTCCATCGCTGCGCAGTGTTTCCTCCATCGCTGGGCAGTGTTTCCTCCATCGCTGGGCAGTATTTCTTCCATCACTGGGCAGTGTTTCTTCCATCACCGGGCAGTGTTTCTTCTATCACCGGGCAGTGTTTCCTCCATCGCTGGGCAGTGTTTCTTCCATCACCGGGCAGTGTTTCTTCCATCACCGGGCAGTGTTTCTTCCATCACCGGGCAGTGTTTCCTCCATCGCTGGGCAGTGTTTCTTCCATCGCTGGGCAGTGTTTCCTCCATCGCTGGGTAGTGTTTCCTCCATCGCTGGGCAGTGTTTCCTCCATCGCTGGGCAGTGTTTTCTCCATCGCTGGGCAGTGTTTCCTCCATCACCGGGCAGTGTTTCTTCCATCGCTGGGCAGTGTTTCCTCCATCGCTGGGCAGTGTTTCCTCCATCGCTAGCCAGTGTTTCTTCCATCGCTGGGCAGTGTTTCCTCCATCGCTGGGCAGTGTTTCTTCCATCGCTGGGCAGTGTTTCTTCCATCGCTGGGCAGTGTTTCCTCCATCACCGGGCAGTGTTTCCTCCATCGCTGGGCAGTGTTTCCTCCATCGCTGAGCAGTGTTTCCTCCATCGCTGGGCAGTGTTTCCTCCATCACCGGGCAGTGTTTCCTCCATCGCTGGGCAGTGTTTCCTCCATCACCGGGCAGTGTTTCCTCCATCACCGGGCAGTGTTTCCTCCATCGCTGGGCAGTGTTTCCTCCATCACCGGGCAGTGTTTCTTCCATCGCTGGGCAGTGTTTCCTCCATCGCTGGGCAGTGTTTCTTCCATCGCTGGGCAGTGTTTCTTCCATCGCTGGGCAGTGTTTCCTCCATCACCGGGCAGTGTTTCTTCCACCGCTGGGCAGTGTTTCTTCCATCGCTGGGCAGTATTTCTTCCATCGCTGGGCAGTGTTTCTTCCATCGCTGGGCAGTGTTTCTTCCATCGCTGGGCAGTGTTTCTTCCATCGCTGGGCAGTGTTTCTTCAATGGGTGTGCTCCAGAAGTCCAATAAATGGCTTAAAAATGTTCACTAAAATACTTAATAATCACTATTAATTCTACAAACTAGAGGCTGTTCGTCCAAAATGAGTATCACTTGTATATCACTCGCATCACAGGACATCCCGTTACTGTGTGCAGGAAATGCTGGGGTTCCAATCCTTCATCAAACACATTCAAAGAACATTTAAAGTTGATGTAATTTTTTCAGAATCCTTAGTATGGATTGCAGATACCTTTCTATGTTTAGGCTTGGAAAATGTATAAAATGTTGCCCTTTACTTGCGCAGATATAATATTTTTTACATAATAAATATATAATGTTTCATTAATAGAGGAAACCTTCATCAATTTATTTTTAAAAGTACTTTAATTTCCTGCATTTTGGGTGAGATTGCACCAATTCCATTACATTATTGTGCCTATATACAGTACAAATACACCACATTGAGAACCCTGCTGATTAAATAGAAGTCAGATGGGTGATCTTAATACTAAGGAGAAGTGGTCAGAAGACCTTCCAGAATTGTTTCCAATTTACTTTTAGATACTGTACACAGTCTTAGCAAGCTCAAATCCCAAGCACACTGCACCATATATATTTATTAGTGTCAATTGGAGGGCTACAAGCAGAGAAAAAAAGATAATTTGTTATATTGGATGCAGCATTATGGCTCTCTTTTGTTTTGTTGTAGACATTAGGACACTATCCCAGAAGCACTCCAATCGATACAAACAATTATATATAACGGATCAGGGGTGGAGGGAGAAGGGTGATGGAAGCAGTGTAGGCGAGAAAATGTAAAGTGCAGGCATTAAGGGGTTTGGAAATGAAGGGCGCTTTGTTCTAATAAATCTAAAGAAAATGGATTTATTTTTACACATTTTATTTAATTTGCTAGAACATTTCGGTATCATATATTTATCAAATATTTATTGCGATATACATCGTATCGTACATCTGAATACTCATGTTTAAACCCGGTGTCTTGTTAAAGAGACTGACATTGGTGTGGAGAAACATGTGGGATGTGTCAATGTCCATTCAAGAGAAAGACTGTTAACCTATAATACAGGAGCGAGCACACTTTATTGTATAGAAAAAGAAAAAAGAAAGTGCAGAGAACACCCATAGTGTAATAGTTTAATTATAAAAAATACATCTCCTTTCATCTCAGCCCTAATTTTTCGCTATGCACATCTTGACTCTTGCGTTCTGCTGAAGGATGTCTTCTCTCGACCCCTTTGTATCTAAAGCCCTCTCCCTCCTTAAACCCTTCTCACTGACTGCCCCACACCTCTGGTATGCCCGACCTCTCAATATTCAACTAGCACCCCCTTCTCTATCCACCTTTTAGACCACCTAAAAACACACCTGCTTAATGAAGCATATTAGTAGCTCGTGGCTAATACTATACACCTCATACATAAACCTTGGTCCCTTGCAGACGCACTTACCAGAACACCCTCCCATTGTCTCTGTACATTCCTCCTACCTGCCAATTCGATTGTAAGCTTTTCGGAGCAGGGACTCCTTTTCCTAAATGTCACTTTTATGTCTGAAGCACTTATTCCCATTATGTGTTATTTGTATTATTTGTTATTTACAGTTTATGATTGTCACGTGTATTTTTGCTGTTAAGCTATATGTACATTAATGGCGCTATATAAATAAAGACATACAGTACATACATACATACATATATACATACATACATCTACAACAAGTGCTATGAAACTCACAAGGTTTTAACAACTTTCACACTTTTCGGGGAAGTGTGGTGCTCACAGAATTCGTCCTGCGGTGTCGTCTGTCCCGTGGCGCCTCGGTGTGCTCTGTCCCGTGGCTGTTCTCAGCGGACTGGAGGAGAGACCGAAAGTTCCTCGGCAGGTTTTGGCAGTCAGACAACGAAGGAGGTTAGTCCATACCCATCGTGATAACTTCATCAGGGAGAGCTGCAAACGCCTGGAAAACTTTACATCAAGAACTGGTCTTTTCTTCCCACAGATAAGAACTTTATCCTTTCCTGGAATTTTTCTACACGTATGGACATTTATGTCACCGTATTTATATTGCTTCATGTTTTTGCACTGACACACTTTTTATTGGGTCATTTTCTGTGTATATTGATTTAGATACACATGATGGATACAAGCATCCTCTTATTTATATCACTGTTATTACCTCCCCACCTTTTCTTTTCCTCCTCACACTTTGCTGTATGTATCATATTTCAGTGCATTTTACATTGTAGCAATAAATGTATCTTTGTATAACACTGACTCCCACCTAGTGAGTGCATAAACTACTATTCCTTTGGTATTCCCATGTATGATGACTATAATTTACCATGATAGCAAAATATGGCAGTGTTGACTTGTAAGTCTATATAGGACATAGAGCCAAACCACATCTTTATAAAACACGATCTGAAGTGGAATTACAATGTTATTCTGTGATGTTTTCTAATAATATAGGAGCTAATAAATGTAAGACTGTACCTGGAAGATTTGCCATGCTTAAATTCTCATGGTGCATCTTCAATATCCACATGCAGTACTTAGGATTCTCTGATATATATGCTCATTAGAGGGATTCTGCATACAAATAAGTTCTCTCTGGTTAGCTTACTATTTTCTGCAGTTGGGTAACCTGTTTGAAGTTAGTCTAAAAGATATCTCCCAGTGATTATAGTGGAAAGTTTATCATGTAATTTGTAAAGCAATGTTCAGAGTTGCAAGCTATTATTTTATCCTTTTTCGTTAAATTCTTTAACAAACCAGTTTCATGAATTGCTGCGTAAGGTAAATGACACCTTCCTCATCCCAAGTGTTGCTGTGGTACACAAATCTATTGCAGTCCATGCTGCAGAACTACCGAAAACATTCATAAAAATGGTCGTGTCCCGCTGCTGTTTGGCAGCTGGAATGCTTTGATAAACCTCAAAAGGACTGGGAACAAGTAAAAACATGTATTGAAATCTGCGGTAATAATTCTAATTCCTTAGCAATCAATGTATTGTTCCTTAATAGTGCTTAATAGAGAACGTTTATTATGTTATAACAGAAATAGAACATCATAGAAATGACGCTTCCCAGTAATAAATAAAAACTCCTCTTACTATTAGAAATACTCATGAGTTGTGTGATCTGTAGGGGTTAAACAGAGTTTACATGACTGTAATTAACACAAGGTCACCCTCATAACCTCTGGACTTTACATGCCTGGTCACTTTTATTGAGTCCTATTCACTGAAGACATTTGGCATAGGCATCAAAAGGTAGCAGATAACCTTAATTGGAACCCATAATAACGGCTGTTTGCCTCCATGCAGATTACTAGATTAAGCAAAACTATAGGAGATTCCGAAATATGAATGGAAGAAGTCTTGGTTGGTGGGCTGAACTGCTGGCCTCCATGAAGAAGAATATATCACAACCAGGAAATAAGTTAACGGAGGCTTAAAGGGAATTATATCTACAAAAATATCTAAAATATAGCATGGAAAACATTTACAACTGATTTTTTAAAAATGATGATCCGATGTATAAAGGCAAACAGCCCAGGGAGGCATTTTAATTTTGCATCAATATATTAAGGCATATTGCTTTCATTTTGCCGCATGTGTATTAAGTAGTTATTTACGTGCGTGTCACCAGGAGGAATTAGATGTCAAATTCTGTACATTACTCCCCCCCTCTCTCCCTTAATTTCTGTCAGGTTCTAGTTCAAATAAATCTGTAACAATGCCTCATTTTGTTACTAAAGTATATTTTGATGCAACTGCAAGCATTATTTGTAACCCCTTCTTTACCCTGACACACAGACCTTATTAAATTATTTCAGGGCACCGTGGGCATGTCAGAGTTCTTGTACCACGGTGAGAGGCAGTATTGTTGCAGAAATGTTACCATGTTTCCCTTTAATATGCCGTGACTTTTCTTTACAAATGACCCCTCATTTTTTCATGGCTAGTTTAGAGTTAACCTTGTGACACTCTTTTGATACTATCTGCAGAATATTTATAGCTCTGATGAGAGGTCCAGAAGAAAGAAACTGAGACCACCAGCTAATTCTACCTTGTGCCTTTCACAACTTTAATGAATGCATGTTTTATTGTAATTTGTCTACTCCGTGTTCATCTGGTGAACAGTGATTCAGTCTTTTCTTAATACATTTAGGGGCCTATGCAGAAAGGTCAGATAAGTCAGTTACCGGCAGCTTATCGTCAAAAAAAAGCCTACTGCTATTCAGTAAGCTCCGATAATTCGGCGATAATAGAATTCTTAGGCAAACTTATTCCGAAAAAATAAATTCGCCAATCGCCACTTATCGGCAGTTTATCTAACTCGCTCATTTCTAGTAGCCACGATCAGTTTATCGATGCTAATCACCACTGTAGAATTGAGATCAGATAAGTCAGTTACCGGCAGCTTATCGTCAAAAAAAAGCCTACTGCTATTCAGTAAGCTCCGATAATTCGGCGATAATAGAATTTTTAGGCAAACTTATTCCGAAAAAATAAATTCACCAATCGCCACTTATCGGCAGTTTATCTAACTCGCTCATTTCTAGTAGCCACGATCAGTTTATCGATGCTAATCGCCGCTGTAGAATTGAGATTTCTTCACAGAATCGCCTCGCCAGAAGAAATGGCAAGAAGGTGGTCTGAAGCTGGCGAAAAGCGGCGAGACGGGACTTAAGGAAACAAATGCAACTGTCTGACATATGTTTTCAGCATGGACGCATGTGATCGGACTCGTATTGATTTGTAGTTGTGAGCCCGTGTTTTATTAAAGTAGTAGTTGTAATAAATGTACATTTTATCTTTTGGACATTATTGTGCCACCACTTACGTTACGAAGGGGTTAATATATGACTTGTTTATCTTGTGGTTCCATATCGGGTACATGAAGTTTAACATTCATCTGTGCCTCAGGATAGTCATATATTTACATTTTAAAGGTGCAGTTAACACAATATCCTACATGTATGAAAATATGAATAATTCATGTATGTATGTGTTAAAAAAAAACAAATTGCATTTAAAAAAAATTTCATGTCCTAAATTATTTATATAAATGTCAATTGATTAGAATGTATAAAACATTATTTAAGTGACAGCCCCTTCCTTTTCCGATTGGCTCTGCCTTTTGATCCCCGGCCTCTCTCTATCAGTGCACAAATTGTCTCGATTAAATGACCACTCATATAATATTTATGTACTACATTTCCCAGAATGCATATCTAATAACAAAAATGTTACAATCATATTAAGCAATCAATTACAGGAGAAATGATCAATGTATAACGTAACTAATCACTTGTCATTGTGCATATTGTATTGATTCAAATATTTAATGTCAGAAATGTTAATATTGTTTCAATAAACCTCACATTAATCTGCAGCGTTAACATATGTAAATAAGTAAAGTGACAGTGTTGAAGTACGGGGTGACGGGTTACATACGTTTACACTTTTAGGAATCCTGTCCAACATATTTAATAACTGTTTAATAATGTTACTGATGAATATTTGTTATATTCATGTGGTCAATACCATTATTATTTATCCGTTTGAAGACATATATTTTTATTAGTACAATAGTTGTAAGATTATTTTTAATGTAAATTTGGGGTGTGGTTGTGTTAGTTTAAAGGTCAAAAGGCTTCATTGAATTTCTAACAATTAGCTTTAACCGCTAATTGGCACTACAATGTCTGACTGTTGGATACATGTCAGAGCATTGCATTACAAACATCTGTGTTTATTAGTAAAATCATGGTATTATAATAGGTAGGTAACATCATATATATATATATATATATATATATATATATATATATATATATATATATATATATATATATATATATATATATATAATGTTATCACAATGAGGTCATGCAAATGACACAGATTAATTGATTAGAAACACACGTTGTGTATTTTGTGTTAATACATTTTTTTTCAGTTGCATTGTTTCAAGTCACGTGTCTTCATCACATAGCTACTTAAACCAATTAATCGCAGACTTACTTCGAAGTAGAGATGGCAGGTGCAGATATGGAGATAGAGATGAGACACATTATGATGAGAAGGAGAAGACTGGCTTTGGAAGCGAGAGAGAGAAAGGAGAGGAGGAAAGGAGGAGAGGAGGAGAGAGGAGTGGAGGAGAGAGGAGTAGAGGAGATAGGAATGGAGGAGAGAGGAGTGGAGGAGAGAGGAGAGTAGGGCAGAGAGTAGAGTAGAGCAGAGAGTAGAGAGGAGACAGGTCATGCCCCGGCAACGTTTATACCATGAACGTACAGTTTTGGAGGGGCTTAGTGAGGAGGAAATTATTAGCCGTTATCACTTTAGTTCAGCAGCAATCTTAGCTCTTTATGCAGAGTTAAGAGATGATTTAGATTCCATAACAGGCAGAGGTCGTGCAGTCCCTGGCCTTGTTAAAATACTGTGCTCATTAAATTTTTTGGCTTCTGCGTCTTTTCAGACAACTGTGGGCATAGTAGGCGGGGTCTCGCAGTCTACAGTTTCGCGGGCCTTTACCCAGTTTCTAGGTGCACTGACTAGACGTGCTAGGAATTATATACATTTTCCTAGAGAGCAAACAGAGAGGCTGAAACTCAGGATAGCATTTTATAACATAGCTGGACTACCATGCGTGATTGGTGCAATAGATTGCACACATGTTGCGCTCACCCTGCCGACTGTAGATGAGCATGCGTACCGTAACAGGAAACACTTTCACTCCATCAATGTGCAGGTCGTATGCGATGCTAACATGAGAATTCTGAATGTGGTAGCCAAATTCCCAGGTTCCAGCCACGATTCCTCTATTCTGACCAACTCATCAGTCTTCCATGCTTTTGAAACTGGGTATTTTGAACATGGTTGGCAGGTGGGTAAGTACATATAATATAATGAAGCGTTAACATCTCGTTATTTTCATGTGTATGTTTTTGATGCATAGTAGTGATATTACTTACACATACAGTATATACATGTAGCTCTACTCACATGTATAATAAAGCACACTTTAACCTACTATGTTATGTTGGCAACTTTGTTTCCTATACAATTTTAAAGGTGAATATAGTTCTTATCATATATAGAAACACACACATTTTCTTTTAAATACAACTGTTATGTGTTACAGAAGCTGACGTATATTTTGTCGACATATATTACATAAACTCATGGCAATTATTACAGGCCATACTATGGATGTGTAATAAGCCCTTAGGAAATTCATAATTAATGTCTTAAAAAAACATCTGCATGTTGTATGGCCCTCTCATATATATATAAATACATCTCATCTGATACTACATATTTATCTATAAGATATTTCATGTTTGACGGGAATAACAAGACAATAAGACATATTGATTAACATTAAAACATTGTGAAATGTTACAATAATAATTTAAATCGATGTATTATAGGTGATTCAAGGATAAGGGATCCGACCGTGGTTCCTAACCCACTGTCTTATCCTGAAAACCCTGCAGAGGGGCGATATAATGCGGCACACATATCCACGCGAGCGGTTATTTAGCGGACATTTGGACTGTTGAAAATTCGGTTTAGATGTCTTGATAGATCTGGTGGTGCCCTACAGTACAAGCCAAAAATCTACAGGCAGTGGGGTGGAGACACATCTGAATGTAATCGCCACCTATTTCTCAGGTAAGCAATAATGTATGTTGTTATATTAATCTATACTATCATTCGTCTATATATTTTTTTAAGTACAATTTATTTATCTTCATAGGATAGTGATGGCTAAACACATGTTGTGGGTACAAGTTCTTCTGTGTGTGTACGTGCCCATCTGCCTATAGTATCTAAATGTCCAACACCTTTGTTATAACAATTTTACCATTAATGTGTGCATGATGGCTGAATGTTGTGCATGTATAAAATGAATTATTATTAATTTGTGCTGGCTAACATTTTAATTTATGTTTCCATATTCCCTAGTTCCATAACTAAATAGATTATTAATATGTGTGGAAAATGAATATGCAGTCTAAATAACACTCAATTATTCATATTTAGGTATCTTCAATAGAATAAATGCAGGTATTCATCGTAATCACAAATGATGTTCTAATCAATATTTCTCATATGCTGATGAACACGACCATACACACTTAAAGGTATTCTTCCAACAATACAATTTTCTAAACATTTATACTTTAATTACAGTGGCGTTGCTACAGACCGTAATTGTGGTGTGTCCGTGCTGTCGTGGGGGAGGGGGGGTAGCTCTGAAACACGTTTGCCATGCCCCCGCCATGCCCCCAATCTGCCACGCACCAACTCGTGCAGCTAGTGCACATATCGCCGGCCTGCAGGAGCGCACGGCCAAAGAAGGCACCGTGAGATCGTCCTAATCGCGCAAGCGCAACAGTACACGCCACAATGTATGGAAGACGTTACTTCCATGTCAAGATATGCAAGTTTTTGTACACCTTTTTTTAATGAATTTGCTTATTAAGTAATCCAAAAATGTTTTGAAATTTTTCAGAGCAAGATTGAATGCTGTTTGACATCATGTTAACAAACGTCTTTGATGTAACATGGAGTTGGCAGTGTGAAAACGGTGAGTCTGAAACTTTGTCCATGATTTTCTAAGTGCATGCAAATTATATATGTCTACATTTGAAAAAGTGTAATTAGTGTGAAAATGTAAAAACAATAATATTTCTAAAATACCATCATAAGCTGAATGTTAAGATATGTTGTGTAACAAAGCAATCCTGTTATTTTGAAACATGTATAATTTCTCATATATATTATGCTGTATGTCTTATTTATAATTGTCTTACAGTATACAATGTATGACACTTTAAACCTTTAATTTTCAACACATCATTCATGTATACAATTATAATTATTTGTAAATTTGTCTGATATTTTTTTTACAATGAATTAGCATATATTAATTTATTTTAACATGATTAAATATGTTTTTATTTTAACTACACTTACTCATATTTCATATAGATAAAAACGTTATCATGTTGTAAGCTTACGGATATATTAAAAAAGTAAAACAACACCTGCGTCAACACACACAAATCGATGTTACAAATGACAAACACAGCATTTGAATATGAAATGTGTTAATTATTCTATTTAGACAACTGTGAAATATAAAATGACAAGTGCATAACTAATACCATGAATATACATACTCAATGCATGTTTAACATATGAATGTATACATATTTTGTTAGAAAAGAAGCGTAAACTACATATTTTAATGGATATGTATGTAATGACTATTGACTATCACTATGAGTAAATATTTTTCGTATACGTTTAAAGTAAAATAATGTATGATTGTAACAATATAATTACCAAGATTATATAAATGTCACTGTATCAATCAGCTATACAGTGCACGAATCCATAATGTAAGTTGGTTTTCATGCTGTTTTTGAGACACGTCTAATCATACTTTTGTAATGTTCAAAGTTCATATTTTAAAGAGAATACATGTAAAATAAGAATGTTGCACAATAATTCATACTTTTAGCTACACAGTTGTGCGCTATAATAATAATATTAGTTATGCAATATTGTATATGTTAACGCAGAAGGTATATGTAGTATGGCTGGTCCAGACTGCCTCTCTGCCTCCTGTCATTTGTTGATTCCTGATGAAGCCTAGCGAAACGCTTTGAATCAGCAGTTCCTAATTTGTTCCTGGGAGGACTTGTGACCGCAAACTGGCAGCCGAGTTAGCAGAGAGGCTACTTCCGCCCTGACTTGAGCCGTCACAGGAGGTGACGTACCAGATGCGCATGCAGAGGGGGTAGCAGTCAGACAGGCAGATTTCAGCGGTTCTGTCCCATGAACTTTGGTTATGTTAAAATGTGAGTGAAGCAGCTATAGCTGTTATTTGTGCAATATACTGTATATATTTTGTCTACTATACACACCATTGCGAATTCTTTCTGTCTTTTGGGAGGAAAAACATTGGATTGGAAGTGATTCTACAGATATATACTACAGAGGACTTATCGTAGTGCTCCCATCAGAGAGAGGTGGATCTCTGATACACCATTTTTTCTTGAAGCAACCTGTGAGTGTGACCAATACGCCAATTTTTAGATAGATACACATTTTTTTATTGGCTACGCCATTATTTTTATTCTCTATTTCAGATCTCATCACCTGATCAACGAGCGCTCCCCTTACCTGGAAGATCCCATACAACTTTGGGATCAGAGAACGATCCATAACAACGGTCCAGAGCTGCCATACATATTTTTCACCTTACTTAGTTTCACTAAAATTGTTTATTCACATTTTTTTGGTGATGGTTATATTTAAATTGTAAGATTTGAGGTGTCATTATTTCACTGTACTTCGGTATATCACAGGCCTTTGGGTAACTACACTTGTACTTTACTTATTGGTTTACACCATACAGTTTATAAATACCCTTTAGATATAGAAACGCCTGGTTCCATCTTCTTTTTCCTGTGATGTAAGCCCTGATAGCTACAGGCTGTGGCAGGCTATCCTAGGGGCATTGACCCCCCTCATGCTGACTCTCTGAGTGACAGAAGTGGTGGTGACTCAGGGTATGTGTAGAGCCAATCATGGTACAGACCTTGTGCCCTACCCTTCTGGAGTCTCAGACAGGAAGTGCCAAAATATAGGGAGTTCTCTTCCACCCCTCCTAGAGAGAGGGGGTGTGTGCTGCTCCCAGATGGGAGTGAGCCAGGCCAGTCAGTCCCTTCTGGGCTGACTGATCCAAGAGAGCAGAGGCCTCAAGACTAACAGAGAGCCCAGCACCATCCAGAGGCCTGGGACCCTCTGTGACCGATCTGCTTCCGCTGTGTAACACCTGCAGTGACTGCCAAATAAAGCATCCCTTTTCATATATTCATGCCTGAGTCTACAGTCTCTTGGGCAGGGGTGTGAAAGAAGTCTGCTCTGGTGGGGACTGTCTCTGGATATCATTGAGCCCACTGGAGCTGAAGGCATTGACACCCTGAGTTGAACATCAAGATCATCAAAAGCCTGTCCTGTTCCCCACTCCATTGTGGGCCACTCAGCTCTCCTAGACCCTCACAGGTATGACCACACCACAAACAGCAGTAACCAGAAGTAACATCTTCCAGAGAGGGGGGGGGGGAACTGTGTTACATACTGTATATATGTAAAGGAAATCTTATTTGGATTATAAATTTGATTACAAATGGCTGCTCCTATTTTTGTGTGTTTCAGTGTCTCTGAAGGTGGACATCATAATGTCCGTGTGCAAGCTATATTACGCGCGCACGTGAAATCTGCGTATTCATGCATCTTATTATAGTGTCGAGTCTGCATTGTGAAATGACCACGTACCCACGTCACATGAGGATGCAACATCGATATATGAGATGATGATTGAAAAAATATTGATTACATTCAAAAGTATCGATAATACATTAACCTCAGAAATTATGTTTTTGTACATTGTATATATGCACATATTGATAATGATCAAATACTTTTAACAAATATGAAAATTTTAATGCAGCTTTCACAATAGATATGTGCACAATGTTTAAATTGTAGGCATTATCGTGTTTGTCGTTTAGCGCATGCGTAATGTTGATTATGCAGAGATGTTTTAATATATAATGAAGTCGTTGTAAATAAGGTAACTAAACTTTTATTACATTATATTTACCTGTATTTGACATTTCAAAAATTTCCTTGCTGGTATCCATTGTTACAGACAAGTATAATCCTGTTTGGTCATTGTTGAATCAATTATGTTATTCTGATGCATAAAGGTTTCGTTGGCCAGTTGGTTTGTTAGACCTCCTTGTTTCTGCATGATACAGTGTCTGATCCATGTTCGGAGTTTCTCTAATGTAATACTCTGCACACTGGTATTGTGCCTGGAAGTTTTGCACTTTCACATATAAGTTTGCTCCGGCTTGACAATGATACTGTATGGGGCACTGTGCTTGAGTCTGATACCATACAGAACTCTTTGAATGTTTACTCTTTCCGGGATAGCTGAAGAATAATGTATTTCTCATCCGATAGGTGTCGTGATCAAGCATATGCTTACACGATTCCTTTACTTCCCAGCAAAGAGTACCTCGGTCCATTCCATGGTGTTAATCGAATAAAGCATTCCTGCTTGGATAAGTTGTGTCAAATGGAATTTCTCCATTTGTATGGGTAAGTTTCTTCTCTGCAGTATTGGTAGGTCTCAATGATATATACATATATTTCATGGACAGTAGCTTTTTGTCCTGCTGGAATTCGATTGCTTTAAAGATCATATATACAGTATATGTATATATATATATATATTAATATACTTGCGTATGTAAATGTGTTTTTACCTCAGCATGAATGGATGTATTTTATTTATTTTACTTTATTAAACCTTTCTAAACACCACACACATACAGGTACATACACATACATACATACACACATACACACACATAAATACATACATTACAGCAGCGGTAGCGGCGCAAAAATGTTATTTTCCCAATCTTCCCCTTTGTCGGCCGGTCCCACGCTCACTGCTGTGCGTGGCCCTATTATAGAAAGGCTGACTAACCACAGCCAACTATAACGGCCGCGTGCGCACGGCGCAGCAAGCGCGCGCACAATAGAACAGCCCTAATGGAGACAACAGGAAAAACCAGTGTTAGCTGCAAGAATTGCAGTGCTACATGCAAAGAGCAATGGTAGCAGGGGACAAATAATACACAGGGGGCAAAAAGTGCAAGAGGAATACAAGACAACAAAACAAGAAGGTACCTGAAGATCAATAGAACTGGGGTAGGGATATCCTTAAAACCTGCCCTGTTGGTGGCCCTTGAGGACTTAAGTTGGCCACTCTTGCTTTAGAGCACGCACTCTCTTCTGTGTATAAGCTTAATGGAGTTGCCTTACAGCGAATAGGTATGAGTTTTGCAGTGGTCCAATTTAGCTCACTCCAAGAAGTCCTCTGCCAGTCCCATAGAGAGTCCCACAGCACAATCAAGAAGGAGGTGCATCTCATGGTATCTGCTTTCTCACCAGTACAGCTCGTCAACTACTTGGTACGGTCTCATTCATCACTAATCTATCCCCAATCTGTGTGTGTATCGCTTTGTTTGGTTGTATTTGATATCTACAGTAGCTGAGTCACTGTCTAACTATCTACCTTTCACTGTATGCAATCTACGTGTATGAGGGTGTATATATATATGTGTGCGTGTGTGTGTATATGTCTATATATACAGTTGTGTGAAAAATAAAGTACACCCTCTTTGAATTCTATGGTTTTACATATCAGGACATAATAACAATCATCTGTTCCTTAGTAGGTCTTAAAAGTAGGGAAATACAACCTCAGATGAACAACAACACATGACATATTACACCGTGTCATGATTTATTTAACAAAATAAAGCCAAAATGGAGAAGCTATATGTGAAAAACTAAGTATACCTTATGATTCAATAGGTTGTAGAACCACCTTTAGCAGCAATAACTTGAAGTAATCGTTTTCTGTATGACTTTATCAGTCTCTCACGTCGTTGTGGAGGAATTTTGGTCCACTCTTCTTTACAACGTTGCTTCAGTTCATTGAGGTTTGTGGGCATTTGTTTATGCACAGCTCTCTTAAGGTCCTGCCACAGCATTTCAATCGGGTTGAGGTCTGGACTTTGACTGCGACATTGCAACATCTTGATTCTTTTCTTTTTCAGCCATTCTGTTGTAGATTTGCTGGTGTGCTTGGGATCATTGTCCTGTTGCATGACCCAATTTTGGCCAAGCTTTAGCTGTCGGACAGATGGCCTCACATTTGACTCTAGAATACTTTGGTATACAGAGGAGTTCATGGTCAACTCATTGACTGCAAGGTTCCCAGGTCCTGTAGCTGCAAAACAAGCCCAAATCATTACCCCTCCACCACCGTGCTTGACAGTTGGTATGAGGTGTTTGTGCTGATATGCTGTGTTTGGTTTTCGCCAAACGTGGTGCTTGCATTATGGCCAAACATCTCCACTTTGGTCTCGTCTGTCCAAAGGACATTGTTCCAGAAGTCTTTTGCTTTGTTCAGATGCAACTTTGCAAACCTAAGCCGTGCTGCCATGTTTTTTTTAGAGAGAAGAGGGTTTCTCATGGCAACCCTTCCAAACAAACCATACTTGTTCAGTCTTTTTCTAATTGTACTGTCATGAACTTTAACATTTAACATGCAAACTGAGGCCTGTAGAGTCTGAGATGTAACTCTTGTTTTTTGTGCAATTTTTCTGAGCATTGCACGGTCTGAAATTGGCCTTATAACCCTTCCCAGATTGATGAGCAGCAACAATTGCTTCTCTAAGATCATTGCTGATGTCTTTCCTCCTTGGCATTGTGTTAACACACACCTGAATGCTCCAGACCAGGAAACTGCTAGAACTTTGGCTTTTATAGAGTTGGTCACACTTGCTGATGATCAATTAATCAAGGGCATTTGATTTGCAGCACCTGTCTGCTACTTCGCATCTTAATTCCTATGGAAGCAGTAAGGGTGTACAGTACTTAGTTTTTCACACATAGCTTCTCCATTTTGGCTTTATTTTTGTTAAATAAATCATGACACAGTGTAATATGTCATGTGTTGTTGTTCATCTGAGGTTGTATTTACCTAATTTTAAAACCTGCTAAGGAACAGATGATTGTTATTATGTCCTGATATGTAAAACCATAGAATTCAAAGAGGGTGTACTTTCTTTTTCACACCTGTACATACACACACACAAATATATACACACACACATACACACACAAACAGTTATCCAGTGTCACACACACATAAACACACAGTACCTTCCAAGACTGTCGCTCACAGCATACACACAAAAAGCGTTCATCACGTGCACGCGCGTTCGCACAGGCGCACGCGCACACTATATTACAGGCCTTAGCATTATTTTGCCCCCTGTCCTTTGTTGTTCCCTTAGCCTTTTGATTTTATCTCTGCACACTTTGCAGACTCCATTTTGTTTTCCCAGTTTTTGTTTTCCTTTAGTATAACAGCAAACCCTGTCCGTTTTTACGTATTTCGGTCTCCTGTTTTGCGGGTTTCCATGCTACCTCTGAGGTTTCCATACATTCTGATACAGATGATAAAATCTTCTGCGTGCAAAAAAGCACCTACAGTAATTTCTTAAATTAAATAAATCCAGCTTCACTTTCAAGAGACCTCGATAAACAGCTCCCACGGTCTGAGCCGATGTTATCTTCATCTTTCTGGCTGACAAGATGTTTCAAGCACATCAAATATGCTAAAATGACCAACATTTGATGTAGACACTAATGGAAAATAACTACCAAAATGCACAGTGTTAACACAGTCTGCATCAATCAGGATACCCGGATGTCAAATAAACTTTCTTGTCTGGGTCTTCTGTAACATAAATCAGCAGTGATGGGGTAACAAAACCTTTCAGGTTTATCAATAATACCTGTATGAATAACAATAGAATTTTAGGTCTCAGTCTGCCAGACTGCTACTCTGACCCTTTTTCTTTGCTGTTTATTATAAGCACCAAATATGCTCAACAATGTCAGCATTTCAACTTCTACTTTGTTATTTAGACTTTATTGGACATGTGGTGCGAAACTGGCTGGCTGAGTGTGGTATTGAGCTGTCCTGGCACCCAGCCATTCTCCACAGGGATATAGCTGTGGAGTCTGCCTTGCAGCCACTTTCCATCATTCCTGCCTTAGAAATACGTTTGAGTTGGCATTGTTTCCCTGTCTGTCTTCAATTCTACGCTCATTCA
The DNA here is from genome assembly GCF_040206685.1 of Ascaphus truei. NCBI lineage: Eukaryota > Metazoa > Chordata > Amphibia > Anura > Ascaphidae > Ascaphus > Ascaphus truei. The sequence goes on from NC_134487.1 coordinate 300,583,385, forward strand.
CCAGACCATTGCTGCTTCTTAATTATTTCATTAGTCAATCAAAGTTATATAGAATTTACAAAGTATCTGATTCAGCTTTGAATTTCTAGAGGTATTTTTCAAATTTGAATAATATATATTGTTTGTAACTTACACGCTTCTTGAACCGCACTGCTCATTCTGTATCTAATTCTTTAATATCTCTATAGCAGAAAAACTATAGTTACATTTTCTATATCCCATTTTTACTCTGTGTAAGGCATGTGGGTGCTCTGCTCATGTACATTCATAAACATCTTTTGATTCCATAAAATACGACATCCTAAAATGGACCGACCAAATATATAGTGATGCACTATTTAAATCCCCCAGTTTCTCTGATCAGATTCATCAGTGTGTTTTTCCATGTTCGAAGTCATCATTATTCAACAAACTACTGTACTTTAGTATGATGTTGCCATGAATTATGACACTGATGTTTAAATTAGACATTTTAATGCCCTCTGTATACAATGTCCAAAGAATTTCAATTTTTGTTAAATGCGAGACGGGAGCAATAATCCAACCACCTGGCAGCACAAAAAGCCTAGAGGGTCTGAAGGTAGACCATTCAAAGAAAGGAGGCTTGTTCCACAGCCAAAATACGTCTCTATTGCAAGCCAAGGTCTACAATAATAGGCAAGAGTGTAAAACTGTACAAAGTGTTGAGTGATCATGTAAAACTGTCTACAAACATAATGCCATTGAGGTCTTAGTTAACTCTTGGTTAAATATAAAGCACAGTTCTTCTTGATGGCTTTATATGCATGAATATGACAATTAAACATATTGCATCTTTGACAGACTGCTTCAGATTTTGGTTAAATTATATTAGTGATTTTATGGAAACTAAATACCTCTAGTGGTGTGATTGTCTCTATAAGGAGTCCAGTCCACCTTTTCAGACTGGCAAAGAACTTGTTAGTGGTATGGACCGATGCTATGGTCAGTCACCCCAGTTATAGACAAGGAAATCTCTGTGCCTCAATCCAAATTAACAGTGTGCATCCTTCTCCACAATTCTTCTCAGATAATGATGGTGAGCAACCGAGCACCTTGTTCTTGCACTGTCACATGCTCTGAATCATGCCCTTCACATTTAATGAATAAAGAACTAGGTAAAAAAAGTGTGTCCATTCAACTCTAGTGTTGAAATTCATGCAGGATAATACTATGATTTTCTGCATACTGTTTTTAAGTCATGTCTGAACTTACAAAGGCATAATGAAGACAGAACGTTGAATCAAAATCTAGAAGTTATTGTGCTATTGAAGATTAATTCATACAAAGTAGGTACACTGATATGATCCTACCATAGATGGAAAGTGCTTAGTATGTGGCAAATCATAGTAGTAAACCAAGGCATATGATCTTATCAGCTTGAATTCTGTTTCAGTGTCCATTGAAGCCTATGGACACAATGTTTGTTCTTATGAATACTGTACAGAGCACATCAACTGGGTTTTACATTTTGTGGAAATCACATTAACCAAATATATTAAGCAGCATCGTGCTGGGGTCGTTCATGTTTTCCAACACCTTTTAAAGCTGCAGTTCAGGCAATATCCTGCATGTGTGTTTTTTTTTAAAATAAATCAGTTCTGTAGTAAGAAAAAATACTTTTAGCATTTTCTGTTTTAAAAAAAACAACAACTTTGAAAGACCAATTTTCTTGTATTCTATTTTAACAAGCATGCTTGTTCCTATAGCAACGATTTGCATTCCCCATATTTAAAGATGTCGCCAAACTTTGCCGATCAATAGACGGAGAACGAATTGACCGGCAGCTATGCAGTTCTTTAGGTAATTAGAGATTGCACAACTGAAACTATTGAAGTAAAAAAATTTTTTTTTAAAAAGACTGAACTGCAGCTTTAAGCACGAGTGGCCATCTTTGGTATCAGCTGTATTTCTGCGGAGAGCTTCCAAACGTATCTGTGATCTCTACATTTTGCAAGTCACTTTCAGGACTCTTGACATTGTCTAATGTACAAAATGATTGGGTATTGCCATTTACTATTGTCATGTAGCTTTTACCACTGTGAAGTATCTCTGTGCACAGAAAAAGGATTATATGCTACAATATATCAATGCCATGCTACTTAACTGCTCGGAACCCCATTGGTTTATATATATATATATATATATATATATAACGAAAAGAAGACAGCGCGGCTCCCATAGCATAATACTGTATTTTAATATTAAAAGTAAACACGCATGTGAATTACGAACACTTACAATAAGCAAGATAAAATAAGGCAATGAGTAAAGTCTTGTATTCACCCGATGGAGCCTCCGTGGATAATAGCTGTGTGCAGAGTCCAACACACTCCTGTTGTGGGCGTCAGGGGGGTGCGCGCGCATCCACCCCCTGGTGTTGAATCCCGCGAGAGTATGTGTCCACCGGAGTACAAGGAGCTGACACGGCAGTCAGATTTCCTGCTCCAGGCACCAAACGTGATAAATAACGGATCGGCTCCAATACGAGCAGTGACAAAACTACTCAAAAATGGATAGTATATGATAAATACTTAATACAGTATTAAGCTATGGGAGCCGCACTGTCTTCTTTTCATTCTACAGATTAAGAGGAAGGTGGTTTTTTCCTGAAGACTGGCAGCGGCGCCCAGCAGTTGTTGAAAGACACCTCCATACTTTTATTTTATTTTTATATTTATTTTTATTATCTCTTGGGGCTTTTTAACCCCGTCCTTCCCCTTTCCTTCCCCATACCCTCCCGTTCAGTGTTTGTGTTGTTTGCATTTGTATGTATCATCCCTAGCAGTTTTTATACCAGTATCAGTGGTTTATATATGTGGACATTTACTCTGTGTGTTATCACCACCCTTGTGGTCTGTTATTCCGCCTGGCGCAGCAGCGTTTTTTCTTTGCATATATATATATATATATATATATTTTTTATATATATATATATATTTAAACTGTTAGCATCCATACAGTAACAATCCTTAAATATAAATCGGTAGTAACAAAGGAGGGAGAGGGAGTAGGGGGTAGGGGTATGATACCTTCTATTGGCCTAACAAGTAGTTGATATGTTATAAGCTTTTGAACCTCTCGGGGTCCTTCATTGGGTCAGACCCCGCCCTGACAGGTTGGAAAGCGTGTAACATATCAACTACTTGTTGGTCCAATAAAAGGTATCATACCCGCTCCTCCTTCGCCCTCTTCTGTTACTACATGGAAGAAAGGACCAACACAGCTCCCCACCCTTCTCTACTTAAATCTAAATGTTTGTTTTGTGGGGACAAAATAGGGTAGGATTACATATTTAACTTATTGACTGCTTAATTGCAATGCCAATATATGTAGGGATAAGTTTGAAGAACCTTTAAAAACATTGTTTATCCTACTGGTCAACCATGCCATGCACTGTATCGGTACGTCTCACATAGATATTAAGATGCATGCTCTCATGACCTGCAGCAACTTTCCCCAGAACTCTGGGAAATAACTTATAGGATCTGCTTTGCAGTTTTCTATCCCATTACACTGTAGATTTTGCCTATTTCACCAAGGGTTTCAAGGCAATTGTTCATGATATGTTCTTTATAATTGTCACGGGCCCTTTTTCAAGAGCTGCACAGTAACACGGCTGTCTACAGTGATAGATTCAAGTTGTTATGTAGTAGATTTCTCAGGGAATTCCCAAAGTAATGTTGAGCTAGTCTTACTTATGCAGATAATAACACAAGCATTCTTCTATTTTTATTGACTATTAAAAGTGGACTCTATCTATGACAAAGCAATATATTTTGGAGTTCTCTGGTTTTATATCAGATTTCTTTGCCGTACAGTTTTTCACTTAGTGTCTTCAGGGATCCAAAGTCTGTTCCCCAGTAAAAATGTTACCAGTTGATATAATGCCACATTAGGATATGCTGAACAGTGCCAAGCTGTAAGAATTGTAACAGAGGCCTAGCCATGGAAATAGGGTGTTTTAGTTTGCAAAATAAAGCTTTTAAAATTTTTAGAAAATAACTTGCAAGTGTGATGCTAATTAATTTGCATTGTTTTATTCAATGCTTATTTATGTTTTAAAAGTTAATGAGAAATCATTCTTAATATAAACTCCAGCCATGACCACCTTCATTCTCTATTTTACTATTTGCAGAAGTTGCTGGTGGCTTTAGATATAATATAAATATTTTTTTAGTTGGAGTACCACAGCAGTTGAAACTAAATAGATGCTATGGTTGTAATTACTAGTACGAGAAGGAGTTAATATAAGCAACCTGCACAGTTATTGCACTAAAGCTATTTATACACTCACTGTCCCTATACACATGCTGTACACAATGATACACAGGTACACATGTTAAGGGGCCTATTCCGTTAGCTGAGAGAGGTCTATATCTGGGCAGAAAAGGTCCTTTTTGCTTGCATAGGCAGGTCGCCATATTGTAAAAGTCTTACTTGCATGTCCAAACCATGCGGAAAGGTCATGAAAGATATTTCATTCTGGCTCTGCAAATCCATGCTAACTGGTCAAATTGGCTCCGTGTTCTAGTACCTCCGGTAAGTCTAAACTGCCAAACTGGGTGGAAATATGCGCCAACTTTATCTCGCCACCGAGTCGGGATAGGATAGGTCTGGATGGTCAGATACTTGCCGAGGTCGGTGTTGGAGAGTAGCAGATCATACTGTAGGAGGTACTTAGCCTTGGTCTGGATTGGAGAGAGGCGGATCGTCGTGGTACTTTACCGAGGTCAGTATTGGAGAGGAGCGGATCATCGAGGTACTTTGCTAAGGTCGGGATGGAAAGGTGCGGATCATCGAGGTACTTTGCTAAGGTCGGGATGGAAAGGTGCGGATCGTCGTACGTAGCTGGTGTCAGGAGAACAGAAGAGCAGAGTCCGGAGGAATAGCCAAGGTCAGGAGTAAAGATCTATAAGCACGACAAGACTGTGGAGGCAAGACAGCAGTTAACACTTCGCACGTAGGAAGGTTTATGCTCCTCCGATGAAGCAGTGGGACGGCTGAGCACATAAGGCATACTGGGACCAATGAGGACGAGGCGAGAGGGGGCACGTCCAGGACGCCAGCTGTGATTGGCTGAATAGGTGTAGGAGACAGGTGAGGGAAGGTTTGCTGACGGGGATTGGTGACGCAGTACCTGTGCATGTAGAGCGCGCTTCCCACTTGTATGTGGCGCGCCGATGATGCCCCCGCGGGGGCGCAACCTGTAGGTGAGACCAGAGGAGTCTGCATTAATACTCGCACGTGACGCACATGTGCCCATAGACCGGCGGCTGGTAGATGGCCTAAGTGACTTGCCACATTCGGCGGAGGAAGTGGAGCGCCCGATAGTGGGCTGAGGTAAGCCGGAAGCGCGCCGAGGGTATAGTAGCAGTCTAACAGATCCTTACAACGTATAACTGAGGACGTACAGTAATAACATTTAACTGTGATATGGTGAGGAAGACTATTGAAGATAACAAAAGCTTTCAGAAGACATAGCAGCGACTTACAGTATGGTTGGAAAGAAGAAAAGCATTGCATTCAAACAAGGCGATGGATCAACAATAAAAGCCTTTATGCTTATCATAAACAGAGTTGAGACTTCTACATGAAATTATACGTGAACACAGAAAACACAGGGCATAATCCAGCAGAGGACAAGTGAGAAGAAACCACCAATGATGTACCATGCGTTCTTCCAGAAGAAGTGGCAAAAGCAATAAAATCCATGAAGATGGGGAAGGCTCCAGGGGAAGATGGAATTACAACTGAAATCTTGAAAGAAGGTGGAGAAAAAGTAGAAAAAATCCTTGCAAAAAACTCTTTACATTTTGCTTGAAGAACAGGAAAATTCCAAAACAATGGAGTAATGCCATACAGTAGTTATCCTCATCCACATGAAAGGAGACAAATAAAACCTCAAGAACTGTAGACCAATCAGTCTACTTCCAATCACTTCACGATTTTTTTACTAAGATACTCACTAATCGGCTACAACAGACCCTGGATTTCCCAGCACAGAGATCAAGTGGGATTTCACAGGGGATGGAACACAATGGCCAACATCCAAGTCATACAAGAAGTGATTTCCCAACGTAATGAATATGATCTACTATTCATTTTAGGATTAGTAGATTACAAAAAAGCATTTTATTCTGTCTACACCTCAACGGTTCTAAATGCACTAAGAAAAGAAAATGTTGATGAAGTGTACATTGATATTAAAAAAGAATATGTACGAGAGTGTCACATCAAACATTAGATTACATAACGATATAAGCAAGATAAGGATCAGCAAGGGAGTGCGGCAGGGAGGCTCCATGTCACCAGGATCAGCAAGGGAGTGGGGCAGGGAGACACCGTGCCACCAAAGCATTTCACTGCAACACTTGAATAATTGTTCAAGGCATTTGATTGGGAAGAAAAAGGAATAAACATCCACAGTGAATATTTGTCACCTATGATTTGCAGTTTACATTGTTATTTTTGTCACAAGTCTAGAAGACCTCCAGCAACAAATTGGGAAACTTGCCAAGGGAAGGAATAATGTGGACCACCATAAGAATATCAACAAGACCAAAGTGATGTTCAACAAATGTGTCAAGTCTGTGTAGATTAAAATAAATGGAATAGAATTAGAAGAAGTCGAAGACTTTATCTACCTTTGGCCAGAAAATAACAATGGATGGGAACCTTTTGAATTACATCAAAAGGAGAATGAAGGTGGGATGGAGGCATTTGGAAGAAACCAGACCATATTTTAGGGAACCTTCCACTGTGCCTCAAGAAGAAAGTTTGTGACCAGTGTATTCTGCCCGTGCTCACGTATGGATGTGAAACTTGGAACCTAAATGCAAAGATAATTCAGAAGCTTCAGACAATGCAAAGAAGTATAGAGAGAAGTATGATGGGTATTATCCAAAGAGACGTGAAAAAGAATGAATGAATTCGGAGCCAAAAAAAAGTCTGTGGCCTCATTAGAAGGGTGAAGAATATTAAAATGGCAGTGGGACAGATTTATCGCAAGAAGAAATGACCATCGTTGGACAAATATGGTAATTGGATTCCAAGAGAGATTAAAAGACCAAGATGACAAACATAAGTAAGATGGGAGGATGAAATCAGAAATTGCATTATTGCACCTTAGATACTGTACACTTTAAAGTTCTTATCTTCAACACCCAGATTTATACATGTAACAGTATTGATAATTATGTGAACAATGTACTACTAGAACACAAGGATGACATTGTAAAAAAAATAAAAAGTTTATTATTCTTTTTTTGTGTTTACCCATTATTTTATTTGATGTTGATGGTGGTGTTGGTAGTTGCTGCTGTCCAATAACAGTCCAAACGTCCGCTTTGTACTATGTTGACCCTAAAAGGTAGCATGTTACTGAAGCTTAACAAATCTTCCTCTGTTCTGTATGGAGACTTGAGATATGAACAGTCCCAGCTTTAGCTGAGTATGCCTTAGTAATTTACATTATAACGTTGCATTTGTTTGGGAACAGCTTGGAAATCCGTCTTACAATGTTTGTGGCAGTTACTCAGTTTGTTGCCATGGAAGGGTTTGTGATGTTATAAATACATTTTAGATCATGGTTCCCATGTAACTTTTGCACAATGCTTTCCAGGGGAATGCTTGACTAGTCTTAAAGATAAACTATTCTACATTTACCAATCTCTGCTATGCTTTTCAAAGACCTCATAAATACATCAACAGATCTCTCAAGGCTAAATCCTGTTTATTACTTTTTGAATTTAAACACTCCACCTTTCAGTTATCTCAATATTCAATGTCTTTAACTGTTTTGCAGACTACAAGACAAAGCAAGTATTATTCATACTCTCTAACTTTGATTCTGCATGGAAACGGTGCAGTGGTTTGCTCCAAGGATGTCTTAATGAAGCAACATGTGCTACAGTCACAGGGCATAATAAGCACATCTCATCATCATCACATGTTGTTTTTGGTGAAAATATGACTAGACAGGAAATTAAGACAACAATATTCAATAGAAATACATTAAGAAATGAACATCATAATTACATTTGGCTGGATTCTGAAAAGACTTTGCGTTTAGGGGATTGAACACTCCAGAGATTTATGGCATCTGTAATTTGTTTACCCCTCCCTCAGTGATATGCTTTGTTTCTGTTCCAACTGTATGGTCGCCTTGAACATACACCCCCTGTTCTCTATTCCTGAACCTGATCACATCACATTTTTCACTCACAGCTGAGTAACGAGTCTGCTAATGCAGAATCCCCGGCCATATGCAGAACCTGCCTGTCTGCATTCTACATGACGTAAAGAGGATTTTGTTTTAAGCAATTTCAATTCTGGAAACATATATATGTATATTGAAATTAGAACAAAGAGAAAAGATATGGGGGGCTATTTACTTAGAGGGTTTTAAGCTTTAGTAATTACAGTTATGTGAAAAAGAAAGTACACCCTCTTTGAATTCTATGGTTTTACATATCAGGACATAATAACAATCATCTGTTCCTTAGCAGGTCTTAAAATTAGGTAAATACAACCTCAGATGAACAAAAACACATAACATATTACACCGTGTCATGATTTATTTAACACAAATAAAGCCAAAATGAAGAAGCCATGTGTGAAAAACTAAGTACACCCTTACTGCCTCCATAGGAATTAAGATGCTAAGTAGCAGACAGGTGCTGCTAATCAAATGCCCTTGATTAATTGATCATCAGAAAGTGTGACCACCTCTATAAAAGCCGAAGTTTTAACAGTTTGCTGGTGTGGAGAATTCAGGTGTGTGTTAACACAATGCCAAGGAGGAAAGACATCAGCAATGATCTTAGAGAAGCAATTGTTGCTGCCCATGAATCTGGAAATGGTTATAATGCCATTTCCAAACAATTTAAAGTTCATCATTCTACAGTGAGAAAGATTATTCAAAAGTGGAAACCATTCAAGACAGTTGCCAATCTTCCCAGGAGTGGACGTCCCAGCAAATTCAGCCCAAGGTCAGACCGTGCAATCATCAGAGAAATTGCAAAAAAAACAAGAGTTACATCTCAGACTCTATAGGCCTCAGTTAGCATGTTAAATGTTAAAGTTCATGACAGTACAATTTGAAAAAGACTGAACAAGTATGGTTTGTTTGGAAGGGTTTCCAGGAGAAAGTCTCTTCTCTCTTAAAAGAACATGGCAGCACGGCTTAGGTTTGCAAAGTTGCATCTGAACAATCCACAAGACTTCTGGAACAATGACAATGGACAGACGAGACCAAAGTGGAGATGTTTGGCTATAATGCACAGGGCCACGTTTGGCGAGAGCCAAACACAGCATATCAGCACAAACACCTCATACCAACTGTCAAGCACGGTGGTGGAGGGCTGATGATTTAGGCTTGTTTTGCAGCCACAGGACCTGGGAACCTTGCAGTCATTGAGTCGACCATGAACTCCTCTGTATACCAAAATATTCTAGAGTCAAATGTGAGACCATCTGTCCGACAGCTAAAGCTTGGCTGAAATTGGGTCATGCAACAGGACAATGATCCCAAGCACACCAGCAAATCTACAACAGAATGGCTGAAAAAGAAAAGAATCAAGGTGTTGCAATGTCGCAGTCAAAGTCCAGACCTCAACCTGATTGAAATACTGTGGCTGGACCTTAAGAGAGCTGTGCATAAACAAATGCCCACAAACCTCAATGAACTGAAGCAACGTTGTAAAGAAGAGTGAGCCAAAATTCCTCCAAAACGATGAGAGACTGATAAAGTCATGCAGAAAATGATTACTTCAAGTTATTGCTGCTAAAGGGGGTTCTACAAGCTATTGAATCATAAGGTGTACTTAGTTTTTCACACATGGCTTCTCCATTTTGGCTTTATTTTTGTTAAATAAATCATGACACGGTGTAATATGTCATGTGTTTTTGTTCATCTGAGGTTGTATTTACCTAATTTTTAGACCTGCTAAGGAACAGATGATTGTTATTGTGTCCTGATATGTAAAACCATAGAATTCAAAGAGGGTGTACTTTCTTTTTCACACAACTGTATATGCTAAGGAATGTTTTGTAGTAAATAGGAAAATACTGTGCATGTATCAGAGACTAGTAATGCAATGTTACTCGTATTTGTTGACATATAATGATAATGAATGTAGTAAGAGCACAAGGCATATTATCAAATAAGCCGTGTTGTGAATGTTAATAAATTAAACAGAATATATATATATAAATATGTGTGTTATTTTTTTTTTTTAGATGATCAAAATTGTATATGCTACTCCAACGCGTTTTTTATCAGAAACTGTCTTCTTCGGGGACAGAAGACAGTTTCTGGTCGAAATGCTTTGGAGTGGGAGCCTGCTGAGGGGGGCCCCTACCCTAAATACCTGATCTGGAGTCCTGACTTACTTTTTTGCCTGTGACACCCCTACACTGTATGGTAATGTATATCTCAGATTGCTATTTGTAGTTTTATTGTATCCACTCCATGCAATTACGCAAATTGTTTGTATGGTGATTCTATTTAATGTGGATACATTCTTTCAGTGTGGGTTTTCTATCCACAGGTGTGCTTTTACAGAGCCCCCTGTGTCCTGTGCATGTCAGTATTGGCCTAATGCTTAGACCTTTGCCTCCAGGTTCACATTGCATGGTAGAGCTGAGCCCCCCTCTTCTTTTAATTTTCATCCCCTGTTTTAACTCACCTTTAATAAATTTCTGTTTACATTTTATATCTATGTCCGTGTGCTTCTTATAAGGTTGCTTTCTCTGTTGTTTTGATATATATATATATATATATATATATATATATATATAAAAAAATATTTGATATATATATATATTTAAAAAAATCACTTGTGAGCACAATAACATGTCTTGACAGGTCTGCAACCCTGCCTTTCACAATTATCACCTAGCATACAGTGCTTCCACTGACACAAGGGATTCTGGGAAATGACATGCAAATGAGCACACCGTGTCACCTTTTGCCTGAAATGTATTTTTACATGGATCCCTTGTAAGCTAATGCTTGCTGTTCACACAGCTTTTAAGCACAGCTTTTAAGCACAGCATGGGATTAGATGCAAAGCCAGTCAAACCACTCACAGACATCTGTTTTGATCTTTTGGGTCTCATTTGGGACAGACACTGTATCACAAATAGCACACACAGCACACTGACAGACATTGAATCATAAAAAGCACACATTGACAGGCATTGAATCATAAACAGCACACACTGACAGACACTGAATCACAAACAGCACACACAGCGCACTGACAGAGCAAACTGTAACTGACACATTTACACACAAACACACGTAGCATACTGACACTGAGACTGAAACACACAGCAAATTGACACACAAAAACATGCACAGCAAATTGACACAAATACACATACAATAAACTGACACACTAACATGCACACAGTAAATTGACCCACAAATACACACAGCATACCTTCCTACAGCAGCACATAGTAACTCCTCCCCCTGATGTCACGGAGAGCAGGGGCGGGTAGCTCTCTGCAACCCCCCCGACCCCCTCCTCTCCGCAGCTCTCGATCCAGCTGGCAAGTTGTTGTTAAGGGGACCGGAGGAGGAAGGGGGCCCTGATTTCTGTGGTTGTTGGCTAGACACCTGGGCTAAATGTCCTGACTCTCCCCTCCCCCCCCCGTCAGCAGCCCTGAGCGGTCCCCCCAAGATCACTAGCCCCCGGGCTTTGCCGGGCTAAAGCTACCCCCCTGATCTGCACTAATGTCCCTCATCAGTCTGTATTGAAGTGACAGTTCCCAAACAGGCCAAAGGTATCGGGTCACATAAGTATAGCAGAGCCCTCCTGGGTCCCCTTTACCTCCATGGGGCACGCGGGTGCCAGCAGCAAAGCGCACGTATCCAGTGGGTTCCGTCAAGGTGCCGAGGGGGAGAGATGCAGTCGGGAAGGTGACCGAGTCACTGGATGTCCCCGCGGTTCCCGTGGCAGGGTGCCGCCATGTTGGGTGTGTGTACGCATGTGCAGAGGTTCACACATGCGCATGAGATTGCGGCGGCCATTACAGATAGTCTCGCATGCGCATTGCTTAGTGCTAGCGACGCTATGATACACATGCCCCGCAGGGGAACTACAAGCCCCTGAATGCACTGGGGCTGCAAGCCAGGTGGCACACAGCAGCCAATATGGCACCAGGATTCCCCTGCTCAACATGTTGATACATTTGGCGCTCCAGGAACCACGCCAGTCGGAGCTGGGACAGCAGAAGGGTAGGGTGTGCCAGTGACCCCTGCACTAGCCCAGAGACCCCCTTAGGCCCCAGCTAGGCCCCGACTCCCCTCAGCTTGTGGTTGCTGCAGGGACAGGCCCATAGATAGGGACACTGCCCCTGTAGTGCCAGTGTGAGGGACACCGTCAGGACACGGCTGCATCCTGGCCTGTGGTGATCTGGGATCGGAGTACAGAGACACTTTGCATGGTGGCACCGTCCACGTGGAATACCACCCAATGTAGAGACGGAGGCTTCGCGGGTAACGTCACTGGATCCATGGATCCCATCTTGCTGCATCGGCGTGGCCGGGTGCTGGGAGAACCCGGCAGGTACCTCACCTCAACACGTGCACCAACTCTACACTTCTGTTCTAGTGGGGCAGCGCTGTCTGACACATTTGGGTGGGTTGGTTCCTGTGGACACCGAGGAGGTTAGGTGCCCAGGGGCACCTCAGTACTTTGGGGTAAGCCCCACCGGGGTTTGGACACGTCGTTGGGGTGGCACGGTGAGGGGTTATGGCCCTGCGAGGCCTGAGAGGTTCTGTATTCCTATCATCATTATTAGTCACACATGTTCAGTAAACCTGTTATATTATACTAGGGTGTGTTTCTTATTGTCCTGCACGGGGTTATCCCACACTGTTAGGATCCCACGCAGGTGGAGGCACTGTTAACCAACGAATCAGCTACACCCCAGGCTCCCAGCAGTGGAGGTTTAGGCCTCCTGTGAGCTGCAGGTAAAGCACCACACATACCATCGCTGCCATATCTCCCAGGGGGTGGGGAAAGTGCGCTACATAAGAACTGCCCACCAGGAGTCCCATAGGGGCCTAATGACATCAGATTAATGCCGATAATGTCTCGAAGCAACAAGGTGGTGGGCGGGGGGGGGGGGGGTGCGAATCCCACTTCTATGTAGAGCAACAAAGTAAATATAAATCTGTTCAAGTGTTAAGAGTGGGCACTAATGGAAGAACCATATTCATACAGTATATCAGTATATGTCTGATGTAAAGTACAGTGCAAACAATGGCGATTCAGCCCACTTATCGTGGCTTTCTGAATTGCTATAGGCTATATATAACAGCTAAAAAGCCTTGATAAGTGGGTTATGAAGACTACTATCATAGGCCCCTAAGTGCGCAATAGAGCTATGCCTAAAACAAACAATAGAAAGAAAAATGAATATACAGTACACACATTGCTTACCTTACAATATTTTCGTCCTTAGCTTATAGTCACTGACACAGACTGAATCCCTAACAATACGCCTTTTCCGGACACAGCTGCTGAGCGCGTCATGCCGAAAAACACTGAAAAAGTGGAACAAGCGCCGAACATAATGAACATGGATATTGTAGAAAACCGCCGTATTAGCGGAACGCCGAGAGGTGGAACGCCAAAAAACTGGGCCCTACTGTAATCTAATAGTTGATGTAACATTCTCATAAATGTTCTTTAAAATATCAATGTACGCTTCTTCAACATTTTGTTTTCTTAGTGCATCAAGGACCGCTGAGGTAAAATGAGATGTACAGGCCTTATATATGGCCTGTGACATCCCATTTTAAGGTCAGATGGCACAGCTCCAATCCGATTGGACGCTGTATCATGTGCCCGCCTCTTTTATTTATTTTTTTAAGGATGTGACTCCATCTCCAAGGGAGGTTCGTCACATGCTTAAAACCACATGGCTATATCACATGGTATTACAGCCAATAGGATTGTCTTCAATCCCATTGGTTGCGGTACCAAGTGATAGGTCACATTAGCTCAAAAGGATGTGTTGTCACTTGAAACGCGTAGGTGTTGGCCTCCTGCCTGTGTATGTTTTTTATGATCCATAAAATTAGCTTATTTTTCTCCACTTTGGGAACGCTCGCGTTTTTGATCTGTTTTCACCCTGCATGGAAATAGTGCTGTGTCTTTTTTTCCCTGTTCCTGCCGAGTAGTGGCTTATTGTCGCTCACCCGGCGATTTTTTTATGATGGCTGAAATTTTTGGCAATTCATGCCTTTATCGCCCACTTATCAAGGCTTAGTGAATAGCAGTAGGCATTTTGGCCGATAAGTGCTCGATAAGTGGCTTATCAACGCTTATACCATAGGCCCCTGTATCTCTTTGTGAACTGAATTACTATTCTGGCTGCTCTTTCTGATGAGCTCCACACTGCACTATGTTGTTGTTGCAGCTCTTATTAACGATGAAGCCTACCACTGATTCTTCCATTATCGGTACCTCTTTGATATAATAGGTGTCTGCTATTGAGCTCAATGAGGCCTTCATCTATATTTTTAACTTCACTAAAGCAAACAATATCCCATGTAATCTTTTCAAGTTTGTCTCTCGGTTCTTGCAGTGCTGCTTCACTGGAGAGAGTCTGGCAGTTGTAGGTAGCCAGGTTTAGGTTTGAATGACAGTTTTTGTTTAACTTCTGAGCATTCTTTGCACCCTCTGCCGGCTGCCTTCTTCCCGAGCGCTGTAAAGCCCACGGACAATCTCGCGTCTGTAGAAAGAGGGTCATTGCTTTTTGGTGCATTCCATATTTGGGATGATGCCTTAGTTGCCATTCCGGTCTCATTTGGATGTTGGCAAGTACCTTTCCCACATTAGCTGGGTATACTTTTCAAGCTTTCATAGCATTGTTGAACCTACCAGCAAGAGTGCCACTTTACATCTTCCTGAACTCCCGTTGCCACCTTCCAGCCACTTTGAGGTAGTGAGATAAGGACTTGATTACACATTACATTACTTTGATCAAATGCCATTCAATTGAAGCTGGTAAAATGTCAGCACACTCAAATTAAGCTATTTACATATAATTGGGAAACATTACTATTAGAAAGTGAAGCCCAACCTCAGAGATAGTGCACAAAAAAAGGCAAAACAAAGGTGTGAAACTGTATAAAGTAGCTAAGTATTTACAACTCTACATTGTAAATTGCTGTGTCCAGGCAAGGAGTGAAGGCTCCTATTTTTACTTTAGTGAATCACTTAATGGCTCAACACAACACACGCAAACATGGAAGTAAACTCAGAATAAGGTTGCAAAATGTGGGGTGGGGTCTCCGTTTCTGGATCATACTCCCTGCAACAGTAATCCTCCAGCACCGCTCGCGGTCTCGTGGTTTGCCCTGGAGCTGAAAACAGCCAGTGTTGCTACGACTGTTATTCCTGACGAAGCTGGGAATCTGCCAGCGAAATGCGTTCAGTGAAGTAAAGAAGGAGAGTCTGACCAGACCGGGAGAGGTACTGTGGGAACTGTGCTGTAAGCTGACTGTTGTCACCGGGCGGCCGCATACGGAGGCAACACACGCAAGAAAGCGTGATACCACATACACCGAGGTCCAGAGTCGGAGAGGCGAGAGATTGCCTCCTCCAAAGAAACAGTTGTATGTCCTGAATGACAGTACGCTTGTAAGTGCTCATTCAGGGGGGTCTGTTGCTTACGTTCTTTTTAACTTTCAAAGTATTGTATGCTGCTCAACTAATCCATTCTCTCCTTTCCCTTGTAAGATCTACATCGAAACCTGCCATTGTATTTGCCACACAATGTATGGGCCTTAATATAATCACTGCCAGGTGAGTGCATCGATTTATATACTCATTCAACTTCCAGCATTGAGAAAAAAACGTACCTGCTCTAGGTTGGTGTTTTATGTTTTTTATTTTACATGTACTCTTGTCTACTGCTCCCTCGTCCTTGTGTACCCATTGCTACAACTGCAGCTACAAATCAGGTAAACAAGTAAGTTATGATGAGTTAAAAAGTGACCACTTTAGCATAGGTCACTATAAGTTTATGCATACACACCATACTTTACTTGGGTACTCCATTTGTTACCCTTCTCTAATGAATAGGGTGAAATGCATTGTGGGCTCCTCATCTACTAAAGGATGTTAAATACATTCTAGCACAAAAAGCATACAAGGAAGCACTAAACCTTAGAAATGTATACGCTCCCTGCTACTAGCAGCAGCTATAAACTTATAGAATGTATAGCAGCAACCCAGCCAAGAAGTACTTTAAAGATGGTTTTATACCATAGAAGATACTAAAACATGGCTTGAGTTATCTGGCACCCTACTTAAACAGTTATGCTGTCAAGTTATGTACTTTTTGTATGGACTTAATTAGACTGCCGGAGAGCCAGTAGGTAGATCTGCATTCTTTAAACTTTCTGTTTTCCCCCTATGTTTTATTCGTATTGTAAAATGCCTTGAGATCTTTACGAGAGATGCTGCATAAAAATGGTGTTATTATAAACATGATTTAAATATTTGAAACATTACAGAGTGATTATTATTGAATAAGGCAGGGTGCATAAAAAGGTTATCTGAATGCTGTGCTCAGGTTGGTACAATATAATGTAATGAATTGTTCAATATAAGTCTGCTTGCCATTTTCTCCCTTTCTTCTTTTACCCAGGGGATGCCCGCTATGCAAACCACTAACAAGGCTGTCATAAATTGCAGAACAATAAACAACCCAGGAGATTTTTTTTTTAGATAGTGGTTAGCAGGTAATCCATCTTCTGAAACTTGATTTAATGCCACAAAGACCCATAATTGACAATACTCAACATTGTTCTAAACTGCTGCTAAATCAATTATCGTAATAAGGAATATTAGGTTGTCGGAATGTCGTATTGCGGAGAAGTTTCTAGTGGCTACGAATAAAGCAACTTAAGGACAAAAGCACTTTTGTTCCTTGTTATGTTAAATGTGATTTTCAAATCTATAGAAGAAATTGGAGAACTTGTTTTTGAGAACTCCAAATGAGTTTGAACAATGCATTTTGAAAATCTTCATTCTGTTCTGAGTTGCCTTGGGAGTGCAGTTTAAATTATGGATTATATATAATTCAAAAGCACTCAGCTACGTAAAACGCTGTCATTTTGAAAACATAATTGTCTGCAGTCAGGTAAATGGGGCTTGGCCCGTATTGGTTGTTTAGAAGAAAATAATTCCCCAACCCTGATCATTTAGACGGCACATTTCAAATAAAAAATTCCCAAATAAAAAATTGAATAACAAAAAATTGTCATTGCTTCTATTCTGAAATGCAGTGCAAGAGTGTGCTGAAAGTAATTATATTTTCTTAGGGCTGTTCTATAGAGGGCGCGCTTGCTGCGCCGTGCGCGCGGCAGTTTTAGTTGGCTGTGGTTAGTCAGCTTTCTTATAATAGGACCGCGCGCGCGCACGGCAGTGAGCATGGAACCGGCCGACAGGGGGGATAATGAGGAAAAGAAAGATTTTGCGCCGCTACAGCCGCTGAAATGTATTTATCTGTGTGTGTGTGTGTGTGTGTGTGTGTGTGTGTGTGTGTGTGTGTGTGTGTGTGTGTGTGTGTGTGTGTGTGTGTGTGTGTGTGTGTGTGTGTGTGTGTGTGTGTGTGTGTGTGTGTGTGTGTAATAAAATGACAAAGGTGCAGAACGGGATGAATATGCATGTAAACAACAACAGACGTGACAGATTCATTCAAGATGCCACATATTGGTAAATGTTATAATAGTATTGTATAGATAGGCAACCCTTGATCTAAAGATATATATACGACCCACAAAGTATGGGGTCTAGTAAATAACTACAGCTCAACTCCCTTATAACTCTGTGCTTGGGGTCCAAAGAATCACATCGCGCTATAAGCAGATCGCGTTAGAAATAATGTACAATTGTATGCATTGTATAATAAAGTATTTAAGTTACCAATAATCGTGTTGTAAAGTATTCATAAATACGAAAATTGGGAACCACGCTTGCATCGCGTTATAAGCGGAATGGCGTTGTAACGGATCGCGTTATAACGGGGTTGAGCTGTACTATAGCAAAATATATTATTTAAGGAGACTTTTAGCAGATACATGTGTAGGTATCAAACATCTGCATATACACATACACACCGAGTAACATGTGGTGAGGAAATATATACAAATACAAAAGAAGTCATGCAACAAAGATAATGAATGGTGCAGGCTATAGAAGATGCATAACAGTATACATATACAGAGTAGCAAGTATTGGATAGCATGATGTAACAGAGGGCAACCATGCAATAGGTGTGGAGTATACTAAGGTGTGGAGTATACTAAGTATCTATATCGCCATACAACCGTACTCCTAGCGAAGATCACAGTAAAGCCGTCTCACTCGCGATCGCCAATGTCATGACGTCACCACAGCCCCGACGTGCGTTTCACGTGACAAACGTGCTTCTTCAGGGTTGAGGAGTCTGTTAAAAGACTCCCCAACAGGTAGGGTTTTAAGGATATCCCTGCTTAAGCACAGGTGGCTCAGTCAAAGACTGAGCCACAGATTGAGCCACCTGCACTGAAGTAGGGACTGATTGAGCTACCCGTGCTGACGCAGGGATATCCTGAAAACCTGACCAGTTGGGGGTCTTGAGGACTGGAGTTGAGCACTAAGCTGTAAAAGAAAACATTATTATGAGCAAGCAAGCAATACCATGCTGTCTCTACTCCACACTCATCTCAGTAATCATCCCATAGAGTCCAACTGTATACCAAAGCACCCATGAGCAATCAATTGAAATCAAAGTATAGCACAGGGGTGTGCAAACTGGGGGGCGCAACATTTTCTGAGAGAGGCCTTATAATCTTCTTCATAACATTTCAATTAAATGCCGGGGGAATGTTCCAGGCCTCTGTATGTCTCTTACCTTGTCTCCGGCGGCTTCTGGTGACGCATCGCCATGGCATCGCGTCGAAATGGCAACGCAGCGACAAATGATGACCCAGGGTCACATGATGTTGTGGCGTCAGAAAACGGCGGAGAAAAGGTAAGGGGGTGGAGGGGGGGGCACGAGCTGGGAGGGAGAGCAGGCAGGGGGCGCAGACAGAAAGTTTGTGCACCCCTGGTATAGCATACGGCACTATGCTACAGAACAATAGGGGCCCCATCTTACTACAGCTAGATACATTTCTAGCATGCAGACACAAATCAATGGTATTGATCTAATTTGATTAACTAAAATAGAGCGTTCATTATATTATTATCACTAATGTGTGAAGAGCCAACATATTCCGCAACGCAGTACAATAGGGGTATATATATTACATAACCGTTACAAACAAACAAGCACAAACAGATACAGAGAGGTAATGAGCGCCCTGATCCTAAGAGCTTACACTCTACAGGAAATGAGGGACAATGTTGAAACAAGAAGGTAAGGTTGTTGCTTATTGTAGGATAAGGTTCGGCTCTGGTTTGGAATATGGCCGTCTATTCCATCCTCCCTTACACCCCCGCCTCTTATCCTCTCCCTTCCCCCATGTATTTCTCCTCCTGTTTCTTAGTCCCCCGTCTCGATTCCCGTAGCTCTGAAGTATGACAATCCGCTTCTAACGTGCATTTTAGAAGCGGATATGCATGCTTTGCTACTATGGGAGTCCTTCTCACGTGTCCAATCTGTGCGGAAAAGGCTTTAACTTGCATTTTTTCCCCTCTCCACCTCAGGTCAGGGGGAAGGGGGAATAGGGTGGAGGGAGGGAGGGGTAAGGGGGAATAGGGGGAGGGAGGGGTAAGGGGGAATAGGGTGGAGGGAGGGAGGGGTAAGGTGGAATAGGGTGGGTGGAGGGAGGGGTAAGGGGGAATAGGGAGGAGGGAGGGGTAAGGTGGAATAGGGTGGAGGGAGGGGTAAGGGGGAATAGGGTGGAGGGAGGGAGGGGTAAGGTGGAATAGGGTGGGTGGAGGGAGGGGTAAGGGGGAATAGGGTGGAGGGAGGGGTAAGGTGGAATAGGGTGGAGGGAGGGGTAAGGGGGAATAGGGTGGAGGGAGGGGTAAGGGGGAATAGGGTGGAGGGAGGGGTAAGGGGGAATAGGGTGGAGGGAGGGAGGGGTAAGGGGGAATAGGGTGGAGGGAGGGAGCGGTAAGGGGGAATAGGGTGGTGGGAGGGGTAAGGGGGAATAGGAAGGAGCGAGGGGGGAGGGGGAGGGGGAGGAGCGAGGAGCAGTAGCGGATTAAAAAATGTGCCGCCGATAGGCACTTACCTTGGTGCCGCCCCATCCTTCTTCTCCATGACAACATGCTGCCATGACAACAAATGGCCATGTGACTTTTCAGAGTCATATGATGCCACAACGCTGAAGGAGGAGGAGGGCAGCGCGAAAGAGAACATAAGAACTTTACAGAGGCCCCACGCTCTCCCCGCCAATCAGTGGGGAAGTGAGCGGGGCCGCTGAATATGGGGGAGAAAAGGGAAATTTTCCACCCCAGTCCCGGGCCTATCGAGTCTAATGGGTAATACGCCACTAGGAAGGAGGGAGGAGGACTCCCTTTCAGTAGCATCTCCAGGTGTCTCCTCCAAAACTCCCTCCAAATACATTAAAAACATACCTGAAGTACCCTGGGTGCGATATGCTAATGAGATATGCAAAGTATATTTAAATGAGTCACATCTCCTAAAATATTTCATAGGCTGAAAATTCCCAAAACGTTATTTATTCTTTACAAATTCATACTCAATATACCCTGTAACGAATAGAACACCTGTGAGCATGTGACTTGTATATGTGACAAGGATTGATACACACAGCTATCTAGTAGAGTACACAGGGACATTAATATACAGGTTTATTTCATCAACGTTCTCAGAAATAGTGATAAATAATATTACAGATAAACATCACTGAATATAAAACAGCCATTCTATTGTGAACAGCACACTCCTTGTCAAACAGAGATCCCTGTATTGTATACTATGTATACATTTGTTCTACATTGTAGCCAAGAGTCGTTATCTTGTCTTTTTGCATTTATTTGTATGCATGACTGAGTGTGTAAAGAGTATATAGACACATCTAATATAATATTTCCACACTGATACAGTTTTGAGTTTATGAAAATATTAGTACAATTAAAGCCATGCATCAACTTTAAGAAGGTTTTTAATACCAATATTTTAACAGTGCATGTTTTTGACGTCACATATTGTTTTTATTTTTGTCCCTTTTGTATTCCGTTATGTAGATATACATTATAGTGACGTGATCAACATATGCTGTGAGTAGTTAGGTTACACCTGTGCCTTGTGACCAAGCAGAGTTTCTGTCCTCTGCTACGCACCTGTTTTTGATAAGGTATTGATTTTCTGAGAGACGGAGGTAGCGTCTCAGGTGTTTGTGGGATTATTTAACAGACGTTAGTCAGTGAGAGTCTTTTACTCTTTGACAAAACGTCGCATCAGGTGCGAAACGCGTTAGAGTATTTTCACCCTTGTTTTCTTTTTATGTGCCAATAAAGTTATTTTGTAGCTTCTGCTCACAGTCCAGTTTGGGATTTTTTGTGCAGTGCAACATCATTCTGATCTTACTATAAAAAAACATTAGCGCTCTTTCAAAATATCTTCTGATGCAGCTGAAATATTGGAGCATAAAAGTACTAACATTGTAATAAACTGCATTTTCTTTTGCCATCTTCCTATACCATGCATTTATAAACTGTTACAATGTAACATATTTTAACAAGATTTGTTGAGATCATCTTATGAACAATTATGTTGAATAAAAAAATAGCAAAAATGCTTAGCGGTCGCTTGAAAGATGAAATATATTTTCTTACCATATTGTTTGCTTTAGAAGACTTTAAATGCCACCACTGCTTCAGATGACTGAAAGAGTGTACATTATGTAATATAAAGAGTGCACATTATGTAATATAAAGAGTGCACATTATATTGGTGTGTAGATCCTGAAAGTTAAACTCTACATTAACTTGAAACTTACAATAGTATAACTGTGCATGTTTTTCTTTTGGAAAGTACTACTGTAAGTCATTTGTATGGAAGCATACAGGCATGGAACAAAATGTATTAATTCCAGTACTATGTATTTAAATTATTTATTCCCTTTTAATTAAATTGATCGTAGCTAAATAATGTTTCTGCCAGTTGTTAAGAAAAACAACAAGCATTAATTCTGAGTGGTTCTGGCACCATTTTCTTCTCAAGAGAAATTATTGTACATTTAGTTTAGGCTTTCTGTAGCCAATAAAGCTTGAGTTAAAAAGCTAATTACAACAGTATGCAATTTTAAAGGAAATAAAGAATCAATTTTTAGTAACATATTTGTACTATGAATATCTCAGCATAACCTTTTGATTTTTTAGTAATGTGAAGCTTAATATATGAAAAATGATTGCGAGAGAAATGATAAGAAAAAATAAAAAGGCATTTAAACCATATGACACATAACTTTTTAGTTTAACATAATAATAATGATTATGTATTCCACTGAGTTTCCAACCCACACAATAATTGTAAATTCAGAATCATTTTTTTTTTACATATGTACTTAACAAACCAAAATGCCTCAACATATATAATTGTCAATGCGTTTTATTAGCTCATGCCTACTGTATACCTTCCAGCACCTAATGTTGGGTACTCAAAAATTATTTGGCCTTGTCCAGGGTTCTAAAGTGGCCCACTTTAGCTTAGCAATATAGGAAGTCAAAGTCAATACCTTGGGCTAGGCCAAATAATTTATCCATGACCTATGTAATAACCCTGTGGAAGCCATAGTGTCCATGAAGTTGTGCATTAAGCATTAAGCATTAAGCATGCCTTCATGGCCACTAAGGTAACCAAGTGGTTAATACAAACACCCTAACTACCCTACTTCCCATTGAATGTCACATCCGTATAAATGCTATAAACGTATAAACGCTATGACATACAAGTGTTAACCCACCTATAAATCACCCAGTCAGTCTAACCTTCCTCCCCGGGGCTCCTTCCCCCAAATTCCACCCTAGTTAAACAACCCCTATAGAGTAATGGCCGATAGGCCTATTAGCCAAATGTGACTAATAGGGATTTTAGCCATAGAATACACAAAATACATTACATAAAATATATAACATAAATATATTTTTAAAAATCACAAACACACCATACAGTATAAAAACTATACTTTTAATCCATTGTGACAACCTAGACTCTCCACGGGGGCCTAGATAGCCACATTTGCAATCAATGTGCACCCTAAATGAGTAAATGTATTACTTACCCCTGCTGAGATGAAGGCTGTCCTCCTCATCCTCAGATAATTCCAATAAAGGGCAGATGCCCAACCATCAAAAAAATATATAAAATCTAAATTGGATGGATAATAAAAAGTAAAAACACAAAAACCATGAAAAATAAGCCCTGCACTAATGCAAAGTTAAAAATAAAAAAAACATTAAAAATGAATCCCTGTCCGGTGACACACAAATAAACAAAAACACAAAACCAGGTAAAATAAATCCAGGCCCAATGGCTTTCGTCCAATCCGATGCCATCCTGGGTAGACGTCAATGGATTCTCAACTAGACCCGGAAGCCCTGGATCCTCCATTGATTGAAGAGTAATCTCCAGTAGGTAGTTCTTAATTTCTTCTTCTTCTTGAAAGCTGTCTTCTTTCTTCTCTTGTTTATTCATCCAGATTGTTGCCTTGTCTTCTTCCTCCAGTCTTCTGAGACATCCCAGGGCTTATATAAGGCCTATGATGTCACAGACTACCAGACACATGATACACAACCAATCTGATTGGTTGATGTACCATGTGGTCCCTTTACTTTTGCCTCAAAATTATCTCACAGAAAAAAGTGAGGGAATCACATGTTACAAGAATCAATATGATTGATTGATGTACAATGTGATTCCCTCCCATTAAGATGATTCACATGGGACTCTTAAAGGAAATGATAACATAGTGTATGAACCAGTCAGATTGGTTCATGTACCATGTGGTCCACTCACTTTTACCTAAGAGGTCTAAAAGGGGTAATATTAACATATACTATATTATATATGTTATACTTGTAACACCCCCTCCTCCCCCCTCCTCTAAAGGGTTACTAGCATGGTAAGCCTGTACCGAGAGTAGATAAGTAATGTTTATAAAGTAATAGCACAGACCCTTTAAGTCAGGATCCCAGAAAAATAATAAGTGTGCAAATGGCATGCCACAGAGGGGCTTATTAACGAGGACTCCAGGGTGCTGGCGGATCGGCTCTAACCGTGGATCTGCATTAACAGTCCTCTCCGGCAGCAGCAGGGAAGTGGCAGTTTCCGCACTGACAAAAGGTATTGGGGTCACTTGTACAGGACCCGCTAGGAGTCTCAATGAGACTAGCATTACTGGGATAATATGGAGGGGCAACCCGAACAGAAGAAACAGGGATGCCCGGGTCTCAGAACAGATAAGCAACTAAGAGATATACCTATCTCGGAGTGTTGAGTGGGCATTTAGGGAACCACATAAAGCATTGATTACAATAAAGAAATAAAGAGACATTACAATGTTGTATAAAGTGTGGTGTGCGGTCTCCATGCCTTTGCAAAGTTGATCGCCATGCAACGCATGACACCCTCTCTTACTGACGGGAACAGAAAACATCTAATAGGAAAATAAACGCTGCACCCATGAATGATCTCATTACCAATGCACAGAATTCGAGATCCCTTGCTCGACCCTATGTCACATAAGGGGTTATTTATTAAACTGTTGGGGCACGATCGCACAGAAACTCCCATTCAAGTCACTGCTGTGTTGCAGTTTAATGAATAACCCCTTTAAATTATAACAGGACACACTGGCCAACATGTGACAGATTCTGTTGTGGGATGTGGGAAGAAATATGATGGACATCTCTTCCCTTTCTGCTCCCTTACAATGCATTTAAATACCCCTTTCCGTGAGAATATATATATATATATATATATATATACACACAGTACATTTCTCAGGAGTCTCTTTGATAAAGAAAGAGATCTGGCAAGTATAAAGCATCACCTACTTGTCCCCGATGGGTACATCTCAGTGGCAGGATATTGTTTTATTAGTATGGTCATAGAAATGCAAATGTGCAGCATTACTAACTGCCTAACAATAATAATAATAATAATAACGGTGCCATAGGTTGAGTCATTTAAGTGGCTGCAGAATAGATGAGCTTTAACAAATGCCACCCCTGGTGTTCCTTATTATCAATGTCTTCCTTCTAATACCCAAGAGTATGGCTTTAGTACGTACACATTAAATAAGACATGTTATAGAATAACAAGCCAAAGAAGCCACGGGTACCAGATCTAATTGACAGGGCTATTATTATGTGCCTTTGGGTCTATCCCAATAGTTGGGGATTTTGAATAGTTTCAGTAGAGAGTTAGGATTAGCAGTGCAGGCAGCATCTTCCGATAATGCCTAGAAAATGTACAGAAGGAACACTGCCATCAATTAAGATCAATATAGGACGGTGCTTGCAAATGAAGAGTGTCTCTTTTTCAGCTAACTATGCCCAAGACGAATACAGCAAGAACACTGAGTCACTACTGTCTCTCTTAGCTTTATTTCCATTATCCATCAGGGTAATCCATGGGGAAACTCTTGGAACTGTGCGTTACAATGTACAGTAATAATAAGCAGCAATACTAACGAAGATAAACAAATTTGCAAAGTGTCAAATGTAATTGTGGCTTCTTTATTGTTTGAAATTAACATATGCTGTAGATTTTAAGTCTACATTTATCTGATGCATATATATGTGTGTGTGTGTGTATATATATATATATATATATATATATATATATATATATATATATGTGTGTGTGTGTGTGTGTATACACTCTCTTACAGTATACACAGCATTACAAATAAATAGATGTTACCAGAGCAATGCATTATATATAAATGTGCATGTACTGTATGTCTATTTTGATAGGTACACTAAGTCTTTTCCCTGAAGAACTAACACTCTAATCTTTTGGCTGCTGAGAAACAGGATGTATAGGCACATGTTACAGTGAGCCACACTGATTGAGCCACCTGTGCTGAAGCAGGTATATCCTGAAAACCTGACCTGTTGGTGGCCCTTGAGGACTGGAGTTGGCTACCCCTGCCTTAGAGAATGAGTGACAGTAACGGTCTTTCTTCTTAAAGATTTCTGAGGCCGTTTCCATCCATGAAAAAAACATTTCTTCATCCCTTTGTTGTGTTTGCTGCTGCTGTTTCTCAGCATGTGGCAGCAGTTGTTCTGATGGAAGGTCAGCCAGACCAAATCTTTCTCACAGTTCCAGTTTCCTGCTGGGATTGAGGTCTAACATATCTCGAAGACACAAAAGCAAATGTACTAAGAGCCAAAAAAATAAGGCATTGTTTTCCCACATTAACCGCACAGTCAATGACTACATTTGCATTTTTATCCGGCAGAACGGAAGAAGAATTATAATATTATATTTGTATGTTTCTTACAAAAGAAACACAATATGATTGTATACTGTGCACAGCAAATATATAACGTCAGTCAGTACACAAGCAAATAAGCCCATAATTAGAACATTATAACAGCTGGCACACTATCCACATGCTCCTTACAAGGGCACCATCTACTCCATGTAACATAGATTGCAAGCTCTTGGGGGCAGGGACTGTGTACAATGCTGCTTACGGCGCACTATACTGTTATTGTGAAGCATTTAGAGTCCCATGGGGAGAAAAGCACCATATGAAATAAAAGTTATTATTACACAGAGGTTGCTCTGTGATGTGAATTTTTCCCCCTTCCATGGCTTTTAACAAGTAGAAAGCAGTGAAAAAAATGAAATATGTTAGGGGGCGGCGGACCCTGCAAAGATTGTGCCCTGGGATGTGGGCAAATGTTGTGCTGCTAAAGTCAATTCGCCAGCAATCCTGCATGTTTGGCACGCAGACACATGGTCGCCATACGCCAACACGGCCTGGAGCTCCAACTATGGAAGGAACAAGACAAGTGTATGGGACGGCAGAGTGAGAACATGACACGGAATGGCAATGGGTGACTGAACCAACAGGAGGGAGGAAGTCTGCATAAAACATTGCTGAACGCAATGTAACAGGCAGGCAAAAGACAAGAGGTTACAGTTTTAGTAAGTCATGTAAAGTATGTTATTATATAAACATTATTATAGCACTATTATAAAGAATAGTTGTATTAATTCCTATAAAAGTACCAGACTCCTGGGAGGCCCAGATAGGGAAGGTTGCACTTTATTAGATATTAAGGGGTATTCAAAATGTAAAAAAATGTGCAATTAAAATATAGCTTTAGGAATTTAAAAAGAATTAAGTCTTTCGTGTTGTCTACACTTTTTCTTGGCCTGATTGGGCGTTACTACAGAACCGGGGCGGCCCCGTGTAAACCGAGATAATTGGTAGCTTTACATTTCTATCAAATATAAATAATAATATATTTATTTTTACCATTTTGAAACACATTCAGGCTCAGCGTTATTGAGCACTACTATGTCCCAGGATACCATCCCACAAGGGAAGATATGTCACGGACCATTCAGGTGACTATGTATTCAAGTCCGTGGGCTGTAGTTGTCTTCCAATGCCGGAAGATCTTGTGGCATAGCCCCACTTAGTAGATATGGGCCATAGGGGAAAATTATATGCCCTCCAAAGCTCGGGTTGTTTTCGGCCAAAATCCCCATTGAAGCAAATTTTATGAAATGGCCTGAACTTGGAGTTCACAGAACTGACCCCTTAGTGTATATTATGCTCATATTAAGCAAATCGCAAATACGTTGACGTTTTCAGTATTTATTTGTGAGTGCATTAAGGGGTTAAGTAACCTTGTTTGCAATACCGGTAAGCTGAACAATCCTCTTACAAATCTCAGATTTAACAGCTCTTGAGTAAGAAAAGCGCAGCGTCCTTCTGACAGTGTCATTTGAATGACAGGCCTCTTCTTAACGTGTCCTATTGGGACGCAGTTACATCCCATAAAACCGTCTGCAAACATTTGTGAATAATGAATACACATATCTTAGTTGCACTGTAGCTAAGATACTTTAATAAGGAACATGTATTGGATGTAATGACTGTAATGAGTTGTTATAGACTGACTTCTAATAGCAGTCCGTATCTTGGGGAGCGCAGATATATATATATGAGAAATACAGAATAACATATAGTAGTGCAATATGTTTTTAACAATGTGTAGATCCGGTTCTCAGAATCAGCGGCTCAGTCATTTTGACTGAGCCACCTGTGCTGAAGCAGGGATATCCTTAAGACCTGACCTGCTGGGGTTCCCTGAGGACTGGAGTTGGGAAACACTGTCCCACACAGTCTACATTCTGTTCTTGATCTCCCTCGATCCACCTCCCTTATTACTTCCTCTCACTCCCGCCTCAAAGGCTCTTTCCGTGCTGCAGATCCAGCTCTGGAATTCTCTGCCATGCACAAGCAGACTCTCCCCTACCATATGTATACCTTAAAGATACACTTCTCATCCAAGAATCACGTTCGTCCCAGAATCGCACACTCGCAGTCCTGATGTTGATAGCCAAACCCCCGCTAAGAAAAACCCATTCTATTCCTTGTGTCTCCACTCCCTTCCTCTAGATTGCGAGCTCCTTTGGGCAGCGACGTCCTTCCTATTATTGCAGTTTGTCTTAACACAGGAGGGCACAGCTCCAGTTCTCAAGGGCCAGCAGCAGGCCAGATTTTAAGGATATCCCTGCTTTAGCACAGGTGGCTCAATCAAAATAACTGAGCCACTGATTGAGCCACCTGTGCTAAAGCAGGGATAGCCTGAAAACCTGGCCTGTTGGTAGCCCTTGAGGACTGAAGTTGTGCACCCCTTTCTTAACAAATATGTACTATTTTCTGTCACACAATGTTATTGTCCTCTCTCCCACCTTGTACTGTGCTACAGAATATTCTGGGGCCATATAATACATATAATAATAATAATACTATGAATAATAGTAAGATTAATTGAAGATATCATCATTGAGAACAAGATGAGTGGAAAAAGAGTGGAAAATCCTGTTTTAACAGAGGAACATTTTCTATGGGTGTGCCTAATATCTCAAAGTAGCGTAGGAACCTGAACAAAGAGAAGAATTGCAAATAAAGATAATTGTTAATTGTGTTCCACACATGTTTTGCTACTGTCAAGCACACACCTGTTACAGAACCTGAGAACATTTCATGTTCACCAGCTGAAAGCCATAAGAGGCCCATTTGCAAACTTGCACCAAGCTCTTCCAGTTTGAATACTGATATTATGATTCTACAGCTGTATTTGCAAAGCTGCCTTCAAAACATTTAGTTATTGAACAATATTACCAAAGCATAACGGTGTGGTTCACATTTATCAGTGCAGGATGTCATTGGTAAATGTGTTTCTCAAAGATTGGATACAGAAGGTATATTAACGTCTTCTCACAATCTGAGTGAAGGTTAATACAGCATAATCAAACCAAAATATGCACAATACCTCAGACACTTTTGACTATAACACAGTAGTAATCACACACATAGCACATGGCATAACACACCCCTTCCTAATTTTTTGGAAGCCTTTTTTGGGTTGATGAACCCTTTACTGTTAGAATGTCCTTCATTAAAATGCATTCTGGAGACTTGTATGTGTTCATGTCATTAAAACCACAAACTTCATACAATGATCTAAGATGGCAGAAAACATGTTGCTTTCCGGGTGATGTATCAGACAGACAACACCTAGCAGTCAGTAGCACCAACCTAGGAAATACTCAAAGTATGTTTACACAGCTGCCTGGAGAGTTCACAAAAAAACAGATGTTACTAGAATATTTTTTTCACAGCTAGTCTACTTGCAACAGTGCCTGCTATCCAAAGAGATAGGAGATGAGAAAGACAATTAGATAATTACCCTTTTGCTACAGTACCAATGTCTTTTTTGTTCTCTTAATTGCTTAACGTAAGCAAAAACAAGATTAGAGAGTATCAGATAATCTGATAGGAAAAAATAATCGTATCTATGGTTTTGACTTCCAAGATGAGTTCAAAATTCCATCTAGTCTGAATATTAGTACATTTTGTACTCATGGACAAGTTATGAATTGAGTTCAAATCTACATAATACATTTACTTATCGAAATGGTCATTGTTTCATGAAGTAGAAGAGTGCTGCAAATTGTAATTGTGATTGAACCCCAAAAATGTCAGAACTGTGAAAGACCCGAAACAGTGACTGCATCTTGTGTTATGAATGTTTGGCTACACAATGCAACAAGTTATTAATAAACAAAATAACATGTATCGACTGTCATGGATGTTCTCCCATTAAATAATACTCGAATTTTTATTGTAAGTGTTTGTAATCCCAGAACAAGTTTTTTAATCTTTGGTAAAAAAAAATTCTTATTACACTATTGGTGTATTTTCCTTTCTTTATTCTCTTCTCTGTTATGGTAAACTGAAGCAGTGGATATTGGATCCAAAAACACTGCACTTTTCTACATTGCAACAAAAAAAATAAAGACTGTAGAGAACTAGTATCTAATACAAATTATTTCTAAGTATTTTCCCTTCCATCAATATTGGGCACTTTATGTGATTATATACTTTAAGCTAAATACATTGTTGACCAGTGTATTCTGCTTGTGCTCACTTATGGATGTGAAACTTTGACCCTAAATGTGAAGATAATTCAGAAGCATCAAGCAATGCAAAGAAGTATGGAGAGATGCATGCTGGGTATTACACGAAGAGTATACTGGACACCTAACAAGCTCCTATTGAACTGAGGGGTTAGGGACCCCTGAATTGTGGTCTGCCGTGACGTTGGCTCAGGGGCTTACAACAATTTTGGCCAAAAATGTCAAACTAAAAGACCATTTACTTATTAGATATTTATACATATATATTTAGGCACTGTACCGTGTATGATTTTCACTGGATGTGCTAAAACTGAGCTTTGTCTGTGTTTTATGTGCTGTCTCTGGTTTTAAATATTACACGAAGAGACAGGAAAAAGAATGAATGGGTTCGAAACCAAACAAACGTTTGTGACATCATCACAAGAGTGAAGAAATAATAATGGTGGCGGTTTTGGACATATCGCAAGAAGATATGACCATTGTTTGACACAACTGAATTCTAAGAGAGATTTAAAGACCAAGATGATGTCCAAAAGTAAAATGGGAGGGTGGGATCAAAATATTTGTTGGAGCAACGTGGAGAAGAGAGGCTGCAAACGCAGTACCTGGGAGACCATTGGTGAGGCTTCATCCAGCAGTGTATCGACGAGGGCTGAAGATGATGATGAAGATGATGATGATTATATACATCTTCATCATCATCTTCACCCGCATGTTTTAGTTTTTTTTAGCTTTTTCTTTGTTTTGGTGATGTGTTTTTGTTACGCCGGTGCTGCCCGCAGACCAGACCCGTCCCCTGAGCTGAAGGGGGAAGTGGTGATACACGCACCCGCAGCAAAGGGAGCTTGTCCGGAGTGTGGTATAAAGTGTTGCCAGGCCAGGTGTAGTAAGGTAGACAATACTTGCCGGTACCGGTTGTAGAGATAGAGTGAAGAATGCCTTGCTGAGGTCAGGGAGTGGAGAGCGGAGATAGGTCGTAGTCCAAGCCGTGTTCAAGGGGTTACCAGAGTGAGCGTTGTCCAAGGAGTGCCGAGATCGAGAGCCAGAGGGGGTAGTCGTACAAGCCGCGTCAGAACCTGTGAAAACACTGAGAGAATCCAGAAGTACTTCCATACAGAGACTATGTCGAGCAAAGACTGAGAGCAGAGAGGAGCTAGATAAAGCAGGAAGGTCCAATTAGGAACGGAGGCGGGACAGGAAGAGCTACATGGAGACACTGCAGATTGGTGCAGGCATAACAGGCCAGGTGAGTCTTGTTGGTAACCTGAGTATGCTCGTGTGGTGTGCGGGGATGGAGCCTGAGGTCCGGGGGACGGGAAGAAGAGTGTGCAGAATGAGCGCGCTCCGCTACGCGTGTACGCGCGTGGACCAAGCCAGTGGATGGTGCAGGTGTGCGCGCGGTAGGGCGTGGGCGCGCCCGGCGCTGAGCAGAGGAATCGCCGAGGGGAGTGATCCCGCGATGGCGGCAGGGGCGGGGAGCCGCAGAGGTCGGTAAGGCAGGATGGTTTTGTGTGTCCAGGGAGAGAGTGCTCTGTGTGGGGAGCGCGGAGGACACCGATTCCTGACAGTTTTACTTTACATGATTAAATGCTAAGTTTTATTTAAGTGGGGTGCACAAGTGAATTTATTTGAGGCGTATCTTCACCCCTTTTACATTGATACAATACTTACAGCTTTGCCCTCACTATACAATCACTATAGAATTTCTTGAGTATTTGTACCAACACTACAGTTGAGATTGTGTGTGCAGCATAGTTGATTAATGGCACTCACTGCTTCTGTTTTTGATATACATAGGCAAGATAAGCCTAACACCAGTCTGGGGTAGCTGCTTAAAATTGGCCATAGTTTTTGAACACAGTCCGATATCGGCAAGTATAAGTTATTAGCCATCTACTTACTCATTTGGATGCTAATTTGCATATATCCACATTAAAACTATTGCCTAAATATTGCGGTGGCTTTCAGTGAATAGGTCGATCATTTTTTTAGTGTTAAATACAGATAACGTCAATTTTTCCATTGATTAATCTTTAGCTAATCTTTGCCTATGCCTATGCCTATGCCTATGCCTATGTATACACAAATATTCTCATAGTCATAGGAAAAATGAACTCATGGTTAGAACGATTTCCATTGCTCCTACCAACAAATCATATTGTACTGAAGGGCGACTGAAAGGGTTACATTTGCTAGAAGTGTTTATAATATTCAACGTTAAAATGCTTTTGGATTGTCTGAAGATTGGCTGGTCCAAAACATCTTAAAATAGTGCTGGCATGTGTCCAAATTGCCTGGCACAATCTGTGAAATGTTTTCTATCATCCTGGGACAGTTTGGGTGGGAATAACAGTAAATAGGAATCTCAAGACCTGAATCTTTGTGCTGCCCTTTTAATGTGTGAGACGTGCAACAAGAACGTCAGGAGTATTCCCAGAGATAATGTATTTTGGGCTTTTATCTGTGAATCCTGCTTATTATTAAGGATTGCAAACAGATACAGTTAAGGGGAATGTCAGTCTTTATGCAACGAGGTATACATGCTATGTACTGTACAATTATTAGTTTACTTTTGTTACGTTAGTGTATATTTACAGCAAATACTGCTTTGTAAAAAAGTTGGACTTTTCATTTAGTATGTGTTGACATATTGTTTCTGTAATTTATGCTTCAATTGAACTGCAAGCTCTTAAGTCAAGTTAGTCAGCCTACGCCCTAAGGAAGGTGAGTCAGATCTCCAAAGTAACAAGCCTGAATAAAAGTGTCTTACATTTGACGGAAGCGCTAGTAGAAAACAATATTTTGAGCATTATATACTGTAGTATCACCGCTATATGCCTGGGACACAGCTCCCACAGTGGAAATGCGACTGAATTTTCTGTTCCTGGAGAGACTAACAAAATGTCCAATTGAACCATTATGGCCCCAATTCAATAGAATCACTTTGAGAATTAAAGTCTATCAATTTAAAGCAGCAATAAAGGTTTCCCCACAATTTTCCTTCTTCTTTCTATATGTAAAGCATGTGACAATGTATAATTCTACATTCTTACCCAGTAAAGAACTTGCGTGGTGCCAAGGACCAATATACAGACAAAAAAAAGGTTGTATGTAAAAGATGCTCTCATGCAGCGAACCTTGGGGGTGTATTCATAAGATAATGGAGTGGTACTCGGTGTAGCATACTGGTTCGGTAACCTAACACTTAATGAAGGTGAAGGTAATGTGTAAGGACAAAAATATGGGAAATAACCCATAACATACCTATAGTCCAATGATAAACTGGGAGCACATGAAGCAAACGAACACACTGGTATAAAAAAGAAAAACGTTTTGGGTGACGTGCGCAACCAATAAACCATCCAAAGTGAAACAATATAGGTTATTAACCAACTGTGATATTAATCACCATAGATTTAAAATCATGCACAACCTTGTGTAGTATGTGAAGCAAATGCTGGCGTCTGCTGCTGTCGGTATCAGGGTGGCTCAACACCCCTACAATGCAGAAAAACAAGAGGAAAACAGCGCACAATGCACAACGCACAACGCACAACGCAATAGTGAAGTATTCTGGTATGTTGCAACGTCCACGTGTATGTCCCTGGTTCCAAAGGTTCTTGGTTTGCGGGGCTCGGAGGCTCGTGCCTCGCAATGATGCTGCCGCCGGGTGCGATGTGAGGCGGATCACAGGTATGTGATGTTATTGGTTATTGATTATTGGATAATAATAATAATATGTTCTTGTATATTGCTGCTAGTTTTACAGAGACATTTTGCAGGCACAGGTCCCTGCCCTGTGGAGCTTACAATCTATGTTTTTGGTGCCTGAGGCACAGGGAGGTACAGTGACTTGCCCGAGGTCACAAGGAGCCAACACTGGGAATTGAACCAGGCTCCCCTGCTTCAAACTCAAGGCAGTCAGTGTCTTTACTCACTGAGCCCCCTGCTCCCATGTTAACATTTACCTATAAATATACTTCTGACATAGGGGCCTATGCAGAGAGCAGCGAATTTTAAAATTGGCGAATTTATTAAAAAGTAGCTTTTTTGGAGAGTTTTAATCTCCATATGCAGAAAAGTGCGAATTCTGCTATGTTTAACATGGATGCGTGTGGCGAGTTTAAATTGGCGAGATGCGCGCTTCAGAAATGTGTTAAAACAAATTCGCGCCTTTTTTTTCCCCTTTGCAATGGCCGCGAGCGGCAGTTTTTTTTGGCGAGGCAAAACGGAGACAATCGCGCCATTTTATTGGCGCGAACAGCCGCTAGATGCCGTTCGCGCCTCTCTGCATACGGATATTTTTAAAACTGGCGAGATTGAGGTTCTCGCCAGCCGCGAGGCGAGTTTTACAAATAGAAAAGAAAAATTGGCGCGTTTTTCGGAACTTGCCATTTTCTGCTGCTTTCTGCGCGATTTTCTCCAAAAAATGGCGAATTTCAAAATAGCGCTGCTCTCTGCATAGGCCCCTTAGTGATATGTACACCTTGACAAAGCACTGAGGCGTGAAACGCGTTGGTAGGGCAACACCATCGCTTTTTTTTTCATATGACCATGAAATAATTACATTTTATGGATTACGCATTCTTCCTAATTTTTTCTTAACCATGGATGTCCGTGAGTAGTGCTCGGTTATCCCTTCCTCTCTTTATACATTCTTACCTAAGCTGGCAATTGTTTGGTGCTTCTGTTTTAAATCGGTAAAAATCCTCTTTGTGTACCTAATGAAATGGTCGCCATTCAGTTTCAATCAATCCTTCAGTCAGTGTAACTCATCAGCTACAATGTATCCTGATATTACTAAGGTAACATTGCCTATTCTTACAGTTTACAGCTCAAACTGCTGGGAATATTGGCAACAAATGATCACAAACAGGAAAGTGTTGCAAATATCTCACACTGCTGGGAAGGTCGGCTAAAACCTACTATAGAAATCAAAGGATGCTCAGTGTAGTAAAACTCATAAAAAATGGCACTAAGTTGAATTAAAAAAAAACTAGTAATTATTATCTAATACTACAGAACTGATTTATTTAAAAAAAACATTTACAATTTATCATTGTGCTGCTTTAAATTAAACAAAATCTTCTGCAACTCAGGGGAGTGACTTGACAGGACACCCAATATGAGTCTCTGGACAAAATTGGCAACATATGAAACTTCCCTAACAAACACCAACCCCAAATATTTTACTTAAAAAGTATCTTCGTTCGAGGAAATTTTACAAAAATGATTGGCGAATATTGGTGCATATTTGCAAATGTAACTAGCATTAGCATAAGAAACAGAGACGCACATCTCTGACCCTGCAACACAATGCCACAACTTCGCAGGAGCGATCTGGGACACATTTCTATGTCTCTACTTATTAGAATGAGGCTGTTGGGACACTTTTGTGGCCAGGAAATTGGGATAGATAGAAAAACAGGACAACAAAATGTCACGTAAACAGCTCTGTAGCTCTGTGGTTGCAGAGCTGTAGTATACATTGCATGATATTGTAGGGTCCGCTACACAGTACCAAAAATCTATTGAAATGTACCAGATAACAGGCAGGACACCTTCACTATAATGCACACGGAGAGGCCGGAGGAAGACTCAGCACTTGGCCCTTCAAGCAATTTATTTACAACTCCTCACATCCATGTCAATTTATACATCTCTCTGTGTGACTTCTGATTGTAACTGACCCTTCAACTGACCATCTCCCCATTCAAATTCCAACTGTCCCTTTGTGCTATAGAACCCTGCGCTAGCACCCCTCACCATGAAACCGCCCTCCCCCCGCACTAGCACCCCTCAGCACAAGACCCCATCTCACCCTTGAGCCCTCCTCCCCCCATGCTGGCACCCCTCCTCACCATGATCCCCCTCTCCCCCCATGCTGGCACCCCTCCTCACCATGAGCACCCCTTTCCCCTGCCCTGGCACCCCTCCTCACCACGAGAACCCCCCACCCTGTGCCCTGGCACCCCTCCTCACCATGAACCCCTCCTCTCCCTGCAATGGCATGCCTTCTCACCACGAGCCCCCCCCTCCCACGGCACTGGCACCCCTCCTCACCACCAGCCCCCCTTCCTCCCCCACGCCGCCACCCCTCCTCACCACCAGCCCCCTTTCCCCATTGCAGGCACCCCTCCTCACCACCAGCCATCCTTCATCCCACCAAGCTGGCATCCCTCCTCACCATGAGCTTCCCCTTTCCCCCGCACTGGCACCCGTCCTCCCCACCTGACCCTCCTCCCCCTGCGCTGGCACCCCTCCTCACCACCAGCCCCCCTTCCGCCGTGCTGACACCCCTCCTCACCACCAGCCCCCGTCCCCCTGTGCTGGCACCCCTCCTCACCACCAGCCCCCCTTGCCCCCCCGCACTGGCAGCTTCTCTGCAGGTTCCATGAGTGGCAGCTCTTGAAAAGTTAAATTTCTTAATAGAATGTCTGCATCTTTAAAGGGTGTCAGATTGACCCACTAAAATTTTGGGTGCACGGATACCTACCCTGCTGCCTCTCACTGGCAAGTCTATGCCTCTCAAAGGGCATTACAACAGCATGGCTCTGCCACTGTACAAAATATGTTAAAAAATAGCTATTGTTTTGTAAGTCAACAAGAACCATTCTTTGCCATAATGGAACATTAAAGCTCATAGACAAGGAATAAACTGCAGAGGATCATACAGTTCCATTGAATGGCAATGGCACCGTATAGGACAATTGGTTCCTTCGGTCCACGGATTTCAGCCGATCAATGTCAAAAAGGACCAATACACTCTGCGGATTCCGCAACCCGTGGCAGATTCTTAAGAATCAACCAACAGATTGCTGAATCTGCATATTGGATCCTACAATTCCGTTCTCGGGTTGTATCCCATGGCGGATTTCTATGAATCCACGTGGATCCATTTGCGGATTTTACACCGCGAAATGGATTTCAGCGGATTCGTCCCTCTCTACTCTCTATTTAACAGAAAGACTTCCTAAATCTTACCAACATATTTTTTCCCTAATAAAAAAATAGCATAAATGCCAATAGAAGAGAGCTCCCTTATTTCTTTCCCTGATAAGAATACATCCGGGGTACACTATATGAAGTATATAGCTTCAGTCATTGTGCCTCCAGCTTCTTAGTCATATGCTATATAGAAAAGTAAGATTAAATAGTGAATGAATTTTAAAGCATGCATTGTACAGTATGTATAAATAATAATAATGTATGATAATGGGGACAATAAAAAGTCAGCCTTCGACCAGCTTTTGATTGCACATAATATATAATAAAAATGTATGACTGGATTTGTGTTAAAATGCATGGCGTGTTCTCCTCTGGCCTTGACTGGCTACAATTAGAGATGGGCGCATTTGTTTGGCGAAATTGGATCCGCCACGGAATGTCCGGTTCCATTTGGTCCGTGGATTTCAGCAGATCAGTCTCAAAAATGGCGACGCGCCTTTTGCGGTTTTTTAAAAAAAATTTAACACCGACAATCCATCCACGGATTCCACAATCCCCTGCCGGATTTTAAGAATCCAATCCGCGCATTCAGCAATCCGCGAACTGGAGTCTTAAAATCCAGCAGCGGATTGTATCCAATGGCGGTTTTGGATTAACCCGCGCGGATTGAAACTGGAACAATCCGTCGGCGGATTTTACACGGCGGAACAGATTTTGAATGTTAAATTCGAAAAATATCCGGGAAGCGGATTTCCACTGGTTCGGCCGCGTCTAGCTGCGACACAAACTATTAACC
This sequence comes from Ascaphus truei, assembly GCF_040206685.1. NCBI lineage: Eukaryota > Metazoa > Chordata > Amphibia > Anura > Ascaphidae > Ascaphus > Ascaphus truei. The sequence goes on from NC_134487.1 coordinate 300,621,819, forward strand.
TTTAGCACTGATACTACCTATACTACCACTGGGAATGTTCTTAATGCCACCGGTTTAAATGACTAAGAATGGCAAACTTTTAGGTTATCTCTTATCCGAGCCTGTCGGTAAACTATATTCAATGATAAAGTCCCATAAAATGTTTTAGTTTGTCTACTGTTAATGTAATTTATATTAAAATGATCTGGACAAACACATTGAGGGTGGTCATGTCAAGTCTAGTAAATAATGCTAAAGGTGTACTCATTGCAGGACTAATTATCACACGTGCGACCGTTGAGATTGCAGGAAAATCCCTAGCCATTTCCTCAATTTAATTAACAGCAGGCTACGCTCTAGCAGATGATTATTCATTTTGTATCAGTGGTAATATGTTTAGGTCTAACATATCTGGATATGTTTTTGCCATTGGCATTATTCGAATGAGCCAAGTTTTGATCACAAGCTGGCAAAATGCTCTAAATGTTCTGCCTAATTTGTTATCCCACACACCTTTCTGCACCCACCTTTTGCACAGCTCTGTATGGGAACCAGTGCCAAGTAGCACTTCTTTCTAGTTGTTTAAGGGCATGGCAGAGATTCAAGGTATCTTAAACAGGTGCTTGAGATAACAGATCTTTTCCTGATGTAATATGAACATTAATTGATGGAAGTTTAGATCTGTGCACGTGTCTGTTCCCCACGCTTTGATTTATCGCAGCCAGAATGTGCCAACTTTTCAGAACAAAGTTAAAGAGAAACAACTTACAATATTTATAAAGCTGCTTCTAACAATATTTATGAGCTCACTGCCTCAGGATCCTGATAAATGTGGTGGATTTTTAATACACATTTGAGAGAGAAAAAAACCCGTCATGTAATCTATTTCCTTAACTCAACATCTCTACTACGTAATTCATTTTCAAGCTTTTATCGCCTTTAAAAACAAGCAATCAGCGCTGCAAAAGTATGATGAGAAAATGAATGTGAAATAGACGGGTTGTGTATGCGTTCTGCGTTGCACCCCCACTTGTCTCCTGTAATAATCACCAGGACTGGCTTTCTTCACATTAGTGGTTCCTGCTAGGGGCACTGTCTGGAGGTGGTTAGTAGCTAGAGGATGTTAGACATTGGCAGTGTTGGTTGGAAAGCATTCGGGGGCAAGGAGTGAGAAAAGTAGGTGTTATTACTGTATTAGGGTTGTTCCAATGATGCTATACCTATACTGGGGTGATTTGCATTGTATGATTGTACCCATTGTACTGAGCTACTTAATATATTAGTGCCCTATGGTAATAAAAAAATAAATTAAAAAAATATATATATACTGTTATATACCAGTTTTTAACAGCACTAAGTCACATAAGCATATGCTTCCTTTATTAACTCCTTCAGGGTATATTTCACAGAATTCACTAGAATGTGTATGCATTTAGCATAGGGACCTGCTACTGAGACTCACCTTGACGTTGATTAGCAGGCTTGTCATGATTTCATCAAAAGATGCAACCAAAAGTCTCCTTTGTCTTACAGACCTAGGTTTCCCTATGTATATTTATTTCCCCATTTATTGATAGCCCAATGGGAGAAGCGCAGGGATTCACTTTCTGTTTCTGCCCTATGGTAATAGCAAGATACATACAAGAAACCCTCCCTACCCAGCTCCAAAGGAGGTGGCATCAGATGTGACTATATGCAGTGGCAGTGCTCAGTCTCTCATACCTGATCAGAGTGCTGGCGTTAGGTGCAGGCTGGGCATGGATAAGCAGATATAAAAAGGATGGGCACCAGGAACGTTTGTAAAACATAAAGGTGCCTTATTTGACACCCATCTATAAGGCTCCACAGGTATGGACATACATCTCACTTGACAGAAACTCATAACAAAACATAACACTGTGAACTTCTTTCCCCTGGTGGCCCTCACTCATACGCTGGAGAGGTACTTATAATTATCAGTCTCTTGCATAGAGTTAGTAATGCTCCATATCAGATGGGCCTCATCATGTATACTTCTTCCATACATACTGTATGTGATCAGGAATGTACTACGGATCTTCTGGTTGAGCCGGTCCAAACATACTCTGTAGTTACTATGCCAAGAACGCCTATGAATAGAATGCTTCCTCCTTTCCAATAGTGAGAAGAATTGCGCACCCTTACTACTGGAACTCACTTAATGGGCATGTTTCCTAACTGAAACCAACAAACGGTGACAGGACATAACTTAACACGCTTAGCTATACACATACACCTACTTACAGGACTCACAGCGAGGGTTCCCATCTGAACTATGTAGAACCTGTTTCTAGAACATTGGGCGGAGCTATATATACTCTTCTATCTCCCTATAGGGATATCACTGGTCAGAAGACATGCAAGAGAGTGACAATTCCTTCTGCATAGTCATCCTACATGCCATGATGGGGAAGGAGGAAACTTGAGTGATCCCACACAATTAACTCATTAAGTGAATAGTAGTCCCAAAGGGGGGATACATACATGATAATACTATTTAGCTGGTACAGTATGTCTATGTATATGCTGTGATACCATCATTGTCCTCTAGGTGCTGGAACAGTGCAGTAAGGGACCTTTCCAGCTCTCACAGAGGTAATCCCCTACAGTAGCCAGCAGCACCTGCTGCCTAATTGAGAAGGCTGAACACCTGATTACTCATGGCATTTTGAATGAGGAAGTGTTTTAAAAGACTGAGAGCTGCAATGCAAAGAGAGAGACTGTTTTCCCCCAGAGAAGTGGGGGGAGATAGAAGCGCTCCCCAGCTGCGGAAGCTGGTACAGAGGAGAGTTTCTCTGGGCTCATGTGGGGCTCACGACAAGGCTGTGCTGAAGGAGGGATGTCTGCCCTGGAGGACTTACAAACAAACAGATAAGCAAAAACCCTTTGTTATTGCTGTGTGCAAAGACTGTGTAGATTGTTGCATATGCCAGGGCATGTTTTGAGGGTGGGAACCAGCATAGCTGGCCATCAACACATACTTCAGTCTGACTTTTTGAGACTCGAAAACTTCAAAAAACAAACTGTTTTTAAACACTGACAAGACTGTAACAATGGTATTTGGGACCAAAACTAAATTTGTAAAGCTTCCAGTGACTGAGCTCCTGATAAGAACCAATGCTAACACCACCCTAACACCTGTCACTAGTTTTAAATACCTGGGCTTATTGTTCGACTCCCACTTAACATTTGGGATGCACATTGATACCCTGACAACCAAGACCTATGCCAAACTAGGGATACTTTACAGGAACAAATCCTCCCTAAGTCCCCTGGTCAGAAAGCGTATCGCACAGCAGATGCTAATGCCAATTATTGATTATGGAGACATAGTATATGGCTCGGCACCTCAAACCCACCTTAGCAAACTTGACACCCTCTACAATTCAATTTGTCGTTTTGTTCTCCAATGCAACTACAACACACATCACTGTGAAATGCTCAAAGAACTAGATTGGTCAACACTAGAGTCTAGGCGCAAAGTTCACCTTTCCTGTCTTGCCTTTTAATTCTTCATGGGCAAGCTACCCAGCTACCTGAACAAGCTCCTCACCCCTACCACTTGCAGCACTTATCACCTGAGATCAGACTCCAAAAGATTGTTCATGGTCCCAAGGCTCAACAAAGTATCCGGACGTTCCTCCTTCTCCTACCGTGCACCCCAAAACTGGAACAACCTACCAGAGACTCTCACATCCACCACCAGTTTAAGTTCTTTCAAATCTAAGGCTGTCTCACATTTTAACCTGGTCTGTAACTGTTTCATACGCTCATAATATATATTTTCTTTAACTGTGCATGCAATGTCTTGTATATAATGTATACCCTGTTCATTTATGTAACTGTACTTGTAACCATGTATTATTTGTTTTACTCTGTGCCCAGGACATACTTGAAAACAAGAGGTAACTCTCAATGTATTACTTCCTGGTAACATATTTTATAAATAAATAAATAATCCAGCTAGTGAGGGCGAAAGCTATGGTGTAGTTAGCTTTCCCTAACGGGAATAGGTGTTTATTTTCTATTATTTGTTTTTTCTTAAAGGGACAGTGGGCCTGTTGCTATATCATTTAATCCCTGTAAATAAACCCCTGCATAGAAAATACAGTGTTTCCGGCCTTAAATTGGGACAGAAGAGACTGCAACATGGTGTGGGCATCACAATGCTTAATTGTGCATTACACAGAGCTTACTTGATACAGTTGTGTCATTGTGTTTGAATCCTTTTCATTAAGATGACCTGGTCCCAAGTTACGTGTCACCGGCTATATGAAAGCACATTATACAATTAGGGTAGTTCCAAGAGAAGTTGCCAGAATTTAGCTGCAATCAGGCCTTTTATCACTCAGCAGATGCTGGGCTTCCTTTTCCTCAATGCCTCATTAAATTCATCTTGTATGAAAGAGGAGGTCAGTAGATGCTTTCACATTACAGAAACATTTCCATATTCAATGTTTACAAATTTCTTATACCCGTCAGCACCCGTCACTATCGCTAAAATACTTTTTTTGTTTCACCACACCTCAAGAAGACTTTGCTGACTATTTCCAGGCTAAGGTGAATTCCATTCGCCAAGGCATCCCCTCTGTATCCTTCTCTTATTCTACATGTCCTCTTCCTACCTCTACTCCTGCCTCCCTTGACTCTTTCTCCCCTGTAACAGAGGAGGGAATATCTTGCTTGCTCTCCTCCTCACCCTTTACAATTTTGTCCTCTTGATCCCAACCCTTCACATCTCCTCAAACCTCTTGCTTTCACTCTAATCCCCACACTTAGCAACATTTTCAACTCTTCCCTATGCTCTGGTACCTTTCCCACCTCATTCAATTATGCAATGGTCACACCTATTCTCTAAAATAACACCCTTGTCTCTACCTGCCACTCTAACTATCACCCTGTCACTTTCCGGCCTTGTATTCTTTTGGTCTCCCTAGTTTCTTCACTTCTATTCTCTCCTAGATCCTCAACAATCTTGTTTCAGTACTGCTACCTCCACTGAGACAGCCCTAACCAAAGTAGATAAGGACCTTCATGCTGCCAAAGACCAAGGTATACACCCCTATATTACTCGACCTCACTGCTGCATTTGATACTGTGGACCACTCTCTTCTCCTTCACATTCGACACACTCTTAGTATCCACCACAAAGCTCTATCCTGGATTGCTTGTTACCTCTCCAATTGTACTTTCAACTTCTCTTTTGCTAACACCTCCTCTTCCTCACACTCATCTAAATATGTCTGCGTCTCTCCTGCCAGCCTGTTGATGTGGTTTGCCTATCCCTGTGGCTTCCCTGTTCCAGAGGCCAGTCAGTTGCTGTGGTTTGCCTATCTCTGTGGCTCCCCTGTTCCAGAGGCCAGTTGGTTGCTGTGGTTTGCCTATCCCTGTGGCTTCCCTGTTCCAGAGGCCAGTTGGTTGCTGTGGCTTGTCTATCCCTGTGGCTCCCCTGTTCCAGAGGCCAGTTGGTTGCTGCGGCTTGTCTATCCCTGTGGCTCCCCTGTTCCAGAGGCCAGTTGGTTGCTGCGGCTTGTCCATCCCTGTGGCTTCCCTGTTCATTTGGCATTACTGTTGCTGACCCTGGACTGTGATCCCGACCTTGCTGCCTTCTGCTTGCCCTGACCTTTTGTCTGTCGCCTGGATTCTGCACCACTGCCGTCTGCCCTGACCCTTTGCCTGCTTACCAGCTATGGATACTCTAACAGGACTCTGTCCCTGGGCTCTGGTTGGTTAATTGGCATCCCTACCTCAGCCCTGCGGGTCCACTTCCTGATCGGAGACGAGCACGTCACATAATGCTCAGGACACATATGGACCCTGCTGAGGTAGGGCGGGTACTGTCCTATGGGGCCAAATCCTGGATAGGCACACCCGCCCTCCTGACTACGTGGGACACTGTAATCACTTCCATCACCTCCATCTTACAAATCCTTGCCAACCATCCCATTCTTGCACCCCTGTCTGATTCTTCGTCAGCACCTACCCCTCCACTTCAGCAAGCTAACCTTGCATTCCAGGAGCCAAAAAATATATTCTCCACCGCTCCTGTTTCAAGGCCAAGTACACCTCTCACTGTTTCCTGGGCAGTCAGTGCTGTAACACTTGATGGTTCCAAGACTCCCGATTCAATGTCTGATGTCCCTATTACTGAATCTAAGGATCCTGTTTCAAAGTTTCTCTGACTCTCCTGCAGTACCTGCTGTAACCCTTGCTAGTTATAAAGCCCCAGATTTAAAAGCAGGTTCCCCTTTTTCTGACTCCCCTGCAGTAACCTTTGCTAGTCAAATGATGCCGCGGGGGTCACATGACATCACGTTGCCATGGCCATGATCTATTGACAAACCGAATTGACCGCAGACACGTCGTTATCCAGGTTGAAGCTGAATCTAACGTTCACATTTCACATTCACTTCCTTTCTCTTTATTTTGGAATAGTAGTATTATCACGAGCTGTCACTTGGAGCGCTTTTTGCTTGCATTTTCATGTGCTCCGACGTTTGTTTTAGTTTAAATTCAATAAGCCATGAGGTCTCAGAGCCAGTTTACTGGTTGCGATACCTGCTTTAATGTGAACATGATAGTGATATGTGTAATAAGATTTCATCCGTGAAAAAACGGATTGACGACTTTTACAAAATAATCAGAGATGTGTAATTATATTTTGATTATTTTTGACTGTTTGAAAATGCTATTGTCTCAATTGTATGTTTTGGGCTAGGTTGTTACTCCCATTAAGTCTGTTCTAAGACATTTAGGGTGTTGGGGTTCTCCCACCCTTTGAGATTTACTTTTACTACAGGGGTTAATGCATGTAGTATTGTGAGAGGGAAACTCTATTGAGAATAATAACTTTCGTTAGTCACAGATTATATATTATACCCTACGCACCTAATCTACCAATAGTTATTATTTTATTAGGATGACATAAAATACGATGTCGGCTCTGAAACTAAAACCATCTTACTTTAATAAAGGAAGATTATACTCCCTGAATATGCTGTGGATTATAAAATATGTATTTTGGGTTTTCATTTTTGTAGATTAAAAGTTAGGTTTTAAGATGTTCTTGTTTCTTTTGTATGGGGCTGAGTGGCGTTGCAAGTATTAACAGGTTCACTCACTTTCTTTTGGGCTGATCAATTGTTTCCCCTTGTTTTCACCTACCTTCTATTACTGAGGCTGAGCGTGGGGTTTCTCTGTCTGTGTCACACACCTATATAGGGAAGGAAAGAGTGGCTCAGCGAGTAAAGATGCTGATTCTGACAACAATGACACTGAGTAAGAAGCAGGGGAGCCTGGTTCAATTCCCAGTGTCAGCACCATGTGATCTTGGGCAAGTAACCTTATCCCCCTGTGCCCTAGGCACCGAAAACATCGATTGTAAGCTCACCTGGGCAGGTACTGTGCCTGTAATATTCGTATGTACAATGTACAATGTACAATGCTGCCTGCATACTGTGCGCTCTATTCTAATTGAGAAACATTAAGAGTCCCCATTGGGAGACAAGTGATATAGGAAATAAAAGATTATTAAAAAAAAAAAAAGGTTTTATTATTGGAATAGAATAAGGAAGGGAAGAAATAAGGAAAAGCAATAAAACTCATCTCAAGGTTACAATGTTTACAAACATCTCCAAGATAAATGTTGAAAATATTTTTTTTTTAAATACTTGTGCTTAACCTACCTATTAAACATATGGATGTCATTAGTTCAATCCAGGTATCCGGAAAGGAGAGTTGGAGCACAGCTAAACGAAATAAATTTGCTAGAGAGTGTGTCCCAAAAGTTAGAGGTTTATTATTCGTCAGTACATGGTAACAAGAAAAAAATGAGCCCTCAGGCCCCCACCGACATGTTTCGAGCTTCCGCTCTTTCTCAAGGTGTACAATGATCTGAAAATCTCTCTTACACTGGCGACACACTTTATTCGAGCTCGGCTAGTCCCACGAATTCGGGTATACCCGGGTGTATTGAGGTTTGTGACTGTTTTCTGCCCGAGTGCATTGAGGTATTTTCCAAGCAGGGATTGAAGCATTTTATTCCCGCTGGCTGCAATACTGCACAGTATATATATATATACTGCATTACAATTCATGAATTTATGCCATCTGGTAGACACGCGAAGCATTGCAGCCTATTAAATCCTAATCATTATCATTTAACAGATCAGCCGCCCGTCAGCCAGGCATGAACCCAGGCTGGGAAGGCAAACACAACGGGGCTTGTCAGAGGTGAGGAGCGGCGCATTCCAGGTATCTGCCAGGTACATACTGGGTATTTGCTCGAATAAAGTGTGTCGGTGCAGTACCTATTATAGTATCCTTTTCCCGCCAATTGTCCCGTCAACCCGTCGCTTAGTCGTGTCACACGTAATGCGCCTTGTTGCCAGAGCGCACCACGCGTATCACGTTTCACGCCGGGTATACCGGTGACGTCAGCGCGTCAGGGAACAAAACAAACTTTATTAATAATATAAACTTAACAAACCTAACATAAATTAAAATACTTTTATTAGTCTATTAAAACATAATATATATTAACTAAAGTTACAAACATATATATATGAATAAAATCAAATTAAAAAACAAACAACCAAGGTTTGATCGTGACAGTATTAAAAAAAATATATAGTTATATTTTTAGATTATAAACATATGAATCCTCATATCCCCAATTATATCCAAAGTTTCCATTCTGCAACAAACATATGTCTACAAGATTAATCAATCAAATCAAATCACTCGAATCATCAATACAGTACATATGTTTGTTCCAATAAAATTCTCTACATTTGTATATAAGTCATATTATAAGGTATGAATATAGGGTTCATATGCTTCAGATCTTATTTTTAACCATTTTAACAGTTTTGAGGGTGAATATCTTTTAGTGTCATTGGTGTGACATAATTATTACAATCATTCAAATGCAATACTTAGTATGTTATTTTATGTTATTATGCAAACTAATATCTATACCAAAATAATGGAAAAGAGCAAATAGAAAAGATATAAATTTGTATATATTGATAATTAATGGATTTATAATACAATAAATTAGAAATCAATATTTTATCTTAGATATGGGTTTAAATCCCAATCTGTATTCAGTCCATAAGGGATCCTAGTGTTCAGAGTAAAAATCCAAAATAGTTCTTTTTTATCCAGTAACTCCAACCTATTACCACCCCTATATGGCATTTCAATATGTTCGATGGCTCTAAATTTTAATTTATTAATATCTCCATATTTGCAGGTTGTAAAGTGTTGGGATACCGGATGTGTGAGATCCTTAAGTTTAATCAGCCTAATATGTTCTCGCATTCTGGCCTTCAATGCCCGAGTGGTACGCCCCACATATTGCTTACCACATCCACAGTCCAATAAATAGACTATGAATGTGGTATTGCAATTTATGAAGGATTTTATAGTGTATACTTGTCCTGTATTAAAGGATTTGAAACTGGATGATTGTTCCAAAAACTTACACGAAATACACTTCAAACATTTGAAGCAACCTTTTGGCAGATTTGCCCCATGTAATTGTTGTTTGGATGTAAAGAGGCTTCGAGAGACATAATTTGCAACTGTTTTAGCCTTTTTAAAGACGAAACGTGGGCCCTCCTGATGTATTTTCTTCAGTAAGGGGTCTGCAGATAATATGTTCCAGTGTTTCCTCACAATCTCTTTAATACCATTTGCTTGAACATTAAATTGTGTTATGAACATTGGTATATTAGAGTCCCATGTGTTCTGTTTTGGATTTCTTTGTTTGTTTAAGAGATCATCCCTGCTCATATCCTTAACTTCAGTAAATGACCTTTCAAGATTTGTTTTTAGATATCCCCTCTCCTCAAATCTTTTTAAGAGTTCCTCTGATTGAATCAGAAAGTCCTCCTCATTGGAACAAATTCTTTTTAATCGGATGAGTTGTCCTTTTGGTATAGAGTTTAAGAGGGGTTTTGGATGGCAGCTGTCAAATCTTAGATATGTGTTACGTGAATTTTCCTTTCTATAAATATTTGAACCAATTTTCATGTGCATATCAATAAATAAATATAGGTCAAGATAATGAATATGGTGAAAATCATAAGTGTAGGTGAATTTTAAATTAAAATCATTGTGATTAAGGTGATCAATAAATAATAAAAGTGATTCCTCCCCACCATCCCAAATAAGTATTAAATCGTCCAAAAACCGTCTATAAAAGGTGATAAATTGTCGATAAGGGTTGTTATCTCCAAATATGTGGACCGACTCCCACCAACCTAAAAAGAGGTTGGCATAAGACGGAGCAAAGCTGGTACCCATAGCGGTTCCACATATTTGGAGATAAAAAGTGTCATCAAACAAAAAGTAGTTGTGTGTTAATAAAAAGTGAATACAATCCAAAATAAAAGCTCTCTGTGTAAGTGATAAAGTGGAGTGTTCCAAATAAGTGTTGACAGCTGCCATTCCATGTTGATGAGTTATAATGGTATACAAGGAGGTCACATCCAGTGTGACCCAGATGTAACCTCCTTTCCATTCGATTCTTGTCAGTTTGTCCAAAAGGTCACCACTGTCTCTGATATGTGATGGTAAATCATAAACAAATTGTTGCAAATAATAATCCACATATCTAGAGACACCATCTCCCAAAGATCCAATACTAGCAACTATTGGTCTACCTGGAGGGGAGACCAAAGTTTTATGGATCTTTGGGAGATGGCGAAACACTGGGATAATGGGATGTGTCTCAAAAAGAAATTCACATTCTTTGGAGTCAAGAACTCCCAAAAGGGAGCCCTCTTCAATGAGTGACTTTAGTTGTTTAAGGAACACTGGTGTTGGGTCACCACGTAGTACAGAGTATGATAAACCATCTGACAATTGACGGATAGCTTCCTCCCTGTATTGCTTTTTACTCTGTACCACAATGGCTCCCCCCTTATCCGCGCCCTTAATAATCAAATCTTTATTATTTTTCAAATTATGTAAAGCCTCTTTTTCAATCTTGCTGAGATTATTAATCCTGCTCTGTAGAGGAGACACTAGGAACGTGTATCCTCTAGAGAGGAGGACCAAGTCTCTCTCAACAAGTTTTTCGAATGTCATGAGGTAATGTCCCTTCATATGTTTGGGAAAAAACACTGATTTCTTCTTAAAACCCGACTGTTGTCTACCTAGAACATTAGAAAGATCAATGGTATCAGACATTTCATTTTCATTTATTAAATTGTTAATGTCTTGCAGACAACATTGTTCCTTAAATGTCAAGGTAGGAGGTGATGGATCTGGGCCTAGGGATGATTCTGTAAGCTCCCCTCCACACAATGGAATTTGTGTTCCATGAGTAGTGGGACCGCTCATGTCATCACCTCCATCCCTCTCTTCATCACCAATCCTATCCTCTCCATCAAAGAATCTTTTAAGGGTTAATTTTCGAACATATTTATTCAAATCAATGATAACATCAAACAGTTTAAATTTTGAGGAAGGTGCATATTTAAGCCCCTTGTCCAGTACAGAAAGTTCTGCCTGTGATAAAGGAATATTGGTTAAATTAATAACGCCTGTATCTTCAATCAAGAGTTCTTTTTCCTCTTTGGAGGATTTCTCTTGTTTTCTTTTCTTTCCTCTTCGTGTGTGTTTGTACGCTCCCAGTTTTTTGAAGAACCAAAATATGTTTTAGGTTGAGCTTCTTTACTCCTACTGTTATTTTCCTGAGGTATGTCCTGAAAAACTAGGATCCCCTCTTGTCTCTCTAGTGTCCCTCTGTGGTCTAGGATTAAGTTGATCTCCATGTTTGTTACTTGTGTGGGCAAATGTGTCATTATCCGAAAAATCTGATTCCCCACTTGTTGTTTGTGAAAAGGAAATGTTTTTCTTGAGAATAGATTTCTGTTTATCCCCGTAATTCTTTTTAGGTGTAGAAGAATTATATCTTTTTGGGGGTGCTGGCCTTTGCCATATATAAACCTGATTACGTAAATAATCCTGCTTGTCTCTCTCAAATTTTGTTTGTTTTTTTAACATAATTTCCTTCTCCATGACTTCAATATTTGTTGATAATTTCTCATCCAGATCATTAAATCCCTCCATTTCAATAAATTGACGTAAATCCTTTTGTAATATCTGTATATCTTTATCTAATTGCAGTTTTTCCTTTGTTTTAAGTTGTATAATCAAGTCCATAAGTGCAAATGAACAACAATTGAGGGTGTCCTTCCAATCATTCTCAAAGTCCACATTAACGAACCCAAAAGTGGGAGTTTTTTTAATTCTTAATCCTCTTGGGATCCTTTTTGTTCTTATATAGTTTTGCAAAGTAATAATATCCCACCATGTGCGTACTTTTAATGATAAAAGTTTTTCCAACTTCGTAAATTGAATTTTCAGGTCAGACAAATCCTCACAAACCGATTCCACCGTATTATCAAATACTTGCTCTGCTTTCTTTGCTCTCTTTGAATTATCAGAGCAGCAAAATGCATATTGTGTGAAAGTCTCATTTCCTTGATCAATATCCTCCTCAAAATCTGTATTATTCTGATCCATAATTAAACCAATAAAAAATACACAAAAAATCCAGAAGGTATATATTAATAATGTGTATAATAGGGGATATCACACTCTCTAAAGCACTAAAAAAATGACACAGTCCATGTGAGCCACCTCACAGATATAGATACACAGTAGAAAAGCCAGGCTGTGTGGTGCTCTAAAACGTAGACTCAGCAACTTCAATTGTATGTTGTATTGGTTGTATCCTTGAAGTATCCCACATATAAATGGTGACCACCTATAGCATAAACACCTGATTCCACTAGTTATCAATAAACCGGAAGAGTATAACCCAGATAGGTAAATACTCACACTAGCTAGTGTCCAGCCAAATCATTGATTAGGAAAAACGGTGTAAGATTGGATATAATTGGGGATATGAGGATTCATATGTTTATAATCTAAAAATATAACTATATATTTTTTTTAATACTGTCACGATCAAACCTTGGTTGTTTGTTTTTTAATTTGATTTTATTCATATATATATGTTTGTAACTTTAGTTAATATATATTATGTTTTAATAGACTAATAAAAGTATTTTAATTTATGTTAGGTTTGTTAAGTTTATATTATTAATAAAGTTTGTTTTGTTCCCTGACGCGCTGACGTCACCGGTATACCCGGCGTGAAACGTGATACGCGTGGTGCGCTCTGGCAACAAGGCGCATTACGTGTGACACGACTAAGCGACGGGTTGACGGGACAATTGGCGGGAAAAGGATACTATAATAGGTAAGAGAGATTTTCAGATCATTGTACACCTTGAGAAAGAGCGGAAGCTCGAAACATGTCTGTGGGGGCCTGAGGGCTCATTTTTTTCTTGTTACCATGTACTGACGAATAATAAACCTCTAACTTTTGGGACACACTCTCTAGCAAATTTATTTCGTTTAGCTGTGCTCCAACTCTCCTTTCCGGATACCTGCCTCTGCTATGGAGTACCGGATGCACGCACCAATGAAGGTTCATCCCGGGAGGACCATCTGCTACAAGTGAGTTTATTTACTCAATCTTACACCGTTTTTCCTAATCAATGATTTGGCTGGACACTAGCTAGTGTGAGTATTTACCTATCTGGGTTATACTCTTCCGGTTTATTGATAACTAGTGGAATCAGGTGTTTATGCTATAGGTGGTCACCATTTATATGTGGGATACTTCAAGAATACAACCAATACAACATACAATTGAAGTTGCTGAGTCTACGTTTTAGAGCACCACACAGCCTGGTTTTTCTATTAGTTCAATCCAGTCCCCAGTCATATTGCACCTTTTACTAATATTTGAAGAAGAGACATTTCATACCAAGACATACTCATGTATAAAAACATTTATGCTGATGCATACGTTTGTTCAATGAAATGCATTAAAACCTACAATTAATCTGGTAGTATATTTTTCTCAACTGTTTTCTCTTGAGACGTCTTTTTCATGTCCCGGGCATCCAGCATTGTTGTATATTTTCCTCTGAATAACAATGGTTGTTCCCCGTGTATCGCAAAGTAAAGACTTGCTGTGTTCTTGCCATGAATTACTTTACACTCTTTGTGTGTTTCAAGTTGTTTCTTATATGAAATCTCACCTGAAATTAATTTACTTTTTGCCAACTGTTATTACATACATCTGTAAGGCAGCATTCCTAGCATTTTCTTTCATGTGATAAATTCCATGTAAGAAGAAAGACACATATGCTACCTATTTCCAAAATCTTTTACAAAAAAAACACCCAACAGGGGAGCTGTTAAATGAAGTCGAACAAGTAGTATATCAGGAAGAAGTATATAAACTCAACTGTGTCTTAAAGACTATGGGGCCTATGCAGAGAGCAGCGCTAATGGAATTTCGGCATTTTTTAGGGAAATATGGCAATAATAAGTTAGGAAATGGCGAGTTCAGTAAAAAGCGGCAGTTTTTTTTTGTTAGTAAAACTCGCCGCGCGGGTGGCGAGAACCAAAATCTCGGCAGTTTTGAAAAGGGCCGTATTCAGAAAGGCACGATTGCCATCTAGCGGCTGTTCGCGCCATTAAAATGGCGAGATATTCTACAATTAGCTCCGCCAACAAAAGTTGGCAGGAAGCTGGAGCTCACTGGCGAGAGGAACAAGAAAAAAAAAAACGCGCTTTTTTTCAAATACGTTTCAACAGCGCGCATCTCGCCGTTTGAAACTCTCCATAATCATGCATGATTTTAAATGCAGTTTTCGGACCTTTCTGCATATGGAGATAAAATCACGCCATTACAGGTACAATTTATTACCATCTCCAATTATTTCCAGCGCTGCTCTCTGCATAGGCCCCTATGTATTGAAACCATTATCTGTGTATACAGTATTTGGAGTTGTGCAGATCCCTTTGATCTACTTTAGTCTGTTCTCATACAATTAAAATAAAGAAATTATTATATAAAGTGTCTATTAAATATATGTTTGTAACCCTCCATACCCAGCACTAAATTTATTTATTTATAAAAAATGTTTTACCAGGTAGTAATACGTTGAGAGTTACCTCTCGTTTTCAAGTATGTCCTGGAGTTATGATGACTAATACATGGTTACATGAAATGAACAGAGGTTATACATTATATTTAAAGACATTAAGTGAACTGTTAAAGATAATATATGTTATAGGCGTACCAGTTACAAACCCGATTAAAATGTGAGGCAGCTTTAGTTTTAGACTGTTGGCGAATTTGAGAGTCTTAGGGAGATTGCTCCATTTATGAGGTGCACGGTAAGAGAAGGAGGAGCGGAACTTCCCGCCTAGACTCAAGTGATGGCCAATCTAGGTCTTTGAGCAGTTCGCAGTGATGTGTGTTGTCGTTGTATTGGAGGACAAAGTGGCATATTGAGTTGTAGAGGGTGTGTAGTTTGCCAAGGTGAGTTTGGGGTGCTGTACCATATGGTATTAGAGTTGGTTCGGATCTACATTAGTAGCGTTATAAATTTAGCCTTAGTCCCAATACCATTGTTACAGTCTTGTCAGTGTTTAAAAACTGTTTGTTTTGGGAAATCCAGTTTTCAAGTCTCGAAAAATCAGATTGAACCACGTGCCCAAGGTCAGAGAGGCTAGGGATTTGTGCATATAATATTGTGTCATCTGCATACATGTACATTGAAGCTCCCTTATAAGCTGTAGGTAGATCATTGATGAAGACAGAAAAAATAGGGACCCAGAATAGAGCCTTGTCGGACACCGCAGGTGATATCCAAGCGGTTGGAGTTAGAGCCGGAGATAGATACATGTTGGGATCAGCCTGATAAGTATGAGTGAAACAGTTTAAAACATGTTCCCCTATTCCAGAGCACTGACGTTTGTTTAGCAAGATAACATGATCAACAGTATCAAAAGCCTTTGCAAAATCTTGGAATATTCCACCAGTAAATTGTCGCAGTTCCATTCCACACTGGATCTCATTGCAAACTTTTAGGAGTCTGGTTACCATGGAGTGTTTGGGCCAAAGCCGGATTGGAATTGGCTAGGGAAATTTGTCTTGGTATAGAAATCGCTTCATTGGGAATGGACACATTTTTCCATGGCTCTGGATACTATTGGGAGAAGGGAGATTGGCCTGTAGTTTGAGACACAAAAACTCTGGCAGTTTTCCAGGTCTTAACGATATGGCCTGCAGATAGAAGAGAGTTAATTAGAGAAGCAAGTGGCTTGGCAATGGCTGGGTCACCGAGTCATAGGAACTTTGATTGCAGTCTAAACACAGAGCAGCGCGTCTAAACACGGAGCAGCGCGTTTAAACACAGAGCAGCGCATCTAAACACAGAGCAGCGCGTCTAAACACGGAGCAGTGCGTCTAAACACGGAGCAGCGCGTCTAAACACGGAGCAGCGCGTCTAAACACAGAGCTGCGCGTCTAAACACAGAGCTGCGCGTCTAAACACAGAGCAGTGCGTCTAAACACGGAGCAGCGCGTCTAAACACAGAGCAGCGTGTCTAAACACGGAGCAGCGTGTCTAAACATGGAGCAGCACATCTAAACACAGAGCAGCGTGTCTAAACACGGAGCAGCACGTCTAAACACAGAGCAGCGCAGCTAAACACGGAGCAGCGCATCTAAACACAGAGCACCGCGTCTAAACAAGGAGCAGCGTGTCTAAACACGGAGAAACGCATCTAAACACGGAGCAGCGCGTCTAAACAAGGAGCAGCGTGTCTAAACATGGAGCAACGCATCTAAACACGGAGCAGCGCGCCTAAACACGGAGCAGCACGTCTAAACACGGAGCAGTGCGTCTAAACACGGAGCAGCGTGTCTAAACATGGAGCAGCGCGTCTAAACACGTCTAAACATTGAGCAAATCATCTAAACATGGAGCAGCGCGTCTAAACACGGAGCAACTGATCTAAACACGGAGCAGCGTGTCTAAACACGGAGCAGAGCGTCTAAACACGGAGCAGCGCGTCTAAACACGGAGCAGCGCGTCTAAACACAGAGCAGCGCTTCTAACCACGCTTGTCTTTACATTGATACTGTACATAGAACCCTAGTGACATTGCTACTACAGACGCTCCTCCCTCTCCCACACTAAACTGAAAAGCTCTTTAAAGGTCACTGAGAATAGTAACCCATTGACTATAGCACACACAGCATTACATAGGCTAACAATCTTCCTTTTTCTTCATAAACTTAAAGTGAAAGTAAAGAAAAGAAATCTAACTGTCACCTTCTGAAATGTGAGCACCTTTTTAAGTGTAGATGTGTTAAAATGTCATAATATATTCGCGAATGCTGCGGAACGCCTGCGCTTTTCAAAATCTAAATACAGGATGGTGTTTTTTTCCACTTAAAATATTATATAATATATATATGTATATATAATTTTATTTTTATTTCAGAAAACATGCAACGTTTGAGATTTTGGTAAAGGCAGCGTATTTCTTTATTTGATAATACTCTGCTTTCCTCTTGGCTGCATACTCTGTGTAACTAGCACCGTGCCAAACACTGGAACCCTGGATCGGGGCCTGTCGCAGTTGATTATTTGTGTCAGCATGGTGACCCGCGGTGCCCTTTTCTTGTGTTGTTCCTTCTGTTTCCATTTTTCATGTCATTCAGTTTTTCATCTTGTCAATCAGCTTCTGACTTCCTGATTAAAGTGTCTGTCACTGGAGCAGCCCGGTCTCCAGTCAGTTGTTTAATTTGTTCCTCGTGGCATCCAATTGAGTTATTCATCTGGCCCAGCTGTTCCCAAGTGCTTCCAGCTTCACTTTTTCATGTGTTTGGGTTTAACCTCTGTATCTATATACAACAGTGTGAATTGTTCCATTCATTTTGTTGACTGTGGATTGCTTTGCCTCAGCCTACTGTTTGACACAACTCCACTAGCTGCTGTAATGTCACTTGACCAACAGAGGGAAATGCGATGATACTTTAGTAGCAACAACACTGAATTGCTTTAGAAAACATAGCAAGCACGTTAGCAAAGTGGCTAATTTACAGACAGGGACAATTTCTAGCTGCCTAAGTCAGGACTTATTTTTGTCAGTCACTGTCTAAAATGTCAGTAATAGTTAAAATATGGGCTTGTTGGTCTGCTCTCCGTTACAGACCAGGTTTGGGGTGAATAAAGCCTTATTCTATTTTATATATGTCCCTGGCATATCTTGTGTCACATTACGTTAGGTTGATGTGGTAGCAGGCAATTCTATGTGCTGTATTATAGTGACATTTACTAAAACTGCTAGCAGTCCGGTGCATTTTTTAACTTTTGGTCCTTAGTGCTGTATATGACATGTTGGTCTCTCAGCGGGGCTTTTGTTTAGGGACATTAGCTGATGGGGACATAATGAGATGAAATGATGCTACCCTACAACATAAGCAAATCTTGTTTCTTAAGCACAGTGTCTTAAACAATTGCGTCAAATAAATATTGTTGCTTAAAGAAGTTGACAGCTGGGTAGTGAATATATTTTGACATACTTTGGCACAATTCACTAAGGGCTTTTCTCTTCTTGTGCCTATAACATAAATTAGATAAGGGCTTCTGTTAAAAAGAGTTAGAAAAACACACTATACATCTTGAAACTATTTGTGTAAATGCCTGGTATAGTTTAGAAACTAAAGATATTAGAAACTTTTCTCAGCTTGTTCTGTTTCCGCTTCAAGCTAGATGTACAATGGCTCCCATTGGCATTAGCATTAGAATATAGCAGGGGTGCTCAGCTCTAGCCCTCAAGCGCCCCCTCCCCCACCCCTTCCCCACCCCTTCCCCCACCCCTTCCCCCACCCCTTCCCCACCCCTTCCCCACCCCTTCCCCACCCCTTCCCCACCCCTTCCCCCACCCCTTCCCCACCCCTTCCCCCACCCCTTCCCCACCCCTTCCCCACCCCTTCCCCCACCCCTTCCCCACCCCTTCCCCCACCCCTTCCCCACCCCTTCCCCACCCCTTCCCCCACCCTTCCCCCACCCCTTCCCCACCCCTTCCCCACCCCTTCCCCACCCCTTTCCCCACCCCTTCCCCACCCCTTCCCCACCCCTTCCCCACCCCTTCCCTTCCCCAACAGGTCAGGTTTTCAGGATAGCACTACTTCAGCACAGGTACCTCAATCAGTCCCTGCTTCAGCACAGGTGGCCCAATCAGACGCTCAGTCCTCTGAGCCACCTGAGCTGAAGCAGGGACTGATTGAGCCACCTGAGCTGAAGCAAGGATATCCTGAAGACCTGACCTGAAGCATAGGGTAGAAATTATACCTCTGCGGTTAAATATTACACATTAAAAGAGCACTGGGATACAAAAAATAATGAAAATAATTAAGTTTAAAAAAATCATAATAAGTGAAGCACTAAGTATATTGTATAGGTAAAGAGCTAAACAAAATGAAATACAGTAATATTAGTACATACCTATGTAGCATGTTGCATTGTCTCATGAATATATTTTCTGCTCTCAATACAAGAACATTTAAGGCTAACCCCTTCTTACATAGAGAATGTTTTATAGCAGGGCGCTCAACTGTAGTCCTCAAGCACCCTTCAACAGGTCAGGTTTTCAGGATTTCCCAGCTTCAGCACAGGTAGCTCAATCAGTCTTCGACTGAGCCTCTGATTGAGCCACCTGTGCTGAAGCAGGGATTGATTGAGCCACTTGTGCTGAAGCTGGGATATCCTGAAAACCTGACCTGTTGTGGGGGGCGGGGGGCTTGAGGACTAGAGTTGAACACCCCTGTCTTAAAGATGGAATACAATTGATATATTCAGAGAACAAAGGAGGAAACAGAAATTGGAAGCCCTCAGAATTTCTGCTACTATACGGTCACATACATGAGGCATAATATGAGGAAATGCAATTAAAGGACGCAGAAGGAAAGAACGACATGAGTGCTGCTTATTTGTCATAATGCATGGCGCTGATTTTTCTTTCGGGCTGATAGCATGCACGGTACCAGCAAATGTTTCTAGCACTCAGGGTCACTTAGGGGAAGAGGAAATAAAACGGGATATCGTCCTAAACTTTCCTCTGGGCTTTATAACAGAACGTGAGCGCTGATATAACTATAAAATATCCTTAGCTTGGATCAAATTGCTTTGCTTTATACTGTGCTTTCAAGTCAATTACTCCGTCCTTACAACGTATATCGCAAAGTAAAAGTGCAGCCCTTCTCTGTTACTGTGTAGCGTGGTTTTAGCGCAGTCGCAGGATGGGACTCGTAATATGCAAACTTATATATCCTTATTTAAATAGGGAATATTGATGAATATGTCGCAGTAAGGGGGATTGAGAGACACGGGGTTCATCCTGTATATGGATAAATAGAGATTAAATAAGTGGCTCTGCGGTGATGCCTTTGTACCTTAGCATCTTACCTAAGTAGCATCTTCTTTGTGTAATTTGTGCCATATGTTGCATTATTTATTTATTTATAAAAATGTTTTACCAGGAAATGATACATTGAGCGTCACCTCTCGTTTTCAAATATGTCCTGGGCACAGAGTTATGATGACAGATACACATTAAGTGAACAGGGTTATACTGTACTTTATATACAAGACTTTGCATGCACAGTTAAAGATTATATATTATAGGCGTATATAAAGTTTACAGACCAGATTAAAATGTGAGACAACTTTAAATTTGAAACAATTTAGACTGGTGGTGGCTATGATAGTCTCCGGTAAATTGTTCCAGTTTTCAGGGTGCACGGTAAGAGAAGGAGGAGCGGCCGGATACTTTGCTGAACCTTGGGACCATGAACTGTCTTTTGGAGTCTGATCTCAGGTGATAAGTGCTGCGTGTGGTAGGGGTGAGGATCTTGGTCAGATAGACGGGTAGCTTGCCCAGAAAGTATTTGAAGGCAAGAAAGGAAAAGGGAACTTTGCGCCTAGACTCAAGGGATGACTGTGACGGTGAAGGGGTAACCAGGCTCACTAATAAAGGTTAAGCGTGTTTGGTTACCTCTGATCCATGTTTTGGGGTTCAGGAGTGTCAGCTCTGGGACCCAACTGTTGTAAAAGCATTATGACAATAAAGAATTGTTTGTATTTTTACCTTTCCAGGGATGCCAGCGAGCAGGGATTGCTGTGCTAGGAGTTTCAGGGGGGCGGGGTTTGCTGAAAAAGTGTTGTCAGATGGTGTCTATCTAGTCAGGGCCCAGCGTTGCTGGTTCCCCTAAAAATGTACCCAGGAATCAGGTCGGATTCCTGGCTGCATATAGACACATTGTCTCAGTAATATCTCCCCTTGAAAACGCTTGCGCGACTCACCACTAGGGGTCCCTGCTTCAGCACAGAAAGGTAAATGGTGCAACGTGATGTAAAGTATCCCTGTAACTATAAGGTGTCCCCAGGTTAGGGGGGATACCCGGTTACTGTACAGGTAACCCAGAATCTGCTTAGAGGTTCTGGGGGTACTCCAATCATCTATAAGATTGTGAGGGGACTTTTAAAAGTCCAGTCCTAAGTTTATTGTTTAGAGTGTGGGGAATATGGCTAGTAAGAAATAACATGCAATTCTTATTCTATTTTCCATAACCAAAAGACTTAGGATATTTTTAAAGTGTATATATTATGAAACAGTGTGTTTTAAAAAATATCTGTTTGTGCACAGAAATGAGCTGGGACTTTCAGAACCAATGCTCTGACAGGACACTGGGGCTACCAGTTGGTGCCAGTAGGTCTGGCAGGACATCTGGAGATGAAAGACCCACAGGATGTCTGAGGTGTCAAGACCATTTGGATTGGACGGAAGGATTCAAGTATCCACGTCCTGAGACCAATGGACGCTCTTTGCATTTCCATTTTCCCCAGCAGAATGGTAGGAGCCTGTCAGCGCGGGTGACATTGAGGGAACCAGGGCCAGAGGTGCCAAATTGCACATGCCCCTCGGTTCATTCAGATTTCCAGGTAACACTGTTTTTTCTACCGGTTGGTCTTGGATTGGTTGCTGAGAATATTCTCATGCTTCTGATAGGGGGTAGTATTCTGTGAATGAAAGTCAGAGGTATTATAATCCCTTGTGCCCATCAGATAGTTAGTTCTCCAGTCCTCTAAGATTCTAAGTTTCCAGTTTCAAGTCTCAAAGCAAGAAAAGGGCTGCTTCAGCGAGAGCTGCCAAGAATATTTTCTTTCCTGTTTTTGCAACTGTTATCAGGGTTAGGATTCCCTGCACCTAGGAGAGTCTAGGTTGTTACCCCAATTCCCAAGTGTGTCTTTTTGCTGTTTGTGTATGTGAGGACTCAGGGCACACGCCACCCTCGGCGCTGCCCTTCCTTACCTGTACCGCTGGATGCGGTCTCCTCCGCTCCTGCTTGGCATCGTGGCCCATTCCTCCGCCCCCCACGGCTCTCTTGCACGCCGCAGACGCGGGACATGCTCCCGCTCCTCTTACGGGGCGCGCGTCTCTCAACTTAATTTATTCACTGCACCGGCCGTGTAACTCCGCCCCCCGGCCATCTCAACCCCCAGGCTCACGTCCTCCGACCATACACCTGCAGGCCATTAACCCCTGCCCTATCACAAAGGGCTCCTGGGCATGCCTCCACTCTGCCCCTTCCTCCCATTGGCTCTCCTCTCTTTATTACCCCTGTGATTCCTCTCCAACCTCGCTCTGTAGAGTTCGTCTGCCTAGTGCTGTTTCATGCTGTGCCTAGCTCTCTCTCTGTTTCAGCTTCATTACCGAACCGGCTTGTCTCCCTACCCTCTCTGGCTCTACGACCTTGGCTTCCACTCGACCACGCTTACCTCTCGGACCCCCTCGAACTCGGCTTTTGGCCCTCTACTACCCGGAACTCTGTTACCCTTGGCCTCTGGCTTTGGACCCTACTACAGCATCTTCTCTACACCCGGATCTGGCAAGTACATTACCTACCCTGGTACCTCTGGCCTTGACCACGCTACCAAATCAATACTCCGGGCACGCTCTCACTACTGCGGGTGCGTGGTTACTCACTTTCCACCTCAGTATTGGGGGTTAGTCTGGTCTGCGGGCAGAACAGCGTGACAGTGTATCATTGTGTGTATGTCTTTTCTTGTGAATAAATTTGCAATTTATTTCGTTAACTTGTTTTGCTCAATGCATGATCCTGGTAAAAAGTTGTAAATTGCCTTGTCTCTCGTGACAATGACCAATCTAGTTCTTTGAGCATTTCGCAGTGATGTGCGTTGTAGTTGTATTGAAGGACCAAGCGGCATATTGAATTGTAGAGTGTATCAAGTTTGCTAAGGTGAGTTTGGGGTGCTGTGCCATATAGTATGCCCCCATAGTCTATAATTGGTATTAGCATCTGCTGTGCAATGCGCTTTTTGAACAGCAGATTTAGGGAGGATTTGTTCCTATAAAGTACACCTAGTTTGGCATAGGTTTTGGATGTTAAGGTATCAATGTGCAACCCAAATTTTAAATGGGAGTCAAACCATATGCCCAAATATTTCAAACTAGTAACAGGGGCTAGGATGGTATTAGAGTTGGTTCTGATCTGAAGTTCATTCATTCGAAGCATTAGGAATGTAACCTTGGTCCCAAATACCATTGGTGCATTCTTGTCAGTGTTTAACAACAGTTTGTTTTTGGAAATCCAATTTTCAAGTCTTAAAAAGTCAGATTGAAGTACATGTCCAAGGTTGGAGAGGCTAGGACGGTGTGCATATAAGATTGGAAAACAATGGTCTATTTCTATAAAATTATAACCGGGGTGTCCTCGGAAGGTGAACAAAGCTATTTTCGGCTCTTGGCACCCCTGGTACCGAAGATAATTACCGGTTTAGTTGCTGGTATTGTCTCTCCATTTGCGACCAAACATAACATAAGTGCCACACAGAAGGTTGCGGAAGTTGGGTCCAAATTCTGGGTGGGTGCAATTTCCGGCGCTGTTAGGTGGGCCTTTCAAAAATCCTGTGGCAGGCCACGCATTGTCCACCCCTGATTTAGGGGGTGTTACATTGACACCCTTGGGATTTACACACTGTAGAAGGGCATGCCTCACATAGGAAGGGTTTTATACCTATATTTATGAACAATTGGTTAACTGAGGAAGAAGTTCATAAGCGACTTGAAAAAATTAAAGTAAATAATGCACCTGGCCCCGATGGCATACATCCAAGAGTTCTCAAGGAGTTAAGCTCAGTAATAGCAAAACCATTATATTTAATATTCAAGGACTCCATTTCCACAGGCTCAGTACCACAAGATTGGCGTAGAGCAGATGTGGTGCCTATATTTAAAAAGGGAGCTAGATCACAACTGGGAAATTACAGACCTGTAAGCCTGACTTCAATAGTAGGTAAACTACTTGAAGGTTTAATACGGGATAATATTCAGGAATACCTAATGGTTAACAAAATTATTAGTAATAGTCAGCATGGATTTATGAAGGATAGATCTTGCCAAACTAACCTTATTTGTTTCTTTTAAGAGGTAAGTAGGAATTTAGACCAGGGTAATGCAGTTGATGTGGTCTACTTAGATTTTGCAAAGGCTTTTGATACGGTTTCACACAAGAGGTTGGTGTACAAAATAAAGAAAATTGGACTCAGTAATAATATATACCTGAATTGAAAACTGGTTAAAGGACAAACAACAGAGGGTTGTCATAAATGGAACTTTTTCAGGTTGGGCTAAAGTCGTGAGTGGAGTACCTCAGGGATCGGTACTGGGACCCCTGCTTTTTTACTTGTTTATTAATGACCTTGAGGTGGGATCGAAAGCAAAGTCTCCATCTTTGCTGATGATACTAAATTGTGTAAGGTAATAGAATCAGAGCAGGATGTAATTTCTCTTCAGAAGGACTTGGAGAGACTGGAAACGTGGGCAGGTAAATGGCAGATGAGGTTTAATATAGATAAATGTAAGGTTATGCATTTGGGATGCAAGAATAAAAAGGCGACTTACAAATTAAATGGAGATATATTGGGGGAATCCTTGATGGAGAAGGATTTAGGAGTGCTTGTAGACAGCAGGCTGAGCAATAGTGCCCAATGTCATGCAGTAGCTGCAAAGGCAAACAAGATCTTATCTTGCATCAAACGGGCAATGGATGGAAGGGAAGTAAAAATAATTATGCCCCTTTACAAAGCATTAGTAAGACCACACCTTGAATATGGAGTACAATTTTGGGCACCAATCCTAAGAAAAGACATTATGGAACTAGAGAGAGTGCAGAGAAGAGCCACCAAATTAATAAAGGGGATGGACATTTTAACTTATGAGGAGAGGCTAGCTAAATTAGATTTATTTACATTAGAAAAGAAGCGTCTAAGAGGGGATATGATAACATATACAAATATATTCAGGGACAATACAAGGAGCTTTCAAAAGAACTATTCATCCCACGGGCAGTACAAAGGACTCGGGGCCATCCCTTGAGGTTGGAGGAAAGGAAATTTCACCAGCAACAAAGGAAAGGGTTCTCTACAGTAAGGGCAGTTAAAATGTGGAATTCATTACCCCTGGAGACTGTGATGGCAGATACAATAGATTTGTTCAAAAAAAGGTTGGACACCTTTTTAGATGGGAAAGGTATACAGGGATATACCAAATAAGTATACATGGGAAGGATGTTGATCCAGGGATTAATCCAATTGCTAATTCTTGGAGTCAGGAAGGAATTAATTTTTCCCCTTAATGGGGTTTTTTGTTTGCCTTCCTCTGGATCCATAAGTAAGTATAGATATAGGATAAAGTATCTGTTGTCTAAATTTAGCATAGGTTGAACTTGATGGACCTACGTCTTTTTTCAACCTCATCTACTATGTAACTATGTGACCTCAAGGATCTCAAAACATCTTTGTCCCACAATGTCAATTTTTATTTGGTCCACAGGGTGAGTGAACAACAAACCTAGTGAATTAAAATTACAATGTGTAAATAAATCAGTGATATTGACTTGGATTGATACGGAAAGGAACACAACCTCAGCCTGAAGGGAGAGTGAATGATGGAACGTCCTCAGTAACAGATAACGTAGAAGTATTCATACTCAAGGAATCCAATTGACCTGGCCTACTATCAGAAACGGAGTTGGCACCCTCAACTGGTGTACGGGACGCCGACCATAATGAGGTTAGATTAACCAAATGGATATGATCAGTGGAATCAAAAACAGGTATATAGTCCTTAGTGTTCCCTTTCAATAAGAAATATCTTTTAAGCGTCAATTTACGTATGAAGCCATTAAGATCAGCGAACAACTCGAATGAATCAGCACTAGTATTAGGACAGAATGATAATCCTCTATTAAGAACAGTAATGGTCTTTGACTGAGCCACCTGTGCTGAAGCAGGAATATCCTGAAACCCTGACCTGTTGGTGGCTCTTGAGAACTGGAGTTGGCTACCCCTGGTCTGGACAAACACCAACATATAAACTTTAATTAGACGATTCACTGTGTATTTCAATTCAGACTAAAAATCCCTTTGGAAAACTGTAAAATATGCAGGTCTTTGCTTTTCTGAAGAATCAATACAACTTTTAATGTTAAGGTGTTCAGAATAATGTATATTTTGGCCAGATATCAAATACTCCACAGAGCATGTATTATAGTCGCTTAGTAAGAAAACAAATAGTTTCACACTGAGATATTTTTAAGCAGGTGCATTGCACACTTATAGCACATTTCGGGATCTGAGAAGATGTTTTTTCAAGAATTGAAGAAAAATAAATGCAGACATTGCTGACACAATGATAAAAAATGCAATATTTAATCCCTGTACATATTGCTGCAGCCTGAAGGTGGGCAAAAGTAAAGTAGCAAGCAAAAGATTTTACGTAACAACCAAAGAGTTAATAAAAAAAAATCACCAGTAGCATTTAAAAAAAACCCATAAAAAACAGGAGACTATTAAAAAAATTGGCTAAAATAAAATGTGATTTTTTTTTTTTTTTTAGAAAATTGGAGAATATACAAACATATTAGAAAACGATATTCGAATGTTTGAAATATTCAAGAATTTCCCCAAACAATTCGGCAAAAAACCTTCTTACCAAATTACGACACATTCGTCTTTCTCTAGGAAGTGAAGATGTGGAAAGGTGTGTAACTAGCATTGTGTTAGACCCCACACATTTTTTTTATGAAACTCACCCAAATTTAGTTTTGTTCACCAGCAAAATGTTGAATTTTGAAAAGCAAAAATTACACCGTTCAGATTTTTGCTAAATGAAATAACTATGAAGTTAGAGTACATAAAGTAGCTAAAAGCATAGAGAAGCTGGAAAAAGTCACGGTAAGAGTTGGCAAGTTTGGCGAGTCATACACTGGCGACACACTTTATTCGAGCTCGGCTAGTCCCACGAATTCGGGTATACCCGGGTGTATTGAGGTTTGTGACTGTTTTCTGCCCGAGTGCATTGGGTTATTTTCCAATCAGGGATTGAAGCATTTTATTCCCGCTGGCTGCAATACTGCACAGTATATATATATATACTGCATTACAATTCATGAATTTATGCCATCTGGTAGACACGCGAAGCATTGCAGCCTATTAAATCCTAATCATTATCATTTAACAGATCAGCCGCCCGTCAGCCAGGCATGAACCCAGGCTGGGAAGGCAAACGCAACGGGGCTTGTCAGAGGTGAGGAGCGGCGCATTCCAGGAATCTGCCAGGTACATACTGGGTATTTGCTCGAATAAAGTGTGTCGGTGCAGTACAGCTGTAACCAGACTTCCAGACTGGGGCTTCCCTCGGCAGCAGGAAATCTTTCAGTGGGGGTGGTCCCATTCAGAGCAGTGGACCCCACACAGGCAGCCACAACTTTTACTGTCCCGGGAGCAGCAGCATTTTGCTTTTCATGCAGCATCTCTGGGGTCTTGCTCCATCTGTATAGGTTTTTACGAGAGAAATAGTGCTTGCGAATCTTGGCAAATTTGGAGATCTTCACTAGAGATGGGCAAATGTGCCAAAATTCAAGATGCTAATTCTTCGCTAGTTTTCAAACCATATTCGATTCACAGACAGATTTTTGTAGCTGGTTTGGACAGTTAAAAATGTTTGTGAATGCTCCTGAAAACGGCCATCCTTTTTCGTTTGTGTGAATGTCATAACATCCGCCCATGCGATTGTTGTAACGCTCGATTCGCCCAGAAGATCCAGACCTTAAAATATGGGATTTGAGAGACAGACATACACCTGTGCTAAACCTCCCCCCCTTCCCCACACACACACTTTCTAAACTCAAGTCACAGATATCCACAGCTGCAAAGAAACGCCATATTCACTGCGCATTCAAATGCTGGCAAAAGATTCTCCCATCTCTAATCTTCGCTAGCAGCAAACGTCCGAAACTTGCCACTTTCACCAATCAGGGAAAAGGGAGACCAAAAAGCGCACCAGCACAAACGGAGCAGGAAGAAACCAGAACAAAAAAATGATTAAAAGGGCACTTTAATGTGGCAAAAGACCCATCCAATGCATTTTCTTGAAAAAGAACGCTGCGACGTTCGAAATGCATTGGATGGGTCTTTTGCCACATTAAAGTGCCCTTTTAATCATTTTTTTGTTCTGGTTTCTTCCTGCTCCGTTTGTGCTGGTGCGCTTTTTGGTCTCCCTTTTCCCTGTATTGCATTGAGTAGCTGCACAGCCTGCCTGCCTGCCCTACCAGGATGTGAGTATTTGCATATTTTTCAGGGGAACCTGCCGATGAGACAAATGGTGAGTGGGTTGCACCACACACCACCTGTCTTCAGGAGGATAGTACCCATTATATGACACAATAGGTACTATATCAATTGTTAGTACCCTGGTACAGTGGTCTGGCTTATTATCATTTTTAGATATACCTGCATTTGAGCGCTTCAGCTATTTTCCACTTTCACCAATCAGGTGAATGTTTTGACCGTTTTAGTATTGTGAGTCTCCCAGTTAAGAAAATTTTTAAATCTCTGATCATGGCATTTCTGAGAAGAAAAATTGGATGATATTTTGATAGTTTAAGAAGCCCAGACCTCATGTGTGTGTTTAACATACCAAGAAATAACTAAGATAGGGTGTCACTATGTTCAGTCTCTGCAGCTCTCAGCTGTCACATCTTGTGATGAAAATTATGTCTCTGCGGACATCATACGGACCATTGGTAATGGTAACAAAAGGAGGGCATCCTGGGGTTGTGGTTTTAACATAAAGTTTTAATTTGAGACTCGGATTACTCAGTAAATACTCCTTGAGAAAGCGCTGTAAGCGTGAAACGCGTGGGAGGAGAACCCCTTTGTTCTGTCCCCAGAATGTATTTTGTTTTTATCATGTAGTTTAATGAATATTTTTTTTTATTTTTGCCACTGCCCGGTGAGCTGTGAGTGATTTTTCTGTGTTCGAGCTGTCAACCAATCCTCTGCAGTTTCTCTACGTTTTGCTCTTTGATTGGATAGGGAGGGGTGAAAGTCATGAAATTACATTGATGTGTATGATACCCAGAATTTCCTGTTCCATAAATGGAAATATGTATGTATATCTTTATTTATATAGCACCCACCTCTCTCCCCCTCACGCCCCCACACAATCTCTCTCCCTCATGTCCCCCACCTCTATTTCCACCTTACGCCCCCACCAATCTCTCCCTCTCGCTGCCACCTGTCTCTCCCACATCCCTACCTCTCTCCCACACCCACACCTCTCTCTGACAGACCCTCACCTCTCTCCTCCAATACACCTAACCCCTCCCCTTTCCCCAATACACATAACCCCCTCCTCCCATTCACATAACCCCTTCCCCATTCACATAATAACCTCCACTCTCACCACTCAAAACACACACACACAACCTTAGAGGGGGCCTCCAGTGCCATGCCAATGAATTGGGCCCAACTTTAGGCTTGCGTGCGGGGGCAGGGCCTGCACAGGATGCCGGGCCCGCTGCAGGGGAGGGGGGGGAGAGAGAGAGGATAAAAAACATTTTTAAAAAACATCTTAAAGAAAAACTGTTTAGGCAGC
The DNA here is from genome assembly GCF_040206685.1 of Ascaphus truei. Classification (NCBI taxonomy): domain Eukaryota; kingdom Metazoa; phylum Chordata; class Amphibia; order Anura; family Ascaphidae; genus Ascaphus; species Ascaphus truei. The sequence goes on from NC_134487.1 coordinate 300,651,738, forward strand.
TGCTCACTATCTCGGAATCAGTGGTCTGAGGCCACGCTCTTCTCTCTCTTAAGGTTTAAAACAGCGTCAGCGATGAACCGCAGTACCTCTCACCATTGAACTTTTCATTTCTGCATGGAATACGCCCCAATGAGGACATTATCAAAATACTGCAGGACTCCGGTAAGAAGGTCATCCATAAACTTCTGGAAAACTCCGGCAGCCACCATGCTTACCCCAAACTGTAAACGCTTAGCTCTGAATATTTATTTATTTATTTATTTATAAAATATTTTACCAGGAAGTAATACATTGAGAGTTACCTCTCGTTTTCAAGTATGTCCTGGGCACAGAGTAAAACAAATAATACATGGTTACAAATACAGTTACATAAATGAACAAGGTATACATTTATATACAAGACATTGCATGCACAGTTAAAGAAAATATATATTATGAGCGTATGAAACAGTTACAGACCAGATTAAAGTGTGAGACAGCCTTAGATTTGAAAGAACTTAAGCTGGTGGTGGATATGAGAGTCTCTGGTAGGTTGTTCCAGTTTTGGGGTGCACGGAAGGAGAAGGAGGAACGTCCGGATACTTTGTTGAGTCTTGGGACCATGAATAGTCTTTTGGAGTCTGATCTCAGGTGATAGGTACTGCATGTGGTAGGGGTGAGGAGCTTGTTCAGGTAGCTGGGTAGCTTGCCCAGAAAGTATTTGAGGGTGAGACAGGAAAGGTGAACTTTGCGCCTAGACTCTAGTGATGACCAATCTAGTTCTTTGAGCATTTCGCAGTGATGTGTGTTGTAGTTGCATTGGAGAACAAAACGACAAATTGAATTGTTGAGGGTGTCAAGTTTGCTAAGGTGGGCTTGAGGAGCCGAGCCATATACTATGTCTCCATAGTCAATAATTGGCATTAGCATCTGCTGTGCAATACGCTTTCTGACCAGGAGACTTAGGGAGGATTTGTTCCTGTAAAGTACCCCTAGTTTGGCATAGGTCTTGGTTGTCAGGGTATCAATGTGCATCCCGAATGTTAAGTGGGAGTCAAACCATAAGCCCAGGTATTTAAAACTAGTGACAGGAGTTAGGGTGGTTTTAGCGTTGGTTCTAATCAGGAGCTCAGTCACTGGAAGCTTTACAAATTTAGTCTTGGTCCCAAATACCATTGTTACAGTCTTGTCAGTGTTTAAAAACAGTTTGTTTTGGGAAATCCAGTTTTCGAGTCTCAAGAAGTCAGACTGAAGTATGTGTTGAAGGTCAGAGAGGCTATGGCTGTGTGCATACAGGATTGTGTCATCTGCATACATGTGTATTGAGGCTTCCTTACAAGCTGTGGGAAGATCATTAATGAACACTGAGAAGAGTAGGGGCCCCAGAACAGAGCCTTGCGGGACACCACAAGTGATATCCAGGGGGTTGGAGTTAGAGCCTGAGATGGACACATGTTGGGATCTTCCTGATAGGTAGGACTGAAACCAGTTTAAAGCATGTTTCCCTATTCCAGAGCTCTGGAGTTTGTTAAGCAGGATAGCATGATCAACTGTGTCAAAAGCCTTTGCAAAATCTAGGAATACTGCACCAGTGAGTTGTCCCCGTTCCATTCCACACTGGATTTCATTGCAAACTTTTAGCAGGGTAGTTACGGTGGAGTGTTTGGGACGAAACCCAGACTGGAATTGGCTAGGGAAATTTGTCTTGGTGTAGAAATCGCTTAATTGGGAGTGGACACATTTTTCCATAACTTTGGATAGAATTGGGAGAAGTGAGATTGGCCTGTAGTTTGAGACAGTGTTTTTGTCCCCACTTTTGAAGATTGGGACAACTCTGGCAGTTTTCCAGGTCTTAGGGATATGGCCTGCAGACAGGATAGAGTTGACTATGGACGCAATTGGTTTGGCAATGGCTGGGGCACCAAGTCGTAGGAACCTAGATTGTAGTAAGTCGGGTCCACATTGGCTGCTTAGTTTTAGTTTGAGGAGCGCTTGTTAAAGTGTGAGACAGCCTTAGATTTGAAAGAACTTAAGCTGGTGGTGGATATGAGAGTCTCTGGTAGGTTGTTCCAGTTTGGGGTGCACGGAAGGAGAAGGAGGAACGTCCGGATACTTTGTTGAGTCTTGGGACCATGAATAGTCTTTTGGAGTCTGATCTCAGGTGATAGGTACTGCATGTGGTAGGGGTGAGGAGCTTGTTCAGGTAGCATGCTCTTTTGTATGTAATAAGTCTTTGTGTATCTGCAGCTGGCTTAACCCCTGGCAGTTGTGGATATGCTTGTGCCATGTCCTTTTTGATGAAATCCTTTCCTCTAGCTAGAGTAGCAAGGATTTGGCTAACAGCAGGAATCTGGTATGGGTGTTTCCGACGCTTCGTTTATGGTGGGGGTTTTTTTAGCCAACACATAGTCTAACGTTGCCAATCGGCTTCATGAAGGGAACCATAGGTGTGCACCACTTAGGATTCGTTACTGCTTCTTGTAACCTGTTCCCCAAGGCAATCTACCTTAGCAACTATCTTTGGATGGAGAGTGAATGTAACATGACGTGGTTTCATACAGATTGTGGCCACATTCAGATCTAAAGTAAAGGAAAGAGACATGCCTGTGAATATAGCAAGCCCTTCCTCTAACACCTTGCTCAAGTCCTGCTAAAGTTGCAATGCAGTTCACTTTTTTTCTTCCATGATGGACATTGATGAAACAAGCACCCTTTACAATACTTCAACTGTTCTCCTATTTTAATCAACATTACACTGTACAATTCATAGAACATCATGAGGCCATAGTGAGGTAAAACTCTTACTGTACGAAGTGCAGGTAAATTCAAATCCTGGGTTTACCTCCCTTGTGCAGGAATACCGTGGAGTGACACCTCTGGGTCTCTTTTATATTTTAGGTGGTGTTTCTACACCGTTGACAAAACCTGTGGCATAGACATTACTAAATGTTTCACTGGCCAAAACTTCATGGAGCATCAACAGTGTTTGTAGCATTTGGTAATGTAATCAGTTTGTTTTTTTCCTCTCTTGCTGGCAGCACACATGCTGAAGGTGACCATTACGCTAGTAATTACAGCAAACTACAGTCCGGAAATGACGTGCAGTGTCTGTGATTTCCACTGCAGCTGTAGCAGCTTCCACTTGAATGAAGAATTTGTGTTCTTGTACCAAGAAAGTGACTTCCTTTCAGAAGTCCTTCGTCTGCATTAGGTGAACTTCAGGTGTGTTCAATGTAATGGATGAAGCTTGAATTTACTTTCAATGGAGAGATACGGCCTCATAAGCAAGAGCTTCCTCTTTGGCAAGGGTGACCAATAATGATTGCTTTGATAGGACCCCACTTGCATCAAATGGATAACATAGCACTGACCATGTATGGAGCACGTTACAAAAGAAACACGCTGATAATGTATAATACAGGTTTATGCGCTTATTCTATATCTTACTGTGAAAGCGGCTAATCGGGCTGTTTTCAGCCAAAGCTCCATATACAAGTCAGCCCCTGAGCAGAGATTCTAGGCTAGTGGCAAAATTGCAATGTTCTGACAATCTACATACACCCGTGAGCAAACAATATCAGACATCTTCAAGCCAATGACACTCCTCAGCACAGCATTTCTGAATATTATTTATTTATAAAATATCTCTGTAACCATCAGAGTTCCATCAGAATCCCCAGATCAAATTCTTCCATTTGGCCCCAGGAAAACAATGCTGTAAGCACTGCACTGTGCTTAGTCAGGCAGAAGAAGTATCAGCAATCAGGGTTGCCAATAGAGTAGAGAACCAGGACCAGCAGGCGCTCAAGTTGGGCCCAGCCAGAGGTGAGGCTAAACTTCTGCATCCAGCTGCTGGGCCTCTGGTTGCCACCTCCGGGACCCGGCTCTCCCCAGCTGTTGCCTGCCTCTTCCCAAGCAGAGCCTCTCTCTCCTGCTGGTGTGTGCCGGAAGATGGGCGCGCCTGGAAGTTAGGCACAGCTTCTGTCATGCAATGGTGCGAGAGGGAGGCCCTGGCGTGTCAAGAAGCCCGCAGCAGCTGGTGAGAGCCAGGGCCGGACCAGAGGCAAGTGTGTAGTATTTATATCTTCGGGGGTGGGGGGGTGTACTGCTGTCTGTATTTTGGCAGGGGGCAGGGGTGGTAGTGTCTGTTTTTTTGGGGGGTAGTGGAGTTTGTATTTGGGGGTGAGTGTAGTGTTTTTATTTGGGGGGTGTAGAGTTTGTATTTGGAGAGGTTAGTGATGTCTGTATTTGGGGGGTGTGTAGTTTTTGTATTTCAAGAAGGGTAGTGATGTCTGTTTTTGGGAGCGGGGTCGTGGTGTTTGTATTTAGGGGGAGCATGTGGTGGTGTCTGTATTTGCGGGGTGTAGTGGTGTTTATATTTGGACGGGTAGGGGTGTTTGTATTTGGGGGAGTAGTGTTGTTTGTATTTGTGAGGGTAGTGGTGCTTGTAATTGGGGGTCGTATTGTTTTGTATTGGGGTAGTGGTTTGTATCGGGGGGTACTGTGTGTGTATTGTGGAGGCAATTATTGTGGGTGGATATTTGGGGATTGTGTGTGGGGGGATTGTATGGGTATTGGGGGAAATTGTGTGTGGCCAGAGCAAAAGGGAAGAAGAGTGTGAGGAGGGGGGGTTGGGGGAGCGAGGGGAGGGAGAGGATAGAGGAGAGAGGGGGTGTAAAAGAGGGAGGGAGGAAAAGAGGGGGAAGAGCGAGACACAAAGGTGGGAGAGAAATACAAACTCATTGCAGTTTAGGATGCATCACTGAATCAGTTTCTTCTCACTGTATCCCATCCCTATCACCACTTTTACAGTATGTGTTTGAAGGATTACTTGTTGAGGAGAAAAGGTACATACCAGCCTACTAGCAGCATCTGCTTTTTACTACAAAAAATAGACTACAACTGCTATTAAAGAAGCAAAAATGTGAAATCATATATATATATTTTTATAATAAATCAGATCTGTAGTATTAGATAATAGTGACTGTTTTATTTATTTTATTTCCTGTTTATGAAAATTTGTTGCCAATGTTCCCAGCAGTTTGAGCTGCAAACTGTAACAATAGATAATGTTACCTTAGTAATATAAGGATACATTGTAGCTGCTGAGTTACACTGATTGAAACTGAAAGGCGGCCATTTCGTTAGGCATACAATCGGGATTTTAACAGATTTAAAACAGGAGCACCAAACGATTAAAAGCTTAGGTAAGAATGTAGAATTATACATTGTCACATGCTTTACATTACATATAAAAAAAGAAAAGAAAAAGGGGCTTTAACTGCCCTTAACAACAGCTGAGCAGCCAGTGATATCTATTAGTGCCATCTGCTGGCTGATTACAGAACACGCAACAATGACACTGAAAGAAGAGGTTCCTCAGCTTCTGGGATCGATCCCCTGATTCCCAGGATAGTTACCGGACAAGGGGACCCCCGTGCTCACTAGATGTTTAAATCCCTTGCATCATGCGTGCCAATAGGAAGCCGCAACAATGGGGTCCCGAATGATGCAGGGGATTCAAACCGACATTTTGTTTCCCGTGTAGGGGATGATACTGGAGACCCCTTCCACAGTACAGAGGCGGCACATTTTATTTGAGTGCGGCTAGCTCCGCAAGTGCTAGCCGCACTCCCTCGGCGGTCACGCATCATCGAGTGCCTGTGCCCCCTGCACAAGCGTCCAGGGCTCCCCGAGGGAGCCCTGGTGTCCCGCGATGTGGGGGACGGCGGCAGGGGGTTCCGGGGGACCTGGCAGACCCAGCAGCGGGAGGGAGAAAGCCCCGATCGGAGGGCGCTCCTCCGTGTCTTCGGCGTGCGCCCGGCACCCTCCGGCGCGCGCCAGGTTACTGCTGTGGCCGAGAACGGGCAAATGCTCGAATAAACTCGGCCGCAGCAGTAAGTATCACAGGAAGCGGGGGTCCCCGTAGCTGGAATGAATGCTCTTCAGCTACGGAGACCCCCTACTTCCTATAAATGTATACAAAGGGGGTCACATAAAAATCGAGCAGGAGGAACGTTAGAGGAGCTCATTCCTCATTGACGTAAATTTCGAACAAAAACAGCTCGGCCGCTTCAGCGAATATAGAATAATCCCCTAACCCTGTATTACACCCCCTAACCCTGTATTACACATTATCAGCATGGTTCTTTTGTAATGTGCTCCATACATGGCGACTGCTACAGTATTTCATACATTTGATGCAAGTGTCTTACATAGAGTTCAAGTAGTTCTACATGTTATATATGGGAGAGGGAGTGGCTCAGTGAGTAAAGACACTGACTGGCATTGAGCGTTTGAAGCAGGAGATCCTGGTTCACTTCCCGGTGTTGGCTTCTTCTGACCTTGGGCAAGAAACTTTATCTCTCTGAAAACATAGATTGTAAGCTCCACGGGGCAGGGACTTGAGCCTGAAAAATGTCTCTGTAAAGCGCATTGTAAAACAGGCAGCGCTATACAAGAACATATTATTATTATATGCACAAAACGTGAAGAACATTTATGAAAAGCGATATGGAGATGTATGCCAGTATTACAGATGTGCCGTGGCATCAAATCCATTCCCCAGATTGCTTCTTAATGCAAGAACATCAAGCAAAGTGTATAAAAGACCAACGCGTTGTGTACGCTCCGAACACTAAGTTAGGAAATAAATGTCAGTAACGATAAAAGGGCACGTCTTGGTAAGACCAGTCACACATGACATGCTTTGATGACGGTGCACCATGCCTGTGCACCTGTGGGATTAGCCGTGACTGATCCTTCTGGCCATTTCCTTTGATCCTCTTAACAATGCATGTCTGTAATAATGGGCGCATCTGTGCTTCCCACATACGTCCATTATTACACCTTCTCTATAACACTGAGCTGAGCCTAGATAGAGAATCTGACTGAACGTCAGAAAATAATTCATAACTTGGCCATGGACGTCACGATTCCCTTTGAAAGTATTTTACTGAAGATGTAGGAGTCCTTAAGTACTATAGAGATATATTCATTTAGCATGTCAGTCAAATGGAAGAAGCTTTTGACGTTTCATACGTTTGGAATATGTTTCGTAGCAAGACACCTGTTAGGCTGCGTCCATAGACGGACAAGCAGCGCTGAGCCGTGCGGACGCTCAGTGCTGAGCCCCTGCATCCTCAATGAGGATGCCTTGAGAGGGGAATCACGTGAGTGTCCGCAGGCGTGCTCAGGCTTTGGAGTTTTCAGCCGAGTGCCAAGCTGTTTTTCAGCGCGCTGTCGGCTGAAAACATCCAATCAGCCTTAAGCAGCGTCAACGTCACGGCGCCGTGACGTCGGCGCCGTGACATTGACGTCAGTGCGTCGCGGGCGATTGGCCCAGCGACGTCACTGCCCCGCCTCCAACCACCTCCCCCCGGCTCCCTTCGCGCACGCTGGCTCGCCTGCAAGTCCGTGCAATCGCGCTGACTGAAGCAGGCGAGCCTCAGCGTTAGCGCGCCTCCGCTCTCCCCACACCTCTATGGCCCGGGCCTTATGTACCTACAAGGGGCGTCATTGTGAAATGTTTGAATGGTTAGCCCAGCAAATAAAAATCCGACCTGTGAGCACAGTCACGCCTCAGACAGGTCTGCAACGCTGCCTTTCCCCATTATCTCTTAGCATTCCATGCTTCCACTGCAGCCAGGGATTCTGGGTAATGACATGCAACTGAGCACTCACAGTGTTAACTTTTGCTTCTTGTCCTATGTTACATGCACCGCTATAAGTTTATGCCTGCCGTATTACACAGCCTGGTTGCTGTCTAGGACGTTTGGCCACGACCAAATGGCCACTGGCGCTCTACCGCCAGGACAACTCGTCGCCATCTGCCATTTTTAAGTGTCCTCAGACTTATAAAAACATAATATACATTTGTTCTGCTTTATCTTCAACACGTTTCTAGGTAAATTACCTGTCCCCATAGCAGCTTGTCAAATTTCAACCAACCCCAATTGCTACTACCTAGGATCATCCTCTGGTTTTAGCACCTCTCTGCCATTCTGCTTTCTTAATATACTTAAGCACACCCCAAATAATGAAGTCCTTGAGATAGATTAAAATACCTGCCGGGGATTGCTACAAATGGCAAAGAAAAATAAAATGATCCATGACTCGGTCTCTTTAAGACTTTTCTTTGGAAGAATTAAATAGTTATGTGTGTACAACAAGGTTTCATGATAATATAAATGTTGCAATACCTGTACTTTACAGGAGCAATTCAAGCAATATCCTACATGTGTATAAATACATAAATAAATCAGTTTATAGTATTAGATAAGACTACATTTTTAAATGATTTAAATTCAACTCTTAATGCCATTTTTTATGAGTTTTTAATATAATGAGCATCCTTTGATTTCTATAGCAGGTTTTGCTCACCTCCCCAGCAGTGTAAGATCTTTGCAACACTTTCCTGTTTGTGATAATTAGTTGCCAATATTCCCAGCAGTTTGAGCTGCCAACTGTAACGCTAGATAATGTTACCTTAGTAATATCAGGATAGATTGTAGCTGCTGAGTTACACTGACTGAAGGATTGATTGAAACTGAAAAGGCAACCGTTTAGTGAACCCTGGGAAGCTGGACCTTTACTGATCGATCACTGGAGAACTAATCGATAGGCAGCTTAGGTAATTAGTTTTCAATAAAGGTAATCAAGGGCTGCATATATTTAAAAAAAAAACACATTTTTAAAGTTTTGTGCGGACTGCCTCTTTAAGAATATCAGACAAAAAAAATCACAAAATCTTTATTAGACTTTAAATCCCTATCCTGTGTATTGAAATGTAAAATAAAAAAAATGAAAGAAAACTAAAATGTTTCACGCCCCACTGACATCGCTCTCGGGGTACGCCCTTCAGGAATTACTGCTATAGATTTTAGTCATTATCCAGATGAAGCAGAATCCTTTTAATTCAATCGGGTGGCATTGCAAACATAAAGCGGAAACATCTCCCAAACAGAAGTGAGTTTATGTCATCCTGTGAGCTCCAGCTCAGAAACAAAAAGCTACCAAGTTATGTTTAACACGAAACAGAGCTACACCACAGAATCAGTTCCAAACCGCCCGCACCGCAGAATCCGCTCTGTTTGGGGGCAGGCCATCTCTGATCAGACTCCAGACAATGATGGTTATAACAAGACTGTGTGAATAAGCAAGATAAATACAAAGTAATTACTTGAAATTTCAGTTCCTTCCTCTTCTGCCATTGCGTCGATCTGATCACTGGGAACTAAAATAAGTGATTGTCATTTTTAAACAAATGCAAAGGCATTTAGGAAGAATAGCAAATAAACATAGAAGGGAGGGGGTTAGAGCCCCCCCACTTCTGCTATTTAGACTTTTATCTAAATAAATAGTGAATGAGCCGCAGTCTTGAGTACAAAGTGTGGTGTTGATTTATAATTTCAGAGAAAGACCTAACTACATCCTTGCTTGAGTGAATGGGATGATGGAAATCATTCAATTCATGAGCAAAGCACGCCATGCAGAGGGTTAATACATGTTGAAACTAAAAAGAAGCTTACAATTGTCAATTACTAATTAAATGTATTTATCTAATATATTGTATTAGGTCTGCACTAGCCTCTGAAGGGGGATGTGCAAGAGTAAAATCCAGTATAAACTCCTTGGCCCAGATCCACAAAAGGGTGTTAAACATTAGCACGCCTTAATCCCATTCATTTGAATGTGATGTGTGTAAAAGTGTGCTAAAGATTATCACCCTTTTGTGGATCTGAGCTTTTGTGGCACTTGACAAGTGACTTTTCTGGTCCTCAGCAGATAATATTACATAATAATATAAAAATAATGCAATGTCTCCACCCAGGGATTCGTTATTCCATAGATGTTATCTACTATAATAATAATAATAATAATAAATAATAGCATGTTCTTGTATAGCGCTGCTAGTTTTACGTAGAGCTTTACAGAGACATTTTGCAGGCAGGGGTCCCTGCCCCATGGAGTTTACAATCTATGTTTTTGGTGCTTGAGGCACAGGGAGATAAAGTGACTTGCCCAAGGTCACAAGGAGCCGACACCAGTAATTGAACCAGGTTCCCCTGCTGCTCTTTCTCCCCTAGTATGTACAATGTTTCATTCAAATCTAAGGGTCTTAAATTACAGATGTGGCAGATGTCATTGAACCAGTTATCACTGAATAACAAGCGAAATTCACAATGTTGCACTCAGCGTTCAAACTTATGTCAGCGGTAAAGTGTTTTAAAGCAATAACATCCGCAGCTTGGCGACTATCAAGCAAAAATATCACGTGTGAGCACATTCACATGTCTCAGACACCTCTGCAGCCCTGCCTCTCCCCATTATCTCTTAGCATACAGTGCTTCCACTACAGCTAGGGATTCTGGGAAATGATATGCAAATGAGCACACAGTCTAACCTTTTCCTTCATGTCCATTTTAACATGGATCCCTATAAGTTTATGCCCTCGCATTCAGGAGAAAACGATAGCGGAAACGTTTCCTGTTATAAAACAGTGTTACATTCCATGGTTGTTTAAAATTAGAGCCGGGGGAATCAGCCCAAACCCATTTCCCGGATTTTCGCGCTTTTCCCCCCCAAAATCAGTTTTGTAGTGTAAAATCCGCAAACGGATTTGATCGGTTTTAATCCTTGATTTAGGCAATAGAGTTTTGCCCCAAAGCCTTGTTGCTCAGTACAGACCAATTCCCTCCATAGGATAGGATTTAGCAGAGAGCTCCATTAAATTCCAATGTAGCAGGTAACATGTTTTTTAATCCAATATAGCAAAAGAGGAGACTGCACTCTCAAATTGTATTAAAAAAAAAAAACATTGTAAACTTAGTTAAAGAAATACTGCTATTTGGACCCTTTTCAGCAGAAAATCCCCTTTGGAGTTATAGGGATTTCCGTCCCAAACTCCAGCTTCAAAGTAAATAGAATGTACCTCCTAATGCAGGTGTGTTCTCTCTTTCTCGTCTTTCCTTATCTATTTCTCTAACACTCTCCTTCTCTCGCTTATACATTCTCCTTACTTCCTTCCATATCAAGGAGCTGAGAGCCCCTGCATTAAGGAGTTAAGTTATACAAACCTCTTATTCTAATAGTATTTATCAAGCTCTCTTCCCAGCCGTCAGTTCTCTCTCATATGAGAAAGTCCTTTTCTGTAAGTAGTTGGAGGTGGAGGGTGTTACAGACCCTGCGGCCGAGGCTGCACCTCCACACAACTTTCAATGCCTTTTCTTGTTTTCGCTAATCCTAATAAACCATAGTCCTGTGATATGAAATACTAACCAGAATTATTTCTAAACACATTTCTGCAGTGCTGATTCGAGAAGGTGCATTTCCCAACACTCCAAATTCATGTGAAAAAGATCTTGTTGGAACTATACAGCTTTGATATTGAATATGATTGCTTACTTTTAACAGACCTAAGTACTATTCTGTCACTAGGGCCTTTGACTAATTTCTTTTTTTTATCATTAATCAATGTTGCTTAAATAAACGTACTCTTACTGCGCCAGACTTCAAAAAGCAGTGTTACTGTTTCTATTTGTTTCCTCACTCCTTTGTAAACGTTTCTGTTCTCTCCAACTTCCCCACTCCCCTCCTATCCACATTTCTTCATCTCTCCTCCCCTCCACCTATGTCTGTGCCCACACACTGCACCAATATTTATACAACTCTTTCCCAACAACTTCTTTACCCCTCAATAAAAAGCACCCCATCAAATCCTCGTTCACAATCTCTATCTACTCCTTCCTGCTGCTGGGGATATCTCTCCTAATCCTTAACCCAGACATATACACACCTGCTCTCACCCACGCCTCCCTGCCACCTCTTTCACTGCTAATGGTGTTAACCTATCTGATTTAATACTGACTAACCTTAAAACTCCCTTCACAAATGAAGCATCCCAATAGCCTGCACTCATGGCTATTGTCCCACACCCAGACACACCTACCAACTATCTGCTGCCCTTATTCCCTCACCTGCTGTCTCTGTAAGTCTCCCATCATACCACTTAGATTGTAAGCTCTCCGGGGCAGGGATTTCCTTTCCTATTATCTGATTTTGCTGCGCTTATTGTATTATTATTATTCCCTGTACTATATTCTATGTGAAGCGCTGAGTACACTTTTGGCGCTATAAAAATAAAGATATACATACATGTTTTACATAGCTTTCTGCAATATTTTCCCTTAGAAAACAAATATGTAATCTTTTATTTAAGTATAAAGTGGATCAGTAAGTATGGAAATAAATATTAGTGATTCTCTGAAGCAGTAAAAGAAGTAGTTGTACTCTGCACCTCTAGTGCCATCAAAATCCGACCACTGCATGGTCTGCTTTGTATATATCGTTGTTCCATGGCAAGAGAAACATGGAATACAGTACAGGATTAGAAAACCATTTCTACCCATCCCGTGATTTTTATAATTTCAGAATTAGAGACATGCATATCAGGAAGTCGTTTATAAAGCACATTAGCCTCTGGAAGCTTGCATAAAAATATAACTGCCTGATAATACATAAGGATGCAAAGTCTACATGTGATAAGATGATCCCTTTTTACAGATATAACTTTCCTAAGAGTCTATGCCAATTTATTTTAAATTCTTTGTCAAGTAGGAATGAAAATCAAATTGACTTGATTAGGCAGGCATACTGATAACTGCTCCAATAAATAAGTCAAAGTTACTTTTTAAGTGCTATGTTATGTGAAGTCCATTACTCTTCTCTCTTTGTTTCTCAGCATTATATTTTATACGTAAGTGAAATATTGACTCTCTTCCTTCTAACTTGGAGAAAGACCAAGTAATTTCTTCTGAGTTCATCAACCAAAGAGGTTTGATTGATCCCAATTCCATATGGATGCGAAACCATCAGAGAATCGGCCTACTTTCTCCTGTAGCTCAGTATTCGATAATTAGTTCTTTAAATGATCAGAGAAGTATTAGTCAGGAATTGGAGTTTAACGCAGTTACATTTTTGTCTAATATTCACTTCAACTAATGAAAGGATTTTTTCTAAAGCTGGGTTAAACTTCAGGTCTTATTCTATACATTTGTAATCCAAATTAATACTTAGGTTCCATTTTTCTGTGCCTAATATTAACAGATCATTACTTATTTAAAATATTAATTGCCACTGGTTATATTATCAACACATCATAACTACTGAAATTGTTACATGTGCCCTATGTAAATAAACAAATTAACTATCCCTTCATTTTCATAGGAAATGGTATTCCATGCATCGACTTGTGCGTAGACTTACTCAATGATGGTGGTAATAATAATAATAATAGACCTAGAGCACACTTATGCACCACTATATGATTGCCCTTTAACTAAAGTATGACAATTTAATTCAGAATCTTGCTTGTCTTCAGCTGTTTGAAACACAAATTACCAATGGAACCCCGTCAATTTTAAGACAGATGCCAGCACTGCTTCAACTGCATTGCCAAGGTGATCTGCACATCCTGACCAGCATGTTTATTTAAGTGGTTGCAAAAGAATGGGAAATGTACAGAGCATTAAAAAAATGAATGGACTTTTCAAACAAGGGCTTTAGTAAATTGCCCCGATATGACTGGTGCCTATTCCAGAAATAGCCTCCTACTTCCAAAACGATGAACAGTAGATTTATTATAATGTGAAAGGTAGTTTACTTTTTTTGAAGCTTCTTGGATTATTTCTGGACCCTGAAGGTCACAGGTTCACATCCTGGCAAGGTCGGCAAAATTCTTCATCCATCAAAGAGAGATAAAATAAAGACATATTACAACTAGTTCAAATAAACTGTCGCAGAGTATAAACCTGTTTTCCGTGGAATGTTTCAGAGCTGCAGATGAAGTGCTATTTAAGTGCAAATGTTCTTTTAATTTACAACAACAATCTAGTGTTTTCTTATGTAATATACTCAGAGCCCAGAATAGAGTGATCATGTGCAAACATTGTGAGATGGGGACAGGCAATTAAGGAAACCGTGTACCGTAATATCAGCTGCCTGCTGACTTTTCTGATTGAATTAAAACGATCATAAGAATAGTGCAAAGACTTGCCCTTGTCCTGCTTCTCTATGTGTTTATTTAATTTTCTGTCCAAACTGACTCTCAAATAAATTGGAAACAGCTGCCATTTTTTGATTCAGTAGCTCCATTACCCCCCTGTGACATCATTCTGGGCACGCACACTAACAATAGGTCATTATGTAGCCATTTACATTATTGATTTATACAACCTTTCTGAACTGTGGAATATGTACATTGCAGGGAAAGACACATCCTTCTGTGCTAATAAAAAAAAACCAAGTGTGCTGGAAATGTAGTGAGCATATTGTCATCGATGTTTGCTAGCTGTGTGCTTCACTGAAAAGTATGTACATGCGTGGCCGTATATAAATCAAGTCTATACTGTACAGTACTGTGGAGTAATTATTGAACCAGGGGTAGCAGGTATTATGAAAATACACTATAAGTTGTTTTAGTGTAAAGTGGCATATTCTCAGGAATATATTTGGAGGTATTATTGTTCTATTGCGGAATTGGAGTACATTAGTGATACATTTTTCATCAGATATAGTATAATGGCTAAATGTAGACATTGTCATGAAAAACTAGGTGAAGATCTTTGCATTGTATGTGCATATATGAAAACTCAATCTGAATCATTATGATGATCGTTTACTTTTATGAATATCCATAATGGACCTTTTTGACATGGGAAATAATTTGCTAATGGGGAGACCTTTAAGGTGCCTTACAGCTTAGCACCACTTAGTAAATATGGCTTATTGGCTTACATTCACTGAAGGTCAATAAATGGAAACAGCATTTTCCGTTGTTAATGCCAATTTTCTTTATCGATCTATTCACTAATGCCACAGGCTTTTTACAGTTTTTTATAACACAAATGAGTAAATAATGCCAACTTACTTCTTCACTAAACTCTGATACCTGGTGAGATCAAACTGCCGCCAATAAATATTGCCAAATGTTATCACTTACCCCAGACTGGCATTTGGCCTATGTATATAATTGTCAGTATACAGTGGCGGACGCCTTTACTCTAGTGCGGCCGTAGCGGCGCAACTCTGATAACCGCAGGCAGATGCAGTATGTTTTTTTTTTCTGGAGTGTATTGCGGTATTTTAGCGCTCGTAATATTAGCATTTTATTAGCGCTGTCTGCAATACTGCAATACCGTCTAAAAACTAATCCTTCATGCAGCTGTACCCTGTACCCCACTCCCCCACGCACACACACAAGGCTTGCTCAAGGATTTGAACCTCTTATCGACAGACACCTCTCCAGAACCATTCCGTTTTTAAAGCTTGCCATTGTGTTTTTAATCGTCCGTCCCTAGCCGAGCATCACCTCTCTGCGCCTGCGTGTAATCCTCTTTGTGATGGGAGCTACAGTATATAGCTGATGATTACTGCGCATGCGTCTGTAACTTCGCCACTGCTTGCTTGCGAAGTTCAAGAGTGAGTGACCAAAAAAAAATATATTATTTTTTTCTCCTCATTTTTAATTTTAATTTTCTCCACAAGCCTGCCTAAAAAATCTTGATATTACGATTTTCAATCTGTGCTGTAGCTTTTGACTGCGACACTGTGCGTTTGACTGCACATGGTTGATTTGTGTGCTTTTTTTTGTGCTGCCCCCCCCTGCTCTGTTTCTGCTCTCCTCCCTGCATTCTCTGCTCTTTGCTGCCCCACCTGCTCTCCTCCTTGCATTCTCTGATCTCTGCTGCCCCCCCCCTCTCTGATGTCAAAATCGGGACAGCCACAACAAAATGGGACATTTTAAAGAATGTCGGGCAGTCGGACACACACACACACAGTCACAGAGACACACACACACCCCTCTATGAAATATACCTGGGGGGGGGGTGAGACCCCTGCCTCATTAACTACAACCTATGCCGCTGCCATATATCGATGCTCGTCTCCGATAGGAAGTGGACCCGCAGAGCTGAGTTATGGGTATATGATCACCAACCAGAACCAGGGGACAGAGTCCTGTTAGATTAAATTGTATTCAAGATGCAGGCAGATGGCAAAGGTGCAAGATCAGGATACATGCTGGGGTTGGCAACAGGGAATCCACAGGAACAGGGCTAATACCCAGGAACGGGGCTAATACCCAGGAACGGGGCTAATACACAGGAACGGGGCTAATACACAGGAACGGGGCTAATACACAGGAACGGGGCTAATACACAGGAACGGGGCTAATACACAGGTACAGGACTAATACACAGAAACAAGAACTCACATGGTCCAGGAACACATGGAATAGAATACCATGCTCGGGTCAGGGCTGGGAGTAACTGACTGCTATTTAAAGCCCTGGAACAGGTGCAGCCAATTAACAAGTCCAGGAATAAGTTTGCCAGGATCAAAGATGGCTGCAACGGCCACGTAAGGGCAAATTCCAGCAAAACCCAGGACTGGAACCCTTACACGCCAACCACGGCGGTGAAGCAAGCCCAGTTGTGATAGGGGTAGTTTATAACCTCATTTGCACCCCTGTAAGGCCTTCCTCTAACGTTCTAAGGCCTCCAGCATCCCCCTTAGGATAGCTTCCAAATCTACTGCCCCGCCTACTCCCCAGCGACTCCCTCTCCAGTGCCTGGGGTAATCCCTCCAAGCCCTGGCTTGAGGATCCTGAAAGAGTAGCACCTCTGCTGGCCCCCACACAGTGCTAATGAATCCCCTTGACCTGCCTTACTCAGAGAAAGCTTTCCTAATACTTCAGGCTTTCCAGGGCCTAGGCTGAGCTTCACCCACCTGTGATCTAAGTAAAGGAAAGGATAATTAAAACTAGAGGAGTTGGTGGAGACACAGGGGCTGGGGCCCTTCTGTCACCCCAAGCCATTCTTATAGCTGTACCAGGCTTCTCCACTCCCATCTGTGACCTCCTTGCAGTTTGACCAGCGCACCACTAAGGTGGGTCTCGTGCATCCGATGGGGTCACTCGAGGCCCTGAACCCCTCTTCTGCTCCTCATAAAGCCTCACCGGCGACCTTGTGCATCTGAGCATGCGCCTCTCCGATGCCTCCCCTGTCTCCGCGCGGGGTCCTTCCGACCTGTCAGTGCCTCCAGCCTCTCATACACGTGCGAGCAGGCCTACCAGCTGGTGCTGCAGCCAACCCTCCTCTTTTGATCGAGCCTTGTTCTGCAGCCGCTCGACCCGACCCGACCCGGCCCTGTACGACGTTGCTGACATCTTCAACTTTCCTGCCAGGGCACCAAATGGTTTCCCGTCCCTGCCCAGGTCCTACGTAACCTCCCGTCGCCACCGCATAACCACCAGGCGGTAAGAGGGGAGAGGGATCGGAGGAAATGAGGCAGTGCTAAGAAAAGGAGGGAAGGGGGAGCCTAGCCCTGTCGTCAGGAAGGAGGGGGGCAGGGGCTCAGGGCTACTATTTTCTTGTGCAAGTTGCCCTGTCCATGTGCATTTTGATAGCCCGAGTTGTGTATATACAATTCCATTCTTTATGTATCATCTAGTATTGGTAGGTAAGAAACAAGGCAGTAACTTACTCTCGTTGCGGTTTCTACTTTGTTAGACTCAGCGGAGCCATGAATCTATCTTGTCCTTAAAAATGAAAGAGGGAGCCTTTAAAATGAATGTAATGCTAAATTTATGTGCCACAGGAGCAGCATATCAATGCATTTATACTGATTAGACCCAGATGCTGGTAACAATGTTAGTGTTATGGACCAACTGCAGGTGTGGGAATAAATCCCTTTCTCCGGGACACTCAACAATCAGCCCTGTGGTTTCTTCTGGCTTTTAGCTCTGAGTTTTCAATTAACACTACAATGGTTTGTTGTTCTCCAGTATTAGATCATGTGTCATGTAAATGAATTTGAATATACAGTTTAACTCGACAAGGTGATTAGGGCCAAGAATACATATGTTCTGTGTTATAACTTGAACTATATTAGAAAAAAAAGCACTGACATTCCATTAAGTTTTTATTATTTTGGCTTATCAGTAGATTTTCACATTTTTACTTTCGTAAAACAAAAAAGCAGCAGAAGGCGCAGTCTGCGGCTCGGCGTGCAATAAAAGTCTCAGATGCAAAGAACACTACACAATGATTGTTTCCAGACTCCAGACACGCTCCCACAAGATGTGTTTATATATATATATATATATATATATATATATATATATATAAATATATATATATATATATATATATATATAATATATATAATATTCCTGCTATACTATATTTCAACCCCCCTTTTTTTTAACCATTCATTCATTCTACTATATTTTCTTTCTGTTAAACAAGTTCCACGCACCATAAAATTAGCAACTGTTAGAAAATGTGTTACTTTTTAATCTCAGTCCAAATTGCACTGAAACTGTTATTCTTATCGAGTTCTGTGTAGAGATGTGCAACTTTTTTTGTACGTTTGCGATGCTGGCGAAAATGGCCTTTTTTTTTTAAATAAAAACTTTTGCCAAATATCCAAAGTCCAGACCCTGAAATAGGGTATTTTGGGAAGGTGGGAAAGCGTGCTAATGTGAAATTTGGCAAAATGTGGGGGAAATTCACGTACCCCTTTTGGAGTCATTTGAACATCTCTAGAGCTGTGTTATTAAACTATGATGCATTGAATTCCACAGAATAGGCTTGAATCATATATCAGTTGGTCTCCCCGTCATATGAGAACATACATTGCAAAAACTGTTTGTGCAGATGGTTTGCTAATATACTATAATGGAGTGAATACAAAAGCATTTACATGTCTTAGACAGGTTCTTGTGAGTCTGTTTTAGTGTCTACATTACAACATCATAAACTATAGGAATGACATTTTCTGGTGTGGGCATGCAAAGAGTGATTGATACCTTTTTAGCTTCCAAATTTCTTTTTCACTGGAGTTTCCTTAAACCCCTGCGTGTGTTGCCAGACCTAGGTGATGGAATTAAAGGGTGGGCACTTTCCCTGGTGTTTTATTTTGATCTCTAAATCCTGTTTGTGTTTTTGTTTCATCATAACTTGATTGGTTTTGGTTTGGGATTTCCCCAAAAAGTTATGGAAAAAAAGGAGACTGTAAAAAAATAAAATATGGGAAATTTGAAGTTTTGTGTATACGTTTGCACGTTTTTCATTCACAAATCCAAAAGTTTACCCAGTGATTCCAAAAGGAATCCAAGGATGAGTCATTCGAGGGTGTTTCGCTCTGATTACAAACTTTTTCCTGGAGTTCGACTAGGACATCTCAACCAACGTCACGAACGTTCCCGATGTTCGGATTTTGAACCCATCCCAAGTACAAACCCACTCAAGGCCAGCTATTTATTCAAAACGTTAAAACATATTAGGTATTTTAAAAATATGAATTCTTAATAAAAACAAAAAATGTGATGTTGGCTCATATTTACAAGAGCATATTCCTCCTTTGCCCCCCGCCCCCCCCCCCTCTCCCCCAAAAAACAAAAACAAAATCCCCCTAGAACGGAAGAAGTAGGTCTCTGGAGCTCAACCATGTTAATTTTAGTTTTGGAGACCCCTTGCTTCCTGAGATAATTACCTCCGTAGGGGGTACTGGTAGCAGCTCTGCAGGTTTAAATGGCTTTGTCACGGGGTCCAATAGGAAGCCCTAAGGGTTGACGTCAGAGCTTCCTATTGGTCCAAATGACGCGGGACATTTGAAGCCGCCATTTCGATAGCCCCACATAGCCCAGCCGGAGATGTTACCGGCACCCCCTATGGATGCAAGTATCTTGGGAAGCAGGGGGTCCACGGAGGTGAGATTAACGGGGTCCAGCTCTGGAGACCCCCTGCTTCCATCCTATAACTCAAATAAATAAATGTAAAACAGAATTACTGCTTTAAGATTATGATAATATACAGTATGATAACATTACATATAATTATGTATGCCAGTCATTAATTCATTTGGGTCAGAATAATCTGTGGGGTAACAATCACAAAACGTGATTATTCGATAAAGGATTATTGTATTAAATTGTTTCAATGATCTCCGGATACATTAGGAGGTGATACATTATCTTTAGCTGCCTGTATTTGTGTTACATACAAATGTGAGAAAAATCTATCAAATTCATGTTTAAAGATTATTTATTTTAAAACTCTGCTTTCAATCAATCAGAATATCTGCTATTTAATATGATACTTGTAGACCTTTATCTGTGTTATTGTGTTTGAATGAAAGTCTCTATAGTTTTGAAGACAAGTATTAAATGACCAAAAGATAGCAACCAGTCGAAACTGCACTTCTAGCCCAGCGGAATTCAGATTTACACAAACCTCAAACTCAACCCCTGAATGGATCACTGAATTAAGCAACTGTAGTATTTACACTGAGAGCCATGTGTTCACCTTGTCTCAGCTGGGAATAGATTAAATATTATTTCAACAAGCTGAGTAAATCTACTCCACCTTTCACCAGTACCTTTATAAACCAATTATTTCATGGTGATGAATAGGATTATTATATATGGCTTTCTGAGTACAGAAGCCATTGTCTGAGTCACAGAAAGCATATATAGAAGTAAATTAAAAAGCAGGGAGGTTCTGCTAATGAAGGCAAAACTGTTTCTCCACACACAATATGTTCTATAAACAAACTCAAATCCATACTGAACTACAGTACAGTACTGTATTGTGTTTTTTCAGGGACAATATCAGTCTTTCATGAAAGTTTTTATTATTATTATTAGGGAAAATACAAATGCTGACAGCTTGGCTGTAAGATCTACAGTATTTGGCTACAAGTAGTAGCTACTTTATTTTCTGATAATGGTGACATGTTTCTAGTAGAGAGAGATTATAGGAGGTTAAGTATATAAATTAAAGAAGATTAACCATGAAACCATGATACCATGATAATCATACAGGAGAAGGAGCGGCTCAGTGAGTAACAACACTGACTAGCACTGAATTTAAGAGCAGGGGAAGCCTGGTTCAATTCTCGGTGTTGGCTCCTTGTGTCCTTGGGCAAGTCACTGTATCTCCCTGTGCCTCAGGCACACAAAAAACATAGATTGTAAGCTCCACAGGGTGGGGACCCTGTAAAGCGCTATGTAAAACTAGCAGCACTATACAAGAACATGCTATTATTATTATTATTATTATACTACACAACTTTTACAAAATACACCAGCAGTGCAATACCAGCTCCAGTTTGCACCCTAGGTTTGCATGATTTTATTGTCGAATACTGAGCCTCCTGTGCTGAAGTGCTCTCTCTCCCCCTGTTCTCTTTCTCTCTCCCCCTGTTCTCTTTCACTCTCCCCCTCTTCTCTCTCAACCACCCCCTCTTTCACACATATCCCCTCTATCAAATTATACCCCCTCTCCCTCTATCAAATTATATCCTTCCTCCTCTTCTCTCTCACTCTCCTCCTCTTCTCTATCACCTCCCCTCTCTAACACACACCTCTTTCACACATATCCCCCTCTCTTAGAATATTCCCCTCTCTGTCTCTCTCTCCCCCTTCTCTCGAACACACCCACTCTGTCCCACTTCTATCTCCCCCTTTTCTCCCTCTTCTATGCATCTCCCTTTCTCTCCCCCTCTACTCTCTCACACTCTTCCCCCTTCTCTCTCACACTCTTCCCCTCTTCTCTCTCACACTCTTCCCCCTCTTCTCTCTCACACTCTTCCCTTCTAATTTCTCACACTCTTCCCCTCTACTCTCTCACACTCTTCCCCTCTTCTCTCTCACACTCTTCCCTTCTACTTTCTCACACTCTTCCCCTCTACTCTCTCACACTCTTCCTCTCTATTCTCTCACACTCTTCTCCTTACTCTCTCACACTCTTCCCCTCTACTCTCTCACACTCTTCCCCTCTTCTCTCTCACACTCTTCCCCTCTACTCTCACACTCTTCTCCTCTTCTCTCTCACACTCTTCCCCTCTTCTCTCTCACACTCTTTCCCTCTTCTCTCTCACACTCTTCCCCTCTTCTCTCTCACACTCTTCCCCTCTTCTCTCTCACACTCTCACACTCTTCCCCTCTACTCTCTCACACTCTTCCCCTCTTCTCTCTCACACTCTTCCCCTCTACTCTCACACTCTTCCCCTCTACTCTCACACTCTTCTCCTCTTCTCTCTCACACTCTTCCCCTCTACTCTCACACTCTTCCTCTCTATTCTCTCACACTCTTCTCCTTACTCTCTCACACTCTTCCCCTCTACTCTCTCACACTCTTCCCCTCTTCTCTCTCACACTCTTCCCCTCTACTCTCACACTCTTCTCCTCTTCTCTCTCACACTCTTCCCCTCTTCTCTCTCACACTCTTTCCCTCTTCTCTCTCACACTCTTCCCCTCTTCTCTCTCACACTCTTCCCCTCTTCTCTCTCACACTCTCACACTCTTCCCCTCTACTCTCTCACACTCTTCCCCTCTTCTCTCTCACACTCTTCCCCTCTACTCTCACACTCTTCCCCTCTACTCTCACACTCTTCTCCTCTTCTCTCTCACACTCTTCCCCTCTACTCTCACACTCTTCTCCTCTTCTCTCTCACTCTTCCCCTCTTCTCTCTCACACTCTTCCCCTCTACTCTCACACTCTTCTCCTCTTCTCTCTCACACTCTTCCCCTCTTCTCTCTCGCACTCTTCCCCTCTTCTCTCTCACACTCTTCCCCTCTTATCTCACACTCTTCCCCTCTTCTCTCTCACACTCTTCCCCTCTTTTCTCTCCCCACCCTCCTTCTTCTCTCTCCCTTCTTCTCTCTCTCCCTTCTTCTCTCTCCCCCTTTTCTCTCTCTCCCTTTTCTGTCTCAGACTTACCCCCCTCTCTCTCTCTCAGACTTCCGGGTTATGGCGTTCCCCCCCCCCCCCCTGTTGGCGGCCCTACCTGTAACTGTTTTCTATGTCCTCTACATGTTGGGAAACAGCAGTTTCATCCAGTGTGAGAAGACCAATGAAATATCAATTGTTTCCTGCTCCCAATGGCTAGATCTAACACATTTCTGCTATAATTAAATAGCTTTACTACTAGAAAAGTGGATCTGTTTTTCATTTTTTAGAGGTTCCTTTTTTTTTTTTAAACTAAAATCTAAAACCAAACAAATCTATTTTGGCGGAACCAAAACCAACACCAAAATACAACTTTTTTCTAACCGTAACCGTATACAAAACGCAAATGAAAGTGTCAACCCTTAATAGAATATGCCTTGCACATAGTAAAATGCACACAGTAAGTTGTTTGGTTTGAAGCTCCTTACTTCACTGCCAGAGGAACAAAGCGTACCTATTTTCATGTGCTGCATGTTGAAGGGACTGATATAACCTCGCTCGAACCCTTTGCGGGAAATCAGGCTGTGCAATATTTTTTGGGTGCATTGAAGTCCCATGAAAAAAACACCTCTGTTTAATTTAATTTCAGTTACTACCATGGAATTCCTGTCTAGAACAGTGAGGCTGTTTCAGAAATGTTACTGTGCATGGGGTCATATTAGAATGTAGGTGCATAGCACAGTGTGAACTGCATGATTCAGACAAGCCATTAATAAACGCTGTAAAGTAAAAGCCCTATAATTAGCTCCTGATGCCTCTCTGTATGTAACATTTTCACCTCAGATTTAACACCATTACACAAACTCACGTGTATTTGCCCACTAATGTAACCAGGGAATCATTTGACTCTAGTTAAACCCAACTAAATTAGAACTTACATTGCCATAAGAAACAATTTATTGTGTTAGAGGATGCAGTCGAATCAATGAAGAAAGATACTGAATAAAAACGACTACAGACAGTCTAACAATATAATCAAGGTTACCTTGAAAAGAGCTGAGGAGCCATGTGACAAAAAATAAAGCCAATACATATTATAACAGCAAGCTTATTAGCTTATTAGCCTTTGGAAAGATGGAGCAAAGCAGAAGAAAACGTGAATAGGTTACAATTATTTCATTTACGTTTATTACCCATTATATCCTTACAGAACAAAGCAAATGCTTTTAGCATCCTTAAGTGTTCTTAAACTAAACCTTCCATATAATAGAGATGCTTCCTTAGCAAGGAAATAGTTTGCATGTGTTGTTTTATAAACTATTTAAAGTATTTGAATACAGTTCTGTGGCCAGTTCATATATGGCTACTATGAACTGGCAGATTTTAAATACAACTGGTGTGTTTTTGATGCTGGAAAGTTGTTGAAAGGCAACAGAAGCACAAGTCTGTGCATTCCCTACCAGTGGAAATGTATGTATGCATGTCTTTATTTATCTAGTGCTATTAATGTACATAGCGCTTCACAGTAGTAATACACGTGACAATCATATAAATAACAAATAATACAAATAACAGATCATGGGAATAAGTGCTTCAGACCTAAAAGTAACATTTAGGAAAAGGAGTCCCGGCTCCGAAGAGCTTACAATCTAATTGGTAGGAGGAACATACAGATACAGTAGGAGGGCATACTGGTAAGTGCGTCTGCAATGGGCCAAGCTTTATGTATCAGGTGTATAGTGTTATTCACGGAGCTAGCCATATGCTTCGTTAAGCAGGTGTGTTTTAAAGTGGGTCTTAAAGGTGGATAGAGAGGGTGCTAGTTGGGTATTGAGAGGACGGGCATTCCAGAGGTGTGGGGCAGTCGGTGAGAAAGGTTTAAGGTGGGAGAGGACTTTAGATACAAAGGGGTAGAGAGAAGACATCCTTGAGTGGAACACAAGAGTCAGGATGGTGCGTAGCGAGAAATTAGGGCTGAGATGTAAGGAGGGGCAGAAGACTGTAAAGCTTTAAAAGTGAGGAGGAGAATTGAATGGGTGGTATGGGATTAGATAGGAAGCCAGGAGAGGGATTTCAGCAGGGGAGGCCCTGAGACAGATTTAGGAAAGAGTAGAGTGATTCTGGAACTCAGGAGTTATGATTAGGTCACCTAGAGAGAGTGTGTACATAGAAAAGAGAAGAGGTCCCAGGACAGAGCCCTGGGGTACCCCACAGAGAGGTCAGTAGAATAGGAGGTGGTGTTAGCAGAAGAGACACTGAAAGTACAATGGGAGAGGTAAGAGGAGATCCAGGATAAAGGTTTATTACTAATGCCAAGAGTATGGAGAATGTGAAGGAGATGAGGGTGGTCCACTGAATCAAATCCTGCAGAGAGGCCGAGTAATTTGAGCAGAGTGTAATGACCTCTGTCTTTGGCAGCATGGAGGTCTTTAGTTATTTTAGTGAGGGCTGTTTCAGTGGAGTGACCAGTGCGGTAGCCAGATTGTAGAGGGTCTAAGAGAGAATGGGTGTTGAGAAAATGGAGGAAGCAAGAGAATACAAGATGTTCAAGGAGTTTAGAGGCAAAAGGCAGGAGGGAGACAGTTAGAAAGACAGGTAGGGTCAAGCCTGCTGTTTTTGAGTAATGGTATTTCTGTTGCATGTGTAACGGGTATTCCCCCCCCCCCAATCGCAGATATAGTGTGGGGTGAAAGGGAACATACAATGTTACCAGGTGTGGTGCTTTACCTGTTGGCTTGCAGGAGGGCTGAGCTTCCGCCACCGGGAACCTGGGGCAATTATACTAGGGGTAATCACTTACATCGGTGCAGCGCCTCCACCTGCGATGGCTCCCAACAGAGGGGGAGTGGTTCCTCGCAGGACAATCACAATAATCACATACACGGTGAGGTATAATAACTAATACCATTTACTAACATGCCATACAACATCTCACATCAATACCATAACAACAGGTGTCCCTCTTTAAAGGAGACACTAATCACGGCGTCTCTCAAGACGCTACCGCAATCTTGCGCCACGGCGGACGCCAACACTTTATGCGCCACGGCAGATGCCAATACTTTATGCGCCACGGCGGACGCCAACACTTTATGCCGCCCTTCCCATGGAAGGATCCCACCCCGTGTCCCGTAATCCCACTGTCTCACACTACCAAGTCATATACATGTACGTGTGGGACTGCGCAGTCACTATGTCTGATGATAGGCCTTGTCGGTGCACTTTTAACGGTACCTGCCCTGGCTCCAGCCACGGGTGCTGCTATACCACTGGGGTTGGGTCCGCCGGGATATCCTCCTACGCGTGGGGTGAATTCCGGCGTGGATAATATCACCACAGCTCTGCACCGTCTGTACCTTGGCGAGGATCTGGCTGCTGCCAGCAGGCCGCAGTCACTGCTTGCTTGGCCTCCGTGAAGATAGTCCAGCTCTCTTTAATGCGTGGGCTTGAGCCCAAGCCTCGTGGTGGGAAACGCAGCGTCCGCTGTGTCCCTAACTAGCAAACAGCTAATGGGGCAGGGTCCCTAACCTAGGGCCTGTCCCTATAGCACCACAAGCTATCAGAGGGACTCAGGACCAATCTGGGGCCTAGGGGGGGTTGCTGGCCTAGTGCAGGGAGTCACTGACTCCTGCACCCTACCTCCTTCCCCTAGCTGCTCCGGTCACCAACTCCTCTCTCCCAAACCCCGCGAATTGTATCTATTTGTTGCCAGCAGAGAGCTCCTGCAGCCCTATTAGCTCCCAGGCATCATGGGGCCGCTCCAGAGGCTCGTGGGACTTGAAGTCCCCTTACAGAGCCCTCCTCTGATTGGTGGCATTTCGCGCGCTTGTACCGCGCATGCGAGATCTACATTAGGGCCTCCCGTCGCATCGGCAGTTTGCGCATGCGCGAAGAACTGTCATGGCGGCGCCCTGCACCGGGAACCGCCGGCACGCCTCGCAACCCGACCGCGGCCCTAGCAACAGGCCGCACGCGTCTCCGGCAACCGGCCCCAGCATGGAGAAAACGTGTCACGCGCGCACATGCCCACACACCTCCCCACGATCGGCCGCATGGTGAGTACCCAAAAGGGGGGGCTCACAAACAGAGGGGGGACCTGGCTACACATGTTTGAAGGAGGAGGGAAAGGTACCAGTGCGGGATAAGTGTGGGCTAATCTTAACGTTAGGATCACTAATTACCATGCAAATGAGTATGCACCGACCTAATTACCATGCAAATGAGTATGCATCTACCTAATTACCATGCAAATGAGTATGCATCTGCCTAATTACATATGCAAGAGCATTGAATTTATTGTCAGTATAACAAATTAGAATGCAAATGCATGCAAATAAAATACAGCGAATCCCCTATATACGCGCTTCCCACTAAACTCCGATACCTGGCGATATTGGGCTACCGCCAAAAAGTATTGCCAGATTTGTATTGCCCAGGCTGGTGTTTGGCTGAAGGTGCGAATGTCGGACTTAGGGGCTATTTGTGTGGACATTCGCAACTTAATCGAATAAAACGAATGGGATTTTGAATTTTTGTTTTAACATTCGCCGTGATCGAACATGATGACATTCAGAAAAAAGGGAGGGCGAAGTGAAAATGACGGCAGGTTTAAGTAACATTCACCCACATTTTACCTTACCAAAATCGAGGTCGAATATATGACTGCGAATTGAATTTTGTCAAAAACAAAGCGAAGAATTTGCGGGTGGAATTTTGACACATTTCCCCATCTGCACTTTATACTAGGGATGGACGAATTATTCGCCAACATTCACATTCTCTGTGAATATTCGTGGATTGATCAAAAAAAATGTAATTCGCTTAATTTTAAAAAGTGTGCACATGCAAATCACCCCTATCAGCATATTTTCCAGGTGTGTGCACATGCAAATCACCCCTATCAGCATATTTCCCAGGTGTGTGCACATGCAAATCACCCCTATCAGCATATTTCCCAGGTGTGTGCACATGCAAATCAC
Source organism: Ascaphus truei (assembly GCF_040206685.1). Lineage (NCBI taxonomy): Eukaryota > Metazoa > Chordata > Amphibia > Anura > Ascaphidae > Ascaphus > Ascaphus truei. Next base: position 300,679,432 of record NC_134487.1, read on the forward strand.
CCCTATCAGCATATTTCCCAGGTGTGTGCACATGCAAATCTCCCCTATCAGAATATTTCCCAGGTGTGTGTGCACATGCAAATCTCCCCTATCAGAATATTTCCCAGGTGTGTGTGCACATGCAAATCTCCCCTATCAGCATATTTCCCAGGTGTGTGTGCACATGCAAATCTCCCCTATCAGCATATTTCCCAGGTGTGTGCACATGCAAATCTCCCCTATCAGAATATTTCCCAGGTGTGTGCACATGCAAATCTCCCCTATCAGAATATTTCCCAGGTGTGTGCACATGCAAATCTCCCCTATCAGCATATTTCCCAGGTGTGCGCACATGCAAATCTCCCTTATCAGCATATTTCCCAGGTGTGTGTGCACATGCAAATCTCCCCTATCAGCATATTTGCCAGGTGTGCGCACATGCAAATCTCCCTTATCAGCATATTTCTCAGATGTGCCCACATGCAAATCTCCCCTATCAGCATATTTCCCAGGTGTGCGCACATGCAAATCTCCCCTATCAGCATATTTCCCAGGTGTGCGCACATGCAAATCTCCCCTATCAGCATATTTCCCAGGTGTGCGCACATGTAAATCACCCCTATCAGCATATTTCCCAGGTGTGTGCACATGCAAATCCCTCCTATCAGCATATTTGCCAGGTGTGTGCACATGCAAATCCCCCCTATCAGCATATTTCCCAGGTGTGTGCACATGCAAATCCCCCCTATCAGCATATTTCCCAGGTGTGTGCACATGCAAATCCCCCCTATCAGCATATTTCCCAGGTGTGTGCACATGCAAATCCCCCCAGCAGCATATTTCCCAGGTGTGTGCACATGCAAATCCCCCCTATCAGCATATTTCCCAGGTGTGTGCACATGCAAATCTCCCCTATCAGCATATTTCCCAGGTGTGTGCACATGCAAATCCCCCCTATCAGCATATTTCCCAGGTGTGTGCACATGCAAATCCCCCCTATCAGCATATTTCCCAGGTGTGCGCACATGCAAATCCCTCCTATCAGCATATTTCCCAGGTGTGCGCACATGCAAATCCCTCCTATCAGCATATTTCCCAGGTGTGCGCACATGCAAATCTCCCCATACCAGCATATTTCCCAGGCGTGACTATTTTGTTGTGTACAGGTGTCTCTCCAAGTGTTGTATAAAGGTATGTTTGAGGGGATATATATATAAATAACACGTGACCAGTGGAGGATTTGCCATTAGGCCCCATAGGCCTGGGCCAGGGCGTCAAAGTTTGGGGGCGGTATACATTGGCACTTGCCGACCCCTCGTGCGCATACGCAGCTGGCCTGCAACGTTCGCACATGAGTGGCGTCGCATCAAATGACGCTGATGGAGGAGGGCGCAGCAGGTACCTGCCTAAGGCCGGCGTTTGTGTAAATCTGCCACTGCTTGTGACTAATAAAACAGGCTCTCTCTCCCATCTCTTAAACATGCCACATTGTAACACAGCCGGGTCAATCTTTAGTGAATTTAGCCCTTAAAAAGATTCTTGATACCAACTTAGGTGAATATTTAGCAGAAACATTTGGCAAGTAGACTGGTGAAATAATTTAGTACATTTTGACGAATTTCATAATATTTGTATAAATATACTTAAAATAATTTACTTTTAAATCTATAAATCATTTCTTCAATTTCTTAAACGCTGAATCTTGTCAAAACGTTAGCAAAGTGAATTGGGACAGGTTTGTATACATCATAATATAGTGTAAGCTCTGCAGAACAGGGACTCCTATGCTTTTTATGTTTGCTGTACTTATTGCATTATTTATTTATTTATAAAATATTTTACCAGGAAGTAATACATAACTATATACTATACTATATACAACATAATTATAACTTCTTCTCTTCTACTGTTTTATTTTGTAAAGCCCTACAAATATTGTAGGCACTACATAAAAATGTACATATACCTGTATACAGTAACTATTTACACAGCATGAAGTTGAAATCCCTGCTGAAATCCCTCTCCTGGCTTCCAATTAAACTTTATTACTTACAAAATTCTCCTCCTCGCTGTTAAGGCTTTACACTCTTCTGCCCCTCCTTACATCTCAGCCCTAATTTCTCGCTATGCACCATCCCGACTCTTGTGTTCTACTCAAGGATGTCTTCTCTCTACCCCTTTGTATCTAAAGCCCTCTCCCGGCTTAACCCTTTCTCACTGACTGCCCCACACCTCTGGAATGCCCTTCCCCTCAGTACCCGACTAGCACCCTCTCTCTCCACCTTTGGGGCCTTTCTTAAAACACACCTGCTTATGCTGCATATGGGTAGCTCTGCTGGCTGTTACTTTACATCTCAGATACAAGCATTGCTGAAGGGAAAATTCAAATGTTCTCATCATGAAAAGTCAAATGCATATCAATCAAGTGATACTTAGGAATACTGGTGGTATATTTTATAGAAGGCTTTAATCACTCAGTTTAACTATTTAAACATGTAGCTGCCATTAGTTTATTTTGATCCTTCCATGGGGTTACATCTTTGAGATCAATGATCTGGCTTTTGCATTTTATTGTACCCACTCTTGTGAATGGTGCAAACTGTGGGCGACAGTGACTAACTCTGGTTGACCCTGAATAAATCCCTTTATTCTCACTATGAGGAGATTTACTGTGTAGGAGGGCCCCGCTCATTCCATTCCATGGCGCCACCGCAAAGCGAAAAATCGGCGAAAAGCGGAACCGGTGATTTTCAGCGTCACCTACTTTTCTGCGCATGCACAGACTTGCAGTCCCCCCTTCTGTGCATGCGCAAACCCGGTCATCCCCATTCTGTGCATGCGCAAACATGGCAGCCCCCTTCTTGGTACCGCCGTATTGGCGGAACGCCGAGAAGCGGGGCCCTAATATAATGTGAATCCAGTTACAAAGTCGGTTCTTACAGTAAAAGAAATCCACACTATACTTAAATATTAACTACTTTGAAAAGAATCTGTTCTTAGAAATAAAGGAATATGACCGACATGGCTCTTAACATCAAGCTCCTTAATGACATATTTTAACAATGTCTGAATTACTTTTTGACACATACTAATCGGCAGTTTACCTGTCCCTGTGACATATGAAGGGTGCCATTTGTATACTGGCACCTTTGCTCTAAGTGTTGGTACTGAGCATGTAATAACACGCGTCATACTTCCAATATGATGTTACTCTGATCATTTTCATTCTTTTAACTGCTGCTTTAGACGTTTTTACAAACAGCAAACAGACAATGAATTACATGTGACAGTACATTAGTATTCTTCCAGCACTACAACGGACCTCATGGAAGCATTGCTACCAGGTAGCAGGAGCCAGAAAAGGGAGACTAATATATTAGTTGTGTAAGAACATACTGTATTTGTAATTGGTGCGTCTCACACACAAACATGGATTCAGGTAACTTTATTTTCAGCCGTAGTAAAAATCCTATACGGGGCACATGTAAAGCAGAATTATTGGGTACTTTACAATTCAAGATTCGTTCTTGAGAACAGAATGAACCAGTGGTAGTTACATGATTAAATGGTTACATCTAAATGGCTGAAAACCGTTTAACAAAAGGAAGCGCCTACAGTATAATCTTGTGGGTGGGAGGAAAGAAAACCTGCTTTATTTCCCAAACACACATTAAATAAGTTATGGTGAGTAAAGAAAAAGTGACAAAAACCATCCACTGTACAGTGTACAGCAAATAAAAATAAAACTTGCAAGCAAATTCACAGGGCTGCTCATTTGCATGTCATTACCCAGAATCCCTGGCGGCACTGGATGCACTGTATGCTGAGCGATTATGGGGAAGGGCAGGGTTGCCAACCTGTCTGAGAAATGTGACTGTGCTCACCCGTGGTATTTTTATTTGCTGTTATTTGCCAAAGAAAGTCAAAAGTTCCCTTTAGTGGGGATTAGATTTGTTTAAGGAAGACAGTGAAAGTATTAAGATATACTGTATATAAAATGTTTTTGTTTTCTGAGCTAAGTGAACGGTCCATTTTAAAGCTGCAGTTCTTTTTAAATTTATTTTTTTACTTCAATAGTTTCATGTGGGCAATCTCTAATTACCTAAAGAACTGTATAGCTGCCAGTCAATTCGTTCTCCATGTATTGATAGGCGAAATTTGGTGAAATAATTAGAGCTGGCATATGTTTTTATTTGCTTCTGTCAGTCAGTGGAAGCTCATGAATATTCATGAGCACTTCTGCACTGACATGTGCTAGAGGGAGGGCAGGGCTCACAAAGGGGTGTGCCAGGGCTTGTGACAGGACATGAAGGGGCAGTGCCTTAGCAAATGGCTGTTAAAATAGAATACAAGAAAATTGGTCTTTCAAAGTTGTTTTTTTAAAAACAGAAAATGCTAAAAGTATTTTTTCTTACTACAGAACTGATTTATTAAAAAAAACACACATGCAGGATATTGACTGAACTGCAGCTTTAAGGTAAAGTAGCCGGTATTGCTTCTCATTGTCCACACATAATGGGAATATGTATCAAGTGTCCCAAACTGGAGCAACGGGCATCATTGTGTAAATGTATCAATGTGCTTCCTTCCATTCTCTGCCTGGATTTTCTCCACTTGTGCCATGAGTGTTTTGGGGAGCGGTTATAGGAGGAGTTAGGGAGAGGCGACAGTCGGCGCAATATTAGAATGAGATGTATAAAAAATTGCCCCTATAACTTGTGCAGTTTTTCTCTTTTTTTGCTCTAAATAAATCCGCCACACTTAGGAAACGCCAGTCCAAAGAAATCTGCACCAAATGTAAGACGTCAGATTTAAGAGATTCATACATAAATAGCTGCTAGAAAACTGACGCAGGTGCTCAATTTGCTCCGCATTTGGTGGAAGTGGCAATATATATATATATATATATATATATCTCCCTGAGGTGGTAATTCTATATCTTCTGAATCGGCTATTCAGACCATTTACGGCTGAAAATCCCCTTAGACTTCAATGGATTTGGGTCACAAATGGCCAGGATAGGCACTTGGGAGTATATAGAATGTATTTGATATCTTTGGTCACGGTCAGTTCAGTGGGTTTCTCTGCAAAAAGAATGCTGCTCTCTTTTTTAAAAAATTTTTTTTATCCAAAGCAAACAATGCCACATCTTTACCACGCCACTTACACTTCAGGTTCTGTGTATCCAAGACAGAAAAGCAAGAAGCCTTCGCTCAGGAGAAGGGATGTGTCCAAGGTTAGTGCAGTGAAGAACTGAGCGTTTAAAAGCAAATGAATGTGTAGATCATTATAGCACAAATCCTGTATTGTCCGCCTTACTGTATAAAAAAAACGTAGAAAATGAGTTGCCTTAGCAAATCCAAGAGAATGTAAAACTGCCTCACTGTCAAGTATCTCTGTTCCAAACACCAATAAAAATGATTTCAACTGTAATTAAAATTGTAATCCTGAGTGTGCATGATTTTTGCATACCCAACAATTATTTTATAGTCATTTTGACAAATATTTATGAGTGCAGTTATCAATTGTTAAGTGGACGGATTCTTCTGAGTTTATAACCAGACGATGATATACTGAATACATCTCTAGTTGTTCTTCCATACTTGCAACACTTTCCATATAGGACTGTTGTTACATAAATTAGTTTAAGTTCTAATAACAAATGTTAATGCAAATCACATACTGTGAGAGAGTGAAGAGTTAATTCCCTCACTGTGCCGGCTCAGGAGACCACACCCAAAATAGTACACTGCTAGGCTGTTGGCAATTATCTCCTGAGCAAGACAGCCCTTTAAAAGACAGGAAGTTGCTAGGTACAGTCAGGCGGCCAAATTTGGGGGCAGCACAAATTGCTTTTCCTGCACTCTTGGGCCTATCAGACCTAATGGGAATGCACTTGGCGGTGTCATCCGTCTCCTTTCTGCCGCCCTCCTCCTCCTTTGTAATTCCAGCATCGAATGACGCTGCGGACGTCACGAACGTGACGTCGCAATGCGGCGCATTGCCATGGAAACGAGACACCATGTGACGCTGGGATTCCAAAGGAGCAGGAAGGCGGCAGAAAGGAGATGGCTGACACAGGCAAGTGCCTAGGGGCCATGGATTTTTAAATCCGCCGCTGGGTACAGTGCTTCCTATTCCTGAACCTGAGAGCGGGACAGTACCGGAGAGAGCATGAGAGAGCCTGAGAGAAACGAAGAGAGCATGAGAGAACCGGACAGTGCCGGAGAGAGCCTGAGAGAGCCGAAGAGAGCATGAGAGAACCGGACAGTGCCGGAGAGAGCATGAGAGAGCCTGAGAGAGACGAAGAGAGCATGAGAGAACCGGACAGTGCCGGAGAGAGCATGAGAGAGCCTGAGAGAGACGAAGAGAGCATGAGAGAACCGGACAGTGCCGGAGAGAGCATGAGAGAGCCTGAGAGAGACGAAGAGAGCATGAGAGAACCGGACAGTGCCGGAGAGAGCATGAGAGAGCCTGAGAGAGACGAAGAGAGCATGAGAGAACCGGACAGTGCCGGAGAGAGCATGAGAGAGCCTGAGAGAGACGAAGAGAGCATGAGAGAACCGGACAGTGCCGGAGAGAGCCTGAGAGAGACGAAGAGAGCATGAGAGAACCGGACAGTGCCGGAGAGAGCATGAGAGAGCCTGAGAGAGACGAAGAGAGCATGAGAGAACCGGACAGTGCCGGAGAGAGCATGAGAGAGCCTGAGAGAAACGAAGAGAGCATGAGAGAACCGGACAGTGCCGGAGAGAGCATGAGAGAGCCTGAGAGAGACGAAGAGAGCATGAGAGAACCGGACAGTGCCGGAGAGAGCATGAGAGAACCGGACAGTACCGGAGAGAGCATGAGAGAGCCTGAGAAAGACGAAGAGAGCATGAGAGAACCGGACAGTGCCGGAGAGAGCATGAAAGAGACGGAGAGAGACGGAGAGTGCCGTAGAGAGCATGAGAGAGCATGAGAGAGACGAAGAGAGCATGAGAGAACCGGACAGTGCCGGAGAGAGCATGAAAGAGACGGAGAGTGCCGGAGAGAACATGAGAGAGACGGAGAGAGCAAGTTTCCCAGAGGGATTATCCTGGGAACTTCAGGGCTCCACAGCCTGCAAAGGAAAGGAGCCAGGAGAAAGCCATCTCCCAGAGGATGTCCCTGGGATGGAGTAGGACTTTCCTCAAAAGCTGAAGTAAGGACTGAAACAGGCGTAATGTTGCACTGTCCCTTTAAGTGCCTGATAAGCTGTATCCCTTGTCTGCTTAAATAAAAGATTTTATGAAATAAGTGATTGGAGAGTCCCTTACTGACCCAACCTCGAGGCGACCTGTCACATACTGTATGGTGTTTGAAGTGGGATGGCGCCTCCTGTGGTCAGTGCAAGGAACACACCTGAAAATAAACGTGGATCATTTCTTGAAGTGCTCGTTCGCTGGAAGTCAGGCTGCAGAGCATCAGCAACTGGAACAGTGTTTCCAGCAACTGTGACAGCGAGCAATGAGCCATGCGCACAGGGATAATGCAAAAGCTTCCAGCAGCGAGTGTGAGCTCAGTACTGCTGATGCATCAGATCCTTCCAAAGTAAAGAGAAGAAACAGAAAAGAAGTTTTCAACTTACAGAGGAAGTTGCACAAATTTTTAAAGATGACCCTGCGACATCAGAAAAGTGTGTCCCCGAGAGGAGCAAAGATGGTTTGCAGGCTAGAGTGACCAGAACACCGAGCTTGTAGTCTCACAGAAGGAGGTCCGCGGTCTCAGCACAGAGGAGAGTAAATTGAAGGATGCTTCTGAAAAGGTCCTGAGTGTTTTAGAAACTGTAAAAAGAGAGATCAGAAAGAGGAGGTTTCAGATTTGACTGACCAGGTCAGGGAAAGAAATGAGAAGCTCCACGAAGTGCAACATGTGAAGAAACAAGTGGAACAAGAAAAGTCAGACGTGCAGCTACCACTGGAAGAAGCAGAGGGCGCTTTGGAGCATGAAAAGAGCAAATCCCTATGTCTTCAGTTAGAACTTTCTCAAACCAGAGTGGACTCTGAAAGAAAGAAAAGCGGTCTGACACTTAAAAAATACTACAGAGCTTATATCAAAGGAAGTATGGAGAGAGAAAGGTATTGCCATAAATGCTCCACAACTGTCGTCATACAGACTGCTTACAGAGGGATGAAAGCTCATCGGCTTTACCATCAGAATAAAGCTGCCTGCATTAGGTGAAGATGGTATTGAGAAAAGGCATTGCATTGAGAAAAGACATTATGGAGAACCAGATCCATGAGTTTTGTCGGAAGCCAAAGAAACAATCCCACCATGTGAAAGGTGACACAGAAGGTGCTTAAAGAGAAGTTTGTGGACTTGATGGAGTAGAAGTCAAAGCAGAAGAAAAAAGGGGGAAAGAAATTGAAGTTTGATTTCTCTGGCAGTGATGAGGGAGGGGGGATATTTAAATGGCCTAGCCTAGGCAGAGCTACACTCTGAGGGGGAAGGTATGTGAGAGTGAAGAGTTAATTCCCTTACTGTGCAGGCTCAGGAGACCACACCCTTGCTGTAAACTGTTAGCTTTTGACAATTATCCCCTGCGCAAGGTAGCTCTTTAAAAGACAGGAAGCTGCTTAGGTACAGTGCTTCTTGTTCCTGAACTTGAGAGAGCTGAAGGGTTGAAGTTGCCCAGAGGGATTATCCTGGGAACTGCAGGACTCCAGAGCCGGCAAAGGAAAGGAGCCAGGAGGAAGCCATTTCCCAGAGGATGTGCCTGGGATGGAGAAGGACTTGTCTAAAAAGCTGAAGTAAGGACTGAAACAGGCTTGATGTTGCACTGTCCCTTTAAGTCCTTGAGAAGCTGTATCCCTTGCCTGCTTGAATAAACAACATTATTCTATGAAATAAGTGGTGTGATAGTCCCTCACTGACCCAATCTCGAGGCAACCTGTCACACATACTAATCAGCACTAGAAAGTTAGTCATCAAGAAAGAAAGGTAATTTGGCATTTTAGGCTTAATGTTGGTCACAACTTGCACTAGTACTACTAAAGTGGCATTATTTCGTTATTTGATAATTTGATAATTAAGGTAAAAACCTATTAAGATATTATAAGTACACCGTACATTTTTCATATTGAATTTGATGTTGTATATTTAGTGTCAACCAAATTGGTAAGAATATAAAAATGATTCACAAAGTAGAACACTGAAGATCATAAAGAAATCGAACGCTAAAAGATTCCATTGTAAATTATTCTTTACAACATCATCTTGTACACAAGACAACTTGAGAGAAAAAATAACTTGCCGAAGATCATAAAGAACCATTAAAGACACAAAATCACTCATGATACAGTAGTTGGACAAGAGCAATGCATCTGGTTTTGCTTCTGAAAATCCTGTATTTTCATTGTAATTTTATTTGGGGTTTTGTTCTAAAAAAAAACGTTTATTTTAATTTTGGTTAAAGCCAATGTTTTTAATTTGTGTTTTTATTCTCAAAAAAAATAATAAGAAGTAAACTGGAGCTGCTTTTCATCAGAAAAAAATACCTCTTTTTTTTTCTTATTTAACAGTTATTTAGCAAGCATAAATAATATGCATTCTCTCTGCTTCCTTATCTGTCACCCTTCAGATAGTTAATGCTTCTACTGGCTTTGATTGTGTACGAATGATGGTAGAAAGGAGGCCTTATATTTTTCGAGGGATTCATTCCCCTTCCCCCTTCCCTTGACGAACACTGTTAGGCCTGGGTCCCGCTGCTTCCGACGGCGCGAGCGCGGCCGCGTGCGCGTCACTTACCAGACAGGAGATCTTCCCGAGCCGGCCCCAGCCCCCCCTCGCTGCAAGGCTCGCTGCGCACTGTGACGCGTCAGCCAGCAGGGGATACACGAGGATCGTGATCCCAAGTGGCGACGCGTCACGTGGTGCGGCAGGGAGCCAATGAGGGGGCGGAGGAGGGAGCATGGGGGAGGAGAGAAGCTGTCTAGAGCTCCGGTGCCCGTTTCAGGCTGCGTGTGCTGGGGAGGTTGTGGCCAGCTCATCAGGTTTCCCTGATGAAGAAACCTTTACGGTTTCGAAACGCGTAGGATAGTGTACTATTGGACTCTCTGCCCCGTTTTTATATCGATCCGGCCACCGGAGAAGAATCTTGACGTGACGCGACGCGAGTTGGAGTGACGTCATCACCCGGAAGTGCTGGGCCTTAGCCTTAGTAGTAATGAGTAAGGATGGGCACTTTCTCTGGTGTTTTGGTTCTAAAACACTTTTTGAGAGGGACGTAGGGAGAAGAGATTGACAGGGGTAGTGTGTTACATGATGGGGAGAGAATGGCATGGAAGGTGAGCTGTAATAGTCTGGTCCATTGTAGAAACTTACATGGAAGGCCAAAAGCTCTCAGCTTAGAAAAAAGGCAATACAATTTGTCAAATATTTTCTCGACATCAAGTGAGGGTAGTGTTGTCAGGGATTTATTAGTTGTCATGATTTATCAATTTTACCACCTTGCGGATTATGTCAAGAGCCTGTCAGTTGGGACTAAAACTCACCTGGTCTGGGTGGGTAAGTTGGAGTAAGACTTGTTTAGTCTCACCGCAAATATCTTTGCCATAATTTTAACATCCAGATTTGTTAGTGAGATGGGTCGATAGTTTCTGAAATTTGTGATGTATTTATCTTTTTGTGGATTAAAATTATAGTGGCTTTAAGAATTTCACTGGGGATGTCTTTGCGATCAGGTAAACTATTACATTATTTTGTCAGCTGTAGGGATAATATCTGAGCACATTTTCTGCAATAAAGGCCTGTAAATCTATCTGGGCCTGGAGCCTTTGAGGGTTTGAGAGATTTTAACACAGATGTAACTTCTTCACAAGAAATTGGTTTGTTTAGCTTATTCATTTTCTGCACGATGAAACGTAGGAGGTCACAAGCCTTCGGAAATTAATCTAGTTCCATAGAGATTTTGGTATGTCCTATATAATTTTATTACCTTTTTCATAGAATAGATGGCCAGTCCAGCAAAGGGCTTTTACTGCTTGGCCTGTAAGGCAGAAATTGAGCTCACATCTTGTGGCTTTAATAATATCCAACAAACCTGGTTCTTGGTTCTTGTCCTATCTCATTTTTTTCCTATGAGAACCTATTTTAATTAGAACGCCTCTTATAACTGGCCTGTGAGCCACCCAGACTGTGGATTGGGACATTTCTGAGGTGTCATTCATCGCAAAAAAATCATTCCAACTCTTGAGAGACAGTTTGAGGTGGTGGGAATTAGGGCCACCAACAGATTTTCTGGACTAGACTAGATTTTTTTACCCTCCCCGTGTTGGTGTCTCCCCGTCCCCCCCTCCCATCCCCCCCGTTCCCTCCCCCCTTTGTCAGTGGCCTCTCCCCCTCCCCCCCAGTGCTGGGTGCCTTGCAAGCCATCCCTTTGGCACCTGTACTTCTCTTCCCCCCCCATGTCTCTTACTCTTCCCCTTCTTTTCCTCACTCCCCCTCTTCCCTCTCTAACACCCTGTAACATGGACTTAACCCCTGTCTAAATAAGGCTAAGGCCCCGGTCACGGCGCTGTAATGCGCGCCCGCGCTTTTGGCTGCGCGTTCCGGCGATTCCCCGGTCTGCAGCTCACTGCAGGAGCAGAGACCGGGGGGGGCGTGGCGGAGGAGTGACGGGGGCGCGGCCATGACGTCACCCGGCAGGTTCGCCCTCATTGGCTGAACCGCCGGGGGGCGTGCCTAGCCGCTCGACGCGAGTTCCTGCTCTCAATTCTATCGCAGCGGGCCCGGCGCCATTGCGGGGAGGGCTCTCGTGAGCGCAGCGTCCGCCACAGCGGACGCTGTAGCTGGCAGCGGGGGCAAGGCCTAAGGCTTCAATATAAGCCTGTAGTGGTCTGAGGAATCCAGCAGGGAGCTGGTTAATTGCAGCCAAGGACAATTAACCAGTCTCCCCCAGGCTAATCAGCCCTGTAGAAAAGCCTGCTGTTGGAAACTGCTTGGAGAGACTCCTGAGCACACACAATGGCTGTGTGCTGACATCAAGACACCAGGGACCAGCCCTCTATTCCAAGGTGCAGCAAACCCAGGAACCTGCCAGAGGCTGTCCCCACAACGGACACCAATACAGACCCAGCGACTGACATGAAGGGCCACCTGCTTTGAGGTACTTCTTTAGACTTTGGGGTGATAGGTTGGAAGGGGCTTATCCTCCCAGCCCTGCAGATAGGGACTGGGGAAGTGAGTTAGCCCTTACACAGGGATAGGCTGTTTATTTGTTTATTTTTGTGATTTCCTGCATTATTTAAAGGGACAGGCTGAATAAAGCCAGGGTTTAATTTCCCCAAACCCTCTCCCTGGTTGTACCTCTGCACATGTCTCTTACACAACCCCTCTCTCCTTTCACTCTCCCCCCTCCCCCCCCCCCTCTCACTCAATTTCCCTCTCTCACTCAATTCCGGTCCCTCAATCTCCCCCTCCTCACACAAATGTCCCCCTCCTACCCTGGCCGCACGCACATAATTCCACACAATACCCACACATCCCTCCACACACAATAATTACCCCCCCCTGAAATACACACACAATAGCCCCCAATAAAAAATTCAACGCAAATTCAGACAACACTACCCCAACCAAAAACAGACACCACTAGCCCCCCAAATATTACTACCCCCACAGATATAATTACCCTACCCCGCGATACAATTACTACAACTACCCACGCCCCCCCCCTCCCTAGATACAATTACCGCTTACCTAGGGTTGCCAGGTGTCCGGTATTGAACCGGACAGGGAACCAAATACCGGCCTGTCCTGTGAGAGATAATACCGGACATGGGATAGCGCAGGGCTGCTGCTGCTGCTAGGGGGCTGGGCAGCTTCTGATTGGTTGCTGCTGTGTAATTCAGCCAATTGGGAGGCGGCAGGAGCCTGGGGGATGGGGCCAAAGAGTGGAGGAAAAGCATGCAGCAGAGAGGTGTGTGTGTGTCTGTGTGTCTCAGTGTCCTGCCTGTGTGTGTGTCTGTGTGTGTCTCAGTGTCCTGCCTGTGTGTCTGTGTGTCTCAGTGTCCTGCCTGTGTGTGTGTGTGTGTGTGTGTCTCTCGGTGTCCTGTCTGTGTGTGTGTGTGTCTCAGTGTGTGTCTGTCTAGCTGTGTCCTGTCTATTTTTGTCCTATCTATATATGTGTGTGTGTGTGTGTGTGTGTGTGTCTCAGTGTCCTGCCTGTGTGTGTCTGTCTCAGTGTGTGTCTGTTTATAGGCTCCATAACTCAGTTCTCATCACAGCAGCATTGCAATCTCTGCAGCACTCTTACTTACAGATCATCCCCAAGAAGGCAGAGCAGGTTACTTATTCACTGGCATGATTTAATATGCAATGTAATGCTGGATTTTGAAGTCTAAATTTGAAAGCTACTGTACTGATGACACAGAGGGGGGGGGGGTGAGAAAGGAGTGGTGAGAGAGGATGAAGGGAGAGGGGATGGGGGGATGAGAGAGGATGAAGGGAAGGGGTGAGAGGACATGGGGGGGTGAGAGGACATGGGGGGTGAGAGGACATGGGGGGTGAGAGGACATGGCGGGGTAGGAGGGTGAGAGGACAAGGGGGAGAGAGAGAGGATGAGGAGGGGTGCAACAATCTTGGAATCTGTAGGAGGAGCATTAAGATCAGTATTGCTCGCCATGTACAGTATGACTGCAGGTCAGTTATTTATAAATGATCTGAGCATTACATAATTTGTTCTAAATTTCACTCCAAGCGTGCACCAATTTGCACTATTTCATATTCTATTTCCTAAAACAATCCTCGGAAGGGCGCTCCCTCCCACTCCCACCCATTCCCTCCCAAGACCCCTCCCCAGATTTTTAACGAAATAGAATATAAATTGGAAAAAACAAAAAATAGTACCAGCACTCTCTGTCTCTTAGCTAATGATACAAAAAAATACCGATGGAGTGAATATGAATAATTTTAATAAACTGAAATTCTAACAACAGTAGCCAATGTGCCAATGAAAAAATCAATATCACCATGGGAAAAGTCAAAATATTTAGGGGGTAAAGGGGAAAGAAGGAGAAGGGGAAAAAACACATGAAACAAAAGGAAAAAAACACAAAATGGAAAAAGGAAAGCAAACTAGGGGGGGCGACGTTTCGAGGGGTGACCTCTTCATCTGGCCCATTCCCCCTGGTCCCAAAGGGTCCCAGAGGTACACTGGCGACACGTTTTATCCTTAGCTGGCTAGTTCCGCAAGCCGGGAGATGTCCCGGCTTGCTAGCCAAATCCCCTCAGCGTGTCGCGCGTCACTGAGGCGCGGTCACGCTTCATCGGGTGCTTGTGCCCCATGCACGCGTGCCCAGGGCTCCCCGAGGGAGCCCTGGTGTCCCGCGATGTGGGGGACGGCGGTGGGGGGTTCCGGGGGACCCGGCGGACCCGGAGAGGGGAGGGGGAAGCCCCGATCGGAGGACCGCTCCTCCGAGGCTTCGGCGCGCGCACGGGACACCCCGGCGCGCACCCGGTTACTGTCGCGGCCGAGACCAGGCAAAGGTAAGAATAAACTCGGCCGCGACAGTACTTCCCTAAGCCTTCCCTCCCCCCTGTCAAAAATCCCACACTCAATAAGCACACAATATATGTCATGAATCGTGAAGCGGACCGAGTGAAAATGTAAACAACAGATATCATTCACTAAACAAGAGATCATGAATTGTGCAAAAGCAAAATGTATATGCAGACATCTGTTGTCAAACAGTAAATGAGATAGAGCAAACCCTCTGTCCTCTGCTCCTCGTGCCCTGTGGAGTGGTTGGGACTGCTCCTGCTGAGTTCACTGCTATAAATAGTAAGTGGAATAGCCGTCCCTCATGTTCCTGTAGGTGACGTCACTAACAGGGTCCTTATCCGTGTGATGTCGACGTGGCATGTCCAAAGCGCGCCTGCGCAAACTCCTCTCCTTCCCGGCTCGTGAGGAGTATTACAGCGCATGCGTGGAATACCGTTTTAGCTGTCCTGTATGGGGTAGCGTGCAGAAGCGTCTCTGGAGCCTGTGAGACGTGATCCTGCTCCTGGTCGCACACTGCGCATGCGCGAGGTCCCGATTACAAAATACATGCTCGTGACACTTCTATGCAGACTGTGAGAATGCAATGATCATGTTCATGTTGGTGGTACTTAAAGTTCTGCATAGACACACTGGATGCTCCTGTAGAGAATCCCAAACCCAAGAGAGAAGACAGATGTAAATATCAAAGCAGTTACAGGCAACTAAGGTATATACCCAGGTTGCTACAAATGAACAGACATCCCCCTACTATAAAAAGTCTAAATACCAGGGATAAAAATAAGGCTAAAAAACGACACCTACACCTAAGTACCACAGACGAGTCCAAACATCTCAAAGGTGTGGTAATGTGCAGGAATCCCCAGCTCACCCACTGATAAGGGTCTGGTTAGAGGTAGGTAGAGACTCCTAAGATGACAGGATGGATCACATATATACCATTGACCCTAACAGCACCTGACCCATACATCAAGAACAATGAGCAACGATAGCATATCGACTATTGGTACAGGTCTGGTGGGGAGGGTATACAGCTGGACCCGCGTGGGTTAATAGGAGTGACAAACGCCACCTCATGGGGTGAAGCATATACTCAATAAAATCAAAAATAGCAACTCAGTTCTAATTCTTTATTGATGCCTCTGGGGCTAACAGTGTCCATGCGCCTTATCCATTGTGTTTCTTTCTGTAACAAGCACCTCTGAAGGTCTCCACCACGCCTCTTTCTCCCCACACTATCTCTGACCTGATACCTCAATTGGCTCACATTGTGCCCAGCTTGTGTGAAGTGATGGGCTACCTTTGCGTCAGGGTCACCCCTGTGGATGGCCGCTTTATGCTGTCAAATCTGGTCCTTCACCTGTTGTGTGGTCTCCCCAACATAACCGAGACCACAAGGGCATTTAATGAGGTATACTACTGTAGCCATGTGTAAAATTGGTGTACAGATCTCTCTCATGCTGGCAGTAATCCTGGTAAGAAGGCAGGGTTGCCAGTAACTATAATGGAAGTTTGCCCTCAAACCCTGGTAAAGTGTCATATGTAGCAAAGGAAGTGACAGCATGCTTTGTGTCCACTGTTAGTGGCACAGAGGTGGGTCTTTCTGGAGTCTATATATTACACAGAACTGCCAAAAGTTAGTCAGTCGGTTTAAGTGTCCAAGTAGTCTAAGAGTGTGATGTTCAAGGTTAAGCTCTGCTGGTCAGAGTGGCATGTGACAATCTATTATACAGTGTGTCCTGGGACCTGGCACAGCTGGGGATGTCCCTTAGGGAAGAGGTGGAAGAGCAACTCAATTAAGAGAGAGGTGGAAGAGCAATTCAATTAAGAGAGAGGAGGAACCTTCTGCAGGGAGTACCTCATCAAAATGTGCGGCTAAGTGTCGGCCGCTATGATGGGCAGTCTGCCAAGTAACGTGCAATTAAAGATGCCCTGGTTCAAGATACCTTCCTGCGTGAGTCTGGAGTTATTCCTCAGGAAGATGCACCAAGGAGTTCCCCGTCAGATACTCCTCCCTGCTGCCGTAGGGATCCTGATGGGGTGGAGGCGCTGTACCAAATGTGAGTAGGTCTCAGACCACTACCTCAGACACCTGTCATGGTGATATTCCCCATTACCAACCAGCGGGAGACTCAGGAGTCCTGTAGCCAGCAGGTGCACCACAACACACATACATGTAATTGGGAGCAGATTACACCCACAGGGGCCAAACTGAGATTGGGTGGGGGTCTGACCATTACACTACGTTTTTGGACATGCATGTATAAAAGTTCTTGATATTGTATATCTGTCCGGTGCGGGGATGTCGAAACGTGGGGCCTTCCTGTAAACTTTTGCATTGACTACAGTTTAGACACCTGCAACATCCCAATTTTGGAGTCCCTAAAAAAGTCTGAGCAGGCCCCTTCCCCCCTATGTCAGCCTTTAAATTGGTGCAAATTGGTGAATACTTGGAGTGAAATTTAGAAAAAACGGCAGCGGCAACCAGAGGCCCAGCAGCTGGATCCAGAAGTTGGTCCTGACATCTGAACATGCGAAACTTGCAGTGCCGGCCAGCCAGGCCCCCCACAGCCTATGGTCCCGGGACACTTGTCCCAACTCTGCTCCCCCTGGAGGGAATTATTACGTTTCCCCCCAAATTAGCCTTTTCCACATTGTCCAGACTTTTAAAGTTAACTCGCTTTGGCCGTGACCCGACCAGATAATAGGATGGATTTTGGCCTCTACCACAATGGGAAAAATACCTGGGTTGACCAAAAAGTGCAGTCAATTTGAAGAGGGTGGTATGAGAAGGAGTGCAGGGAGCGCAAACATGGCATAAAACAGATAACAACAAATTACAATGATGTACTGTTATAACTGCATTTGGTAATCAATATACAGTACACCTCAATGGGGTGGGGGAAGATAACTGATAAACAGCCGTGTATGAACCA
Source organism: Ascaphus truei (assembly GCF_040206685.1). NCBI lineage: Eukaryota > Metazoa > Chordata > Amphibia > Anura > Ascaphidae > Ascaphus > Ascaphus truei. The sequence continues at coordinate 300,696,865 of NC_134487.1, forward strand.
GTAACCAAATAGGTACCTTTATCGACTAGTATCCCTCTCTTCTTAGGTAGGAAATCCCTCTGTCATCCCTCGCTTATCCCGCAACACGGTATAAAGTATTGTATTTCCCTACTTTATTACCTTAAATAAACTATATAGGCAGCCGGTGATTGTGCTAGTACCACCTAGTGTATACATTCCTGGTCCCTCCATCCTCAGATCTTTCTGGCCTATCCAGGACATATTGTATCAAACCACCCCTCGTTCTTCTTGGGTAATTATCCCTAGGATAGGCACTTAAATATATTATCCTATGACAAGTTGTAGGCAAGGCCAAAGTTATTTATACTCCACTTCAATAAAGTTATCTCTTTCTGGGATAGTTCACCCAACATATATTACAAATGAAGTTTTTCCTGTCTTTTCCCCAGGCACTATCTTATTTTTTTTTAGTTTTTACACCCTTCTGCCAAGCTTCTATTACAAAGTAGCTAAAGTGTTGAAATCTCACAAATAATAATTTCCTGAACATTAAAGAACAGAAGAAGGCCAGACCCTTTATTGCATTCATATGCTTGCAACGACATTTAAAGTAAAAAAAAAAAAAAAATGAGTGGGAACTATGATTAGTGTAACAATGTGTTACCTGAAATTGTATTCCCGAACAGAGATAAAAATGCTGTTAATTTGAGACACCCATTTCCGTTTTCTATTTAATATGAGTAAAGGTATTCACAAAACTGAGCAGATGCATTGAAAATAAAGAGATTAATTAACAATGTTGTACATATTGTGTAATATAGCTGTCTGACACTGATATATACATACTTTAACTCATTCCTTCCAGCTTTATTAGATACATATGTCTGCAGCAGACACAAATGAAACATTCTACAACTAGGCTTGAAGCCAAAAACTAATTTATTCTTTCATGTGGTAGTGATTACTTGGTGGTTCCTTGCGCAGAGATGACAGGTCTGAGCTAATGGAGTTGTACTGTAAGTTAATATAAAGCATGACAGAGCAATTAATTACAGAAACCGCTGCAAATCCCTTTGTTAGTTTTCCCCATCACCAGAAGGATTTAATAATGCTCATTTTGCTCGATTCCAGCGACATTTACAAGTCTTAAAACCTTTCTTAATCAAATCAATATAACTGGCTGCTAAATTTAGCTGATCGCTGCTGGCAAATCTAAGTGCTGCATGCTCGTACTTTTAAGGGGAACTCAGAGCATCAGGACATTTAAACTTCAGTGTCATGGCACGTGAGCGAGCAGAGCAGAAGAAATGTAACTATTCATTATGACAGAAGGGTGTATTATTCATTACCGGCAAAAACATCAAACAAATCGGAAATAAGGAAATAAGCTTTCAGCAAGAAAACACCGAAAACGAAAAAAAAACCAGATTCAAATATATTTAATTTATAACAAAGGGGTGGGGGTCTCCAGCACATGAAAAAGAAGGGACCAATAATAGTAATTTAGACAAAGCTATATGAATATTTATTTATTTATTTATTGACATTGCAAACGTATTTAATGTATACAAAGCTATATGAATATTTATTTATTTATTGACATTGCAAACGTATTTAATTTATACAAAGCTATATGAATATTTATTTATTGACATTGCAAACGTATTCAATTAATACTTTGTGAGGTGTGCTACTTCCCTACAATCAAAACGCAACCTGAACTACAAACATGAAGCTCAAGCTTGGAGAATCCCCACAGCACCAACCTCTTCCAACACTGCCCGCAATGTTCAATTTGTCCCAATATCTGAAGGGGAGATTACACATGCACGCCTCAAATTAAAACTAACCAGCTAATGTGGACCTGACCTACTGAAATCAAAGTTCCTAAGACTTGGGGCCCCAGCCATTGCCAACCCAATTGCTTCCCTAATCAACTCTATTCTGTCTGCAGGCCATATCCCCAAGACTTGAAAACTGCCAAAGTTGTCCCAATCTTCAAAAGTGGGGACAAAAATACTGTCTCAAACTACAGGCCTATCTCTCTTCTCCCAAAACTATCCAAAGTTATGGGAACGTGTCCACCCCCAATTAAGCCATTACGAGACAAATTTCCTTAGCCTACTCTAATCTGACTTTCGCCCAAAACACTCCACAGTAACTACCCTCCTAAAAGTTTGCAATGAGATCCAGTGTGGAAAGGAACTGGGACAACTTACTGATTCCTAGACTTTGTAAACACGTTAGATACTGTTGATCATGTTATCTTGGTAAATAAGCGCCAGTGATATGTCATAGGGAAACATGCTTTAAACGGGTTTCACTCCTACCTATCAGGTAGATCCCAACATGTGTCTTTCTCGTGCTCTAACGCCAATCCCATTGGATGTCATCTGTGGTGTCCCGCAAAGCTCTGTTCTGGGGTCCCTACTATCTTCAGTTTTCATTAATGCTCTACCTACAGCATGTAAGGGAGCTTCAATGCATATGTATATGCACACAGCCCTAGCCTCTCTGACTTTGGACACGTACTTCAATCTGATTTTTCGAGACTTGAAAATTAGATTTCCAAAAACAAGCTGTTTTTAAACATTGACAAGACAAGCTGCCAATGACAGTTACAGATCAGAACCTAGTCTAACACCAATCTAGCCCCAGTCACTAGTTTATATAATTGGGCAAATGTTTTGACTCCCATTTAACATTTGGGTTACACATTGATACCCTGTCATTCAAAACCTATTTCAAACTAGGTGTACTTTATAGAAACAAATCCTTCCTAAACCAGCTGGTCAGAGAGCGCATCGCACCGCAGATGCTAATGCTAATTATATACTATGGGGATATAGTATAGTACTGTACCCCAATCTCACCTTAGCAAACTAGACACCCTCTACAATATCCTACAATGTAATTACAACAGACATTACTGCGAAATGCTCAAAAAATGAGATTAGTTGTCACTCGAGTCTAGGTGCAAAGTTACTTTTTCCTGTCTTGTCTTCAAATACTTTCTGTGCAAGCTACTCGCCTATCTGAACGAGCTACTTACCCCTACCACATGCAGCACTGATTATCTGAGATCTCATTCCAAAGGACTGTTCACAGTCCCAAGGTTCAACAAGGAATCTGGTCGCTCCTCCTTCTCTTACCATGCACCTCACAACTGGAACAATCTACCGGAGACTCTCACAGCCACCACCAGCCTAAGGTCTTTTCAAACTAAGGCTGTCTCACATTTTGATCTGGTCTGTAACTGTTATATACGCCTATAATATATATTACCTGTAACTGTTCATGCAATGTCTTTAAATATAACGTACAGTATAACCCTGTTCATTTAATGTAACCTGGTATTGTCATCATAACTCTGTGCCCAGGACACAGTACTTTAAAACGAAAGGTAACTCTCACTGTATTACTTCCTGGTAAAATATTTTTATAAATAAATATACTTTTAAATACTGTATATCTAGAAAATATATATTTTATTTTAAATGAGGAGAAAAGTGTTTTTTAAGAAAAGCTTGGCTTGGACCTAATTCTGAGTGTTGTTATGTTATGAGCATGTTAATAAAAGTGCATGGGTCAGAAAACCAAACATGGTAAAAGTCAAATCTAAAATAAAGTTACAGATTTAAAATACAAGGAGAACGTGGATTGGCTGACTGCCATCGCTACATTAACTTCATACTTCCGAGCAGCGCTGAAAACATTTGAGCCAATGTAGACACTGGATGCTCTGTGGCAACGGAGGCAGTAAATATTACTACATCTGTACATATAACTACACATACAGAATCTTAGCAAGCTCAAAACCTAAACCCATAGTATTATATATATCTATATACAGTGTATATATAGTCGGTAAGGCAGTTGGCACTCACGTGGAGTTGGAGTAGATGTTGGTGCTTATCCCTTGGTGGTAAGATAGATAAGGTGTTTCACTGGACAGCCGTGCAGCAAAAACGAGACAGCACCCAAAGGTAGTACAGTAGTTCTAAAAAACTGTATTGAAGTACGTGGCACACACACCAACGTTTCGGTCCTCACAGAGGGACCTTTCTCAAGGGAGTGCTTGAGAAAGGTCTCTCTGTGAGGCCGAAACGTTGGTGTGTGTGCCACGTACTTCAATAGTTTTTTTTTTAACCACTACCTTTGTGTGCTGTCTAGTTTTTGCTGCACGGCTATCCAGTGAAAACACCTTTATATATATATATATATATATATATATATATAAATATATATATATATATATATATATACACACAGGGCTCGACAAATGCGATTGCCCGGTCGCCCGGGGCGACTGCACTGTGGCCGCTGTTGATTACTTACCTGCGGCGGTGACCGGGCAGTGTCATATGACATCGCGTTGCCATGGTAACATCGTAACATCACACGGTGCCACGTAATGCTATACGACGCAGTGCGGCTATTTTGAATAGTGCTGCAGGAGAAAAACATGATTTTAAAGGCGACAAGACAGCAGAAGGTCGGGAGACGCCGTCAGGTCCCCGCAACCGGACCCCGCCGCAGGTAAGTGTCGTGAGGGGGGGGCGAGTAACAATTTTTTTGGGGGGCGAGTGGGTTTTGGCCCAGTTTGTCGGGCCCTGTATGTGTGTATATATATATATCAAATGGAAATGTATATATATTTAAATTTAATTGTGCCAATTGGAGCACTACTGGGAAAGTGACCTCAAATGTACATCAGTAAACAAAGAAGCCCCAATGTGACAAATGGTGAAGTTCATTTACATATTGGGAATATCTCATGGGGTTCACATCCCGTCGAATATCTCATGGGGCAGCAATGCGAGGGGTTGCAATGCCTTGCGTGCAAGTGACCCGTGGATAAGTGGCATGGAGTTAATTCTGACTTGCACAGGAGAACATTTATCAACTATTCTATAAGACACAACACTCTTCTATCAACATTCTAGAGCCCTGCCACTCATACATTTACTCATTGCCCTCCCCTCTCCCTTTCTCCTGTGCCCTCTGTACATGACTTTTATTCTCACTCCCTCCTCCTCTTTACTATAACCGAGACTTAGCTCACTCAGTCTGACTCTGCACTAGAAGCTGCCCTCTCTTATGAAAAAGCTGCCCTCTCTTATGAAGAAGCTGCCCTCTCTTATGAAGAAGCTGCCCTCTCTTATGAAGAAGTTGCCCTCTCTTATGGCCTTTCTTTCTCCCACACTTTGCGCCCTGATGGCAGGGGTGGAGGCGTGGGGTTACTCCTCTCCTCAATCTGCCTCTAATATTTCCTTCCTATGCCTCCCTTTCTTTCTTTTCCTTCCTTCGAGGTTCACACTGCCCAGCTTTTTTCTTCTCTCCCTTTCAACATGGCAGTCATTTTTTGCCCACCTACCTCTACTCACCCACTTCTGTCTTTCTCTTTTACTTTGAATCCTGGCTCTCCTTCTATTTCTACTCTGACTCCCATTCTCTTCTCCTTGGGAACTTCAACTGCCATATTAATGACTCCCCTCTCCCTTGGGCTTCTCGCTTTCTCTCTCTAACCTCAGATTTTTGTCTTCACCAATGCACTGCAGCCAGCACCCACAAAGATGAGTTTTCCTGGACCTCGTGTTCAAAAAACTTTTCTCTCTCTGATTTCTCCATTTCCTCCTTTCCGCTCTCTGACCATCATCTCTTCTCATTTTCTCTCTCGGATCTCTCCTTCTCCACCTCCATCTACCCCTCATTTCTGCAGAGACCTGTGTTACATTAAACTACCTGCTCTTGACTCCACTCTGTCTCCTCTCTCTGCTCCGCTACAAATTCTGACAACCTGGTCATGAACTACAACTCTGCCCTACCCTCCTCTCTTGATCTACATGCCCCTCTTTCTTTCTGCCGCTCTCGCCCTTCTAACCCAAGATCCTGGCTAAACTGTTCAGCGGGGGAGAAAACAGTCTCTCTCCTGCTGCCCCTGCAACATAACAAGGTGTGATGGTGTCATATCATGGAGGTGGAGGTAGCACTAATACTCAGTGGTGAGCAGCAAGGCAAGGTGTCCTCATGGAATGTTGGTTATGGAATATGGATTGGCCCACCAAGCTGGTACAGATGGTGTACAGGTTCATGTGGAACTCTCCATATACGTGGTGCTGGAGAGGTCCTATGTTTATGTACAAGATTGTGAATAAAATACTGTGGCCATTTTAACCCACAATGGTTTCTTGCTGTTTTATGAATAGGCGTGGAACACGGGAGATGTGTGGGGTGCTGTGGACACAAGGCGAAGGGGAAATTGAGGATTCTGCCAGTAATGATAGTGACATGTTTACTAGATTAATAATTAGACAATTGTCAATATTTTAAATTGTTTTTGATTCTCTGAAAATATTCCTTTTTCATTTATAAATACATTATAAATAGTGATTACCAGCATTATTTGTTCTATTCCTGTACTGCTAAAAATGCTTTCAATTTACATATAGAAAATGTGGGGAAGAACAGTTTATATACCTCCCCTATCAATAAGAATATTGATTACAAGAAACAAGGTAGGGAAAGATCTAAATATGTGTAGCCCTCTTTCTCCCTAGGGTAAAGAGTCTAAGGGTGCTGGCTTTACCTGTTCATTCACAGAGACCCCAAACCTCCGCCACGGGGAGCCTTGGGTGATATAACAATACAAACTTGGTGCAGCACCTCCACCTGGGAGGGATCCCAACATAGTGGGAGGAGCCCCTCAGAGGAACCACAATACTGATATCCACACACAGTATATGATAATAATAACCTTTACTTGAGAACATGTGACTATGCAGTGATAAGAGGATAATAAAACTACTGGTTACAGCTACCCCTTCAGCCTCGCAGGGCATTTTCCCACCACCGTGTAACCCACACCATGTTCACAGTACCTGATGGACCCTCAGGCACCCAACCACCCTGGTGTCCACGAGAATACCAACCCCACCCTTATATGTGGTTAGCGCTGACAGTATGGTGTGTGTACTTTGTTGGTGCACGCAAAGATAGGGTGCTCTGATGGGTAGCTGCACCGGATCCGGCGATACTTTTGCTTCTGTAGTGGGTCCTCCTCCGCATGAGTGCTAGCCAGCTGGAGTGTCCCACTTACAGACAGTCTTGGTATCTTGCCAAGTGATCTGAGCCCAGACCACTCTCCACAGGCTCTGCAGCGATGTAGCTGTGTCCCTGCTTCTGATCAGCTAAAGGGGCCGTGTCCCTACCTAAGGGGCCAGTCCCTGTAGCTGCCACAATACTAATAGGGGAGTTGGGACCTAGCTGGGGCCTATTGGGAAGTTTCTGGCCTAGTGCAGGGGTCACAGACGCCCTGCACATACACCCTCTCCTACCTGTGTCCCAGCACTGACTAACGTGGTCTCCAGCGTGCAAATTGTATCCATTCCTCTGTTGCAGGGAATGCTGCAGCCCTATTGGCTGGTTCGCACCATGTGAATGGCAGCCCCTAGGCACTATGGGGCTTGTAGTTCCCTGCAGCCCTATTCCTCTATTGGCTGTCTCGCACGCCTATCCCGCACATGCGCACCATCTCTAATGGCCGCCGGACTCAGGGACTAGCTGCGCATGCGCAACTGCGCACAAGATGGTGGCGACCTGCTCTGGAAACCTCCACAGGCTCCGGCGACCCACTCGCCGCTCCGACGGCACCCGGCATCTCTCCACACGTGCCCCGCAATGCCCGACAGCGGGTCTGCCCTCAGCAACCTCCCTGCTCCAACCGGCACCTGCCGAACACCCCTGCCCCCTTCGAAGATAAGGGGGGGGGGTTGAAAAAGGGACCCAGGGGGGAACCTAGCTACATATGTCATTTCTTGAGTCAGACTCTTCATGGACATTTATTAGAAATTCCATAGTTCCCGCAAACCTTTATGGTACGTCATTCTGTTCTGTTATTTCTGTCCATACTATATGCTTTGTGTTATAGAGCAGTACCCATCTGTAATGGCAATATTGTGTTTCCCCTTTTCTTATGCCTTTATGGTTTAATATTAACACAAACTGATGTATGTACCCATTGCCTGAATACCACATTTTTAACTTGTTTCACTAGGTTAAAATAATTGTTTTTGATTCAACTCCCAATAAGAAAACAAATGTGAGACAAATGTTATTATTATTATTATCATGTATTTATAAAGCGCCAACATATTCCGTAGCGCAGTACAATAGGGCTGGAGGGCGAAAATAATAAAATATTAAACATTAACATACATTGTTACAGTAGGTCCTGCCCCACAGAGCTTACAATCTATAAGGAAGGGTACGTGGAAACATCGGGTACAGGGGTTGTTAATAAATATGTTTCTTTAACACTGCATTTCCCTGAAATAAACAAGAAGTTTATTGTGATGAAAAACTATAATTAGATATTCCTCCCAGGGGGGCAGTGTCAGCTTAATGTCATCTGGAATGTATAAGGAACTTTAAACTACAAATAACATCTGTTTTCTTTTCAATTCTATAGAGGGCTAATTGTGTCAGACTGTATAATTGAAGCTTGCAAAAGTGGATGCAGTTTATCTATTGCTTTCATTTGATTGTTTGTTTAAATGAAATATCAATTGGTTTGGCATTTCGTTTCATTCTGATCACAGCCTCGTTTGTTTCCTGCTAATGAACATGCCTTCACAATGCTGCTTTTATGTCAGCCACGCTTCCAGGTTAGAGAGTGAGGCTGGCTAGACTGAACAATAACACAATAACCATACTTCAAGAGCATAAAACGCCTGGTGTTTCTACAAGTACCTATATTTATTGTTAATATGCAATATCGGTTAGTGATTTGGAAGTGGATCAGGTTAATCACTTCTAGTAACTACAGAGGGTCAGTTTTACTTAAATGCAAATGTCATCTTGCATAACGCGGACAAGGACATTAAATGTTCGTCCATGTTTAGATTGAGCATTTGGATGAGTTACTTACAACAAACAATAATATAAAGTATACATATTTTATACATGCATTCGTTATCATATATGTATCCGTCAATGTATGTACTGTAGGTATGTGTCACGTGAATTGATCTTCAACAGCAAGTTTCTTACATTTGACAAACATGCTAAAGGTTAAAATAACGTTTCACTCACATGGTGCCCGGCGTTTAACACAGGGGAATATGTATCAAGGTGATGTCATTTTCTCCTTTAAAAGGTGCAAAGATTGTCATTTGCTCTATTTAGTACCAAAGCCAAATATATGCAGCTGAGTAGAGGTGGACGAATCCGCTAAAACCAGTTTTCCGGATTTTCGCTGATTTTACCCCCAAAATCCATTTCCCGGATTTTCACTGATCTTACCCCCAAAATCCATTTCCCGGGTTTTCGCTGATTTTACCCCCAAAATGCATTTTGCGGTTGAAAATCTGCAAACGGATTTGGCCAGTTTCAATCCGCGCAGATTCATGAAAAACCGCCATTGTGTACAACCCGTGGACGGATTTGCAGAATCCAATCTGCGGATTCAGCAATTCGTTGGCGGATTGTACAGGTTCCGCCTGCGGATTGTAAAGGATCCGCCAACGGATTGCTGAGTCCGCGGATGGGATTCTACCAATCCGTCCATGGATTGCGGAATCCACAAAGTGTATAGGTTCTAATAAAAAATCCGCAAAACGCAACTCGCCCTCTTTGACATTGATCCGCTGAAATCCGCGGACCAAAGGAACCGGCCCATGCGCTGCGGATCCAAATTCGCCCCAAAAATTTGCTCATCTTTACTCCTCAGTTTCTTGTAATTGAGTTTCTTACATCTGATTGTGATCTCTTGCGCAAAGAAGCTAAGGCCTGGCAGATCTGAAAGGAAACAGCATCATGTACAGGCACAGACACATCTCCTGGTGATGATATTGTTTAGATCACTACCTCCCCTTACTGCTGCAAAAAAACATCCGCCCAATTACAGTAGCTCACTGATGCAAATGGAGCAAATTCAACACAAAGAAGCTTGGTACAAATGGACGCAACATATAACTGATGTTCTTTACATCAGCATATTAACCCTCATTTAATACTTGTGTTACGTGGGTTGTCCACCATCTCTTGTTATCTAACCACCATTGGCATATAGACCTCGTAGTGTTAATACCTACCAAGTATGAGGGGTTTGAAAGGACTGTATAGGAGTCCTGACATTAACTATCAGAATCCCCATCAAACAAATGACTGCTACTATTTGAAATAACTTATTTTAAGTTTAATTGCTAAGTAGAAGATAAGATTCTGGTTCCATTTCTTTGCGCAGGCGAGAGACCTTGTACAAAGGGCAGTAGAAAACCAGGAGAGTGAAAAAGTTGCTGAATTTAAACATAGAAAACGTAAGTGACAAAGTAGCACCACAAATAATGAAAAGTTTAACCCCTCAACTTCCACACGTTGCCAATTACACCGTGTTTGTGTCCTCTTGTGAATCCAACTCTGTTTGCACCTTTATATTTTTATTTTGATATTTTTGCTCATTTCCATCTTATAGAAGCAAATCAACCAGAGTCAATCAATCAACACGGACTGGGTTTAGTGGGTTAACTCTGTGTTAAAAGTTGACTTTGGGGCATGAGGGATTTGATTTGCTCTTTAAACAAGTTCTGAGATTTGCCCAGAGCAGGGGCGGCCAACTCCAGTTCTCAAGAGCTTCCAACAGGTCAGGTTTTCAGGGTATCCCTACTTCAGCACAAGTGGCTCAATCAGTGACTCAGTCAAAGAAGCCGGGATATCCTGAAGCCCTGTCCTTTTGAGGGGTCTTGATTGAAGACTGGAGTTGAGCACCGTAGTTTACGACACTTCACACTTGGTGGAATATCTTCATGACAAGTGGAACAAATGACACAATGGGGGGTTATTCATTAAAGTGAGATAGTGCCAATCTAACTTGAATGCGAGGTTCCACACGATAGTGGTGCATGATTGGCACTATTGCAGTTTAATAAGGAAATAGGTGCAACTGGTATATCAGCAACACAAAGGAAAAAGACCCGTGTATTCACTGGGGGGTGAATTCCAGATCTTGTGTCCACAAATACCATGCAGTGTTTAATTCCATTGGTGTTAGAGGCTCTCTGCGCCTTTAAAACATTAATCTGATCACTGCTACATAAAATAAAGATGCAATTAAAATATATTTCACAATTACCCTCAAAACCTTTTCATTTATATACCATTGGGCATGAAAAGAAAGTCCTATTCTACTAAGATTAAAGTGGTTGTTAAAATTTCAGCTCAGAATGATCTTTTCTCCCCACGCCTCCTCTCCGCGTCTGGGCATTTGGGCTTTCCAGGAGGCTCGCTAATAGACTGGCCTGCTCAGTTTGTCTTCCGTTACATTATGCAAACTATATACTTTTCATTTACTTTGTCGTGTGTCAAAATCAGTCATCTTCAACCAACATAATGATTTCTTTGGCTCCCTCTCAACCTCTAAAAGACACCAACGTTCCTAAAATCTCTACTGGAGGTAGGAATGCTAGAACCCTGATGGGTTACAAATTTAATGTAATGAGGATTTTTTTATGCTCACATTTTTAAAAGGAATTGTAACAGATTAAAGCTGACAACGGGGTTAGTCTTCGATTGATCTTATGAATGGTAGAAAATAAAAAAAGATAAAGGTTTTAAAGAGATGTATAAAGTCTTTAGAAGAAAATATTGTTTCTCACTTTTTCTCTTAAAATTACAGTAGCCGGGGTGAATTTTCACAGAGGTGAGATTCTATTTTGTATTTCACGCTGTAAAACAAAACATCATCATTTTTTGGCTAAATAGTGTTTCCAAGCCAATTCCAGTCTTTTAAGCATCATATAGTGATTTTACAAGGATTGGCTTAAACCTTAAGTCCACTTTGTTGGGCTGCGTATAAAGCTACATGTGGGTTACAGAAGTAGAGGGACAGCAAATAATTACAGGGCACGTTTTGTCCTTTTAATATGCCTTAGCATGATCTGCGCACATTACATACAAGTCATGATGCTGGAAACGAGAGGTAAACCCGGCAGAGAAGTGACAAAAACCTCTCCGCAGTGCAAAGTTGACACAAATACGGGATGCTATCATGTTAGCCCCTAACATGCCTGATAAAGAGACCTGTGTGGTTCTGAAAGCTTGCATTCCTTTTAAACATCAGTAGACATTAAATGTATCATTCTAAGCATTTGTTTTCTGTCTAGTGCAGGGGCGGCTCTCCTCAAGGGCCACCAACAGGTCAAGTTTTCAGGCTGTCCCTGCTTCAGCACAGGTGTCTCAATCAGTGGGTCAGTTTTAAACTGCACCACCTGTGCTGAAGCATGGATAGCCTGAAAGCCTGACCTGTTGTGGCCCTGATCTAGTGCAAAGTTGAAAACTATCTCTACGTGATTGCAAACTAATTTCTGCATGTAGGTATTTCCCAAAGTGTTTCAGACCTTCTGCCTCTTAACAGGATCCCAATTATCCCATTTTGCTGCTACAGGGGCGGGAATCAGCTCTTCAAATATGCTTGGTACTAATGTTAAACTAGTATTGCTATAGGATGCTTTTCTATATATTATGAAGACCAGAACTAGTATACTGTATGTATAACGGTATATTGGGCAAAAAATCAGTTCAATCCACTACTTTAAACTAAAATATAGAATAAAACTAAAGTAAACACATTGCAAACGTGTAATATTTAAAGCAATGATTTTATAATGGCTCACATCACAGCAATTACATTTGTTTTTTGAGTTTTAAATACTGTACCTGATCACGTAGTGATTTGGCTTCGGAAATTTGAACTGAACTGTGATAGACAAGAATCCATCGACTCACGTGCTGCCTGCCTGCTATGAAGTATTTAATAAAACTATTCCAGATAAAATATCTTAATAAAATACACTGGGCATATAGACTAGTTATAGATAGGGATGTATTAACAACAATTAATGGTAATTTTGTTAAGGCGAAAACACAGACACACGGAGAACACGGCATTCCAGCTTGCTTTCGTTGAACTTGCACCGATGCACATGTGTAGAAACAATCAGTATCGATGTACTTCACAGGCACTCAACGTTGACTTAATGTATTACAGTAAATCACTTATATCGTTATTGTAAAGACCCGTGACTGCCTGTGAAATTCTTCGACACTATGCATATATATATATTTTAAACAGGAACCAACCCTCCCTGATAAAGGTCCCACTCGGGACAGAAACGTTGATTTTTCAATAAAACCAACTTTTTTTTCTCTAATTTGAGAGCACTGGTTCCTGTTTAATTTATATCTACATATATCTACAATCTACATCTATATCTACAATATAGAGCCGTATTAAGGACTTTGCATTTATTATACCTCAGGGTCCGTTCTGCCTATTACAGTTCATTGCTGGAATCATTATTACAAGTGGATATGATATCAATTTACTCTTCAAAATAAACAAATACAAACCGGCGCCGATATAGTCCAATGGTAAGTGTTAAAGTCCAATGGTTTAGAAGTCTCTACTGTTAAATGGCTGATGGTATAACTTCCCAGCTATTTCTCAGGATGCGGACTCCATATATATGATGCAGAACGAGAAGAAAAGAAAACACATCATAGTGCAAATATGCAAATGGGATCAACAAGACAAACAAGACTAGACAAACTACATATAACAAGCAAGGCTGACTATTACTAAAAGATTAGTTTATTACACACAATGACTGAAACTGATGCGGGATCCGGTATGTAAAACCAGAATCCTACTTACAGAACTGCCACAGGTCATAAGCAGGGATACAACGTGAACGGTGGTTTAGCTACAGCTCCGTCTGAGCACGTGACGTCCAGGAGTCTCCTTCGCTCCACAACCGGAAGTACGTCACTCCGGGCGACTTTGGAGTCCTCCAGGAACTGTCTCTAGGCCTTCCGCCGGAAACACGTCACTCAGGGCGGGTGTAATCGCCAAAATCCCTTCTCCAAAAGACCAATGCGGCAACGTTCTATAAGACCTCCGTCTCGGTCTAAAAGCAACAACAAACTGCCCAACGCGTTTCATGCGCATGCGCACTTCAGGGGATGTAAATCACTGGGCATGGAACACTTATATACTGACAGGGCTAATACTATTAGTTAATAGAACCAAAGTCCATCCTTGTGATTGGTCTAGAAAACTGTCAGTCACGCCCAATACAAAATCAGCCTCACTAACAAACACAAAACAAATGACACAATACAATGTTAAAACATACGATAATGAAATGAATGTACATTGATGGTGGTCTGACACTTCATACAAATACCAAGTTAAAATCCAAATGGTCAAGTGACTATAAAAATACACATAATATAAAATCAATAAATATATACAAAAATCTAAAAATGTCAATATTATTACAAAAATATATTACTATTTTAAAAAAAGACTCCCAGTTCAAAATCTATGTTTAAACCATTTGGAGAGAGGGTCTTCAGCTCATAGATCCAATAAGCTTCTCACCTACTGATCTGATTGAGCTGATTTCCCCCCCTCCAGCTAGCCTACACTGTTTCTATAGCCTGGCATTTCAATCCAACCGGATTCTTATTGTGATGTGTTAAAAAATGATGCGAGACACTATGAGTCACAAGACCTCTCTTAATATTATATATGTGCTCATACACCCTCCTCTGATAGCACCTCCCTGTACGGCCCACATACTGAAGGCCGCAGGGGCACTGGAGTAAATAAATCACATATATAGTGTGACAGTTAATAAAAGATGTTGTATTGTAAATTTTTGAAGTCACATTGGATCTAAATGTTTTGGTGTTGCAGCTATAGGAGCAAGCAATGCATTTGTTACATTTAAAAAAACCTTTACTAGCATTTGTTGACATAGGTTTAGAATGTTCCGAAGGACAACTGGGTGCCAAACGTGATTTTAAATTGGCTGCTTTGGTAAAAATTATTTTAGGTTTAGCTGGAAGACATTGTGCTAGCGTGTTATCACACAGAAGAATTGGCCAGTGTTTGTTTAAAACCTGACGAATTTTTGGGGCCATTTCGTTATATTGCGTGACGAAGGCCAAATTACCATTAAATTCTTTGTCTCTTACTGGTTTCTTATATTCCAGAAGACTATTTCTATCTATTTGATCTACCTGCTGTGATGCCTCTATAAGTAATTTCTCAGGATATTTTCTGTCCTTAAATTTTTCTTTCAGCTCACCCGCCTGAATAGCATACTCCTCCTGATTAGAGCAGTTGCGCTTCAGAAGAATGAGCTGTCCCTTTGGGATATTGCGTATCCAGCCTGGGTCATGTTGGCTGTCTGCCCGTAAGTAATTGTTGGCTTGAACAGGTTTAAAATAAGTCTTTGTCTGGATCTTATTATTATTCACAGATATATTAAGGTCCAAGAATTCTATGTGTTGTTTACTGTGATTGAAAGTAAATGAAAGATCCCTATCATTATAATTTAAATAAACAAAAAAGAGTTCTAACTGCTCCTGACTGCCAGACCAAATAAAAATCACATCGTCTATGAAGCGGCGCCAGAGCACCAGGTGAGCCCCCAGCGGACAGTTGTTCCAAATATAATCTTCTTCCCAACTGTCCATAAATATGTTCGCATAACTTGGGGCAAACCTGGTGCCCATCGCCGTTCCACATATCTGTAAAACAAAATTGTGAATTAAATTGAAAATAATTATGAGTTAAAATAAACCGGATACTATCTAACAAAAAAGATTTGCGTGCTGTAGAAATAGTGGAATCTAATTCAAAAATGCGTGACACAACTTGACATCCCTTAAGATGGTTAATGGTAGTATATAAGGATGTTACATCTGCAGTAATCCATGTATAGTGGGGCTGCCATTCTAGGTCCCTTAGTATCTGAAGGACATGTGTTGTGTCAAGCAAATAAGATTGTGCCTGACATACCAAGGGTTGGAGATGATAGTCAATAAACTGTGATAAATTGGACGTAAGTGATGCTATACCTGAAATAATAGGTCTGCCAGGGGGAAAACTTATATTCTTGTGTATTTTAGGGATAAAATAAAAAATGGGTGTACGTGCAAAAGGTGAATACAAAAACTCTGACTCATCTTGTGTTATTGCTTTTTCCTCAAGGCCTTTATTCAACAGTTTTTTAAATTCTGTTTCATATTGGCCCTGAGGATCCGTCGCAAGGGGGAGGTAAGTGGCGGTGTCCCCAAGTAATCTCATAGATTCTTGTATATAGTACTGGGTGTCCATCACCACTATACCCCCCCCCCCCCCCCTTGTCAGCAGGTTTTATAACAATTGATTTATTGTCTTCGAGCTGACGCAGTGCCATCTTTTCTAGTGAATCTAGATTGTCTCTATGAATTTTGTATGATCTACTGCTGTTTTCCAAGTCCTTGGTCACTATGTCAACAAATGCATTTACCAAATGACCCTGTGCAAATTTTGGGTAAAAAGTGGATTTTGATTTAAAAAAATTTTTTGGTTGGATTGAACTGGTTTCAATGCCACTTGACCTTGGATCTATTTGATTTGTGATAGGATCCTTTAAAAAATATTTTTTCAAAGCCAGTTTGCGTGCAAATTTATGTACATCTATGTGGAGATTGAAGCTATTTGGCCCACAAATGGGTGCAAATGTAAGGCCTTTACCTAATACCCTCTTTTCAATACTGGTAAGATGGTACTGACTGATGTTAAAGATATTTTGAGATGAACCACCTTCTTTTAATTTATGTCTATTAACACCTCCCCTTCTTCCTCTGGTGCATTTTTTCTTTTTTTGCAGTTTACAGGGGGCTGAGGGTCTAAATGTGTTTTTATCTCCACCTGTGGAAATATATGTTCCCTTTCCTTTCTCCACTCTAAAAAAGAGAAGCTTGTTTTGGCTCCCTGAATGGGTAGTGGAGTAAAGGAAACACTTTCAGGCTCACTTTCAGATTCGATTTCTGAAAGAACATGATATTTATTACTGGCCAAAACTGCTTCATGTTTGGCCGCTAATTGTGCATCATAAATTTATTTCGCCTGCTTCTGTTTTAGATATTGATTGGTGTCATGTTGGGGTAACACCCTTTGCGGTTGTGGGATAGGAATAGGGATTGGTAAAAGGGGTAGGTGGTGAGGGTTTTTTTGACCTATTGCTATTTTTATTTTTATTATTCTCATTAGGGGCCAAGTTACTTTTCTCTATTCGACTACGCTTGGTTCCCAAATGTTGACCATTACTTTTGTCCACATGTGTAACCTGATCGTCTTTACTTTTTTTATTCCAAGTTCTTTGGCGACCCGTATCATAATCTGTCTTGTCCCTAAAGAACTTACTCTGTTTGGTCCCCACTATTTCTAGTTCAATTTGATCTAGTCTCTTTTTAACTGTGGGTTCAAGTTCTTGTAATTCTTTGTTATTCAAATAAGGGTCAAGTTGGATTTTTAAATCACCAATTTCATCATCTAATTGTATTAAGGTTTTATTACGTTGGTGTATTAGTAACTTCATCAACGAAAAAGAACAATTGTCTAAAATATCATTCCATTCCTGCATAAATGGTATATTCTGAGTATCCACTGTTGGTACCTTTTGGACTCGGAGTCCTCGTGGGATACGATGGTTTTCTAAGTATTTACTCAGAGTGGTGACCTCCCACCACTGTTTACTCTCTGCAATCAGACATTTCTCTAATTAGACCATAATTGGGTGGAAATCGGCCACTTTGGGCTCTACTCTAGGCACCGAATGGGGGTCTTGAAAAATAAGATCCACATTAATATTCCTACGTGATCTAGAAAAAAATAAGGTGCTCATAGTGATAACGTGTAAATAATGTGCTTAAAGCTGCTACACCTACGCTGGTGAACAAAACAAGAAAAAAGTTGGTGTGAATAGCGCTAAAAGTGTATATGATAATCTGTGACCCTACATACAATAAAAATACAAACAATGTGATATAATTAAACTAGGCTGCCAGGTGATACTAACTCCAAGACACAGTTAGAAACAAAGCACAAAATAAACAAATACAAACCGGCGCCGATATAGTCCAATGGTAAGTGTTAAAGTCCAATGGTATAGAAGTCTCTACTGTTAAATGGCTGATGGTATAACTTCCCAGCTATTTCTCAGGATGCCGACTCCATATATATGATGCAGAACGAGAAGAAAAGAAAACACATCATAGTGCAAATATGCAAATGGGATCAACAAGACAAACAAGACTAGACAAACTACATATAACAAGCAAGGCTGACTATTACTAAAAGATTAGTTTATTACACACAATGACTGAAACTGATGCGGCGTGCACGAAACGCGTTGGGCAGTTTGTTGTTGCTTTTAGACCGAGACGGAGGTCTTATAGAACGTTGCCGCATTGGTCTGTTGGAGAAGGGATTTTGGCGATTACACCCGCCCTGAGTGACGTGTTTCCGGCGGAAGGCCTAGAGACAGTTCCTGGAGGACTCCAAAGTCGCCCGGAGTGAAGTACTTCTGGTTGTGGAGCGAAGGAGACTCCTGGACGTCACGTGCTCAGACGGAGCTGTAGCTAAACCACCGTTCACGTTGTATCCCTGCTTATGACCTGTGGCAGTTCTGTAAGTATGATTCTGGTTTTACATACCGGATCCCGCATCAGTTTCAGTCATTGTGTGTAATAAACTAATCTTTTAGTAATAGTCAGCCTTGCTTGTTATATGTAGTTTGTCTAGTCTTGTTTGTCTTGTTGATCCCATTTGCATATTTGCACTATGATGTGTTTTCTTTTCTTCTCGTTCTGCATCATATATATGGAGTCGGCATCCTGAGAAATAGCTGGGAACTTATACCATCAGGAAAAAAGAGAGAGATCCAGCGCTACACGGATTTCAGGATAATGAATTTATTGTGCCACATGACGTTTCGACCAACAGGTCTTTTTCAAGTGACAAGGATGCCTTGTCACTTGAAAAAGACCTGTTGGTCGAAACGTCGTGTGGCACAATAAATTCATTATCCTGAAATCCGTGTAGCGCTGGATCTCTCTCTTTTTCCTCAGTGTACTTTGGAAATTCCTGGCAGGTACTTCCTTGAACCAGCAGCACCGGTAAACTGTATGTATTTGTTTATATATTGTGGTGTGCAGCCTTAACCCCCCTTAAACTTATACCATCAGCCATTTAACAGTAGAGACTTCTATACCATTGGACTTTAACACTTACCATTGGACTATATCGGCGCCGGTTTGTATTTGTTTATTTTGTGCTTTGTTTCTAACTGTGTCTTGGAGTTAGTATCACCTGGCAGCCTAGTTTAATTATATCACATTGTTTGTATTTTTATTGTATGTAGGGTCACAGATTATCATATAAACTTTTAGCGCTATTCACACCAACTTTTTTCTTGATCTATTTACTCTTCGTTACGTTAGAAGCACCCTTTCAGGACTTGTCCTATTTTGTATTAATTTATATTTACCCCTTTCCGTGCACCCAAATTTGATCGAAGTTTGGAATGATGAATCTGTGTCTCTGTCTCTCTCTCTCGCTATCTCTGTCTCTCTGTCTCTCTGTCCCTCTCTGTGTCTCTGTCACTCTCTGCGTGTCTCTGTCTCTGTCTCTGTGTGTGTGTTTGTGTGTGTGTCTCTCTCTCTCTCTGTGTTTCTGTCTCTCTCTTTGTGTGTCTCTGAAATCAAATCAAATAAGCTTTTTTGGCATGACAAAGAACATTTCAGTATTACCAAAGCGTGAATAATAGGGGGTCGGTTACAATGATTACACAGTACATGAATAATAGGATGTAGGGTATAATGGTTACACAGTACATGAATTATAGGGGGTAGGCTATAATGTTTACACAGTACATGAATAATAGGGTGTAGGGTATAATGGTTACACGGTACATGAATTATAGGGGGTAGGGTATAATGCTTACACAGTACATGAATAATAGGGTGTAGGGTATAATGGTTACACAGTACATGAATTATAGAGGGTAGGGTAGGGATTGCACAACCTAGGTTTCCAATTTTACACCAAACGGAGCAAGTTTCAAGACATCTGGTTCCTATGCCAAGGCACAGATAGTTCTTTTTATTATAATTCTTTTTAGTAAAAAAATTTTTTAGTGTAATCAATTGTTTTTTATTTTATATGTTATACTGTATTTTAATATTGTATTAAAATTGCTCTCTTTATACATCCTAGTTGTCCCTGGGTAATGCACTATTGCAGTGTGTATGCTTGTTTTCTCTTTTTCTCTTGAGGAATCCATCAAGAAAAGAACTTTGTCTACAATCACAATTAAACCATTCTTCAGCGCCACAGGAGGTGTCTTTCCCCTATAATGATTGCACGGTACATGGGTAACAGTTACACACAGGGATGTGGGGTTTGTGGGCATCTCTCAGCCTGTGGCAGGTGCTGATATAGTGGGCAGCCAGTTCTGCTGGGATCTCATCTTCACCCAGGAGGATGGGTATTTTTTTGGTTCTCTTCTATATTGTTAAAGTTCTGGATAAGAGCTGTGAGTTTCTCTAGGTGGGCACTCCTCACTTAAGAGTATTGTGTGCAACGCAACAGGAAGTGTGTTTCATCTTCTACCTCTCCTAGCTCACATCGCTGGCACAGTCTCATCTCCCAGGGCTTCCAGTTCTGTCGGTGTCTGCCTGTTTCTTTTTCTGTGTTTCTCTTTCTCTCTGTGTGTATGTCCCTCTCTGTGTGTGTATGTCTCTCTGTGTGTCTCTCTCTCTGTGTCTCTTTTTGTGTGCCTATCTCTCTATCTCTCTCTAGCTCTCTCTATCTCTTTCTATCTCTATCTCTCTCAACACACATTGTATATACCCAAAACAAAAGGGGACAGCGCTGGGTCCATAGTGTAACTAGTAAAGGTTTAATATTCACTCACAACAATGCGCATCGGATAGAGCTCCAGTAACCTGTTTTTCATCTGTTGGTATGGAGCTGTAGTCTCGTGGCTGCAATCCTCTGATGAAGGCGCCGTTTTACTTGCGATGAAACGCGTAAGGGTGCTAGCTCTATTGGTAGCACCAAGAGCCTTTCTGCTGTACCTTGCTGTATTGGAGGGGAGCTGTTGTGCTGCGGAACTGAGTAAATGTGTACCGTTCAGCCGGGGGACCATTGAATGGACTCACATCACGGAGGTGCCCGGCTGCATGAACAGAACAGTTTGATTGCAGCCACGACACTACAGCTCCATACCAACAGATGAAGAACTGGAGCTCTGTCCGATGCACATGTCCTACCTCATTGTTGTGAGTGAATATTTTTTAGCTTGTGTATATTAAACCTTTACTATTTACACTATGGCACCCGCGCTGTCCCCTTTTGTTTTGTAGAAATTTCGAGGAAGGTTGTTGTTCCTGTGGATAGCTGTTCGGGTGTTCCAGTGTTTTATTGTTATTTCAGGTTTTTTATTTTACATATTATTTCAATTGGCTTTCCCTCCTCACGTTTTTTCCTTGTGTTTCCCTTTCCCTCATCCTCTTTCCTTGTCATATATGTTGTTTGTGTGTTTGTTTTGTTTGTATTGCTATTAACCACCCACTTCTCTCTCATGAAGTTAGCACACACCTTTACCTTTCATTGAATATTGGCGCGGTGATTTTATATTTTTGTTATATATTTTTGTTTTTTGTTTGTTTGTTTTTTGCCTCTTTGAGCTCAAAAGCGGACACCTACTATATTAGAGGTACAGAAAATTGAAGAATTAGCTGAGAAATTGACAAACAACCTAGTGAGTATGAAAGTTAATCGAAAAGAGCAGCCACAATCATCATTCAATTGACAAAGAGATACAAGCTTCAAATTATCTAAGTGTATGCTCCAACATCGCATCACATAGACAATGCAATGGAAGTATTCTACCATGAAATCAATCAACTTAACAACAAAGGAGCTTGACACCACAGGATCGTTATGGGAGACTTCAATGCAAAAATTGTTGCCCAGCAGAAAGATAAAGAATCAGTGAGTAAGTATGGTTATGGAAACAGGAGTGTATGTGGTGAC
This sequence comes from Ascaphus truei, assembly GCF_040206685.1. Classification (NCBI taxonomy): domain Eukaryota; kingdom Metazoa; phylum Chordata; class Amphibia; order Anura; family Ascaphidae; genus Ascaphus; species Ascaphus truei. Next base: position 300,718,763 of record NC_134487.1, read on the forward strand.
CGATTGGTAGAATTATCAGAATGTGAAAACTTCTAGGTCATAGATTAATTATCTAAGAAGAATCTAAATAGAAGATGGACGTGGAATGGACCTAATGGAATCAATAATGGAACTGGCTATATCCTAGCTAACAAAAAAACCCACATGATTGAAGATGGCACCTTAATGGTATTAGCGCAAGAAGTCGTCACTAACTGCTACTCTGTAATTTTCCTCTTAATGCAAAGATAAAAGAAAAATAATTGATAAAAAAACAAACACAATTAACATCAAGCACCTCAAGAATAAGAGCAGAGAATTTCAGCTACAGCTGGAAAACCAAGAGACCGAGTCCCAATGCTACACCCAACGGGACAAATCACACAGTTAAATACTTATCTGTTTTTCTCTCATACACTAGGGTCACTTAGTTAAATTCTTTGGCCAAAACATTGTAAGCTTGCAGACCAAGTCCAGGTGTGACCTCTTTTTCTGCAAGTCCTAACACTATGGGGCCTATTCTATAATCCTCGATAACCCACTTATCGAGGCCTTTTCAGCCGAAATGCCTACTGCTATTCTGTAAGTCTCGATAAGTGGGCGATAAAGGCATGAATCGCCAATTTTTTCAGCCGTCAAAAAAAATATCGCCCGGTGATGAGCCACATATCTGGAGGCTCTGAAACTCGTGAAATTCTAGTAGCTTCGATTAGCTTATTGAGGCTAATTGCGGCTCCAGAATGGTGAGTTTCTCCCAAAATCCTCTCACCAGAAAACGTGGCGTGAGGCTGGGGAGAAGTTGCTGAGAAGGTGGCGAGAGAGGACTTAGAAAAAAATGCATTTTTCTTGCATCAGATTCATTTCGGGAGTCTGCGGAGCTGATACCCATTAATATCAGCACCGGAGGCCCCCCGACACAAATCCCATGCAATAAAAATGCATTTACAGTCAACTTCATTACCTTAGCGGCTTACCGTTAAGACAATGAAGGGGTTAACTACCACTACATGTTTATTGTGGGTAGCGGGGGTGAGTGAAGATGGAATTTGGCCCTTGGTGGGTATTTAGGCCTCGCGGGAGGAGGGTTGCGGGTGGAGTTAACTCCTTCATTACCTTAGCGGTTAATAGTGCTAAGGTAATGAAGGGATTAACCCCTCCCACTACCCACCCAGTAGGTATAAACACCCACCACGGGCCAAATGCCAACTTCACCCATCCTCGCTACCTACAATAAATATTTAAAAACAGAACAACCCTACTACCCACCTCCTCTACCCCCAACAACCCCCCCCCCCATAACACATACAGTACAGAAATTGGCAAAATTACTATTATCCATATTTGGATAATAGTGCATTTGCCCATTATAAAATCAAACATTAGCCAGCCAGCATTATTAGAGTAAATAAAACATTCAACTTACCCCTGCCATCATGATGGGTGTCCTCGTCAGCATACTGCAGGTTCATGTCCTCCGACCCCAGCAAGAATACAAGAAAAAATACAATCTAATGGCCCCTAACCCCTTAATCACCTTAGCGGTTAATAACCACTATAGTAATTAAGGGGCTAACCCATGTCCCCCGCTACCCACCTGGGAGGCCTAACCACCCACCCCGGCCCCACTATACCTACCCGGTACTCATTGATTGGCATAGTGGTATATCATACCCATATAAGGTGGGCATTGTAAGCCACTATATCACTCAATGATCAACCTAATAAAAATAATTAAGTGCAAAAATACAAAATAATCAAAGAAATACTCAAGCACTTAAACACCCCAACAATAAAAGATCTAAAAAGCCTCAACTACACATCAATTACATTAATCTATCACTAAAACAACAAAAGAATTCCAATTATGTTATTCCAAAACATAAGAATACAAATAAATAAACATCTATCCAACCAATCAATTAAAGAAATAAAACCAGTAGCTAACAAAACAAATATTTAATTTAAAATGCTAACCAATCCTAAAATGTACTAAAAACAAGCCATCCAAATTACAAACAATTTAATCCAAACAATAAACAGAAATAAAAAAAATAACAATTAATAGAAAACAAGCATTTGCCAAAAAAGCATTCTGTCACTGTATTGTATGTATTGTATGTCTTTATTTATATAGCGCCATTAATGTACACTGCGCTTCAGAGTAGTAATACACGTGATAATCAAATAAATAACAGATAATATAAATAACAGATCATGGGAATAAGTGCTTCGAACATTAAAGTAACATTAAGGAAGAGGAGTCCCTGCTCCGAGGAGCTTACAGTCTAATTGGTCTAATTTATTTGTACCCTAAAGGGACACAAATGAATACAGTATCAATCAATGGGCAAGCAAAAACATAACAATAAATAAATACAATTAAAAAACCTGAAAAAAGACATTTACATACATTCAATAGTTTACTTACCTTTAGAAGTCTTCACCCTTCGACTCCCGGCGTATCTGGAAGCTCTCGACCCGCAACGTCATCACCGGCAATCCATCTCCATCCACCTTGAAGATCAGGAACAGGTAACAAAAATCTTCTTCCTTTAATCTTCTTTCACCGTCTTCTATCTTCATCTGTCATTCTTTTCTTCTTTTCTTCTATTTTCTATCTTCATCTGTCAATCCCAAAATCCCATGTTAAATCCAAACGGATGTTGCCACATCAACATATTCTGCTAAAATGAGACGTACATGCCTTATATAGGACCTGTGACGTCACATTTCAGATGGGTCAGATGGTACAGCTCCAATCCGATTGGACACTGTATCATTTGCCTGCCTCTTTTTTTTTTTTAAGGATGTGACAGTGATGTCATCTCCAAGGGAGGTACGTCACATCCTTAAAACCACATGGCTTTATCACATGGTATTACAGCCAATGGGATTGAAGACAATCCCATTGGTTGCTGTACCATGTGATAGGTCACATTAGTTCAAAAGGATGCAAAATCATCCCTTAAAGTAATGTCACATCCTTTTGCTCGCATGAGAGTGTTTCAACCAGGGGAGCAGGTGATGTTACTATTACCTAGTTGTGAGAGAACTCCTAGCAAAATGGCAGGGACCATTTGATGTAATCAACACATTGGTTACGTGGATTACGAGATCTCCCAACCAGGGTCCAGGAAGGGAAAACAAATTTACCATATAAACTTACTGAAACCCTGGAAGGTGCAGAGTTCTCTGTTCACCCACCCGGTGGAAAAGGAAACAGATCTGGGTCCTCATACTCCACAGGGTAACACCTTTGGTGACAATCAAATCAATATGGAAGCCAATTAAACTCTGAACAGAAAGGGGACTTGTTTGAGGTATTTAACTAATTCAGGGATGTTTTTTCTAATCTCCTGGGGCAGACAAACTTAGTTTCACATTTGATGGAGACAGAACCTGGTGTAAAAGTACGCTCTCATCCTTACAGGTTGCCTGAAAGCCGTAAGTCTCTTGTAGACAATGAGGTGCACAAAATGCTAAATCTGGGCGTGATCGAGGAATCATGCAGTTAATGGTGAAGTCCAACAGTCATGGTCCCTAAACCAGATGGAAAGGTGATGTTTCGTGTTGACCTCCGAAAGGTAAATGCAGTATCCAGGTTTCATGCATACCTGATGCCAAGGGTGGATTAATTGATTGACATCCTTGGTACGGCAGAGAATATACAGTATCCACACTTGATCTCACAAAAGGATACTGGTAAATACCTTTAGAGCAGGAGTCCAAGTGCAAAACCCTTTTCGCCACTCTGATGGGTTTGTATCAATTAGTTATGATGCCATTTTGTCTGCATAGATCCCCTGCCACGGTCCAGAGACTCATGGATAAGGTGCTGAGACCTCATAGGGCTTATACCGCAGCCTACCTGCGATATTACCATCTACAGTAAACACTGTAAAAACACGCTAAAAGCTGCCCTCAGGTCTCTGAGAGAGGTAGGGCTCACAGCGAACTCTAGGACATACTTGAAAACGAGAGGTAACTCTCAATGTATTACTTTCTGGTAATTTTTTTATAAATAAATAAAACCCTAAGAAATGTGCATTAGGGAAGGCCAAAACAAAATACTTAGGACTAGGTGAGAAAGTAAGACCACTGACCAGTAAAGCAGCTGCCCTGAAAGAAGTTCCGACCCCACAAACAGACATGGGTGCGCTCTCTGTTGGGATTAGCAAGGTACTATCTGTGGTTCATTCCTAATTACATTGAAATTATGGCACCCATAACAGAGCTCACAAAAAAAATATGCCCGTACACAAGTGGAATGATCCAGAGTGCCAGAGACCTTCGAGGAAGTAAAACAGTGTCTCTCAAGGGGTCCCATCCTTAGAAGCCCAGATTTTAGTAGGCCTTTTCTCATGCAGATCGATGTCTCAGGTATAGGACTGGGGGCAGTTCAGTCCCAACAATTAGAGGGTGTAGAGACTTTTACACCCACTTTTCACACCTTTGCAACGTGGGCTCGCCTGCCAACGAATGACGTCAGGGATGCTGTGCATAAAAGTTGATACAAATTGCATAGCCTTCCACACGCTGATCTGTATCTGAACGAACTCTTGTCCAGATACTGTATTGTGCTTCAACTTCTGCCATGGATCGTTCCCGATTCTATGGACGCAAGAACCAGCTTGTTATTGCTGTCCCGGCCCAGGCCAGAAAGCTAAAGGTGGCAGCTGTTTCCAAGCCCCCCTACCCCCCAGTGAAAGGCAAAGGTGCCTAAAGAAATGGCACGAAAGCTCAAAAGGCAAAGAACCCTGGACAGAGGTTTAGAAAGAAGAAAATGGGAAGAGGCATCACTTCTACAGTTCTCCAAGACCATCTGAACCTGCCGTGCCCTGTTCTTCTCGCACTGCACCCATCGATGATGAACCTGCTGTCCCCCGTTCATCTCGCACTGCACCCATCAATACCGAACCAGCTGTCTCCTGTTCTTCTCAAACTGCACCCATCCATACTGAACCTGCCGTCTCCTGTTCTCCTCGGCCATCACCCATCCATGCCAAACCTGCCATAACCCGCTCTTCTCGCCCTTTGACCATCGATGCCCAACCAGGCACCCTCTGCACACCCCGCCCCACACCCATAGATGCCGAACCTGCCGTCCCCCGTTCTTCTCACCCATCACCCATCGATGCAAAGCAGCCATCCCCGACTCTTCTCGCCCATCGATGCCGAAGCAGCCATTCCACACTCTTCTCGCCCATCACCCATTGATGCCAAACCAGCTACCTCTCACTCTTCTCGCCCTTTGACCACCGATGCCCAACCAGACACCCAGTGCACACCCCGCCCTGCACTCATTGATGCTCGGCCGAGTTATCCCTGCTCACCGAGCCACTTCAAAGCCCAACCGGATTACCCCCTCACACTTTGCACCAGATCCAGCTCAGTCATTCGCATGTTGGATGTTTTTAGTGGTTGCAAAATACTTGGCAACACAACACAGCAATACAGGGTCAGAATAGAGGCCAAGTTGGATCTTCTTTTGGAGAGAATGTAGAGGGACATGGGTGTTCAAATGGACAAGATTGAGAGGGACATTGGGAACCTGTATATTTTGGTTTGTGTCCCTAACCCTGTATGTCCAATGTAGGAGCAGGAGGGAAACCTGGAGGCGCCTTTTCCTCCCTTGGAGGAACCGCATACACCCCGTGCACCTCTCCATCACCTGCACGCCGCCAGCACCATTATGCCAGGCCCCCTGCCCACCCCCTCTGTCTCCACAATATACCCTTGTGTTGTAGCTGATGACAACCTCAGGTATGACAGGAGGACAGAATCCTCCCAGAGCATCTACCCTCGCCCGCTGACAGGGTGGGCAGGGTTTACCCTGATGCCAGCTGTGTGGTAAATTCGTGTATTAATACACGAAATGCTTATGTTCTTTTATATTGATGTACGCAGAATACTTACCCCTTTTTTAGGCTAAACACGTTTTTGATATACTTAACTATTTGCGTTTTGCGCTTTTTTTCTTGTCTTTTATCTCTAGTTTGTGGGAGTGCCGAGCCACTCTGTAATTATAGCAGCATACGCCATTACCTACGGTTTTGTATGGTTATATATATTTTTTCACTTCCACAGTAGGGTTGTGTCTACAGTAGAGGCAGCGATTATTCTAACAAAAACCAGTGGTAATTCCCCAAAAGACCCAGGTACACCCAGGTACATTCTGAATACATTTCCTTAAACTAGCCCCAGCATTTCTGCATTGATTAATGGCCTATCAGATTAACAGCGGGGGTCCCTGGCAGTCCCATTCAAACTGAATGGGACTGCCAGGGATCCCTGCTGTGTTAATCCTATGGGTCGTTAGTCAATGCAGAAATGCCTTAAACGTGCCTCAAACTAGCCCAGAACATACCCAGAACATACCCAGCACATACCCAGCACATACCCAGCACATACCCAGCACATACCCAGCACATACCCAGCACATACCCAGCACATACCCAGCACATACCCAGCACACACCCAGCACATACCCAGCACATACCCAGCACACACCCAGCACACACCCAGCACATACCCAGAATGTAACCCGGCTAGTTTACGGCAAATGTTAGAATAAGCGTTGACTCTACTGTACAGGGGTTAACAAAATTGTTGTTTCACGGCTTGACATTAGTCTTTTAACACATTTAAGTTGTCTTTTGGGTTGCGCACTTATTCTTCTTCGCAATAAGGTGCTACCAGATAATTTACGGAAAACTATTCTGGGTGAAGTCACGCACAATTTCAATATGACCCAGCTTGTTTTCAAAGCTGTGAAAGACAGCATCAATGCCCCTTTGAGGCATAAAAGGGCTCATGGCTGGAGCTCCAAGGGCTATGGGGAGGAGTACATGTACTATTAACTTAAAAATAAACATGCGCCGGAAATGTTTTTAATATAATAAACAAAGTTGTGTTTTATAAAGTTTTTTTAATTGACCGTTCCGCTGTTGTATTCATTGTTTAATGCTTCTTTTATGTTTTGCATGTTTGGGGCCGGGCGAAGCCAACGTGCAAGAAACACCCCCATTGGTGCAGGAAACGCATCGATCAACACTGCCAGGTAATGTACTGTACTCCATGCCATGTCTTTTATTCCCAAGCCAAAAAAAAACTCTGAATTGCATAATGTAGTCATTGTTTAATTATTATTTCCATTTATGTTTTGCAGGTTTAGCATCAGGAAGGTGCCAACACATTATTCGTGCAAGAAATACATTCAGCGACACAGTCAGGAAATGTACAGTACTGTAATTCATGCAACTACTGTATCATACAGTAATTTTATTTTCAACCAGGTTCCATAGTGACACGCATGTGCAGAAATGCTATGACACGCATACAGTGTATGCGTTTCAACAAGGCTCCACAGCGACATGCAAGCAAAAATCACTACTTATTTATTTATTTTATTAATAAAATGTTTTACCAGGAAATAATACATTGAGAGTAACCTCTCGTTTTCAAGTATGTCCTGGGCACAGAGTTATGATGACAAATAATACATGGTTACAAATACAGAGTTACATAAGTGAACAGCGTATACATTATATACAAGACATTGCATGCACAGTTAAAGATAATATATATATTATAGGCGTATGTAACAGTTACAGACCAGATTAAAATGTGACACAGCTTTAGTTTTGAAAATACTTAGACTGGTGGCGGCTGTGAATCTCTGGTAGGTTGTTCCAGTTTTGGGGTGCACAGTAAGTGAAGGAGGAGAGGCTGGATACTTTGCTGAACCTTGGTACCATGAACAGTCTTTTGGAGTCAGATCTCAAATGATAAGTGCTGCATATGGTAGGTGTCAGTAGTTTGTTCAGATAGCTTGCCTAGAAAGTATTTGAAGGCAAGACAGGAAAGATGAACTTTGCGCCTAGACTCAAGTGATGACCAATCTAGTTCTTTGAGCATTTTGCATTGATGTGTGTTGTTGTTGCATTGGAGAACAAAACAGCATATTGAATTGTAGAGGGTATCAAGTTTGCTACGGTGGGTATGAGGAGCCGAGCCATATTCTATGTGCCCATAGTTGATAATTGGCATTAGCATCTGCTGTGCGATACGCTTTCTGACCAGCAGACTTAGCGGCCTATAAAGTACACCTAGTTTGGCATAGGTTTTGGATGTCAGGGTATCAATGTACATCTCAAATGTTAAACAGGAGTCAAACCATATGCCCAAGTATTTAAAACTACTAACAGGAGCTAGCGTGGTATTAGTTGGTTCTGATCTGGAGCTCATTCATTGGAAGCTTTAAAAATTTAGCCTTGGTCCCAAATACCATTGTTACAGTCTTGTTAGTGTTTAAAAACAGTTTGTTTTGGGAAATCCAATTTTCAAGTATCAAAACGTCAGACTGAAGTATGTGTTCACGGTAGGAGAGGCTAGGGATGTGTGCATATAGGATTGTGTAATCTGCATACATGTGTATTGAAGCTCCCTTACAAGCTGTAAGAAGATCATGGATGAACACTGAGAAGTGTAGGGGCCCCAGAACAGAGCCTTGCGGGACACCACAGGTGATATCCAAGGGGTTGAAGTTAGAGCCTGAGAGACACATGTTGGGATCCACCTGATAGGTGGGAATGAAACCAGTTTAAAGCATGCTTCCCTATTCCAGAGCACTTGAGTTTGTTAAGCAAGATAACATGATCAAAAGTATCAAAAGCCATTGCAAAATCTAGGAATATTGCACCAGTGAGTTGTCCCAGTTCCATTCCACACTGGATCTCTTTGCAAACTTTTGGCAGGGCAGTTATCATGGAGTGTTTGGGGCAAAAGACAGATTGGAATTGGCTAGGGAAATTTGTCTTGGTGTAGTAATCGCTTAATTGGGAATAAACACATTTTCCCATGACTTTGGATAGTATTGGGAGAAGAAAGATTGGCCCGTAGTTTGAGACAGTGTTTTTGTTCCCACTTTTGAAGATTGGGACAACCCTTGCCTTTTTCTAGGTCTTAGGGATATGGCCTGCAGACAGAATAGAGTTAACTAGGGAAGCAATTGGTTTAGCAATGGCTGAGGCACCAAGTCTTAGGAACTTAGATTGCAGTAAAACAGGTCCACATTGGCTGCTTAGTTTTAATTTGAGGAGCACTTGTGTAATCTCCTCTTCAGATACTAGGATAAATTGGGAGAGGGTGTTGGGAGAGGGTGGAGCTATTGGGGTACTCTCAGAATGAGGTTCATGTTTGTGGTTTGGGTTGCGTTTCGCTAATAAGTTTGTAGCACACCCCACAAAGTATTAATTTAATGCATTTGCAATGTCAGTGAGATTTGTCCTACTTGGTGATATTACTTGGTTGATGATGGCTAGAAGGCTGGAATATATTGTTGATAACCTTGCAGAAGTTAGCTGGGTTTGATGTATTCTGGAGAATATTGTCAGAGTAATGTTGTGCTTTTGCATGTCTTGTTTGCCTTGTGCACATGTTCCGCAGGCATCTGTAGTTATTAAGATCCTTGGTAGTGCCAGTTACTTTGTCGATTTTCCACAAGGCATCCCTGAAATGGTAGACCGCTATATGGTCAGTTGTAACCCACGGAAGGTGTGCCCCCCGTACTCCTATTCTGCGTACTGGAGCATGGGTATCAAAGAGTTTTAAGAACTCGGATTGGAAATAGTCGAGCGCAGAATTGGGGTCTACTACTGGATGTGCGATTATTAATACTGAATATTATCTCTTTCTTTACAGACCAAGTCGTGCAAGAGCCAGCCAGTTCTAAGAAGAAAAATAAAAGAAGATTGTAAATTTGGAAGAAGACAGACTTTGTATTTGCACATTATCCATTTTAACTTTATTAGCATTAGCAAATAAAACATTTCATTCTTTAAAAATACTTTTTGGTGTGATCATGTTTTTACTCTTTACATTTAAATTAAATACACTTACAGTAGTACTGTACATAAAGTACTAATGTCATTTAAATATATATACATATCTCATATAAATATATATAAATATAGAAAATAAAAGTTGCACTTACCCCTGCCAGGATGAAGGCCATGCTACCTAGGACAACTACTGTAGCTCCATCCCCTCTACCACTATCATCAGACATACTCTACAAATATGGCTAATAGCGCTTTTGCCCATTTGTGTTGAAAAAATATAAATAGGCATTAAAATAAAATGTGCATTACAATACACAGTAGGCAATAAACCCACTGAGTGTCACTGTGGTAACCTATGCTACCCATGGGGCACAGATAACCACACAGGCAGTGAATGGGCAATCTAAAAAAAACATAAAAGAAATGCTACAATGCATAATTGCAACCTGGTTCCATAGTGCCACGCATGTGCAGAGATGCTATAACACGCATATGCTTTTCAAACAGGTTCCATAGTGACACGTATGCGCAGAATACTGTGACACGCATATGTGTTTCAACCAGGTTCCATAGTGACACGCATGCGCAGAAATACTGTGACGCACACTGTATGCGTTTCAACAAGACTCCACAGCGAGACACATGTGCAGCACACTGCTACTATATGTGTGTTTATTAATATGCAATTTTATCTCTTTCTTTACAGGCCAATACGTGCAAGAGCCAGTCAGTTCAACGAAAAATAAAAGAACATTGTAAATTTGGAAGAAGAGAATTTGTATTTTTGTATTATTAATTTTTACTTATTATCGTGTGCAAATAAAACATTTCATTCTCTAAAAATACTTTTGGTGTGTTCACGTGTTTACTCTTTAGTTTTCAATGAAATACACTTGAAGTACATACAGTACTAAACATCTGTGTGATTTTGGATCTTGCGCACATGTACGGGAATAAGTGACAGGTTGTATTTCAATTAGATTTTTAAAACACAATAACTCGCGATAGTAGACTTGCCTTTCTGGCAGGTATTGCAGACAACGCTAAATTTAATTTCTAGCCTCTTTCAAATTATAGCTAAATCGTGTGAAAATTAAAGATTTTTCACGGCACGGATAGGCGCGGATTATGATGCCGCTCTGACCACACGTGGTAAGCGGTCGAGAACCTGCATTTGCACCTGTATATTATCTATATTTATATAAATGTGTCTCAAACATCTTTTTTTTACATACATCTGTTATATACTGATCTAACCCAAGGTAGAATGTACATTCTGTTGTGTATGTTTTAATGTTAGTAGAATGCTAGTAGAACAATTAGGTAGTCAAACATATTGACAAACATAACAAAGTGCATGTATCAATACTAGTTCACTTCTTTGACCACTATTGAAGGTTAAATAACAAGAGTAATTACTGTAAATTCAGACCATTATATTCTTTAACAGAGTAATTTAGTATAATAGGACACTTTAAGTTGGCTGAAATCCAACACAACTCCTTTTTTTGCTAACTGGATGTTTTTTTCTATACACATTATACCAATTATCCTTTTAACAAAACTGTAGGTAACCTAAGTAGCTTCTTTTTCTAGGAAGCAAAATTAAACACATCAAAATTACCTTAAAATAAACTCAGAGCAAATGCTTAATGAAAAACATGTTTGAACTGCTCAAAATTAAATGCAATGTAGAAATCTAATAAACAGTAAAGATAGTCACATTTGCTAAGAAAAAGAGAGCACAAATGAAGGAACATAGAAGAGGAAAGTAATATGCTTATATATTTACTGTGTGTTCAGTTTAGTTCACAGGTATCTCTCCAAGGGGTTGTATAAAGGATTGTTTGGGGAGGTACAGATGCAGCTACGAGTATCCAAACACTTGCCTGGGAAAATCTGGGGCAATCTCCCAGTAATGCTGCAACATTTGTGTGACATTTCTGCAAATAGACTAATGGCCCATTGGATTAACACAGCGGGGGTCCCTGCTAGTCCCATTCAAACCGAATGAGACTGCCAGGGACCCCCGCTGTGTTAATCCGATGGGCCATTAGTCTGTTTGCAGAAATGTCACAGAAATGGTGCAGCATTACTGGGAGATTGCCCCAGATTTTCAAAGGCAAGTGTTCGGATACTCGTTGCTGTATCTGTATATGTCAGTTGCGACTAGTAAAATTGAGTATTCATGATCTAGGTTTGACTTTTTAACACATTGTTTTGGTTGTATGTCCCTGAAATTTCTAGATGTACAATTCTTCCACCTGGGAAATTGAGCCGTCCTCTCTAAACTGTTCTGTAAAAGCATAGACTGCTATGGCTACTTAGAAGCAAAAAGTAGCCAGCACCCCAGGTGTTCAGAGAATATTCACTTTGGGCAATTCCAAAGATTCAACTCAGCAGCAACTGCTCCTAGGACTCTGATCTCAATATAGCTGCAAAAATAGATTTAAAGAAAGAAATGATGATGAGAAATTGTAGATGCGTATAGAAAAGCTGGGACCCTAGACAGAGAGGAACTACTCACTCCAAAAGTCATACCAGCCCTGAGACAGAGCAGCCTAGTTTTATTTGTTACTATACATAATGAGGCTGGCCCCCATGTGAACAGGATTCTTAAAAAAATATTGGGGAATCCGCAAGGAAGATCCTGTTCTTAGAAATGTGCGACCAAACAAACCGAAAGTAATCTGTAAGAAAAGTAGGAATCTAAGAAATATTATATCTCCTACTTGTAATGAAAATGACATGATATATTAAGTATTTTAATGTATCTAGCACATCAGAGGTTAATTTTACTTGCACATTGACTTAAAAATACAAGCGCTGTTTTTATGACAGGTCAAGACCCATCCTGTTTTTGTGTTGATCTAAAACGTGAACTTAACCTGGGGGTTATCACTGATGGCTGTAAGGGTTCCGGTTCTGGCTTTGGCTGGAACTCACCCTTACAGGACTAAAGAGGTTCCAGGCAAATCTCTCCCTGAATTGGAATCCCCTGTTTCTGAACTCAGACTCCAGTTTGTCTTGATGCTGCTTTCTGTGCAGCTCTACCCCTATTCGCTGTCCATGCTGTTTAGGGTATCATTCTTGTATCCCTTGAAGACTTTCATTCCTGTAACCTGTGCTTGTCACAAGCACCTCTATGCTGAAGCTTCCGGTGTCACGAAGCCTCCTCAATGCAGAGGCCGTTCCTGTGCTGAAGCATCCGTTACAATGGCCACTAAAAGAGAAATATGTATATTATGGAAGTCAGGTGACAGTGCCCAGATCTTGGGCTGTCAGCCTCAAAGGAACCACACTTAATTAAAATATCCCCTGTGAATAACAGAGAGGTGACAAACAGGTCACCGTCTAATTTGAGGTCTACTGTATACTAGAAATACAAGATATCTTTTATCTCATGTGATGCATAAGACTACAAAATACATATTTCTAACCAGCACATTCAGATGTCCAGCAAGGTGGTCTTATCCTGTTTGTAAGGCTGAAGGATTTTTGGGATTAAAAATTTGTGTAACACCCTTTCCCCCTCCCTCCTCCCCCCCCCCCTTACAGGTGATCTACCATGTTACGGTACTCTGGTGCTGCATAGCTCACCTGTTGTAGGCCAGGAAGCCTCCGTGGTGTTATTGGGAATAGCAACGGACATATCAATACTTCTTCAGTGCAGTGCCTCCATCCTGTGGCAGGAGGTATTCCCCACAGGAAGCCCCGTTTCCAGTAATAACACAGAAGTGGAACCATTCACCTGTTATTTGGCAGGCAAGGATTCCATCTCTTGCAAGAGAGGGGCTTCTTACCAGGAAGTAATACATTGAAAGTTACCGCTCGTTTTCAAGTATGTCCTGGGCACAGAGTTTTGATGACAGGTTCATGGGTACATTAGGTGAACCGGGTTATACATTATATATAAAGACATTGCATTACATTAGGTGAACAGAGTTATACATTATATATGAAAACATGGCATGAACAGTTAAAGTTAAAATAAGATATAGGTGTATCTAACAGTTACAGACCACATTAAAATGCGAGAAATATACCTATTAGTGTGTGTGTGTGTGTGTGTGTACAGTACATCTATGTATCATCTATTTGTTGGTGGGGGTGTATTCTTATCCATGCATGCGTGGATGTTCACCCATGAAATGCGTTGGATTTGCATTGACGTAGACTAAACCGAAACCGACACTGCAGAATTGGAAGTCAGGTATCCTTGATGAGAGACGCTGTGAGAGAAGGTGTGGAGGAGTGGGACGAGTGACGTGTGAGGAGTGGGACAAGTGAGGAGTGGGACGAGTGAGTTGCGGAGGAGTGGGACGAGTGAGGAGAGGGAAGAGTGGGACTAGTGAGGAACGGGACGCGCGGAGGAGTGGGACATGTGAAGGAGTGGAACGGTGGAACGCATGGAGGAGCAGGACGTGCGGAAGAGCAGGACGAATTGTGACAGCTACTATTTATTGGTGAAACAGTGAATTGATGAGGAAAATGTGTGATTTCTGAGAAATCTTTAGCTCCTAAAGTTCAAAACTGGTTCTCCAGGAATCGATTTTGTTTTTCAAAAAGTGTGTACGCGTTTGCGGAAGCATTTTGGAAAGTTTTGCAGATCCCTAGTGCAAACATCAATCCGTGAACTTGTTATGAGCTCTGCTCAGAGAGCTTCCACGTAAGGCCGCGGTCCCGCTGCATCCGATGGTGCGCGCAGCCGTGTGCACGCCACTCACCTGCTTATGGCCTCCTCCCGAGTCGGCCCCTGTCCCTCCTCACTGCAAGGCTCACTACGCGCTGTGACGCGTCAGCCAGGAGGGGATGCAACCGGGTTGTGTTCCCGTGCGGCGATGCGTCACATGGTGCGTGAGGGAGCCAATCACAGACTGGATCCCATCAGCCAATGATAAGCCAACTAGTGCCGCCTGAAAATGCTTCCTGCGGACCGCAGATAGCGGTGAAGCGCCGTACACGCGCCGCCTGGACGCAGTGCGTGTGCAATGGGGCCGCGCCGGCGAGTGCAATGGGGCCTCTGCCTTATCCATGCCATCTGCTACACCACCCGCAGGCATCAACTCATACTGTAAGTCCAAAGTGGCTGCAAGAAGGCGTGGCGGGCACACGTTGACATGCCACCTTATTTGTTTGTTTTTTCAGCCAAGCTTCCTTCTATTCAGTTACAGAGTTTATATAACTTTTGGAATGTTAAAAACATTGTTTTAGAAAAAAATAATTAGATAAAAGCCATTGTAGTAGGGGAAAAAGTCAAAAGTAAATATAGTACATTTAGGATGACAACGCAGTATCTAGTACTTTAAGAGAATATCTCATCTGTTAGTGTCACAGTTTTTCACTCCTAGTACCAGAACTCACAAAGTTGTGTAACAGCAGCCGTGGCAGGGCTCACGGTAAATCCGGCAGTCCAGCAGAGTAACCGGTTGTTCGGTTCCACCCACTTGCTCTCTGCCTCAGCCTGGATGGCTAGCAGCCTGGTTACCTAATCCAGTGCAACTGGAGCTGAGAAATTACCGTCACCGCTGCAGGTAAACTGGAAACCCAGAACTGAAGTCTATGGGCTGGGTCCCGCTGCGTCCGGCAGTGCGCGCGGCCGCGAGAGCACTACTCACCATCTCCTTGTAGCCTCCCGAGCCTGTGCCAGTCCCTCCTCACTGCACAGCTGACGTCATCGTGCCGACGTCGCTCCTGAGAGTTTCAGGGAATGGCTGATGGATTTTGGCGCGCTTCTGGGGACTACAAAAACGGCTAGGTGAGTACCTTTAGTCACCTTGAAAAAGAGCTTGCGCTCGAAACGCGTTGGTGGGGGCTCTGTACCCCGTAATGCTGCTGTTATTTTTTTTGTAAGGATCCATTAAATATGTTTTTAATGGGCACACGCTCCTTTTGGATTTCCTTTATTTTTTGAACCTGTGTATTTGGTGCCAACTTTTTCCCCATCTGTAATACTTGGTGTGACGCATCAGCCAACAGGGGATACACGAGTATCGCGTTACCGTGCGGCGACGCGTCACATGGTGCAGGAGGGAGCCAATCACAGAGTGGCTCCCATCAACCAATGGCAAGCCAGCTAGTGATAGCCAATGGGAGGACATAATTGTCAAACCACGAAGAGGGAAAACTTCAAACTTGCAAACAGCAGTTGCATTGCTTTTAAACACACACACACCACCACTCCCCCCCCCCTGGCCTGCTGCAGTGCTGTCATGGCCACGCCCCCTCCAACCCGTGTTGGCCACGCCTCCCACCCCACCCCCACCCCCGCTCGCAAAAATGCTCCCTAAAGACCGCAGATAGCATGAATTGCCTCTCAACGTGCCGCCTGTTTGCAGTGCGGGTGCGCTGTCTGAGGCAGCGGGGCCTTAGCCTATCTGTTAAGACCCAGATCCAAAAAAGGGTGCTAAGTTACAGCACGCATTTATTCCCATTCATGTGAACAGGAGTAAAGATGTGAATAAGCTTAGCATCCTTTTGTGGATCTAAGCCTTAGAAGGGACAGGGTTTGTCTCTCTTTTGTCCAAAATACAGTACTTCTAGCATCACCCATATTGTGCACTTTGTGTACTTATTGTCTTCTCCGCGCTAAAGTGTATGCCCCTATAATAAGGTGGTAATGAGTATAATAGAAGCTGCTCTGCAGTTGAATGTGTGTCACTACTTCTCACCATACTAAATAGAAGTTGTCATCATATGGGCTCTTTGTGCTTTCCGCGGGTCACGGTACCTCATGCTAGCTAACATCTGCTTTGGGTTAAATCTCGGTTGAGTGATTTTCTTCAAATGCTTTCAAATCAAGTTGTCAAAATAACCGCATTACATCATGTTGAATATTTGGACATTATGTCCTAATTAGTACCAAACATGTGAACGGTCAGCCCCAGTGGAAACGTTTTCTGGACCCCATGTCCCCCATAGCGTACCACTGCAGCTCTATGGATTTTAGGGCACCATTTTTCCCTACTTGGCAGTGGAAGGTAATACTCCAGAATTCATAGCGGCAGCACCATGAGGACTAGGGAATATTTTATTTTTAAGACAGAAAGATTGAGGCCCAGGCATTGGGCCTTTAAGGCAACTGCCTTGCACGCTGCATTGGCTATAGGTCGGCCCTTGGTCATAAATACTATATTTTAAAGTGAGGATTTTATTCTTCCCCCACTCTCAGTACTACAGAAACTGTATAGCCTTTTTCGGTTATTTTTCACTGTGGTAATTGGATGAGCGACTTGTAGACATCAACCGGACTTTGTGGACACTTTGGTTGTGTGTTTTTTGCCTGTTTTATTGTTCGGTGTTCTCTCTCCACAAGCCAAACGCCTTGACCGATCCGAATGACATTTTGGGCATACCTTTCTGCTATCCTAACTTGGATCTGCCAGAAGATTTTTTTTTTTTTTTTTGACATTTCAGACAATTTGCTTGAACCATTTTAGAGAAATACAATATTTAAAATGAAAATAATTTAGTAACCACGGTAACAAACAAAACTGTACAACAACAACCTGTAGATTTACTTTGACCTCTAGGTGGCAGTGATAATTATTCACTGCGCATTAGTTTTTTGATCGGGTTTTCCACCATGTCAGTATCTTGAGAATAATGAGTTTTGTGTTATGTTTTTTTTTCCAACTTTCAGAACTGTTTGTTGCGAAGGAGATTATCTTTGTTACATGGAAGTGTTTGTGACATTATATAAACGTATTTCTGCTCAAGTCGCAATAATGTGAGAGTTGAAGTGATATTCAGTATTTAGATTTTTGTTTCACTTCTTGTTCGAGACAATAGTCGCCCCCCCTGGGCAACTTTGTTGTCGTTGCCTCGACTGTCAGGGGGAAAATAGGCTTATTGATAGGTTAGTATATTACCACACAATAGTGTGAGAATTAAATTGGCCAAACATTACCGTTTTAACTGAAGTTTGACAATACTAGGACAATCTGATGACAAAATCCACGAATTGATGATGTTTCACATTTTGTTTTGCCAGTGTTTCGTTCCGTCTTATGAATCTTTGTCCTATTCGATGTATTCCTCACCCCACAACGCGTTTTCCTTGTTGGTAAATCTAACATCCTTCTGTGCTTGAGTCTAACCAGTAAAACACCTAAAAGTGACCATCAAATCAAAACCTTCTGTTCATTTGCACACATGCATTACTGCACAGAGACAAATACCGTACTAGGAATTCATAAAAAGATGTTTCCATGGGACAGCAGAGACAGTAATCGCATCCTTAACATCAGAGGTCCTTCGTTTGTGCTACAGTTTATACTGTATTTCCCATTTCTGACGTTGAGACTACAAAAAATAAATGCATAAAACCGGAGGTTCTTATTGAGTTTTGTATTCTCTCTTTTTTTTTTTTTTTTTTTTTTTAAATCTCAAAATCTTTTTGATAAACTGTTCACCGGGGGAAGTGCCTGATCTGAAATGTAATGACATAATCAGGATAAGAAACACCCTATTGTGAGCCACTGTTGCTTCTTAGGTGACTTACATGTAATAGAACTAAAGTACTGCTGTAAAACTTCAACTAGTGCAGGGTTCAGATACTGCTTATACAAAGCGGCTCTGGAAATTGACTATATTATAGCAACATTAAAGGGGTTCATTTAGCCAGAATTATTGTTGTAACACAGATTCTGAAGGGACGCTATTTGTCATTTGTTAGCAGCTGTAAGTAATGAACTATGGAGTTTCCTTTTACCGTTCTTACCACAACATACACACGATGCTCCTGCTAATGTATGCTACGCCAGGAACCCCCATGCTCGAAGACTATTTACAGTGTCTACTGTTTACCACATTCCCATGGACACATGCTTATACCAATTTTCTTTGATGGTTCAGTAAATCTAAAGATAGCTCATGTACGACTAAATCTATACAGGGCTTGCATGTTGGACTGTTAATTGGTATCATGATCTGCAAAAAAATTGTACAAATTAGACATAAGTGCTGTAAAGTCCTTTGGAAAAAAAGTTTCATAATTTGACCATCCCACAAAAACACAAACATGCACCATGCCATGTGTATTGTACAGTGAGATCTTAAAAGGGCTGATTTCCTGTCAACAGGCCAGTATCACAAAGGCAATGAAAATGTAAATGCATTATTAAGCTCCCAATAACCAAAGTATTACAAATGCACATGGAACAGTTTTGGGGGCCGGCTTCATTTTTAGGTTACGATGTGATGAGGGTGGAGTAGTTTTTAAAGTCAGAAAGGAGGTGTTCTCTGTACCAGCCCGGCTCTCAGCGTGAAGTTACAGTTGTGTAAGCTGCAACATATGAGAACTTTCATTTGCTACTGAAATCCCCATCGGTTTTTTGTTTATATTCGTGCTCACTGTGAATATTATTTATCAACGTTTTCACTGCTGCTAAACTGCGGCAATAATGATACAAAAATACAGCACCAGATTTATTACAGAAAAAGCATTCTTTCCCATGCTTATTTGTGAATTTTTTTGCGCTAGGTTTTTTTTTTTTTACCAGCTGGGAGACTTTGATATATGACCCCTGTAAGAGATGTGTGCAGAGGTATGAAATGGAGAACGTTTTTAAGGTGAAATTAATATAAGGCTTTATTGTCTGTTCCTTTAAACAATGCAGCAAACAAAAATATACATGAAACAACAAACACCTATCCCCGTGTAAGGGCCAACGTATGTAGTCCCCTATCCCCCGTATCTAGGGCGATACGTGTGGTGTGCTGTTACCTGCAGGCTCACAGGAGGCCTGATACTCTGCTGCAGGGAGCCTTGGGTGTACCTGGTTCATCCGGTAACAACGCCTCCAACTGTGAAGGATCCTAGCACTTCTGGATACCCCTTGCACAGGACCCAATACAATACACACTTGTGTGTATATATATATTTATATTAAATATATATATATATATATAACAGGTTTACTGAACATCAGATAACAACATATATGACTGAATAGCATATGTACTGTATGCCTCGCATGGCTGTAACCTCACAGTGCCCCCAACCGCCTTGTCCACACCCTGGTGGGGTTTCCCCCCAAAGTACTGAGGTGCCCTGGGCACCAAACCCTCCGGTGTCCACAGGAGTCAACCTACCCAATGTGTGTGTGACAGCGCTGCCCACAGTAAAAGTGTTGTTGTTGGTGCACTTGTTGACATACCTGCTCCAGCACCCGGTATGGCCGAAGAACAAACAGGGATCCACTGATCCAGCGAGTCATCAGCGAAGCCTCCGCCTCTGCGTGGGGTGGACTCCCGCTGAAGTGTCCCACCATGAAGAGAGTCTCCAATTCGTTGGTGGTCTGGTCCCAGACCACAGGCCGCAGATACTGCGCAGCGTCTTGCTGTGTCCCTGACACTTTGCAACTACAGGAGCAGTGTCCCTATCTATTGGGCCTGTCCCTGTAACAGCCACAAGCTTATGAGGGAGTCGGGGCCTAGATGGGGCCTATAAGGGGGTCTCTGGCCTAGTGCAGGAACCTACTGACACCCTGCACGCACACCCTCACCCTTCCGTGTCCCGCTCCGACAAGCGTGGCCTCTGAAGCGTGCCAAATGTATCTGTTTTGTGCAGGGAATATCTGTAGCCCTATTGGCTGTCGCGCACTAGCTTATCCAGCAGCCCCAATGGCTGCTGGGGGTTGTAGTTCCCCTGCGGAGCTTTACCTAACATGGCCGCTGCTCTTATCCCCTACTGCGCATGCGTGTACCTCTCGGTAATGGCCGCCACACCTGTGGCCTCTCTGCAGATGCGCAAGCCTTCAGTGCGCATGCATGCACATTCAAAATGGCGACACCCTATCGGCGTCCCACCGCGGAGTCTCCGGAGCACCGGAGCTCTCCCTGCATACTGCCCGCACCTCTTCTGCCTAACCTGCAGGTCTGTCGAAGTCAGTTCCCCGGCCGCAGTGGAGGTAAGGGGAAGCCAAGAGGGAACCATGGTACACTTACTTCCCCAGTCCCTCTCTGCAAGGCTGGGGGGGAAAGCCCCTTACCTACTTATCACCCCCAAGTCTCAGGGGTACCTTAACACAGGTGGCCCTTCAGGTCAGTGGTGTCCGAGTAGTTGTCTGCTTGAGGGTCCAGGTCTGGTCCCCTTTTGTCTTGCTCTCAGAACACAGCCCTCCTTTTCCTTATGTCAGTTCCATTGTGAGCTAAGGAATCTCTCTCCTGGAGGCTTTTCTTGCAGACTTAATTGGCCAGGTAGAGTCTGGTTAATTGCCTACTGCACTTAACCAGATCCCTGCTGGATTTTGGAGATAGTTTCTTTAACAGGGATAAGTCCCTGCTACAGCCCCAGAGAAATGTTTAACTCACAACCACAAGACCATACCAGATAGTATGGATATTTAGAACAGTAAGACAAAGAAGTGTCCCCCTGTATTTCAACACACTTAATTAATATATGGTTCAATGGACACAGCACAAAGACAACTTCAAAGCGCTTTAAGGCAAAGAGATTGCATTTTTTTTAACAATAAGGAAGAAACTTAGTTGATCTGTCCGAACCGCTGCGAGGACTATATTTTGTTTCAGGAGAGATTCTACTTTTCTGATCAGATATAAAAGATTCTTGAGTTCTTTTTAATTAGATTCCCCTCTTTTTATGCTCTTGTTCCATGTTTACCCCGAGGTTTCCCTTTGTTCACTTGTCATCACAGTAGCTATCAACAAGACGATCATTTTGTTTTGTTTCCGGCGAGCACAGTTAATGACTTTTAGAGCGTTTATAGAGCAGACAATATCACAATGCAATGTGCGTGGTCTGTAAATAAATCATAACACTTTGTTACTACAGATTCTAGGGCAACTAATCCATCTACATGAGCTCAGCCTGTGATTCCTTTATGAAAACAGAAAATAATTCACAATTCAGCACAATAGTGCCTATTCTACATATGCCTGTCCCAGTTTTGACAGCTTCTCTGAAAAAAAGTTTACCAATAACAGTTTGCAGGGCTGGTATTTGGGTGTTGAGGTGTAAGAGGGGGAGAAGAATGGGTTGGAGTTCATCATGCAAAGCCGGTTTAACCATTAGGCTGAGTCCATAGAGACTTCAGCCGTGCGGAGGCGCTGAGGCTGAGGGGAAAAAAGGCCCTGAGCACCCCTCCTCAGCATACCTTACCTCCTAACAGGGTAAGGCCTCTGCCCACTCCTATCCAGGAGAGACTGTCTTGTGCTTCATCCACACAGGGAGATCAGCCCAGCACTAACTCCCAGAACCTTTACCCTAATCTCTAGAGGGAAACCCCCTCCTTCCCAGGGGAGGGGCTTGTAAGCCGGCCTCCTATCAGTCATAGGCCCCAGTTTTAATACCAGGCTACCCCTGAACTTTATTAGGTAATACACATATAACAATATAACCAGGCCCTGCAGGATTTGCTCCCAACACTGCCCCCTCTTTACTGGGACTTACAGTGCTAGAGGGGCCAGAGAATTAGTGGTTGAAGGGGACTTGGCTACACCTAGTTACATAGTTACATAGTAGATGAGGTTGAAAAAAAGACATGCGTCCGTCAAGTTCAACTGTGACAGGGTGAAGTCAGGTACTGATAATTATGCCTGGGAAACATACACCTGAGTCCTTCATCCAGCACTCAGAAGGTTAACCCAGTAAGAATACTTGGGCAATCAGGAAGTAAGCTGAGACAGCTGACAACCAGCTTGAGAAGGAGGCTACTGCTTGTAGTAGGTGGCTGACTCAGACTACAGAGCTGTCCTGTGCAAGCTGCTATCCAGAAGGATTTCCTAAACTCTCTATAGGGACAGAGATTCCCAAACAAAGATACAGTAAGAACTTTAATATTGTTCCATAACTATTGTGGTATATGTTATGGGGTTGGGAACTGGACAAAGCCAGCCAGCCCGATAGATAAGGCCTGGAATGTTTAGCAAGATCTCCCTATGGGGAGTAAGCATTCTTTTTATGAGTTTTGTTTTCCCTTCAAGGGACAGTGTGCCCAAATGTTTATTTGTGTTGTGGAGAAATAAAACCACTCAACATTTGGTTTACCCTGAAACTGCATGCATGGACTATTGTCTGACCTCACCTACAGGCTGTCCTGCCACATCAACCTATGCTAAATTTAGACTAAAGATATTTTATCCTATATCTATACTTACTCATGGATCCAGAGGAAGGCAAATAAACCCCCCCTTTGACATATCATCCAATGATATCTCATAAGGGGAAAAGGTGAAAATATATGTGAACTAGCGCTAAAGTGTAAAACACAGTGTGATATTAGTAAAAAACTTCTAATAAAGGATGGCTGCCCGGTGATACTGTCAGTACTAACAGAATAACACAAAATAAAGAAAAAAACCTGGCGCCAAATAGTCAGTGGAATGTCCTGTATTCCTCAAGGGATCCGCACACTTGCTTGACAGACCATGCAAAGAAATAAACACAAACAAACAAAGATCATAGCGCAACACTGTAGGGTGAGCAGTATTGCACTAATATACACAGACAATTAAGAATCCTAGCGACAATTAAAACAACTATTTATTAAAAAGAACTATGCCAAAACTGAGGACCGCAGGTCATCTGGAACACAAAAATTGGAGCCCTACTTACAGACAGCAAGGCTTAAACTCGCATGGTAGGAACAAGTCCTAGATAGAGATGATCTCCCTGCCGGGTGTGATCTCTGCTCCACTGCGGCTCGAACTCCAGTCAGTCCCTTATGATGGTAACCGGAACATCTCCGGCCGTGGAGGCTGGTGTGCGGGGTCCACAGCTCTGCACCGCGTGTAGACACACGCCTCACTTCCTCCTCCGGAACAACGGGAAGTCTCTGCGCGCCCGCGCGCGATAGTACCCGTAGTCTTAAAGGGACAGCTGGCAGGCAGAATGAAAAGCAGGGCTCCAATGCCAAACGACCATATAAGTCCAAAGTCAATCGAACAGTGGCAGTGCCACTACCTCATTCTGCCGGCAGGGAGATCATCTCTATCTAGGACTTGTTCCTACCATGCGAGTTTAAGCCTTGCTGTCTGTAAGTAGGGCTCCAATTTTTGTGTTCCAGATGACCTGCGGTCCTCAGTTTTGGCATAGTTCTTTTTAATAAATAGTTGTTTTAATTGTCGCTAGGATTCTTAATTGTCTGTGTATATTAGTTCAATACTGCTCACCCTACAGTGTTGCGCTATGATCTTTGTTTGTTTGTGTTTATTTCTTTGCATGGTCTGTCAAGCAAGTGTGCGGATCCCTTGAGGAATACAGGACATTCCACTGACTATTTGGCGCCAGGTTTTTTTCTTTATCATAAGGGGAAAAATAACTTCCTAATTTTTTGTTATTAAGATACGTAAATAACTTTTTAGGGTTGATCTTACTTTCTATTGCAATCCTTTTTTCATTATCCATTTTTGCTAATTTGATTGCCCATTTTCAAATTTTTTTACATTCCTTATAATTCTGATACGATGCCTCCATCCGTCCTGACTTAAAGAATCTAAACGCCTTCCTCTTCTTGTCCATTTCCTCCCGTACCTGTTTATTTAGTCACATTGGTTTTGACTTATTTCTTTTATACTTATTACCCATGGGTGTACACTGATAAATGTGCTTTTCTAACAATGTTTTAAAGATTCACCATTTATCTTCTACATTTTTCCCTGCAAAACATCATCCCAATATATTCCTTGTAGATTAGACCTCAGTTTATTAAAATCTGCCTTTCTAAAGTGTAAGGTCTTTGTTGAACCCAAGTAATCTGTTTTTTAATAATTTATTTCAAATGAGACCATGTTATGATCACTATTACCCAAATGTTCCAGGACTTTAATATTTGTTATTACTTCTACATTGTTTGATATTACCAAATCCAGAACTGCCCCTCTCCTGGTTGTTTCCTCAATAATTTGGGTCATGTTGTTGTCTTTAAGAACCCCCAAAAACCTGTTTCCTTTTGTTGTGATGCTAACCTCATTGCCCCAGTCTATGTCTGGATAATTAAAATCCCCCATTATGCAAACATGACCCAATTTTGATGCCTTCTCCATTTGCAAAAGTATTTTAGCTTCCTCAATCTCACAGATATTTGGTAGTTTATAGCATATTCCCACAAACATTTTCTTTATACTTTTACCTCCACTGCTAATTTCTATCCACAACGTCTCTACATTTTCATCATTCCCTAAACATCATCCCTTATAATAGGTTTTAGATCCGGTTTAACATAGAAACATACTCCACCTCCTCTTCTATTTGCTCGATCTTTCCAAAAAAGGGAATAATCTCTAAATTAGCTGCCCAGTCATGAGTTTCATCAATGTGAAAAAGACTGGTTTAATTGTCAACTCTATTTGACAGGGGTTAGTGAATTTTACATGTCACAGATACTACATGTGATTGCAAGCTTTGTTGTATAGTGGCAGTAATATATATGTAACACGTGTTCCTCACCCCCCCCCTCCCCCCACCCACCTCACTTAGGGACCAGTGTGTGGGAGCGGGCACATTACCTCGCTGTTGTAGTGCTCTACCTGTTAGTTCGCAGGAGGTCTGAGTGGTCTGCTTGTTGTTATGAGACATGACAGGACTGGCTCGCACAGGACTCTGGGTTCTTCACAGTGGTGTCAGTGCCTCCAGCAGTGATGGATCCCACGAAGTGTAGGCGTCAGCCCCCATCACTACACACATACCTCCCTCCAGCCCAGGAACTGACACCTTAGGCAGAGGTATCTTTACAGGGTCTTTATTACAGGCAGTCTTCATCAGCACTTTTAGCAGCATATATTCCTCCCCTCGTCCCAGGACTTCTAGACTGTGCATTCTCTCTCCACTGCTCTGCTCCAGGTGCTCATTAACCTACCCAGCCCAATATGAGCAAGCTTACCCCACCATGGGGAAGACTCACAGCTCCCACCTTAGTCATCCTGCTTCACCCTAGCCAGGGTTCGGGAAGGGACACTCTCTGCCTCCCTACTCCAAGAGGAGCTCAGAGGAACTCTCTCATCCCCCTCCTCATACCATGAGGTGCAGAGGGGAACTCTCTTCTACCTCCTCACATCATGAGGTGCAGAGGGGAACTGATCACTAACTTTAGGCTACTCCACCTAGAAACTTCTGGAAGCGGCGGGTTCATGGACTGTACCTACCTACAAGGGGCTGTACCCAGGCCATGAGGCACCACCTACCTTCCTTCACTTCCTGGGGGAAGCAGGAAGGGGGGTCAAAGGCCCACAGATTAGCCTGCTAATGCCTGGATCTTAACAGGGCTTACAGTACATAGCAGATACACTATGTGGGGAGAAACAGGTACAGCTGGACATACCTTGTTACATATAACATTCATTTTAAAATGTTGGGAAAGAATACGTTTAAAAAATGATATCTGCAGTTTATAAATTTGAGGCATTGCAAGATCCTCTTGCAGAAAATGTGTCATCATTACAAATATCACTATTATAGTAAGTTGTAACCACTGTATATTGCAGAATACCAGACTACAGTACATACCAAACATAGACACGTAGTGTAGTGACAGTTGTAGGATCTATTTGTCTGTTGTGAGTGCAGAAAATAGTCACAAGTTACCTGATAATCTCTTATGCACAGCTACAGCATATTCAGGTGTGTGTGTGTGTGTGTGTGTGTGTGTGTGTGTGTGTGTGTGTGTGTGTGTGTGTGTGTGTGTGTGTGTGTGTGTGTGTGTGTGTGTGTGTGTGTGTGTGTGTGTCTCCCCTAGAGGGGTTAACTATATGGGTAACTACAATCTAACGGTTTATCATCCCATGCAGGGAGTTATTGCGCAGAAAGTCTTAGCCACGCCCCCTTTCTGGAAGGCGCTTTAGCCACGCCCCCTTTCTGGAAGGTGCTTTCGCCTGCCACCTGGGGTAAGGGATTACGTTTAAACAGATTTTTGGAAGTTCCCGACTGGAAGTGATTTGTGTAGGAAATCACGAAGGAAACAAAAAAAAAAAACATGCCTAAAACACATAACATAATTGTAGGCAAAATATTCTCTGTACATTCCTAACAATATTAGAAGATCTATTGAATATGTTTTTCAAACTAAAAGCCTTTCATTAAAATAATGAAAAAGAAACTTGAAAGTTAACAAAAATATTAATAATAGTAATAATAATAATAATAGTAATAATAATAACAATAACACAACTACTACTACTACTACTACTAATAATAATAATAATAATAATACACTACTACTACTACTACTACTACTACTACTACTAATAATAATAATAATAATAATAATAATAATAATAATAATAATACAACTACTACTACTACTACTACTACTACTACTAATAATAATAATAATAATAATAATACAACTACTACTACTTCTACTACTAATACTACTACTACTAATAATAATAATAATAAACTTATGTGATGCATTTAACATTTTTTTTGGAGGCTCGTTTAGTGTAAATGATTCTTATTTATTCCGATAGCACTACAGCTGGTAATACATGTAACACCGGAAAAAGATTATTACGATATATAATTGTTAGTGAGTGTCGGATCAATTTTCTAGCGGATATTTTGCAATTAATTTCATTCCCATGTATTCGTTTGGCAATCAGGACCTCCTTTTGGTAACACGGTGGAATACTTCACTTTTGGCCTCATCTATCATGATGCATGGGGCCCCCAGAGGTAACATGGAAACCCACGAAAGACAGGAGACCGAAATACGTAACAACTGACAGGGTTTATTGTTACACTAAAGGAAATAAGACTGGGGAGACAAAATGGAGTCTGCAAAGTGTGCAGAGCTACAAGCAGAAGGCTAAGGCAAATGGTAATAAGGGAAATAACAGGACAAACTAAAGTTAGCTGCAAGCATTACATGCAAAAAGCAACAGTAGCAGGGGCTGCATGGCGAGCGGGTCGCCAGAGCTCCGCGGTGGACGCCGCTGCAGGGTGCCGCCATTTTGGGAATACTCGTGCAGGCGCGATGGTAGCCGTGCGCATGCACAGTGCGCAGTCAAAGTGCGGCGGCCATTATAGGCGGCTCCGCCCAGGACTACGAGTCCCAGCAGACCCAGGGGTTGCTTCCCATGTGATGCACAGCAGCCAATAGGGCTCCTAGAATCAGGGATAAGGAGATACATTTGGCGCGCTACGGACCGCAAGCTAGTCGGGAGCAGGACGGCAAGGGGTGAGGTAGTGTCCACGGAGGAGTGCTCCTCTGGACTAGGCCAGATATCCCCATAGGTCCCAGCTAGGCCCCGACCACGCATAGCTTGTTGTGCTGTAGGGAAGGCCCAAGATAGGGATGCTTCTCCAATAGCACATAGTGTGATTAGTACCACAGTGACCGGACAGCCATGTGTAATCTGCGGCCTGCGGTCTGGGACCAGACTATGGGCAAAGTATCAGAGACATTAAGGGACACCCTCCAGCTGGAGCTCCCTCAAAAGGCGGCCGACTTCAGGAAGGAGAGGAAAAGGATCCGGTAGACCACGTCGTGGGATCATGTAGTGATTCAGCGGATCCACCATCCAAGTAGGCCTGGTCTGGCCTAAGACCAGGAAGGTACCCAACATGCACCAACGGCCACACAGAGGGGGTAACGCTACTGCACACACTCTTTGGGTGGGCCTCACTCTATGGACACCGGGGTGGTTAGGTGCCCAGGGCACCTTCAGTACTTTGTGGGTTCCACCGAGGTGGTGTATATTGTGTGGGTATTGTATTGTGAGGCCTTGTATTGTTAATGTGCTGTTCAGTTATATGTGTCAGTAAATATAAGTTAGTTATACCCGTGTGTGTATACTTATTTACTGTTAGTATTGGTTCCTGTGAGGGGTTATCCTGCTGCGCTAGGAACCATCCCAGGTGGAGGCGCTGTATCTAGAAGAGAACGTCATCACCCCAGGCTCCCAGAAGCGGAGGATTAGGCCTCCTGTACTCTAAACAGGTACTCAGCATGCGTAGTTCCCTTGGTCACGGGAAAACGGGGCTACATTTGTATTCACAGCTGCATTCAATCTGTACCCCTTCAGTGTACATCTGCGTCACCCAAAAGGCGGACAGCCTTTGGCGCAGGCGAAGGGCAACTAAAGTGTGTGAGCCGTTTGCTGCTGTTCGTTGATGTTTGGTGATGTTAAAGCTTCTCTATTTCAATCTGAAACTCACCAGCCCTTTATCCCCTGTACCCAATTTTCCAACTCTATCTGTCCATGAAATGTCTCTGAAGTGACTGTATAACCTGTTCTTTTAATGTAACCATGTATTGTTATAACCAGTGGTTGACAAATCACCAAAAAATCTACTCGCTACACAAAAAAATCTACTCGCCACCTAGTACCAAACGTGTGCTGCTTGGGCCAATATTTACTCGCCCTGGGGTTAAATCCACTCGCCCGGGGCGAGCAAATGTATAAGTTTGTCGAACACTGGTTATAACTCTGTGCCCAGGACATACTTGAAAACGAGAGGTAACTCTCAATGTATTACTTCCTGGTAAAACATTTATATAAATAAATAAAAATATTTTTTAGAAACCCTGGCAATCCCACTGTATATAAAAACAATGCCTACAGTGATGAACACATTCTATTACAGATTCATTTCCATGGCTGTCAGCTTTCAAGAGGATAAACTCACACGTGTAAAGGGAACAGATGCAAAAAGGTCGGCATAATTGCTTTAACAATTGAGCGAACTTGAACAAATGCAAATGCGGTGTATGTACAGGTAGGATGTCTCTCCACTACTGAGCACACATTTACACTCATTTCAAATGAGTCCACTTGTACGTTTATTTATCTATTTGTATTTATAAAATGTTTTACCAGAAAATAAAATATTGAGAGCTACCTCAAGTACGTCCTGGGCAACACAGTTATGATGACAATACATTGTTATATTAAATAAGGTTATACATTCAATTTCCAGACATTACATGGGCAGTTAGAGATAATACATAGCAGTTGTAATTTGTGTGTAGAAGAGCAAATGTGACTTCTTTTTGTAATGGAATATGTTTATTACATGAGGTAAAGTCCATCTAACGTGTAACCCTCCATAGCCAGCTCCCTGGGGAGGTTATATTGAGGTAGGTGTGTGTTTAACATCAGCATAGATTTACCTTGTCTCAGGAGGCTGTCTGTGGTTGGCTGGGCGATGGTAAAGATGGGCGCCAGGTGTTTTTATAGTACAACTTCAATCCTTATTCATGTTCCCATGCTTAGGGGCACTGCAGTCACAGTTCCGTTTAGATTGACATGTTTGTACTTTATTTCATTTATAGTGCTATCATTCTTGACAGACTTCTTCCCTATCACCTCCCATGAGTGCCCACTTTTAACACTCATGGGAGGTGCATTCACTTGTTACTGTACTGACTTCATCTTGTGGACCGGGCCCCCCTTTTTCTGTAATATCCTATGTGTCCCCCTTACTGCGGGCCCCTGCTGAGATCCTGGCTTATTCTGTGTACATTACTATTAATAGCAAGTCCTGCTCTGGAACTGCCACTTCCTCAGGGGTTATGTCTGCATTCCCACTCAGAGACATGCTTCTTTCCGATGCCATGAAACAGGATACTAACTTATAGGGCATTGTCCCAATCTGGAACACAACAAAAAGGAGGCCTGTCCTGTACTATAAAGGTGGAAACATATCCCCTACCTTTACTCCCCGAGGCTGTTTTCCCCTCATGCTGGAACCTCCTCTCTAGAACATTTTCTCTGACACATACTCCCTGCTATGTAGTTCTCTGGCATCACAGGGTGGAACCAATCATCCACTGCTTACTATTAACTCCTTAGTTTACTCTAGTAACCAACACCAGGAAGACTGGTACAAACTGGTATGAAAAAAGCACCAAATGTATCCAATTGTGACGGAGCGGCCTGCAGGCGAGGTCAGACTGACGCATAGACACTGTATAAACCTTAACTGTAGTGGTTTTATTATTCACCAGGCAAATGAACCTCATGGGTACTGTCCCTTTAAGTCAAAGTAAAACATAAAATAAAGACCTATTCCGTTAAGGGAAACTAATTCAACTTATACTGCAGTCCCTTTCTAACAGGGCAGCCAGCTAGTCTGGTTATCTGCCCAAAACATGTGATCCACATGCAAAGTATAATAAGAAAATCTTATCTGTATTGCAGCTCCAACAGTAAACAGGAACGCCGGTTCTGGGGAGCAGGCTGTGTCCAGATCGTAGCAGTCTTTTATCCTGGGATTGGGGTCCCAGCTGGTCCCAGCAGCAGAGCTCCTCGAAGGGCTGGGGGACCAGAACAACAGCCAGGGTCCTTCCTAGTTGGTAGAAGTCTCTCTACCCTCCTGGGGAAAAACTAACTCAGCTTGTGTAAGCCACTTCATGCTTTTTAAACCCCTGCTCAGTCAGGATATTCACACACCCCCTGCATGAAACCCGACACCACTGTAGTTTCCTGCCCTGTAAAGGGAGTTTTAACCCCTGGAGTCCCTTACACCAATTTTCTAATAAAATTGAACTAGAGAAATGTTGATAGAAATCCCACCATGTCTGATGTACTGTGTTCTATGTCCTTGCTGCACATGATTTGTAATTGGGGTGGGCACTTTCACTACAGTTTTGTCTTTGGTTCACCCCAGAAAATCATATTTTGCTTTTGCTGGAACTCGATTGGTCTCGGTTTTGGGTGTGTTAAGAAATTCTGTAAAAAATCAAAATAAGCAGGAAAATGTTTTGAACCCTTTGGTGAACTTTTTCGAGATTCAAACTTTTTTGTACAGTATCAGTTCATACATTTTCTGTTCGCAAACCTAAACGTTTGCCCAACATATATAGTATAAAAAATTAAATTGGGGATGACCCTCTGTTGGGTTTTTGGCTGGTATTTCACTCTGATTCGACATCCGAACAACCAACGAAATTCACAAAGTTTACCAATCGGACTTGCGAACCTGCCCACCTTCCCACGCAGAATCTGTAATGTTTGCAAAAATATATTTTATGCTTCACTTATACTTGGCTTGCATTCATATTATGTGATCTCAGTGTTCCTTGATGTTTATTCTAATCAGCTCCACAAGAATTTGATGTGCTTTAGATATAAAACGTAATAGGACGTCTGATTGCACACATCCAAAAATAGGCACATGAGGTTAACAGGTGCTCCTCACATAAAAAAGTGTAGCCCAACTTTAGCAGAGTTTTTTATGCTGTGAGAGTGACAAGAGTGCGCTGGAAAGCATCAAATCAGTGCAATCCCAAATCATCATTGTGGTATTTGAAATAAGTTAGTGCTTTTAAACTGTGATTCCTCCGCTTTCTTGCTCAAAAGTTTTTAATTTTTATGTAAATGGCAACTTGGAAAATGAGGCATGGGCCAGGTAGGCAAAAAGTTGCCAATAGTGTTGTGTCCACTATGGAAACTAAACCTGTTATGCATTAAGCATAGCAATATTTTGTTGTTTCATAAAATATCAATGTAAGGAACTATCTGGATAGCGTCTTTGCTACAAACCTTGGGTAATGTGTCAGGCGGTGTTACAGTATCTTCATCTCAACCTGTTAAAGCAAAGATGCTGTGATGGTGGGCCTCTATTTACTGGGGATTTTCACAATAGAGAGAGGGAAAGAGTGAGAGAGACATGCATAAAGTCTGCGTGATATTTTTTAAGGTTCGATTTCTGTAATATTTGTACTATTATTGCAAAATGTTTTCACTGCAGCAGAATTCTGTCAGTCATTCTCTGTACATGTATCTGAATTGAATGAATGACTTGAATATTACTGACAGCTGTGCAATCCTT
Organism: Ascaphus truei; assembly: GCF_040206685.1. Lineage (NCBI taxonomy): Eukaryota > Metazoa > Chordata > Amphibia > Anura > Ascaphidae > Ascaphus > Ascaphus truei. The sequence continues at coordinate 300,751,322 of NC_134487.1, forward strand.
TGGACTCATGTAGTATTGTAACTGTAGTCTTGAGGCCAATGCGGACAATGGCACCGCTCACAATCACACAATGGTACAGACTGAATAACTCTAGCATCAGTGGTTCTTTCTTGTCCTTCATAAATAACAGAATTTCAAGAATCAGTGGGGGATTGAAACTGGATTTTAGTGTTCACATCTAGATATTGACGCATGCTTTTTACTTATGTAGCCTTGTGTAGTTTTGGGGTTACATGTCTTTCTCCTCCTGTGCAATAATCCCTGTTAAGGGCAGGTTTGCCAGGAGTAATCATGGGGTTTGCCCCCACACTCCTGTGCTGTGTAGTCTCTGGTGAAGGTAGTGTCATCAGACTCTGTGTCCAATTACAGTGACACAGGGGTGGTGCCTATTAGTGCCTATTAGTGCCTATTAGTGCACAGCATTTCCTGTATTTAGTTAGTGTCTCACCCACCTGAGTGAGACTGGTCTGACCCAGCAAACTGTCAAGGCTTTGGCAGCTTTTGTGGCCCTCCCTTAGGGGAGAGTTGTGGGCAGGCTATTCCCCTTACTCCATCAGGGAGTAAGGGAAGAGCAAGGGCAGCTTCTAGGGCCCTGACTAGGAGTGGTGTCCAGGGATTTCCTTTGGGTTGGCAACCTGAGATGAGCGGCTAAAAGACTGGCCGCTATGATGGGCGGCTGTCCATGTCTGATGATAATAAAGGATGCCAAAGATAAAGAACGCTTCTGTCCTGATTGTGGAGTCATTTGGGAGGAAGGTGCACAAAGAGGTTCTCTTTCAGAGACTCCTCCCTGCTACGCTGGGGTCTGGGAGAGAAGGAGGCTCTGTACCATGAGTGAGTATAACTCAGCAATACCTCATAAGCCAGTCCTGATGCCATTCCCCATAATACCATCAAGCGGGAGACTCAGGGATTCTGTAAGCCAGCAGGTGCACCACACTACACTTCATGTAACAGGGGTCAGTGTCCACAGACGGGGGTCAATATGAGATGGGCCCGGGCAAGCACCGTTACACTTATGTAACCCCTCCTTGCCCAGCTACCACTAAAGAGGGTTACAACTAAGTGAGGTGGAGTTGGTTTGATGTAGGTGTTGGTTATTACTCACTTGCCAACGTTGGGCCACAGATTTTTCCAAATAATCAGAATAAGATGTGTGTAATCAAATGTTAAACATGATCTAAATAGGATGGATTACATGTTATCACATCCGGCAACAGTCTTTCCAGAGCAAGATTCCACACAAGGTCAGATGAGTAGCCAGTGTCCAGTACAGTTACCTAGCAAAGCACTTACAGAACTAACGGAAACAAGTCATAACTAGCAAATAAGGAAATACACATATGCAAATGATTCTGCATCCAGCACACCGTTTAGTATGCACAATAGTGTTGTGTGTAGCTGAGCAGGAACTGCCTTTCCATTATATCCAGCTAGCACACAGTGCAATACAGGCATACCCCTGTTTAAGGACACTCACTTTAAGTACACTCGCAAGTAAGTACATATCGCTCAATAGGCAAACAGCAGCTCACGCATGCGCCTGTCAGCACGTCCTGAACAGCAATTCCGGCTCCCTACCTGTACTAAAGCTGTGCACAAGCGGGGAGACTATAGAGCCTGTTACACATGTGTTATTTACATCAGTTATGCACATATATGATGATTGCAGTACAGTACATGCATCGATAAGTGGAAAAAAGTAGTGCTTCACTTTAAGTACATTTTCACTTTACATACATGCTCCGGTCCCATTGCGTATGTTAATGCGGGGGAATGCTTGTAATGAGGCTGATAATAGCTTTGCAGGAAAACCTTACAGGTCAAACAGTCCAGGGCAAGAGATCTAATTTGCAAATGATGAACCAGTGGAGAATGAAGATGTATACAGTTGTCACGGGAGACCAGAACTTAACACCAGGATCAAGGCACCAGACAGGACAAACCAGTTCAATAGAGTTTTTAATCTGACCCGTGCAAGGCACCACTTCAAAGGCTCACCCGGGGTTTGCTTCTACTGCTGTGGGGGTAGGAATCATCCACACCTCTCTGGTGCAATATGCGGCTGAGTACTTTCAAATGTCCTGATCAAATGTCCTGCTCTCTGCTTCTATGGCAACTCAGTCCCGCAGCACAGAAGCACTTTTCAATTTACCACTCGGATCGGCTCTGTAAGGATACGCGAACCGCGTCGCTCTCGGCGCGCTCCCCGCTTACCCCAACCCGTGACCGGGTGCTCTGCTTCCTCCGCCTCCTGCAGCATGCCACGTGCACCAGCCACTAACATTCGCTGTACTACGGACGCGTGCGTGCATCCTGCGCGTAGGTAAATACTGACTCTTCTGGTCCCGCCTGCAGGTTGCGGCCACGCAGTGAAATCACTGGCGCGCAAGCACCGCATCACCTGTCCTCATCAGGGATCCTCCCCACACCTGTCTCCTGCATCTGAACAGCCTACCACAGTCAGCCTTACTGACGTGTCTCCTCACAGCCTGCAGTTCTCATTGGTCATTGCTCCCTTTATATGCTCAGCCTGCCCTCTGGCAAATTGGCTATACATAAACCTTTGTTGTTTCGAAGTGTTTACTGCTACCCTTGCCTCCACAGTCTTGTCTTGAATCTTGGTTCCTAGCTACTCTGTTCCTGACCCCGGCTTTCTCTTCGACTCCTTTCTTCTATTCTCCTGACCCCGGCTACCAACGACGATCCGTACCTCTCCAACCCTGACCTTGGCAACGTACCACGACTATCTTCATCTCTCCAATCCTGACCACGGCTAATAGTACCTGCAACGATCCGCACCTCTCCAACCCAGACATCGGCAAGTTTACCTCTCCAACCCCAACCCGGCTACCTTGACCAATCTACACTGCAGACACGGCCACGCGGCTGTGGGTGGCATTATATATCTTTCCCCACCTCGGCCCCGCAGTCACACCTTGTTTGTGGTGAGCACTCCGTTACAGGCTCCCAGCCTCGTTTTCAGGTGTCTCCGGCACAGCCTTGGAGCACATCACTTAATCCATACCACCACCATGAGAGGATAAGAATGAGAGCTGGAACTCTGATCGGGTTCCCCTTACATAGATTTCCCGCTGCATAGGAAATCATGGTAGAAAAGGCCGCAACCAATCACGACACAGATACTGCACGGGAACCAATCAGGATGCGAGGGCTCATATGAGGACTGGAGGCCGGGCGGAGGTAAGTTAAAAGGCAGGGAGGGAAATATGAATGAAATATGAAAGGGCCAACCTACCTGCTTGGCAATGGCTTCACAAGCCGGCAGGATATCCCCCGCTGGGCTCGGCACCACGATGTCTGGGGGATCAGTCAAATGCTCCGCTTTTTGGGCGAATGGCTCCCTGGCCTGATCTCTGCCCTTGGCCATTCTCCTTTTTGGTTCCCTGCACCTTCCTCCCTCTCCAGTCCCAGTGCTAGCCAGTTCTTCGGACATGGGCGCTACACGAAGGTTTTACCAGCCATGCATGACCAGAGACCCTGGGCTAGGCTTAATATGAGCACACTCACATGTTTATGCTTTAAGGTACATTTATACACACAGGAATAAAAGCATTACAGTTACAGGGTATGCAAGGGGCTACCGGGTATATTAAAATGAGGTAGCTCTGGGGTCTGGTGGTCAGATGAGCCCCAGGAAAGGACAGACAGGGGCCAGGGATCAAGATTAACCTTTATTATGCTGGTCCCTGGCCCCTTTTCATCACACCAGTCAATTAGAGGACAAGGCAAATATTCTAGATCCATTTTCCAAACCGAAACTATACATCCTCATCGAAGCAGTAATTCATGTTATTTCAAAAAACACATGTATTGCTTTCCTTTTTAACTCCTAACATAATGTTTAGCACCAAATAAGGACACAGAAATTCTCCCAGTCTAATAACCATACTAGGCATGTTTTGATGTATTCCAAAGATTCATTCTTCACATTAATGTGGCTCTGTTATTACAGAGAAATATATGTGACAATATAAATATTAGCATACATAAACATTATTTATTTGCAATGGCCAAAAATAAAGAAAATACATATAGAAATCAATATGAAAATGTCCACATTTCACAATAGTCAACGAAGTGAATGCCAATAAAATTATAGCGAACAATATGTTAATGTAACAAATGTGACTTTCTAGAATATTCAATATTATCTTTAATCCCCAATTATTTTACTTGTTGCTTTTCCTCACTCAAAACTTTTTGGAGAAAATGCAAATAGAACTTGTACACAAGCAAAAAACAATATTTGGAGAAACGTTGAAACTAAGATGAATGCTCTGTGACTTGAACATCGTAGCATTCTGTCTTTAAAAACATGCTAAGGACAAAAAAAGTCGAGTGAAAGAGCACATGAGTAAGCTTTTAAAGGATGGCCAAAAAACAGGAGGTGTTGTTATACTGTACAGCCCTCTAACCCCAAGGTTGATCTTGTTCAGGAAAACATACTGTACCCCCAGAACAAATTAAATATGTTGGTCTAGTTGATACTGTCCAAATCAGTCAACCTGAAAAAAATGTATTATTAGTATTTGGGGTCTTTCATTACTCCAAACCTGAAAGGTGATATCACAAACACTTGAGCCAGGACCTGCTCCTTTAAGCACCTCCATCATCTGTTTCACTGGGAGTCACGCCGACAACTTGGAGACATGCTCAATCAATGCTACTTACAGGTGGGAGTCACCGACCACAAACCCCAGGGACGCTATCCGGTAAGCGGGGGGATACTCCAGACGCAGAGCTGTGGTGAGTTCTTGACTACAATTTGTTACCTGATTATTGTGCCCTAGAAAATCACTCTGGAATTGAATTTATCAAATGGAACTATGAGGCTCTACTATCAATATCGTATTTGCGGAATTATACCAACTATTATCCCCCTAAACACTAAATACGTAGGATTATGTGGGGTGACCTTATTGGACTGAGAAAATACTGGATTCATTGAAATTGTGATTATCTGACCCTGAATGAAGGACTGATATCTTAACTTGGATAAATAATTGTAATCAATCACTTATCTGATAGTCATCACCTGGAGTCAGGTTATTAGTGACGATACAAAATTCAGCTCGTGAATGTGCACATTCTAGCCCTGTGATATTGTTATTATTTTAACCATTATCATTAAATTTGAGTACTTTGGCGTAAGCACTTCTAATATATATATATATATATATATATATCACAAATAAAAGCATTTCGTTAGTGTAGGAGGACATGTGCAGAGGTACACAATGGAGACTGTTGTAAGGTGAAATCATAACAAGGCTTTATTGTGCCTGTCGCTTAAAACACAGCAAATCAATCAACATAAGCGAAATAGTGAGCCAAACAAAGAAAACCTATCTCCACTTTGGCATATATGTATCCTTCTATTCCAGCCCCTTTTAACTGGGTGGCTACCCAGGCTATTCATCAGCCCAAGTCATATAGATATATATATAGACAACAGTCAATGGAAAATAAAGTCTTATCTGTTTCCAGGGTTGCTGCCTTTTCTCCGGATTATCAGCATCCAGGTTTAGAAGTCTTATTTGTCAGCTCCAGAGATCTGTGTTCTCTTGGTCAGTCTCTCCTTGGAGACTCAAGAACCTCTGCTCTGTTTCCTTGTTCAGCTCACACGTGAGCTAAGGAGTCTCTCTTCCTGTCTCAAAGGCATGCTTTTTCTACCACCTGCAATCAGCCAGGTGGTGTTAGTTAATTGCCTACCAGCAGTTAACCACCACACTGCTGGATTAGAGGCACATTTGTGAACAGGGATAAGTCCCCTGTTACATACCTCCCTTGTTTGTGGGAAGCTCGGGCTTACCACAGCCAAAGCCCATCCTTCCACTCTCATTCGAGATCTTTGTGACTTGAATGAGAGTGGATGGAGGAAGAGAACCCTCTATCCCGCTGGGATTGGAGCCCTTTCTCCAGTTTATTTTTGTCTCCTCCCGAAGGTGCTTGAGATCAGCACTCCTCAGTCGCTCGAGGAGGACTTTTTCCAAGTAAAGTCTTTTTACCGAGTGCGCGGTCATGAGATTTCTGTTGCGTCGGGCACTCCTCTTTTTGTAGACAAACTGTATGGCAACAGTTGTAGAGCAGTTAGGACTAGCCCTTAGAGTTTTCCGCTTTTGAAGCGGTCTTTCTGCACCTCCTCCACACAACGGAGTCGCCAGTTCAGCTTCTTTGGGACTGAGTTGCACCTCCACTGCCCTTTCCAGAGAACGTCCTATCTTTTCAGCTTCCTCAGCTAAGGATTCTTCTGGCTTTGATTCTGCACTCCTACCTCTGTTTGTTGCCTGTTGGGCAGCTGTAGGTTTGGCTAGTGCTTTCTTAGGTGGCTCAAACTTCATAATCTTGTTTTGAAGGTGCGTGGAGTCCCCAACTCTCACTGTACCCTTGTCCTCACGGGCATTAGTTACTGTGGGATACTGGTGCTTGGGCAGAGCCAATACCTTTTTCCGTATTGGACGAATCTGTAAGTTACTGGTCTGCAGAGTCTCAACCTGTTTGAGTGCGTCTTGCAAGTCTCTTCTCAGGGAATTTATCTGCGCACTTTGCTTTCTCTGAGCCTGTATCAGTGTCTCCTTCATATTCTGGAGCTGTGTAATTTTTGTCGTTAAGGTTGCCGCTGCGTCTGTTTTCTCCTTGGTGTACTGACTCAAGGGAATGGAACAGTCTCTCTGTCTCTCCAGCTCTTGCTCCAGTTTCTGAGCCTTCTCACGCTCCCTCTCATATAGAGTCACCTGGTATCGAAGCTCCGCCTCTAATGATGCTCTGAAGACATACAGCGTGGCCTTTAGCTCCTCATACTGCTCTGTGGGGACGTACTGGGTATTCAGACATTCCTGCAGCGCTTGTACCTCTTTAGCAGCCTGCAGCTTTTCTTCCTGCAGCGTTTGCTGCTTCTCCTCAGCATACTGGAGGTGTGTACGCAGACCTTGCAGTTGGTTCTGCAGTCGGTGCTCTGCTTCAAACTTTTCCTTGACTTCGTCTGTCAACTGAAAATTTTCTTCTTTCAGTTTTAAGTTTTCTCTTTTTAATCTTGAATTTTCTCCTTTTTCAGTCTCTGTATTCTTCAGGGCCTCTTTGCAGTCCTCCTTTTTTTTTTTACGCACATCTGCTTTGAGAATGACAATCTCCTGGCGTGAGACTTCCTTCTCTAGGTTGAGAATCTGAAGCTCCTTCTGAGAGACTTTGAGATCTGTATCAAGATTTACAATAGTTTCTTTAGATATGTCCAGCTCCTCAGTGAGACTGTGTAGTTCCTGTCTGGAAACTTCCAGATCTGTGCGGCAGCTGTTGGTCTCATGATGTGAGGCATCCAGTGCTCTGCGGAGTGTCTGAAACTCTTTCTGAGATACGTCCACCTCTGTCCGGACATTGTTGACCTCCTGTTGTGAGGCATTCAGCTTTATGCGAAGAGTGTGCATCTGCTTCAGTGCCTCCCCATACTTCCGCTTCAGCTTAGCCATAATTTTATCAGATTGGCTCTGCTTTTCATCCATGGCGGTAATAGTAGAGTTTGCAGTATCCAGCTCAGTCTTGAGATCGTCCAATTCTGTCCTGGCCAAAGAGTACATTGTGAGCACATCTTTCTGTAGCTTCACGTTATTTTCCCGTAGCTGATCATAGTCACGCCTGGCTTTCTGAGAGTTAGCTCCTCTTGCAACTTTGGCTAATTCACACTGGGCCATGTTGGTTCAGCGGTCATAACACATAAAGGACTTCACGGTCAGTTCAAGGGCAATACATATATAAAGACTGTTCATGGTCCCAAGGCTCAACAAAGTATCCGGCCGCTCCCCCTTCTCTTACCGTGCACCTCACAACTGGAACAGTCTACAGGAGACTCTCACAGTCTCCACCAGTCTAAATTCTTTCACAACTAAAGCTGTCTCACATTTTAATCTGGTCTGTAACTGTTACATACGCCTATAATATATATTATCTGTAACTGTGCATGCAATGTCTTGTATATAATGTATACCCTGTTCACTTATGTAACTATGTATTTGTAACCATGTATTATTTGTCATCTTACTCTATGTCCAGGACATACTTGAAAACGAGCGGTAACTCTCACTGTATTACTTCCTGGTAAAACATTTTATAAATAATTAATTATAATTTTCTGGGTAAACACTAAAAATATATGTGTGCATAATTAATGGGAACTTTGAAATAATACTGTACATGATGTGAAAAATATAAGAATACACTGTGTTTTCTGTATGCTTATTTGACATCAATGTAAAGTACAATATGATTGTGAACATAACTTGACTAGAAGCCGTCCCACTGGAAGAATACCAGCAGTCACCATATCATGGATCCCAGAATGAAGTAAAATAATCATGTGTCACGTAGGGAAATGTAACATCAACATTTATAATAGTCTGATTAGAATAACATATCATCTGAACATTTAAGGAATGCTAAAGCTTTCTGTATTCTATTCTCGTAGCTCTCAGTTTGACAATCCGCTTGTAAAGTGCCCTTTAGAAGCGGATATGCACACTTTGCTATTCTGTAAGCCTTTCTCGTATGGCTAAACCGTGCAGAAAAGTCTTTTTTTTTTAGAAGTTGTTTCATTCTGGTCGTGCCAATCTGTGCGGAATGACCAAACTCGTATTTTTTGCAAAATAGCTGAATTCTAGAAGCCCCGAAAAGTGCAAATACCTAAAAACCTCTTCAAACAACATTTATTAACACGCTACCTCAAGGAGGCGAGATAGGAATTGCGATTTCTCTCCAGACCTTCAAATAGGGCGTGATGGTGGTGGTGGTGGTGGAAGAGCAACCGGCTTAGTTCAATGCTAGCTGCTGCCCTCAATAGCGGATGTTGTGGATTCTGATCCTGTTGGGTCTGATACCTTTCATTCCATGATTTCTGAACATGTCAAACTGCCCGGTTTGGCAATGGCAACTTTGGAGCTACGAGAATAGGCCCTTTAGGTACGCTCAATGGCACCCATAACATTGGGAAAACCAGCTATATCAAAGAAACCCTGTCCCTTCCGTTTCAAGATCACTTGGAAACTTCATATATGATGGTACTGGGTTTAACATGCATGCAGCCCTTGTGATAAACACCTACTATTGAGGTTGTAGGTTGTGAGATCCCATCTAGTGAGGATACTGTAGTTTGGAATGAGCAAAAAAAAAATATTGCTGAAAGTAATTTAACTTTACGAGGGACTGCATGACTTCTTCTTGTAGAGGAATTTAGGCAAGACATATCATACAGCTCCGAACTCAATCTGTATCTAATCCTAACCTTTTCTTCTGTCATGTAAAAAATATATATTCTTACATGAAACACGTGCTTTTTTTTTTGCCTTTGTCTTTCTCTTTGATGCAAGATTGGAAAAGCCTCAGGCGTTCTTTGTAGATGTTGTTGAGCATTCTGAAACATATGCCATGAGATACACGTTGTCTAAAATTTTGCAAAGGCACAACACGTGGCATTGAAACAACATAGTAGTTTCAACAATTAATGAGTCCTTATTACTAGTGATTACATTGGACATGTGTGATTAATTAAATGCTTTTTGGCTATATTCTATTGAAATGTTATATGAAACTACATTAAATGTGTGCGTTGTGTTTGGCTTTAGTAAAAATTCTCAAAAAGATGTGAATTTAGTTACACGACATGTTTAATTTGCACATCTGCGTTGTGATATGCTATGATAATTAAAAGAAGAAGAGATTCCCGAAATGTCGTGCAATAATTTAACACATGCCATCATTTGTATAATATGTGATGATTCGAAAGTCAAAATCTACTAGTAATACACTAATTATGCCGGCTGGATATACCTATAAGACTCTTTCCTGCTCTCTCTGGAGGTGTTTGGGTAGCGCCGCTCTCCGCGGTCCAACGGTGAACACGTGAGTGAGAGGCAACGTGGAGTCCTCGAGACAGCAGCCCCCGGATTGCCTTCCAGCAACCCGGCGGAGAAGCCAACTAGAAAGTCAGGCTTGGGGGGATCGGGGGACCACCGTCGGGGAGCATAGCACAGTAACGGAGGAACCTGACGACAGCAGGAAGCCTTTTAAGGCAACACTAATTGACTAAATAGGAGTGATGGAGCATTTCAAATCTGCTGTACAGAATACTTTGGAGGTTTCAAGATTCACCTAGTGTTTAATCACAGATATATTTATAGGTATGTACATCCGGACATATATTTATAGATACAGGTGTATATTTATGTGCAAAGGTATATAACGTTTGTAATTTGTATAATGAATGTCTATAGCGATGTATATCTCTACACAGGGCCGGCGCTAGGCCTAGATGGTCATCTAGAGTGGCACATTTTGGGGGGCAGTAGGAGCAGAGCAGGCTGCCGTAGGAGGAGGCGGGTGGTGAGAGCACATGGGGAGGAAAGATTAAGAGGGAAGATGAGGGGGGATGAGAGAGAGGATGAAGAGCTAGGAAGAGAGTGGATGAGGAGGGGATTGAGAGGATGAGGAGGGGGGGTGAGAGGATGAGGAGTGGGGTGAGAGGATGAGGAGCGGGGGGAGATCATGAGCAGGGGGTGAGAGGATGAGGGGCGGTGAGAGAGAATCTGGAGTGGATGAGAATGGAGGATGAGGATGGAGGATTAGGAGGGAGGGTAAGGGAGGATGAAGAGGGCGGTGAGAGAGGATGAGTAGGGGTGGTGAGAGAGGATGAGGAGGGGGTGAGAGAGATTGAGGAGGGGGTGAGAGAGGATGAGGAGGGGCTGAGAGAGGATGGGGGTGACAGAGGATGAGGATGGGTGAGAGAGGATGAGGAGGGGGAGTGAGAGGATGAGGAGGGGGGGTGAGAGGATGAGGAGGGGGCTGAGAGGATGAGGAGAGGGGTGAGAGGATGAGGAGGGGGGTGAGATAGAGGTTGAGGAGGGGGGTGAGAGAGGATGAGGAGGGAGGTGAGAGAGGATGAGGAGGGGGGTGAGAGGATGAGGGGGGTGAGAGAGGATGCTGGGGGTGAGGAGAGGGGGTGAGAGAAGACAGGGGGGTGAGAGAGGATGGGTTTGGGGTGAGAGAGGAAGAGGAGGGGAGGTGAGTTAAAAATTGGCATGAATGAGGTGTGAATAAAAACTAATTAGATCACAATTAACTTATTTTTTCTTTTAACGTTGCGCATGGGCAAAATGAATCCCACCCCTAAACATGCCCCTTCTCACAGACATACATAGATTTCGGCTGCTAGGTACGCCAACTGACACATGCAGAAACGCTGAGTTAAGTCCGGATCGGTGTACGCAGGAAGTAATTCAAGATTTTAAGGCCATTTTCTAGGATTTTGCCCTTTATTTCAGATAGCACATTGCTTCCCATGGGTCTGGGTTTTCCTGAGCCAGGGCCCATTCATGTAAATAGACAGAACCTGTGTGACGATCACTGCTGCATCTAATGGGATCAATGTAACCTGACATTCATTGGCTGAAGCAGCCATTCATTGGCTAGATAATACAATAATCAGGCCATACACAATGAATTCTCAGATCCCTCCACAGTTTCATTATCAGATAAGTTAGATACAAGTATTACAATTCTTGCCACAACTTTATTTGTATCAATCTTCAGACCCCTTCTGCTCTGACCAGCTGTACTACGGATCCGTTTCTCGCCTGAGAAACTGTCTTGCCGACCTCTCGTATTTTATAGCAGAGGCTTGAAAAAGCTGAGATATCACATTTTGACAGCTGAAACTGATGCTTTAAGGTTTCCGATCGGAAGTTCCGCAGTTATCATGTGTGGCTGGAAACAAGAAGTCTTAATTGTGAGTCGTTCTCTGGTCTCAGGAGTTCACAGTGGTCCATTTCTTGGATTGGCAGCCATTATAATGTAAATTACATTGTATACTTCCACTCCATGATTAGAAACCGTACAGAAAAACAACTATGTCCTTGTAAAAGCATTGAAGCTGGGAAATGTGGCACTAAAGTATAGTAGAGTTTGGGTGTCCCTGTACAGTATGGTCACTTTGTCACTTATTTGCTCGCAATAACTATATTTTGAGTCTGGTGGCGTCCATAGGCAGGGCCGGCGTGATGACGGTGCCGTCGGTGCTACTGCACTTACAGAGGCCCAGCGCTCTTCCCCACAACAATGAAAGTGATTGCCGGGGAGAGTGTGGGGCCTCTAACTGCCTCTCACCTGTCCGGCAGCATCTCCTCTTTCAGCGTCCCGTTATCATGGCGCCGCAACATCAAATGGCGTTGCATTGCAATGACTGCGTGACGTCATCTGGCACAGCGGCGTCACATAGCGTCACCTTGTCATGAAATATAATGCCGTATGGCATCGTCACAACACGAAGTCATGCCGCCACATCATCTGAGGAGATGCAGCGCCGGACCAGGTAAGAGGCCCTACGAAAGCCCCTGAACCAAGCCCCGCAAACGTACAAGACGACCCTGTCCATAGGATTACCTGCTTTGGAGATTGTCATTCGGCAGCTATCAGATACAGTACTGTCAGGCCACTCCCATTCGACACTGGGACGTCCTTGAAAATCCGACATCGCCGGTTTCATTGCCCCAACCAACATGGCCGAGATCTGAGGTTTGCTTTCCCTTCAACTCTACCAAGATGACTGAAGACAGGAAGTGACTTGTAGCACCCTAAAGCAAGATGGCCGAAGTGACCTCAAACTCCCTGACGCAAGCTGGAGATTGCTGATTTGCTGCAGCTGTCCAGGGCCTTCATATACATGACATTTGCAGGCAGCCAGTGCCTGAGCAAGGTGTCTGATCCTGTCTGGGGCCTGCGGATCAGTCTCCGGGTTAGAGATGAATACCGTCACAAGTACATACTTATCATCAACACAGTCTGCAAGGCTCCAACCAACCCAGCCCTACGCTATCAGGGGAATATTTATAAATAAAGATTTTACGCTTTGAAAGTTAATTTCATTTATACTTTCAGGTTTCTCACTTAAAAATGTTTAAGGCTGAATTTTCATAACGACCCTTCCCATTTATTGCGTGAAAACTGAAGGGTCCTAATTTGTGAGTAGAGGAGGAGAGTAAGCGATCTTTGAATGCTCAAATTATTCGAAGAGAGGGAATCACAGCCTGGCATTGTGTCGGAATTGCAAGGCCTGTAGCTGTAACAGTCTGCTGGCCAAAATATGTGGGTGCGGTTGCAAGATACCAAAGCAACTCGTGAGCAGGAAGTTCTGCTCTTTACTTTTGTTCTGGACACCAGCATTTCTCTGGGTGGCCACGCTTGTAAGGGGAGTATAGTAGCTTGGAAATTGCCAGCAACATACTTTTACCTAATTAAAATCAATTGAAGAAATACATTTGTGAGTCAATCTAATTTAGTTTTGTCCCCTTTTTTTTTTATATATACTTAGCAGCACTCACAGAGATTTTTATTTAATCCTATTTTTTCATCTTTTGCTCTTGTCTGGCATTGTGAAAGGGCACAGAAGTGAATGTACTTTTCTCCTGCCAAATTATCTGCAGCCCAGCTCACACTGAAAGTCATGCCAGATGTTAATTGGAGAGGACCAGCAGCTGATCTGTTGAGCAAATTAGAACTGAATATTTAGGATGCCAAAATGAGGCAGTTGTTAGTACACTTACATGGAACTTTCCCATAGGACAGGGACAGAGAGGAAGGATTTTCCTTTTACTAATAAGCACAAATGTAAGAATTTCATTTAGGGGCAGAGTCTTTTCTGCTTTCGGCACTATACCTGAACGCCGTTGGATTTGAGCCCTAGAATTTCAACTGCTGCATTAAAATCAAAGCTTACACGTAACCAGAAATAAAATATTGATGGTTTTTATCGGAAATACAGTTAAAATCCTGCAGGAAGAAGTGGTAGCGGATCATATCACGATGCTTATGTTGCTTCTGCACCTGGATGTATGAAGTTAAATATATGTAGTGCCTTGGGCCACCCAAATAGATCATGTGAATATCAAGCAAGGATTGGTGATTCTTTAGCAAATGTAATAATGCTGGTAGAAGACAAAGACTACATGAAAGGAGACTAATGAGGAGTGGGAGTTAGAGGCTCCTATCACAATAGATATACTCATGTAGCCAGGTCCCTTCTAGTCCCCCGGTTCCTCTGCTCCCCCCTCCTCTTACCTCCGGTGCAGGGAGCCTGCGAGCGGGTGAGTGTGTAGCCGGCGTTCCACCCAGAGCACCGCAATTTTGTTATGTGCAGCGCATGCGCAGTAACAGCTCGTGCATGCGCAGAGGATGTACCGAGTGTGGTGGCCATGTTGCTACACCCCGCACATGCGCTGTACATTAAAAGAGATGCGGCCATTACTCCTAGGGCTCCGCAAGGGACTACTGCCCCCAGAATCCTTAGGGGCTGCAGGTCACATGGGCATGAACAGCCAATAGGGCCTTAGGATCCCAGCGCAAAGGATTAGATACATTTGGCGTGCTGGACCATGCTAGGCAGTCGGGAGCAGGACAGTAAGGGGATAGGTAAGGTCCAGGGAGAAGTGCTCCGCTGGCCTAGGCCAGAGTATCCCCCTTCAGGGCCTAATTAGGCCTCGACCATCTCTTGCTTGTGGTGCTACAGGGAAGGCCCCTCAGATAGGGACGCTCCCCTTAGCCTGTTAGTACCCTTCTACCGGTGACGGACGCATGCACGCGGTGTGCGTGGCCTGCAACTGGAACCAGAACAGGCCCTCCCCTCGAGACTATCTGAAGGTGGGACGCTCTGGCTGGGGGCCACCCCATGCAGAGGCGGATCTTCGGTGGAACAGACTGACCGTTACTTGGCCATACTCAGCGACCCCTGGGGCTGGAGCTCCGGGCAGGTGTTTTCCACAAGTGCACCAACACATTGTGGGGCCGCGCTGCCTCACACTTGGGGCGGGATAGGCCTTCGTGGCCTGGACACTGGGACATTGGTGCCCCTGCACCCAAGTACTGTGGGGAATACATGTTAGACAAGCAGGTTAAAACCTTTTAATTGTCAAGGTTGGAAGAAGAATCCACGGGAGAGTCTGTAATACCGGATGAATAGGTGTGCTTGTTGGTAGCTGGAACAGGTTTGGATCCGCTGTGCAATGTAGGCAGAGAGTTCAGGGAGGAGCAGGCAGATGGGGTAGTCAGGCGATCCAAGGTCAGATGGATACAAAGAAAAGACAGCGCAAAAAAACCATAGTGTAGTAAATTCAATTAATATTTATAAAGTGAAGGTGAGTATTGCACGTACATCAAAATAAAGGGTTAATAGCATGACATGTTTAGGGACATGTTACCACTCAGCAGGAACAGCCAGACACCAATGCAGAGATCTTTACACGTTCACCCTCTTTCCTGCCAGCATCCAGGGAGACTCTGTGTTGCTCTGTGGTGGCGAGTCGTGTTGAAGGAGCTCCAGGCAGTGGATCGGCAGAGATGATCTCAGCTCACTTCCGTATTACTCCACGCTGGCGTGTGACGTCATCCGGCGGCGTCTCTCAGCCTCTCGCGTCTCACACGTGTGGATCAGGAGAGATGGTCTCAACTTGCTTCCTTGTTACTCCACGCTGGCGTGTGACGTCATCCGGCGGCGTCTTACAGCCTGTTGCGTCTCGAACGTGTTAATTCTTTAGCGATATTCTTTCTAATGGTGGCAAATTGTCCCAAACAAGTCCCGCAGAGAACTAATGTTCAAAATAGTAGCCACAATGGGAATAGTAGGAACGCGCCCTCTCCTACGCGTTTCGTACTTTCGTACTTCGTCAGGGACGAAGTACGAAAGTACGAAACGCGTAGGAGAGGGCGCGTTCCTACTATTCCCATTGTGGCTACTATTTTGAACATTAGTTCTCTGCGGGACTTGTTTGGGACAATTTGCCACCATTAGAAAGAATATCGCTAAAGAATTAACACGTTCGAGACGCGACAGGCTGTAAGACGCCGCCGGATGACGTCACACGCCAGCGTGGAGTAACAAGGAAGCAAGTTGAGACCATCTCTCCTGATCCACACGTGTGAGACGCGAGAGGCTGAGAGACGCCGCCGGATGACGTCACACGCCAGCGTGGAGTAATACGGAAGTGAGCTGAGATCATCTCTGCCGATCCACTGCCTGGAGCTCCTTCAACACGTCTCGCCACCACAGAGCAGCACAGAGTCTCCCTGGATGCTGGCAGCAAAGAGGGTGAACGTGTAAAGATCTCTGCATTGGTGTCTGGCTGTTCCTGCTGAGTGGTAACATGTCCCTAAACATGTCATGCTATTAACCCTTTATTTTGATGTACGTGCAATACTCACCTTCACTTTATAAATATTAATTGAATTTACTACACTATGGTTTTTTTGCGCTGTCTTTTCTTTGTATCCATTTAGCCTGGTGTTTGAGCCAATCCCATCAGACCAGCAGCATAAAACCACACTATATCAGGTTGTATTGAATACCTTTATTAATATCACATATATATATTTATCACAGGTCACTTATGAGCGCAATATTATCTGTTTCGATCCAAGGTCAGGGCTGGCGGTAAACAGAAGAGTAGTAACAGGGAGCAAGCAGCAGAGTAATAGGACATGCCGGAATTCATACCGGGTTTTCACAAGAGCCAGCAGGAAGTCTGAGAGCTTCCAAGCAGCAGTGACACAGAGAACCTGCCTCCAGGGTTAGCAAGCTTGTTATGATGCACTAAAGCAAGGGTGCGCAAACTGGAGGGCGCAAGATTTTTTTTGGGGGGGGGGGGGGGCGCAGCACTTACAGATCCCCCGCGTTCTTCCCCAAAACATTTAAATGAAATGCAGGGGAGCGCACGAGGACTCTGTAATTCACTTACCTTGTCTGCGACAGCTCCGACGCCATGGCAACGCGGCGTCAAATTATACCGCGGGGTCACATGATGCTGCCTTGCCATGGCAACGTGACATCACATGACATCGTGACACCAGAACGTCAGAGACAATTCAAGGAGGGGGGGAAAGCCAGAAAGGGGGTGCAGGGGAGAAAGTTTGCGCACCGCTGCACTAGAGGAAAGGACAGGTACCTTTCTATAGGCCGTGGGAAGTCAGATAGTGTAGTCAGTATAGCTGACTTCCAAGGGCCTGTATAGAATGAAGCGTGCGGGTCCTTACATTTGTATATCAATGTACAACCTGTGTAGTAAAAAAAGATATTCTTAATAACAGGGTAAGATACAGATGTACTGTAGCAAAACTTACTACCCCCGTGACCGATGCAGGGTGCAAGATTACAGCCACGTCTGCACTTTGCTATCCACATCTCGCCTACGGTGAGCCGGCAGGATTATTTGTGGGGTTATTTATGTAATTGTAATTCAGTTTGTGTCACCAGGAGGTGGCGCACCATATGGGAGCCGCGAATGGCATAAAAATACCGGGGATTTACACTTGGTTTTTTTATGACACCGGAAATAGTAAATCTGGCTACATGAGCCAATTACTGCCATACAATTATTATTATATTTTTATATATTTTGTGTTCACTTGCCACAACAAATCTCTCACAAATATACACAAAGAGCAAAGTACAGTACATGGAGAATGGCGTTTCTGCTCGGGCAAATAACTTCAAAATACCCATTCAGCAATGATGCAGAAAGACCTAAATCCAGATGATGAAATTAAGGATGGGAAGTTTAGCGGGTTTGAAATCTGAACTTTGCCACCTTCAAACCTTGTTTGAAAGTTCGAGTCGAGATTCGAAAACACATTTTTGAATCTGAGCACAATTCACATGAAACCATATGAAAGGCTTACCTCCGGATGTTGTGGGGAGGGGGGGGAGGGAGGGGTTGTAGAGGGGTGGGGGGGATTATTTTATAAAAACAATTTAACAATCTGATCAAACCTTTTCCATTTTATTTTGAGGGTTTGTTACCCCATATTTTAAACAAATCCAAAACAATGTGCGTTCCAGCAAAAGCAAAACATAGGAAATATTTTTGGAAACAGAAGCCTAAACCCTAATGATGGGGCCCACCCTTTAAGAAATTAGGTTAGTAAGGCATGAATCAGAACAAATGGGGAAAAATTCCAAAAAGGAGCAAAATAAATTTACAGATAATTATTAAATGGCCGCCATTGTTAGTTTCAATATCTATAAACATAAATGTATGGGAAACGTAGGTCTCTTTCTGTAGTGTCCATTCTTTTAAACTAGTGAAATTAAAGAGATTGATTGATACTGTACGTGTATTATTGAAGGGCCGGTGTCCTCCTAATTCTCTGTTTTTGTTTTCTTGTGTCCCTGCTGAGTAGAGATCTGTGACTTCGCTTCACTGCATTTTTGCGGTTTGCTACAAAATGTCGCGTTTTTGCAGAATGTTCGCTTTGTTCACATTGCTCAACATTTTGCCAATTTTATCAGAATTTCGCGAAAATATGAGTAGATGGCAGTGTGTAAAGGGCCCCACAACCTTGCACATCCAATGCTTCGCGGAAAAAATTGTAAAGCTCAACGTTTTCGTGAAAAAAATAAATCAAACAAACGTTGTCTGATTCATGTATTTCAGTGACAAATACTCACATCTCTATGAACTATTCGTATTAATTAAGTTCCTGTTCCTCATGTGATACGGGCGATTTCCGTGGCTCTGGTTGTATATTTTATAATATATATTTTATAATATCTATTAGAATTGCTTTGATCATTACAGTGTTGAGCGCCACTGATATAACTTCTTTTCCACTTCTATAGCCTGACTAGGGGTCAGGGTTATATCACCGGCTGCCAGCTCACTGTGGGATATAGCGCTACCTATTTGTTTTTTCTACTATAACCTAAAACATAGCTACAGGGAAGTAGGACTACAACATGACTTATTAATTGTACACTGCCATTGTTTACAAAGATCTCCCCCTTGCAGTTTATATAGTCTGTAGAAAGATTGAAGTCTAAGTAAGGCGGGGAACACCCACTCATGTTTTGGTTTTAGTCCTTTAAAAAAAAGTGGTTCGGTTTTGGATGTGGTCGGATGTGGTTTTAGTTCTACAAAACAAATCATGTTTTGGTTCTGGTTTTGCCAAAACTTGATTGGGTTGATTTTGGATTTCTATAAAATCATGGAAAATAAGCAGATAAATGGTAATAACTCATAGCAAAGCATAAACAATGCCGACAATAAGTATACACTCATATTAAATACAACCCCTGAAATGTTGGGCTACATCGTGTTTCCGCCGAATAAAATGCAGAGAAATGCTCACCTGAACCGTGTGTGTGTGATGTGTGTGTGTGTGCGCGTGTGTGTGTGTGCGTGTGTGTGCACGTGTATGTGTGTGCGCGTGTCTGTGTGTGCGTGTGTGTGCGTGTGTGTGTGTGCGCGTTTGTGTGTGCGTGTGTGTGCGTGTGTGTGCGTGTGTGTGTGTGCGTGGGTGTGTGTGACAGAGGCCTACATCTGATTTAATTAAACATTCTATATGAATTTATTTCCGATATTATCTAAATTGAAGACGTACTGTATAAGGCCCGGTAATTATATTTTGTAATTAAATATGTAACACGCTGGGCCAGTCTAAGGCAGAAAGATTAAACAAGTGACAGTCTTTTGAACTACAAATTATCCAACATCAATACACGAAGCTTTACATACAGGATGTTGCTGAAGTATTTGCCTTGAATAAATGTAATCACGATGGTAGTTATAATAAAATATAAGACTATTGTAGTTTTTTTTATGAGAGAGGGGATGGGCAAGTAAGAATTCAATGCAATGGAATCAAACTGCAAGTATACAGACTTTGCTTGGATTTTATCCTGGAATAAAGTTATGATTAAATTAGAACAGAAGTTGCCCGTATAAAGCCGTTAAAAACATCTTGTTACACTTACTGTATGGTTATTAAAAATGTAAATGATTCAGCTTAGCTGATCCCATGGGCTCTGTTAGGGAGGATAGAAGAGCCAGTTTATCATAGCTGCCCTGATAATGTACAGGCATACCCCGCATTAACGTACGCAATGGGACCGGAGCATGTATGTAACTATGTAACTACAGGCATACCCCGCATTAACGTACGCAATGGGACCGGAGCATGTATGTAACTATGTAACTACAGGCATACCCCGCATTAACGTACGCAATGGGACCGGAGCATGTATGTAACTATGTAACTACAGGCATACCCCGCATTAACGTACGCAATGGGACCGGAGCATGTATGTAACTATGTAACACAGGCATACCCCGCATTAACGTACGCAATGGGACCGGAGCATGTATGTAACTATGTAACTACAGGCATACCCCGCATTAACGTACGCAATGGGACCGGAGCATGTATGTAACTATGTAACTACAGGCATACCCCGCATTAACGTACGCAATGGGACCGGAGCATGTATGTAACTATGTAACACAGGCATACCCCGCATTAACGTACGCAATGGGACCGGAGCATGTATGTAACTATGTAACTACAGGCATACCCCGCATTAACGTACGCAATGGGACCGGAGCATGTATGTAACTATGTAACTACAGGCATACCCCGCATTAACGTACGCAATGGGACCGGAGCATGTATGTAACTATGTAACACAGGCATACCCCGCATTAACGTACGCAATGGGACCGGAGCATGTATGTAACTATGTAACTACAGGCATACCCCGCATTAACGTACGCAATGGGACCGGAGCATGTATGTAACTATGTAACTACAGGCATACCCCGCATTAACGTACGCAATGGGACCGGAGCATGTATGTAACTATGTAACTACAGGCATACCCCGCATTAACGTACGCAATGGGACCGGAGCATGTATGTAACTATGTAACTACAGGCATACCCCGCATTAACGTACGCAATGGGACCGGAGCATGTATGTAACTATGTAACTACAGGCATACCCCGCATTAACGTACGCAATGGGACCGGAGCATGTATGTAACTATGTAACTATAGGCATACCCCGCATTAACGTACGCAATGGGACCGGAGCATGTATGTAACTATGTAACTACAGGCATACCCCGCATTAACGTACGCAATGGGACCGGAGCATGTATGTAACTATGTAACTACAGGCATACCCCGCATTAACGTACGCAATGTGACCGCAGCATGTATGTAACTATGTAACTACAGGCATACCCCGCATTAACGTACGCAATGTGACCGCAGCATGTATGTAACTATGTAACTACAGGCATACCCCGCATTAACGTACGCAATGGGACCGCAGCATGTATGTAACTATGTAACTACAGGCATACCCCGCATTAACGTACGCAATGGGACCGGAGCATGTATGTAAAGCGAAAATGTACTTAAAGTGAAGCACTACCTTTTTTTCACTTATCGATGCATGTACTGTACTGCAATCGTCATATACATGCATAACTGATGTAAATAACGCATGTGTAACAGGCTCTATAGTGTCCCCGCTTGCGCTCACCTTCAGTACAGGTAGGGAGCCAGTATTGCTGTTCAGGACGTGCTGACAGGCGCATGCGCGAGCTGCCATTTTCCTATTGGGCGATATGTCCTTACTCGCAAGTGTACATAAAGTGAGTGTCCTTAAACCGGGGTATGCCGGTATATGGAACAGCAACGGTTTGGCTGCAAGGAGAGTTTAATGAAGAAAAGAGAGTTGGTAGCAGAAGTAGAAGGATCTGCTTGACTTTTGTCAGATGCAAAAAACACTACTAATGGTGTTCCTGTCAATGAGCACACACATGTGGTAATAATTATAGAGGAAAAGCAACAACGATTTCAATATCCACCCCCAGTCCAGTAATAAATTAAAAAGTAAAGCTAACATGTTTGTTAATATAGAAGTCACCTTGTCATGTAGGATGAGGTCAGAGTGATATCACTAATAAACACTTACATCTAACCCACGCCACGTCTGCTGTCTTTGACGCTCTCCTCAGACCTCCATCTGTAAGCTGATTTTCTTCCTCCACTACTCCTCAATTTACTTTGCCGACAGGTTGAAGTGTAATGTTAATTCCAGTCGCCATGGCACCCCCTCCTTATCCCCTCCCTATTCTACACATTCTCCACTTTACTCCTGCCTTCCTTCACTCTTTCCCTCCTATAACAGAGGTGTCATTGTCTCTGCTGCTCTCCTCCTCTCTCTGTACTATTTACCCCCTTGACCCCATCCCTTCAAACCTTTTGCTTCCACACTAATCCTCACACTCACCCACATTTTCAATCCACCCTCTGCTATGGTACCTTTCTCACCGCCTTCAGATTACACATATTCCCCAAAATAACACCACCTGGGACCTACCTGTCTCCTATCTAACTATCAGCCATGTCTTTCCTGCCTTTTGTCTCCAAACTCTTGCACGTCTTGTATTCCCTCAGTTGATCCATTTTCTTAACTCAAATTCTCTTTTAGACCTTCTGCAATCTGGTTTCCGCAGTGGTCACTCCACTGAAACAGTCACAACCAAAATAACGGGTGACCTTCATGCTACCAAAGGTAGTTACACCCTGCTTATATTACATGACCTCTCTGCTGCTTTTCAACACTGTTGACGGACCTCGACTCCTTCACTCTCGATCATTTTTGGTACCTGTAACAAAGCTCTATTCTAGATTTCCTTTCACCTCTCCCATTTGTACTTTCAGGGTCTCTTTTGTGTCTCTTCTTCTGTTGATCTCTGTGTGGACGTTCCCAGGGGCCTGACTTGAGACCTTCTCTTTTCTCTGTACACACTCTCTTTAAGTGACCTTATTACATTTTTTAGTTTCTAATATCACCTCAAATTACGCACACATTTACTTTTCAACCCCAGACCTTACAGCTGCTGTGCAGACCAAAGCCTCTGAATGGCCCTCCACCAACTCAAACTTAACATGTTGAGACAGAGCTCCTCATACTTTCTCCTAAGTCGGGCCCTATTGTCCTCTTCTCCAGTACTTTCAGTAGCTATCCTACACTCAGTAATACAAGCACGCTGCCTATGTGCCACATTTTAATCCTCTCCTCTTACATTCATATTGTAGCTTAAACCTGCAGATTTCTCCTCCTTAAGACTCCTCTGTCACTCTCCTGCTAGAACGCTAACCCATGCCCTCATTCTCTTGCCTATTATAACCTTCCACTATCCGACCTTCCTGCCTCTCACCCTTCTGCCCTACAATCTAGTCTGAACACTGCTGCTAGAATAACTTCACTCTCTCCTAATTCTCCCTCTGCTCCTATGCTGCGGAAATCCCTCTCTTGGCTTCCGATTAAGGGCCTCATACAGTAAAGTCTGATAGAAAAAATCACCAGGGTTTTTAAATCTCCATTTTTGACAGCATTACTATCACGGTGTGCAGAAAGCCCTGAATACCAGTGAGAGCAACATTTGCAAAAATGGCGATTAGCCGGCAACGGGATGATCACTCCTGTGTAAAGGGCTCATCTGGCGAGTTGTTTCTGCTGCAGAGAGAGAGAGCCATCTCCCTCTGAGTAAATCTCAGCCTAAATTTAAATGTTATTACTAGTGTGTTGTAGCAGGGGGTCTCCGGAGCAGAACCGTGTTGATTTCAGGTCCGGGGACCCCCTGCTTCCTAAGATACAGGCCTCGTTATGGGGTGCCAGTATCTACTATGCATTTAAATGTCCGGGTCAAGTAACGCGGGACATTTCCGTCTCTTGTTCAAGGCTATAGGGGGCCTACACTTGTTTACTCAGGTTTACCATTGCATTTTAGTGTATGGGACACTGTGGATATATGCAGCATAGTATCAAGCAATGATGTGCTGCAAGTGAATGGAAGATGAGATCTCCCTGAGGTGAGTTCCAACGTTTTGGCCAGCATGGCTGCAACGCCTATGCAAGGGGAAGAAAGGGTTTAATCCAGCCTCTCAGTAAAGGCGAATAACAAGAGTTCACAAACCTTATTTTACCTTCTGCTCCTCAAAGAAGAAGAAGAAAAAAAATCAATGAATGGCTTTCATTTTTTATTTTATTTTTTACAAAGGGCCATTGTTGGAAACCAGAAGGGCGCTGTTTCAGGCCTCATATATAATAGTACAGATTGCAGTGATTAGCTTTGTTAAGTCTATTTGCCTCTGAAGAGGTCATTCACGTGGCCTTCCTGGCAGCTGGTGGGTTAAAATTGCATTCACAAAGTCAATGACAGAGACAGAACTCAACCGATCCAAATGTAAGACGCGGTTAGCCAAATAATCACCACTTCTCTGCTAGGGAGACCAAGATCAATCCTCCGTGATCACTTGCTCTCCAGCAGGTAATCTTGCATATCCTTCAGCACTTGTGATAGTTTGTTAAAATCATATTACTTGGCAGTGGATGTAGCTTTGTTATCAGTAATAGCACTAGGGTTGCCAGGAGGGTTCTCCAAAAATACTGGACACTAGTGAAAGGTGTGATACGCTTGAGACACACGCACACACCTCTCTCCGCTCCATGCTGTTTCCTTCTCTCCTTGGACCCGCCCCCAGGCTCTTGGCACCTCCTCCTGATTGCCTGGGTAATACAGACAATCAGGAATTGCCCTAGTAACAGCCCTGCTCTCTACCTGCTCTGGGAAATCCCCCAGCCCCCCAATCCGGTCAGGTCACTATGACCAGAGAAGTAATACCGGTACACACATACATGTCCAGTATTAACTGTAATGTTTTACAGGACAGAGTGTCCAAACACAGGACAGTCCAGTTTAATACTGGACACCTGGCTACCTTAAATAGCACCCAGATTATCCTCTAGAGCAGGGGTGCTCAACTCCAGTCCTCAAGACCCCCCCCCCCCCCAACAGGTCAGGTTTTTGGGATATCCCCGCTTCAGCACAGTTGGCTCAATCAGTGGCTCAGTCGAAGACTGAGCCACCTGTGCTTAAGCGGCAATATCCTGAAAACCTGACCAGTTGGGGGGACTGGAGTTGGGGACCACCTGCTCTAGGGTGAAATCTTTTTGTTTTTCTTCTCAACACTTTAGTAAACTATTCTGCAAATGTAAACCACAGATTAATAATTACCGTCAGTAAGAATGGTTTTGTTTCAAAATACCACCCTCCAGAAATAAAAATGCTTCACTTTCTCCATCCATAAAATGAATGCCGTACGCGCGCGACACCGGAAAATCAATAGCAAAGGCTTCAACGGTTCCCTAATATAGACAGCATCAGACCTGCTCCTATGGTCAATCCCATTTCCAATTACTGTAAAGAGGGGGGCAGGACCAGGTTCATCTTTTAAACACTGACAAGACTGTAACAATGGTATTTGGGACCAAGACTAAATTTGTAAAGCTTCCAGCGACTGAGCTCCTGATTCGAACCAACGCTAACACCACCCTAACACCTGTCACTAGTTTTAAATACCTGGGCTTATGGTTTGACTCCCACTTAACATTCGGGATGCACATTGATACCCTGACAACCAAGACCTATGCCAAACTAGGGGTACTTTACAGGAACAAATCCTCCCTAAGTCTCCTGGTCAGAAAGCGTATCACACAGCAGATGCTAATGCTAATTATTGACTATGGAGACATAGTATATGGCTCGGCTCCTCAAACCCACCTTAGCAAACTTGACACCCTCTACAATTCAATTTGTCGTTTTGTTCTCCAATGCAACTACAACACACATCACTGCGAAATGCTCAAAGAACTAGATTGGTCATCACTAGAGTCTAGGCGCAAAGTTCACCTTTCCTGTCTTGCCTTTAAATTCTTCATGGGCAAGCTACCCAGCTACCTGAACAAGCTCCTCACCCCTACCACCTGCAGCACTTATCACCTGAGATCAGACTCCAAAAGACTATTCATGGTCCCAAGGCTCAACAAAGTATCCGGATGTTCCTCCTTCTCCTTCCGTGCACCCCAAAACTGGGACAACCTACCAGAGACTCTCACATCCACCACCAGTTTAAGTTCTTTCAAATCTAAGGCTGTCTCACATTTTAACCTGGTCTGTAACTGTTTCATACGCTCATAATATATTTTTTCTTTAACTGTGCACGCAATGTCTTGTATATAATGTGTACCCTGTTCATTTATATAACTGTACTTGTAACCATGTACTATTTGTTTTACTCTGTGCCCAGGGCATACTTGAAAACGAGAGGTAACTCTCAATGTATTACTTCCTGGTAAAATATTTTATAAAGAAATAAATAAATCTTTACATTATAAAATGTAAATAATACATTTACTAAACTTACCGCCGCTATTTAGTTTTATGTCAACCGGCAGAAGGTGTCAAATCATTTATCAACTTTAAACTTTCACCCTATGCAGGGGTGCGCAAACTGGGAGCACGCCGGCAGTTACAGAGGCCACGCACTCTTCCCCAAGGCAATTTAAAATAAATCCCGGGGAACTGCCAGGCGCCTCTGCAACTCAACTTGCCGAGATTCAGCTGCCTTCAGGACGCGTCGCCATGGCAACGCTGCGGCAAATTTGACGCCGCACTAAGGTAAGGGGGAGGGCGCAAGCCTTGTGGGAGAGCAGGCAGGGGAGCGCAGCAACAAAAGATTGCGCACCCCTGCCCTATGACACAAAAAAAAATCTGTAAACGTCTTTAAAAAAATAACATAAATAACCAATAAAGAACGTCAGCTAATAACTCATATTATCAGCCTCGTGTTTTCAAATAAAATCCGGCAAACGATGTATTATGAAAAGTTGATCTCCTTCTTACACAATGTATCAAGACACGCGGTGAGATCCGGGATTCGTGGCTGAGGAGAGCGGGAGGCCCCGACTCTGATAGAAACGTCATCACTAACTAGATGTACGCAAATTTGTATCCGCAGCGGATCAGCCGGTTTCTTTACGGCCGGCGGATTTCAGCGGATCAATGTCAAAAAGGGCGACTCGCGGATTGTTTATTATTATTACCTATACACTCCGCGGATTCCGCAACCAGTGGGCGGGTTTGTAGAATCCAATAAGCCGATTCAGCGATCTGTTGGCGGTTTCTTAAGAACCCACGGATCGCTGAATCCGCGGATTGGATCCTACAAATCCATCCGCGGGTTGTATCCAATGGCGGATTTTGATGAATCCGCGTGGATTGAAACCGCTCCAAATCCATTTGTGGATTTTACACCGCGAAACGGATTTTGGGGGGGTAACACCAGCGAAAATCCGGGAAACAGATTTCGGCGAATTCGTCCATCTCTACTAGTAACCCCAAACGTACATGTTTTTCGCGCTTTGTTTCCCGTGTTGGGGGGAGAAGACTTGCCCGGCGGACGCAGGTCAGCAGATTCGAACTTTTGGCAAAATGTTTTCCCGTCTTTACCTGCATGTTGCATATGATTATTTTGGGGATGTATGTAATATACGTCACTCGTGACCTCCCTTGAATTTGATGGTGACTTGTTAATCATTTTGTTTGGTCATGTTTTCTTTCCCTGCCCCACTCCCGTGTATGATTTATGTTTTATGTGAATAAATACACATTTTCAGTTTAAAAGAATAGGAGCATAAATGGGAGACAATATACAGCAATGTCTTTGCAAATGTTCACATTCTCATTAATGAAATGTCCAAATGTCCAATGTTTGTCGTTTTTGAGGAATGTGCGAGAATGTTTCCCACATTTCCAATTCATTGTGACGAGTCACATTGATCACGAGAAAACAAAGTCCATTTGTTTTCTTTGGGAGATTTTGACGATTGATCTCATTTCCACTGGTACGGTGTTCAGGCCAAACACCCCTTTTAAAATGAAGGGTGGGCATTTTCACTGGGGTTTTGGTTCTAAAGTTGATGCAAACTGAGCCATTTTCATCTTAATGGGACTTAATTATTAAGTCAATATGGAATTGTGGCTGGAAATGACCTGACCGGCCACTTGGGCTGATATACTGTACTGTAGGATAAATCTCTCAGCCTTAAAGCTGCAGTTCAAGCAATATCCTACAGTACGTGTGTTTTTTTTTTATAAAATAAATCACTTCTGTACTATGAGAAAATACTCGTAGCATAAAGAAAAACAACAACAACAACAACTCTGAAGGACGTTTTTTATGTATTATAATGTAACAAGCATTTTTTGTTCCTATAGCAACCATTTACAAAGTCACATCCCCTTCCTCTTCTGAAACAGGCCCTGGCACACCCCTTTTTGAGCCCTGCCATGTCTCTAGCAGTGCACCAATTGTATCTAGTGACTGCCTGGTCACATGATCCTCCCCACAGAACTTTGCATCTTTGGTCCTCTTCTGCTGCACTGACAGCCATTTAGGGAACCCCCGAGCCGAATCTTCGCCGATCGAACACAAGAGAACGGATCGACCGGCAACTTAGCTAATCACTTATCATTGTGTGGATTGTATTGATGCGCATATTAAAGGGAAAGAAAACTAAATTAAAAAAAAAAACAGCAGCTTGGACTGTTGCTTTAAGATGCTTTGCTCCAAATTTGGGCCATATGTATCATCTTACAACTGGTACATATATATATATGTATATAGGAGGCATTAGGGACACGGTAAAGGATGCACATATTATGGGAGTTATCAAATTCTGTGCCCCGGTGAGGATTATTTATTAAACTTTGATAGTGCCGATCGGGCACCACTATTTTGTGGAAACTCACATTCGAGTTAGATTGGCACTATCCCCCTTTAATGAATAACCCCCTTGGTGTCTTTTGTTCCGCTTTTAATGAAGGAATTCCATCGTCTGATGTGACATAAACATGGGGGGGGCTCAACTCCAGTCCTCAAGACCCCCCAACAGGTTGGGTTTTAAGGCTATCCCTGCTTCAGCACAGCTGGATCAATCAGTCCCTGCTTCAGCAGAGGTGGATCAATCAATCCCAGCTTCAGCACAGGTGGCTCCATCAGTGGCTCAGTCTCCGAATCTGAGTTATCTTTAAAACCTGACCTGTTGGGGCGTCTTGAGGACTGCGTTGAGCCCCCCTGAAGTAAGCCTCCATGATAAACAACGATGTGAAAACTGTACATAGCAAGCTTGTAGCATTAGTAAGCGTTGCTGTGCATACACATGTACATTTCCTGAGCTGTGTCACCTCTGTCCTTTTATGTCAACTGATGAATGCTCCCCTGTGAGAGATGTGTGCAGAGGTACGCAATGGAGACTGGTTTTAAGGTGACATTAAATCAGGCTTTATTGCGCCTGTTGCTTTAAACACAGCAAACATGTGAAAATCCACAAACACAATCTGCTCCACGTTGGAGTATATTTACACTTGTAGTCCAGCGATTCACCAGCCCAAATCATAGAGACATTTATATATATATGTAACGGCTAGACCCCCCTTGTCTGACCCACCCAATCTCACATTGGCCCGTGTGGTCTAACCGGTCCCCATTACAAGGTCGTGTGTGGTGGTGCACCTGCTAGTAACAGGACTCCTGAGTCTCCCGCTTGGTGTTATAAGAGGATATCATCAGGACAGGTATCTGAGGTAGTGGTTACGAGTCCAACTTACTTCATGTGCAGCGCCTCCACCTCATCAGGATCTATGCTTCCGCAGGGAGATGGTCCTGGTGAGGAACTCCTTCTCGGTGGTGACTGCACTGCTGAGTAACTTCACACTCACACAGTGGGGGTTTCTTTGAACATGGCATCTTTATTGTAGGTTGGGATGTAGCAGACTGCCCCATGCAGCTGCCGGCTCTAGCCGTACATCTCTCCGTGCTGTCCCTTTGCCAGGTACGCCCTCTCGTATTGAAGTGGGATTCCCTTTCTCCTAGGGAGATCACCACTGCGCCAGGTCCCTGGACACAGTGTGGCTTAGACAGACTTGATTGGTCACTCTGCTACCGCTAGTTACAGCACTAGGGTCACAAAAGTATTCCTCCAACCGCTTCACACAACTGCTGGCTAACACTTGCAACTACTTTGCCACTACACTAACTGACAGTGTTGTGCCCTTTATACCTCAGGGGGCAGGCGCATCTCTGATGTCACTATCCAGGGACTCAGAGCATACAGCCACTCCCTTCCTTACACAGGGCACCACACCAGGGTGTGAGGGAAAACCTCCATAACTACTGTTGGCAGGCCTGTACTTACCAGGACTTACTGCCAACAGAGAAGATGTACGCAGTCATTATTATGCATGGCTACATATATATATAGACAGACATAGATAATCAGTCTTATAAGAAAATTCTTATCTGTCTCGTAGTTGTAGGGGGAAGGCTTCTCTCTTTCCTGGGTTGCTGCCTTTTCCTCAGGTTATCTCAGCATTCAGGTGTAGAAGTATTGTGAGCTCCAGACATCTGTGATCCCTCTGTCAGTCTCATCTGTGAGACTCAGGAATCTCTGCTCTGTCTGTTTCCTTGGTCAGCCCAGTTGTGGACTAAGGAATCTCTCTTCCTGTCTCAAAGGCAGGCTTTTCTAACCAACCTCTAATCAGCCAGGTGGTGTTGGTTAATTGACTACCAGCAGTTAACCACCACACTGCTGGATTAGAGGCACCTTTTTGAACAGGGACAAATCCCCTGTTACATCCCCCTTCAGGTAATACACATGGAAGGAGTTAAACATTTGACGTGTGAAACCCCTTCTGAGCCCGAGCCTCCTGCGAGTACCACGGTGAGGTGCTGGAGTCCAGCTTCACTAAAAGGTGCTGAGCTTTATTACTTCCATTCATTTGAAAGGTGTGCTGACGTTTAGCACCGTTTAGTGAATCTGGGCCTGAGAGAGTTAACAATTGGCAAAAAGCCAGCGAAGTTGTGCGCTTTATCACAGTGGACGCTATTTACCTAGTTCAGGTCCTGATGAACTATCAGACAACTCAATAGACCTGTGTTACAGTACTTCTACATACAGTAATATACGTCACCCTTCTTTTTACAGCATGAATTGTTCAATGTTGGCATGTGTCTGTTCCATTGTGTGTAGAGTGCCCGTGACAGTCAATTCACAGCCAGGGACATCCCCCTATTCTGCCTGACAGCCTGTTTTAATTTTGAAAAACAGTTTATGGTAGCACTTAAAACAGCAAGTGCTATTTTCCTTGTCAAAAATGTGAGCCATCAATTTCAAGCTAATGCTTAATGTATCCAGCTATTGAACATAGGGACTTTTATCCTACGGTCAACATCCTGTCTGAAGAGCTAGATAGATTACTAAAAAAAATGTCTGCATTTCTCCCAGGCCCAATAAAATGTTTCCTTTTTATAGAACAGTTAGTAATGTGTTTTGAGAACAAGAAAAGCCCTCTTTAATCTTCCTGATTCGCATACACTATATGACTGAATGTAAAATAAATATAGTTCTGTGAGGTCAGGTTTTAGAAGTGATTCACTCTTTATTTACACTTGTTGCTTAAAATCCCTTGTTCTCCTCCATATCATTACTAAATCTTGTGTATGCTGCATAATACTTAGCATTACATATAATACATACTATTTGAAAAGGCTCCAAATCTTTCCCCTTGTTGCTCCCGAGTCCCGATGCTGTGTGAACATCTGCTTTTAAATGGCAATGTTAATATCAATGTCTTTATTTGAAATAAACTAGACAAACATTGGCATGCCACAATCTAATGTTATGGTTTATGTACAGTATGATACAAAGTTCCAGTAGGCCAGTCCGTGAGAAGTGTTGATTTTATGTTTTTTTTGTACTTACATTTTTATTCAGTTTAGACAGGGAAGGATAATGCAACATTAGCTTGAGTACAGATTACAGAATGTATAAATCAAATACAGTGGTTCACTGAAACCTATACAAATAAAATGATTATAGCATATATCTGAGGTACTTCCTTTCTTAGTGGTTAGTAAGGTAAAAAAATTGAGTTTTATCCACCCATCTGTATACATGACCAACTTTCTCCTAAACAAAGGAAATCAACTTGGTGTAGTGGTGGGTCTAGATCCTAAAGTATTAAGAGGGAAAAAGACATGGGTAGACAGAAAAAGAAAAGAAGAAGACGGGGGGGAGGGGATGAAGGGGGGGGGGTGGGGGGGAAGGGGGAAGAAGGGGGGGTGGGTGGGGCCACGGGTTCCCCCCAGTGTTGCGTCTAAAGCCTGTCCGGGCCTCATAGTTATCCATGGGTCCCAGGTCCTGTAGAAACTGTCAGTGGACTGATTTAAAAATGCAGTAATTTTTTCCATTTCCATAACCTCGCTAATTCTATTTTCAACTGCACGTTTGGGGGGAGGGGCCAATTTCTTCCAGGAGGCCGCAATAGCGCATCTGGCTGCCGTGAGAATAAAAGATATTAGTCTTCTCATCGGAGGGTCTATATCTGCCACCGGTTTAGCTAATAAAAAGACCAGAGTCTATAGGGATCTGGAGTTCTGTGATCTCCTCAATAATAGATTGAATCATTTTCCAATAATTCTGGATAACCGGACATGTCCACCATATGTGGGCCATGTCTCCCTTTTGTCCACATCCCCTCCAACAGAGGTCAGACACCAGAGGGAATATCCGTTTAAGGCACGCTGGGGTGAGGTTCCAATAATACATGATTTTATAAATGTTTTCTTTGATTGTAGTGCATCAATATTGAGGTCATTGGCCCATCTCAACATATAATCATGATCAGCGGAGTCCGCTTTTGACTCTAGACTCCCGTAGATCTTTGTTATTAGGCCTTTTTGGTAGACGCCTTTGCTACACCTCGAACTCTGACATAGAGGGGAACTCCAACCTTGGGGATAGTTTTTGAATAAAATGCCTAATTTGGAGGTACTTAAATAAATTTAGATCTGGTATCTCATACTTAGCTCGAAACTCCTGAAAGCTCAACAGTTTTCCCGTGTTTAACAGGTCAGCAATTACCCTGATACCCCTTGTTTTCAATTGGTTGAATTGATTAGAATCGCAACCTGGGGGAAACTCCGGATTGTCAAACAGCGGAGTAAGCTGTGAGACGGGGGATAGCAAGCCGAATTTATTTTTGGTTTTTGTCCAAATCTCCCACGTATGTCTCATCGCTTCGAGTTCTATTTTCTTTGACTGTGTATCTCTTCTCTCACCAGCCCACAAACCTGTTAGCAGAGAAGGCGTTTTCGCATAGTACATTTCAATAGACAACCAACAAGTCTGGGTCGGTGTTCCAAACCACCACTTGCCTTAACTGGGCTGCTTGGTAGTACTTGAGAACATCTGGGACGCCCATCCCCACCCCCGTCTCCTTGAGGTCATCATAACCATTCTGACCACCCTGGGTCTTTGCCTTGCCATATAAAGTGGAAAATGTTGTTTTGCAAGTTTTTCAATTCAGGCCCTGGAAAGCGGACCGGGAGGGTCTGGAAGTAGTATAGGAGCCTCGGGAGCACATTCATTTTTACTGATATCATTCTGCCAATCCAGAATATCTGGTGTCCTTCCCATTTGACCAGGTCCTTTTTAATATTTTCAAATAAAGGGGGATAGTTTTTCTGATATAGGGAGTGGTAGCATCTGGTCATGTTAATTCCCAGATACTTGACATGAGTGGGACTCCACTTATAATTAAAATTTAGTTTTAATAATTTAAGTTCTTGGTCTCCCAGGGTCAGATTTAATGCTTCGGATTTATCAGAATTGATTTTATACCCTGAGATTACTCCAAAATCAGACAATGCCTGTTGGAGATTGGGTAGTGAGGTTTGAGGGTTCGCCAGGGTTAATATTATGTCGTCAGCGAATAGTGAGATTTTGTAATTTGACTTCCCTATTGTTATACCCTCTATATTCACATTTGACCTAATGGTGGCTGCCAGTGGCTCGATAGTGAGAGCAAAGAGGAGAGGGGACAATGGGCATCCCTGTCTCGTACCATTTCTTATTTTGATCGGCCTTGGGCTGCTCCCCGGCAACTTGATCGTAGTCGTGGGGGACCGGTACAAGGCCCGGACTCCTGTCAAAAAAGAGTCCCCGAAACCGAATTTTTCCATTGTTTTGTCCAAGAATACCCAATCTATTCTATCAAACGCCTTCTCTGCATCTAGGCTCAACAGGACAGCTTTAGTATCGACACGGTGGACATGGTCTATAATGTTAATTATTTTTCTGGTGTTGCCAGACGCCTGCCTACCTGCTACAAATCTGACCTGATCAATATGGATTAGTCTTGGTAATATGGGTTTTAACCTTTTGGCCAGGATTTTACTATATAGTTTCCAATCGGTATTCAGAAGGGATATTGGTCTGTAACTACCGCACTGCATAGGGTCTTTCCCTTCTTTGTGGATAATAGCTAAATTTGCGGTAGGCATTGATGGTGGAACTGGGCTGCCCTCCACAAAGGAGTTGAACATTTCTGTCAGGTGGGGGGTCAGTAGTGGTAGGAACCTTTTATAGTAGATGTTGGAGAAGCCGTCCGAGCTCGGGGCCTTGGAGATTTTTAATGTTTTTACTGCCTCTGTCAGTTCCTTCTGTGATATTTTTGCATTTAAAGCTGCGTTTTCTGTGTCTGACAATTTTGGCAGGTTGCAGTTATCTAGATATTTCTTAAATGTCTCCGAGATTGTTGTTTGGGATTTCTCTCCCTGGGGCCTTAGATTATACAATTTGGTATAGACGTTTTCGAACTCCAGCGCAATTTCCTTTTCGTTATAAGTAATATTGCCCTTTTTATCCTTGATTGCCATGATTTGTGACCTGACCCTCACTCCGGAGCCAGACGATCCTTCCCTTGCCAGCAGATGATTGGAGGAACTGGTCTGTGACATCAGACGCCGCCCGAGTGAGGAAGTAAAGGACGATTGAAGCTGATTAGAGCCAAGCAGAGCTGCGTTCCTACTGAACCCAGACTGGTTACACTGCCTTATTTTATTCTGGAGCATGTGAGTGTATTGGAGCTCCTTGCTCTAGTATTATTTGTTAATTAAATCTGTGTTACACTATATTCTCTTTTTTTCTTCCTATATATGCTGCCCACATCTTTATCTGATTCCATGTGATAATTCCCACCCTGGAGAGGAAGTTTTGCGCTTTGTGTCCTCCCCCAGATGTTACCTTGAGAGATTGAGAAATCTCTTACACCAGCTGCATCTCCTCTTGGTGATATTTATTTCTATATACTATTTATTTATATATTTTTTAAGGTTTGCGCTTACTTTCCTTGCACCTCACTCCCCTCAGCCTGCTAGCCAATAGCTTGTCTGCTTTGTTACCCTTGTCGTAGTAGCGCTGTTTGGTCCACCTCAGTGCTCTTTCTACATCGTCAAATTGGGTCTGTTTTAACTCCGTTCTGGCGGCTGTTAGTGCCTTATATCTTTTTTTCGAGGGTTTTTTTTTGTGGAGTTGTTCTAAGTTTGTGACTTTGTTAGTCAAATCTTTGAGTATTTTTAGTTTAGTTTTTTTTCTATGTGAAATGATCGTTATAAGTTTGTCTCTTAGCGTGACTTTGTGGGCCTCCCAAAGCACAGCCGGCGAAGAGACTGTGCCTTTGTTCAAAGTGAAATATTCTTTGATCTCTTGCCTAATTTCGGATTAAATTTTTGGGTGGTTCAGCAGGGAGTCGTTTAATCTCCAGTGATATGCAGTGGTCTTAGCAAATGGAAGAGGGAGAGTCAGGTCAATGGGCGCATGGTCCGACCATGTAATAGGGCCGATGTCCGATTTCAGAACTGCCTGTGAAATATTTTTTGCTACCAAAAAGTAATCTATTCTCGAATATGTTTCATGGGGAGTGGAGTAAAATGTATAGTCTCTTTGGCCCTGGTGTTGGGTTCTCCAGACATCCACCAGCGAGAAGTCCCTCACTATCTGGTAGTTTGAGGCAGAATGCGTCTGATTAGGGACCGTGGATCTATCCAAATCGGGGTTGGAGGCCATGTCCAAGTCTCCCCCCACAATCAACGAGGGACGAAAACTCGGTTCTACGGTCTCCAACACTGACATTAAGAAGTCCGTCTGATTTTCATTTGGCGAGTACAAGTTGAGCAAGGCAATTGCTGACCCTGATAGTGAGCCATATAACAGCAAGAACCTGCCCTCTGAGTCCGTGACTGTTTTTTCAACATTTAAGGGGGTGCCCTGCCGGACTAGAATCGCCACTCCTCATTTCTTACTACTGTAGGAGGAATAGTAGGTTGAAGGGAAAACGCTCCCAAAAATATTTGGGGGGTCCTGGGCCCCGAAGTGTGTCTCCTGCAGAAACACTATGTCCCCACCCGACCTTTTTAGTTCTTGCAGTGCTAATCTCATTTTCGTATGAGACTGTAGACCTTTTACGTTTAGCGAGGTTTTTTTAATAGATGCAGACCCAGTCATAACTTTTTAGCAGTGTCCCAGGACCTTGATGTTGTTTTTTTATTCTTTTTGTTTATAGATTAACATGAGAGCACATGAAGAAGAGACCTGCCAGGTCTTCAAAAGCTCTGTACACTATTATATCATCTATAAACTCTAATGTAATCCATTCAAATCTATACAAATCTGTAGATCTAGTACAGAATGCAGTAATGTACGTTGCGGAACATATAGGCACAATGTGTGCCACTATCTGTAGTATCTTATAATCTTATTACAGTGGGTCCTCGTTATCCGAAAGAATGCGTCTCGCAAACCGCCGTCGGTTAACGGACCGTCGGAAAGCGAGTCCAATGTTAATCGGCGGTGGTGATTGTCGGATACGTGAATTCGGCGTCGGACATTGCGTCCAGAGACTGTATTGTGTGGCGTCAGATAACGCGTTCGTCGGTAAGCGGGACGTCGGATACCGAGGCTTACCTGTAAGGCACAGGGAGATCAAGGTCATATAGAACTATACTGGGGCTAAATATTGACTATCCAAGTTTACTTATTAATGCCTTCACCACGGGTCCATATCTTCTCCTTCACGATTAAAGACTGCAGTGTTATCTATACTGTACAAATAGCAGCAGCGGAAATCCTAAACAGTTGATGGACACCAGTGTTTTTCACATATTGCTCTCTCTCTGCGCACACTTAGTATAACACCTCTGGGAAGACGGCCTGGCCTCAGGCATTGCCCAATAATTATCGTGGCACTTTGCTGTTGCTATATAAGCCTTCTGAGGTAAGCTTGAAGCCGAGCTGGTGGTCCTGGTCCATTTCCCAAAGCCTTTGGTTCATGTCCAGTGCCGGGCTTTTCATGTACACATCATCCAGCAGCAGCACTGCATCCGATACTGCTCTAACAGAACGTTGTACTCTATTCACTTAAACGGACTGGAAAGGTGTCTTAAGGCGGAAGAATGCTTAGTAAATGTCGCCCACTGGGGAATAACTCAAAAGAATTAACCCATGGATTCCACCACTGTGCTGTGTGTTGCAGGGGCTATACAGGAGACCACGAGAATCTTTTTATTTATATTTTATTAAGCACTAAGTTACCATTACATTATATCATGAAAACATTTTATGCATTTGTTGTATTTTATGCATTGTATTAATCAAAACCACACATGATTTTTACATGAATTAATGCCAATTCAAATAAGAACGGCTTTTTTCCTGCTCATTACATCGGGCTAGAAAGTGGTCGGCTCAACTCAGAGCTTCTGTTTGTATCACTGGTGCTGAGAAATAGATTAATTGGAGCCTGCAGTATAATTATTATATCATTGATATTTTGTTTATAGTAATTTTTAGAAGATGTTTTATTGTTATGTTTTGTGGCTTATTGCTTCTTCTGTTCATACTTGTTCTAACGAATTAAAACAAAGCGGCTTAGGAAAACAGACATCGTTGTTCCTTAAGTACACCTGTTAAGTCTGAGGAATATTTGGTTACCCATAAATGTCAAAATGTGCACGTTGAGTTGTGTAGGACAGGTGCCCAACAATGCTGCTATCAGCTGCTTCTGATTTGGGTCGTCCAATAATTATTTACCTGACACTGTAAAAGACACAGGGAAGTCCAAAAGCAGCATTCCCGGGGTCTAAACCTAAAGTCTTGAGCGCAGAGAGAGGAGGAACAAGAAGTGTTTTGGGGCACACGTTGTTGAATGGGGGGGAGGGTTAGCTGTAGCACAAATTGTTGTTTTGGGGTGTTGGCGGTGGCTGGACAGGCTTGGGGTTTGTTGTCGAGTAGAGGGGTCGCTGACTTCCACGGTTGGGAGGGCCGTTCCTCTTCCCCGGGTCTGTGTCCACTCACCACCCCATGTTGGCAGCTCTGGACTAAAAAAACCTTCATTTGCAAAGATTTGGAAACCATAGCGGATGAAGGAAGACGTAGTTATTTGGGACATATTTTAGTAAGATTATGTTTTTGCTTTAAAAAAAAAAAGTGAGGGAGTTTATTTGCTTTGTTTTTTTTTTAATCCCATTTTCTTTAAAAAGAAAGCTTGTAAATAAAGGGCAGAGAACTTCTCCGGCTCTATTAACGAAAGCCTCTCAGCTGCAAACCACGGGCCTACCCCTTCATTTGCACTGTTCTGCCCCAGTTTTGCAGTTGGGAGACTTAGGAAATAAAGGATTTCTAACTAGAAAAGTAGTGGTACTCATTACCTCCATGTATCACACTTTGAACACTTGAATACAATCGACAGTAACTATTTTGCAGGAAACAAGCGCTGCTGAGGAATTGTTGTAGTGGAAGAGGTGTTCGTTTCAAACGTATGGTAAAATGGCGGCCACTGAATGTTCTTTCCATTTGTTCTTGGGCACACCATTGGATCTCCCTTTGAAATGTCTTACCTTTTCACAATTTAGTCACATTACCCCTTCAGTCTACATCTGCGTCGCCCCAAAGTCATATACTGTAGCCTTTGGAGCAGCCGGAGAGCAGCTTAAAAGTGTGAGCCGTTTGCTGCCGTTCGCTGATGTTTGTTGGTGTTGAAATTGCTGTATTTCAATGTGAAATTCACCAGCCCTTTACCCCCTGCACCCAATATTCCAACTCCAACTGTCCATGAAATGTCTGGGAATTGACTGAATAACCCTGTTCATTTAATGTAACCGTGTGTTGTCATAACTCTGTGCCCAGGACATACTTGAAAACGACAGGTAACTCTCCCTGTATTACTTCCTGGTAACACACTTTATAAATGAATAAATAACATTGTTTCTTTCTCCACTTTTCCTCCCGAAGGCTGACGTGCAGTACAATGGTGTGGCCGGCGTCACTACTCGGCCCCATTCACCCAAGGGACACCAAAACATGGAAAAGTAGGTGACTAAGGAGAGGGGCACAGAATGAAAACCCCAGAGAGTGAAAGACGAGGGGCCTATATACTAAGATTTCATCTTGTTTTAGTTTGTGCGTCAAAATTTCAGAGCTAAAATTTTCTACAAACCTTACGGGTGGTGAACACTTCATACAAAGTTGATCCATAATTTGTTGTTTGAAATGATTTTTTATGCATGCTTGATGTTGAATACCTGATTGATATTACAGACGGTTCTCGGTTATCCGACGCAATGCGTGACTCAAAATGGCGTCGAATAGCGAAGCGTCGTAAAGCGAATCACATTTTCCCATAGGAACACTGTTTAAATCAAAAGCTCCATTCCTGAAGGCATTTTTAATAGTAAAATACACCAAATATCAATAAGATGTGCAGCACACACACAGATTATGATGTAAACATTATATTTATTGATTCCAGAACTGTATAATACAACTATATTCTGTACAGTAATGTACATTATGATCAAAAAAAAACAAACATCAATCATTGGAGGAAGATGATTGGGGGGGATCTTAAACGAATAACGGACTTCTTGGGGTGATGTAGGTGGACTTGAAGGTTTGGGCCTCTTGAAGAAGCTCTTCAATGAAGATCCTTTCCTTTTCTGCCTGTAGATCTCTCTATAGCAGCTGATTCGGTTAGACACCCCGCGACTGACTGTTCAATGTTAGGGTCATTTTACTCAAATATGGCCAGTGCGCTATCATTGTGCTTGAATGCCGCAGTCAACATTTGGTTGATAAAGATTTACGTGGCTGTGCCACTTCCGCACATTGATGGGCCTCTTCTTCAGCAATTGTTTGGTGTTCTAATTGCATCAGGTCTTCATTGCTCAACTCGAGGCCAGCAACTCCTCAATACCCAAGTTGAGATCTCTGGCTATTGGCACAACCGTTTCTGTAACCTCTGCAATATTCTCTGTAATGCCTTGGACATCTGAGACAAAATCAGGACACAATTTACACCAAACACCATTTAAATTGGATTGTTGGACCTCCTTTCATGCCTCTCCGATGTTTCTTACTGCATGGAGAATGTTGTAACCCTTCCAAAATTCTTTCAAAGTTGGACCTCCTTCCACATCAGTTGTTCTGATGGCCTGGGCAAATGTTCGCCTAAGATAGAAGGCCTTGAAGGAAGCGATAACCCCCTGGTCCATCGCTGTATCAATGAGGTGGTGTTGGGGGCATGAACACCACCATGACGTTTGGATGGTGGTCATCCAGGTACGAGATGGCCAGGAGCATTGTCCAGGAGCAGCAATGCTTTAAAATCAAGGTTTTGCCTTGTACAATATAATTCCACAGCAGGAATAAAATTATGTTGGAACCAGTCCTCAAAAAGGCTCCCTGTTACCCATGCCTTACGGTTGGACTTCCAAAACACTGGCAGTGTGCTCTTTGCATAACCCTTGAATGCCCTAGGGTTTTCTGCATGATAAACAAGCAAAGGTTTTAGCTTGAAATCACCTGCAGCATTTGATCCAAGCAGAAGAGTCAGCCTGTCCTTTGCAACTTTAAAACCAGGCATAGATTTTTCCTTTTTGGCTATGTAGCGTCTACTGGGCACTTTCTTCCAGTAGAGCCCAGTCTCGTCTGCATTGAATACTTGACACAATAGCTACCGTCCTCTAATTTTGGCTAATGTAACAGGGAAGGTTTTAGCTGCCTCCTCATCAGCACTAGCAGCTTCACCGGTCACTTTAATGTTATGCAAGTTTGCCCTCTCTTTAAACCGCATAAACCAGCCCTTACTTGCAGTGAACGTTTCCTCAGTGGTCCCTTCTCCATGCTGGTGCTTAATGTCCTCATACAGACTCAAAGCCTTTGCCTGAACTAAGGCTAAACTAATAGGCACATGACGCTGGGATTGATCTTCCAGCCATATGATGAGGAGTTTTTCTACCTCAGCAATATGCCCAGCACGTTGCCTTATTGTTGTACCTTGCATAGGTGCTGAGCCCTTAATCTGTTCCAAGATTCTTGCCTTATCTTTTATTATTGTCACAATAGTTGTGCGAGGTATATCCAAGGCACGTCCAATTTCTGTGTTCGTCTCTCCTTCTAAAGAGCGCTTTAAAATCTTTTTTTTTTGGTCTCAAAGGTAATAGATTTTCTATTCATTTTTGGAGCAACATCACTTTGCTTTTTGCTTTTATCAGACATGGTTAAGGGCGTAAAATACACCACTAAAACTTCACAGACTGTTCAGAATGGTTCCCCTGACCTGCAGCCTTCTGATTGGGCAATTGTTGCAATTTTGCAAAGCGTCGGATAAGCCATTCAGGCGTCGGAAAAATGGCCATAGGGATGCATTGAATAGCGTCGGATAAGCCGTTCGTCGTAAAACGAAGCATCGTAAAACGTAGGACTGCCTGAATTGAAATGAAAACAGAATAATTAGGTTTTTTTATTTAGAACTAGTGTAATCAATTATTAGTGTAGCACTGCTTCCCCCACCCAATGGGAGATGAGACGGCTGTGTGTGTGTGTGTGTGTGTGTGTGTGTGTGTGTGTGTGTGTGTGTGTGTGTGTGTGTGTGTGTGCGCGCGCGCGCTTTTACCTGTGGCTCACAGGAGGCCTGAACCTCCGCTGCTGGGGTGTATGTGAGCTATCTGGTGACCGCGCCTCCACCTGTGCGGGATCCCAACTATGCTGGATAATCCCATCACAGGGCCCAATACAATAATACACACAATGGTATAGATAACAGTTTACTGCATGCAGATAATAATAGGAATAACAATGTAACACCCACACCAAATAGGCCACACACAGCCGTAACCCCACAATGCCCTCCAACACAATGTCCACACCCTGATTGGATATCCCCTCAAAGTACTGAGGTGCCCCTGGGCACCCAACCACCCTGGTGTCCACAAGAGTCAAGCCACCCAATGTGTGCGACAGCGCTGCCCACAACTAAAGTCTGATTTGTTAGTGCACTTGGAGATGTGGTGATACCTGCCTGGTGCTCCAGCACTCGGTAGCGCCGACTTAAGACAAGAGGGGCCGTCCGGTCCCACGCCGTCGTCGTCAATGATGAGTCTGCCTCCACATAGGGTGGTATCCAGCTGGAGGGTCCCGCCTTAACATTCTCTTTATTCGTTGGTGGTCTGGTCCCAGACCACAGGCCGCTTCTGCTGTGCTGCGTCCCTTACTGTGTCCCTGACACTAAGGAGTTAATGGGGCAGTGTCCCTGTCTAAGGGCCAGTCCCTGTAGCAACCACAAACTATACAGGGGAGTCGGGGCCTAGCTGGGGCCTATGGAGGTCTCTGGCCTAGTACAGTGGCCACGTACACCCTCACCATTCCGCGTTACAGCTCAGACTGGCGTGGAGTCTGGCGCACCAAATGTATCCACTAAGCTGCAGGGGAATCCGGCTACGTGGAAGAAAAGACCATCACAGTAGCTCGCCCTTCTTTGCATACTGTATTACTATTTGTAATAGCTATACTGGGGAAATAATATTAGAAAATGAACTTACAGTATATGATGATACATCCCTGCTATGTCATTCTGCACTAACACTACGAACAGGCCTTTAGGGTTCACCAAGTTGAACTTGATGGAAGACTTTCATGCACTGATTACGGCATGTGGCGCCAGAAATACGCTTTTTTTTCGTACATAAGATTTACATCTGTACGCCGAGCACAGTCCATTTCTGTGCGTCAAGACAAATGGAGGGGAATTGTCTCACGCAGCTGGATCATATGGAGACATTTGAAGTGAGTACATTAGAAGCTGTCTGTGACACATTGTACATACTGTACAGACAGAGAAAATGTGATAAACACTGAAACAGAACAGGGCACAGATAATGACAGAGAGAGAGAGAGAGAGGCAGACAGTAAGATATTCACAGACAAAGAGAGGGAAAGAGTGAGACAATGACAGAAAGTAATTGTGACCATGATAGAAGGTGACAGTATGAGAGAGAGGCAGAGTACAAGGAATTATAGGGTGATCTACTGACAAAGAGGGTAACATTGAAACAGAAACTGACAGAGATAATGACAATTTGACAGTTTGAGTCACCGGTGTGAATAAGGAATAAGAGTGAAAAAGAGACATTCACCGGGAGAGTGACAGTTACAGAAAGAGAGAGAGAGAGATAATAGTTTGTTTTTCCATTAAACTATTACCGATCAGGGCTCTATCGCATGGAAACTCCCGTGGATTGTGACTGATTCCACTGGGAGTTTCCGTGCAGTCGAGCCTGGATGGACCCTATTGCACTATAATGAATAACCCCCAAACAGTCTTATTGTGAAGGAGTTTAGGCAAATATTGTTAAAATCCTCCAATGCATTCAGTTGCCAAAGAGACCTTAAAAGTTCAAAATAAATGTTAAAATACTTATATTATTTTCTTAAAGTCACCAACTTTAATGCAATCGAACATGTCACTGCCATTACCTCTCGTTGATTTTAGGAAGAAGAGAATGTTACATGAATGGAAGTTACTAATTTGTTGACCACTTCTCCACATTTAATAAGCGGTTGTAGGTTCACCAACAATTTACTAGTATGAAGGCCAGATTACAGCTTTGGTAAAAATGTGCTACTCATTTTCAACAGACCTAAATTGATCTACTAAAGAGGTTTAAATAATCTATGGTAAGTAATCCGAACGTACGCACTGCCAAATGCGATTGTGATGCAGTGCATAAGGTAGATGATAAAATATAGAATAAGGGTATGCTTTGTTCTAATTGCTAATAATAAGGGATGTTTATATAAAGGATATGCGCTTCTAAAATAAATGTGGGTTTTGCTTGATTGGTTTTTGGATTTTTAAATTTACGGGAAAAAACTCAAGATACAGTGAGCCTGAAAAATGTTCAAACTTTCCCTGCGTTGAACTTTCTTGAAAAGCATTT
Organism: Ascaphus truei; assembly: GCF_040206685.1. Lineage (NCBI taxonomy): Eukaryota > Metazoa > Chordata > Amphibia > Anura > Ascaphidae > Ascaphus > Ascaphus truei. Next base: position 300,795,181 of record NC_134487.1, read on the forward strand.
TTTTCCCCGCAAAAACGGATCGAAGAATGAGACTCCCCCCGGATTTCGGTTTGCATTTTGCTTAGATTCAAAAGTTCATTCCAAAATTTGACTTGTACAGTACCTTCGAACGAATTTGGAAGTTTGCAAAGTTTGGATTTCGAGCCCACGCACTTTCCCGTCCTTCGTTTGCAGCAAAGTTCGGTAATTTTAACGAATGTTTTAATGACTGGCATAGAGAGTTCGAAGCAGGGGAGCCTGGTTCAATTCCCGGTGTTGGCTCCTTGTGACCTTGGGCAAGTCACTTTATCTCCCTGTGCCTCAGGCACCAAAATCATAGACTGTAAGCTCCAAGGGGCAGGGACCTGTGCCTGCAAAATGTCTCTGTAAAGCGCAATGTAAAACAGGCAGCGCTATACAAGAACATGCTGTTATTATTATTGTTTGCTTTACATTAATCGACAACCATAATTGCCATCTGACATTGAAATTGCTGCGGTCTGTTACAGGGAAATCTTCAAGAAAATATAACAAAAAATAAAAGTATTCAATAATTTTCCAAATTGCATCTACACATTCTGTCAGAATTGGTTTATGGATAACCATCAATTCCTCAGTCTTCAGTTCAGCATACTGTGCAACCTGTGCAAAAGGTGGCTATTTATTTAAGAGCTCTTTGGCAGAAGAAAATGTGGCATGCCAACATTTTACAAATAATGCTAAAATCAATGATAATTTATATACCAGAGCCTTAGAATGATGTGTTAGATTCCCATACTATATCAGAATAAATCTGTCAGATACCTTTCATTAGAGGAATAGCATGGGAGCCTGGAAGGTAGAATGAGTTTTGTGTCAGTTCTGTGGTGACATCTAGTGGTAAAGTAAAGAGAGACACTGTACGTGGTTATTCTGAGGTTGCCAACCATACGAACACCGCGATGATCATGTTTAGTGACGTTTATTTAGTGACTTTATTTAGTGACAGGGTGGGTGGGTGGTTTATTTAGTGAGTGGGTATTATTTAGTGACTGGGTGGGTTATTTAGTGACTGGGTGGGTGGGTTATTTAGTGACTGGGTGGGTGGGTTATTTAGTGACTGGGTGGGTGGGTGGGTTATTTAGTGACTGGGTGGGTGTGTGGGTTATTTAGTGACTTTTATTTAGTGAGTGGGTATTATTTAGTGACTGGGTGGGTTATTTAGTGACTGGGTGGGTGGGTTATTTAGTGACTGGGTGGGTGGGTGGGTTATTTAGTGACTGGGTGAGTGAGTTATTTAGTGACTGGGTGGGTGGGTTATTTAGTGACTGGGTGGGTGTGTGGGTTATTTAGTGACTTTTATTTAGTGACTTTATTTAGTGACTGGGGTTTATTTAGTGACTTTTGGTTATTTAGTGACTGGGTGGGTGGGTGTGTTATTTAGTGACTGGGTGGGTGTGTGGGTTACTTAGTGACTGGGTGGGTGGGTTATTTAGTGACCTTTATTTAGTGACTTTTATTTAGTGACTGGGTGGGTCGGTGGGTTATTTAGTGACTTTATTTAGTGACTGGGTGGGTGGGTTATTTAGTGACTTTATTTAGTGACTGGGTGGGTGTGTGGGTTTATTTAGTGAGTGGGTGGGTGAGTTTATTTAGTGACTAGGTTTCTTTAGTGACTGGGTGGGTGATTTATTTAGTGACTCGTGTTATTTAGTGACTGGGTGGGTGGGTGTGTTATTTAGTGACTGGGTGGGTGGGTGGGTGTGTTATTTAGTGACTGGGTGGGTTATTTAGTGACTTTTATTTAGTGACTGGGTGGGTGGGTTATTTAGTGACTTGGGTTATTTAGTGACTTTTATTTAGTGACTGGTGGGTGTGTTATTTAGTGACTTTTATTTAGTGACTCTTTATTTAGTGACTTTTATTTAGTGACTGGGTGGGTTATTTAGTGACTGGGTGGGTGAGTGGGTTATTTAGTGACTTTTATTTAGTGACTTTTATTTAGTGACTGGGTGGGTTATTTAGTGACTGGGTGGGTGAGTGGGTTATTTAGTGACTTTATTTAGTGACTGGGTGGGTGGGTTATTTAGTGACTGGGTGGGTTATTTAGTGACTTTTATTTAGTGACTTTATTTAGTGACTGGGTGGGTGGGTTATTTAGTGACTGGGTGGGTGGGTTATTTAGTGACTTTATTTAGTGACTGGGTGGGTGTGTGGGTTTATTTAATGAGTGGGTGGGTGGGTGAGTTTATTTAGTGACTGGGTTTCTTTAGTGACTGGGTGATTTATTTAGTGACTCGTGTTATTTAGTGACTGGGTGGGTGGGTGTGTTATTTAGTGACTGGGTGGGTGGGTGTGTTATTTAGTGACTGGGTGGGTTATTTAGTGACTTTTATTTAGTGACTGGGTGGGTGGGTTATTTAGTGACTTGGGTTATTTAGTGACTTTTATTTAGTGACTGGTGGGTGTGTTATTTAGTGACTTTTATTTAGTGACTCTTTATTTAGTGACTTTTATTTAGTGACTGGGTGGGTTATTTAGTGACTGGGTGGGTGAGTGGGTTATTTAGTGACTTTTATTTAGTGACTGGGTGGGTTATTTAGTGACTGGGTGGGTGAGTGGGTTATTTAGTGACTTTATTTAGTGACTGGGTGGGTGGGTTATTTAGTGACTGGGTGGGTTATTTAGTGACTTTTATTTAGTGACTTTATTTAGTGACTGGGTGGGTGGGTTATTTAGTGACTGGGTGGGTGGGTGGGTTATTTAGTGACTTTATTTAGTGACTGGGTGGGTGTGTGGGTTTATTTAATGAGTGGGTGGGTGGGTGAGTTTATTTAGTGACTGGGTTTCTTTAGTGACTGGGTGGGTGGGTGATTTATTTAGTGACTTGTGTTATTTAGTGACTGGGTGGGTGTGTTATTTAGTGACTGGGTGGGTGGGTGGGTGTGTTATTTAGTGACTGGGTGGGTTATTTAGTGACTTTTATTTAGTGACTGGGTGGGTGGGTTATTTAGTGACTGGGTGGGTGGGTTATTTAGTGAGTAGGTGGGTTGGTTATTTAGTGACTGGGTGGGTGGGTTATTTAGTGACTGGGTGGGTGGGTTATTGAGTGACTGGGTGGGTGGGTTATTTAGTGACTGGGTGGGTGGGTTATTTAGTGACTGGGTGAGTGGGTTAGTTAGTGACTGGGTGGGTGGGCTATTTAGTGACTGGGTGGGTGGGTTATTTAGTGACTGGGTGGGTGGGTGAGTGACTTTATTTAGTGATTTTATTTAGTGACTTTATTTAGTGACTGGGTGGGTGGGTTGTTTAGTGAGTGGGTGGGTGGGTTATTTAGTGAGTGGGTGGGTTGGTTATTTAGTGACTGGGTGGGTGGGCTATTTAGTGACTGGGTGGGTGGGTTATTTAGTGACTGGGTGGGTGGGTTATTTAGTGACTGGGTGGGTGGGTTATTTAGTGACTGGGTGGGTGGGTTATTTAGTGACTGGGTGAGTGGGTTATCTAGTGACTGGGTGGGTGGGTTATTTAGTGACTGGGTGGGTGGGTTATTTAGTGACTGGGTGGGTGGGTTATTTAGTGACTGGGTGGGTGGGTTATTTAGTGACATCTCCCACTACCCCCGCAGCCCCCATACCTCAGACGGAGGCCTTAAGACAGCGGGGGGCAGGCCTGCATTTCCCCCCTGCATCTTAGCCCTCCCCCCCCCCCCCCGCGGCGGCATGAAGCTAGTTTCAGGCCGGTATCACCCCCCCCCCCCCCCCCACATGCGGCGGCTTTGGAGGCTTGAAGATAGCGGGCAGCACGCCATTCCCTCCCCCCCCATACCTCACGCGGCGGCCGTAGTGGAATATTTGGGGAGGTGGGTGGGAGTCACGTGGTGAGGTGTCCCCGCCGCGGCCGCCACTGCCCTGCTCCTCCCGCTGGCAGGTCCCGCAGTGCGCGGCCAAGCAGGTTTGCAGGCTGTGAGGAGGGTGGAAGGAGGCGGTGGGGCTGCTGCGTCGCCCCTGAGGGTTGGGAGGTGATGGGAGCGGCGGCGACGCTAAACCACCCACCCGCGCGGCCAAGCAGGGCGCCGCGAGGGGAGGTGAGTTGCGGGTGAGGGGGGGTGATGATGGAGGGGGAGGGAGGTGAGGTTTGGGTGAGGGGGGGGCTGGCCTCGGGGGTGAGGAAGAGGTGTGTGTGCGTGTGTGCGTGTGTGTGCGTGTGTGCATGTGTGCGCGTGTGTGTGTGTGTGTGTGTGTGTCACTCCGCCTCAGGCCAATGAGAGGTGTGCGGGGGCGGGCCAAGGGAGCCGCTAGGGACACAGGGAGACACATACAGACACGGAAACATATGACGCTTTCAGAAATATATAGTAAGATATAGTATAATAGTAGTATAGTAATAGTATAGTATATAGTAAGATATATATATATACTGGTATTTAATAGGATGCTGCAATGGATGACTTTGCAGCTTTCTATTGGCCCAAGTCACGCGGGAGTTTTAATTTACTATTTGGGGGGGGGGGGGGTAAAAAAAAAGTCAGAGCCTCTGGGATTGCTGTTTTTAGCTCGGATAATTCAATAACAAGCGGCTGCTTCAATAGAGGCGCATGGAAGATATTTATTGCATAATCAGGGAAAGGGTGATAATATTAACCCTTTGCTGGCAGACACTGCAATGTATTGCAGCCCTTTTCAAGCAAACTTGGTTAAGAATTTTATGCGAAGTTGACATTTGTCAAAATAAGAGGATACTTTGTTGATAAATGGGCGACATTTTGCTCCCCTTTTCCCAATGCCTATAATAGAATCAGCAGCGCAGCAATTTCTGTAGGTCCCCAGTCACACCGCACTTATCAACGCTAGTGGATTTTCTCACTCATTTCATGTCTATATTACTTATTTTTAGCATAATTTGTCTTAACAAAACATAAGAGGTGTCTCATCGAAAAAAGTCAATAATTATCCATTAAAATGCCATTTTCAGCCTAGAACCCCCCAATCTCACAGATTCGGGTTCCATGGTGCTGACATCTCTGTCACACTGACATTATTTGTGACGATAGGCATATCTCGAACCCTTCTGCTGCGTTACTCCATTATAAACAGTTTTGCAATTTTTCATGTGTAGGTTTATAAAACTATATTGGAAGCAGAGGTGCAAAAGATACTGCTGTATTTGGAAAAACTGCAAAGATTTGAATAAAACATTGATTCCGTTCATGTGACTTACTTTAATATCAATAGGGAGACTGAGTCTGCCACCTAGTGAATAGATTTGAAATAACAAGAATGAATTCCCCCAATGTGTTGCACTGCAGTACCAGGTGAACGTATAATATATGTATATATATAATATATGTATATATACAAATAATGCTGGGATTGAAAATGTCTGTCACTCAAAGATGACATTGAAATTCTCAATAAGTCATCCTCCTTTTAAAGAAACTGACACTGCTGAGGGAGTTAACATGGAAATACTGTCACCTGGATACTAGTACAGTATATATGATGTATATATATATATATATATATATATATATATATATATATATATATATATATATATATATGATATGTCTGTGTCAAAAAAAACCTGAACCGTTGAATTATGAAAATAAATTACCTGTTGTGTTATTTATTGTCATGTGTATTGTGTTTAGTGTAGTTTGAGTGATCTGCTCTTCAGTTATTACCAAGCAAAGCAAACTATTATTTAATAGAAACATAGGATTTCACGGTAAACGGCATTCGGAAAATGGCTTTCGGCAACTAACAAAACTACGGACAGGGGCCCATTTCCACTAAACGATGCTACTCCAGAACACACCTCCTGGTACCGGAAGACCCATTTTTTTTTTCTTTTTAGATTATTTGTATATGTAAAGTGTCCGACAATGCTACATGCGTACATAAGCGGGCAATCGTTTGTGCTCCTGTTGTAAATCTGCAAAAATCCTGATTGTGTGACTAACATAATGGCCGCTTCAGTCAGCGTAACTCGGCAGCTACATTATATCCTTATATTACTACGGTAACATTATCCATTGTTACAGTTTGCAGCTCAAACTGCTGGGAATATTGGTAACAAATGATCACAAACAGTAAAGTGTTGAAAGATCTTGCACTGCTAGGGAGGTGGGCTAAACCTGCTATAGAAATCACAGGATGCTTTAACACTCATTAAAAATGGTATTAAGAGCTAAATAAAAAAATAACAAAATACTGAAGTATTATGTAATACTACAGACAAACCCCATGTAAGGTTTCACGTGTTTTGTTGTTGCAAGTCATTGTAATATTAGGGTGTGTGTGGCGTGCCAAATGTGGGTTTGACAACTAGAAAACGGAACTAGCAGAATGCCTTTTCCTTCTTTGTGTCAATGGTTAGAATCCAAATCTCGAGCGTCACCTCATGGCTGGACTGGGAACGGTTTAGTTGCACAGTCTGCCTCCTTTTAGAGGATTTCATTTACTGTTCTTTGTTGCCTTAAAGTTTCAGCCGCTTTACCGCTAGATTGGGCCTCATTGCATTGCCCCTGGCAGTAAAGACTGGAGGTTAAGAGGTTAATTCAATGTCTTGCTCTTCATGACAATAATATGCCGCTATCTCAAGGAACTAAAAGAGATACTTCTGAGGGACGCGCAAAGCAAGCTGTGTACAATTAGCTACAATTCAAGTGTGCACCTTGTCGCAGTCCCATCCATTTATTAGATAAAAATAGTCCCCAACAAGAGTGTCATGATTAATGAGGTGAGACTCAAGCTAATTAGTTTCCTCCAGAAGTAATTAGGTTGGCATTGCTAATCAAGATGAATGAACACTCTGACCCCTTCTTTAAATGTAAAACTATGACTTGATTCTGCAATAACATCATCTAGTTCAAGCAATGCAGCCTTCTTTATTAGGCTTGCAGTGTGATTGTATCCTTGTCACAGCCGCCTCTCCACACAGGAACAGGCGGCTGCTATGATGTTCAAAGAATTCTTCACCCTTAATTAAGACTGAAAAGGATTGTTCAGTTGTCAGGCTAATACATTGGTCAGCTCCAAGCTGAGAGTCTTAAAGTAGCAGGATAAGTAAAGCTGACAAGACATTATGTCCATAAATATGTCAGGAGAGAAGACGTTGCCTTGTGGAGAGAGGACCGCCCTTGACGTGAGAGAGGCTGGTTCAAGCCCAAATGCCAGGTTTGGGATCTTGGGGAAGTCATTTTACCTCCTTGTGTCTCAGGAAACAAACATTAGATCTTACATTATTAGCTTGTAAGCTTGGGTTAGTGCAGGGGGGCTCAATCCCAGTCCTCAAGCCCCCCCTCCTCCCCTCCTGCCCCCCCTCCCCAACAGGTCAGGGTTTCAGCATATCCCTGCTTCAGCACAGGTGGCTCAATCAGTCCCTGCTTCAGCACAGGTGGTTGATCTTTGGTTGATGATGAGCCAAGCTGGGGATTCGGCTTCGTCCTGACGAAACGCGTTGAGTGGGAGTTCCCGATCACTCAGGAGCTGAGAGGAGACAAGCCGTTAGTTGCCCAGACACTGCCAGACCCGATCCGGAAGTGACGTCAGACGCTACATTCATTGGGACGTGCCGGAGCTGCGGCTTCTGACCGCCACACACTGTGAGCTGCGGACGGACCCAAGATTAGCAGACGTCTGCGGGGGCAGGGCGGTGAGCCGGTGCAGCATGCGATTTCTCCATTACACTTTTTAAGTGTTAAGAGCCCATTTTAATCACTTTATTGTAAGTGCACAATTTATACTTTTAAACATAAACGTTATTTGACCTAGCTGATCTGTGCCATGGAGCTTTTCTCTCTCTTTTCCATGGGGGTCTTATCCTTATCTGAACATTGTGAACCCTGCTGAGTTGAACCGTACCTGTTTTTGGAGTGATAGCCACTGACTACATACTGCCTCACATCCTACCTGTCGGGGAGAGATTCCAATCCCCCCTCACACTTCTTGATTATATCTTACGTGTTGAAAAAGAACGCTGCGACGTTCGAAATGCATTGGATGGGTCTTTTGCCACATTAAAGTGCCCTTTTAATCATTTTTTTGTTCTGGTTTCTTCCTGCTCCGTTTGTGCTGGTGCGCTTTTTGGTTTCCCTTTTCCCTGTGTTGTAAGTAGGCCTTCTAAAAGAGCCAAGACTTTGCCCAACATTCACTGAACCTCTACACTTAGATTATCTTTATGTTTTTGTTTCACCTTCATTTTCCTCCTGGATTCTGAGAACCAAATTCTACACCTTGGGGACAAGTGAAGACGAACCCCACCAGAGGGTTTTGAGCAGGGGGTTCAAATGTATTTTTTGTATTTCACATTGCACTGTGTTATTATCATTTATTCACTTATATGTATGCATATTTGTGACATACACTTATTTTTTTCAATACTATTAAGTAAGGATCACAAACTCATTTTTTGCGCCTATTTTTCACTTTATACGCGTGGCATAATTTGACACTGGGATTCCAAACGAGCAGAACGGCGACAGCAAAGAGGCAGCCAACACAGGCAAGTGCCTTCCCATTAGGTCTGATAGGCCCAAGAGCGCAGCAAAAGCATTTGGGGGTGGAAATTTTTACCGCCCCCATCATTTGTCGTCCTTGGCCCGGGTCAAATGGGAAATCTGCCACTGGCTACAGGACGTCAGCTTGGCTCATCATCAACCAAAGATCAACCATCCCCAGCACTTCAGCACTCCTAGGGTAGGCACTGAGAGTTTGAAGCAGGGGACCCTGGTTCAATTTCCGGTGTCGGCTCCTTGTGACCTTGGGCAAGTCACTTTATCTCCCGGTGCCTCAGGCACCAAAAAACATAGATTGTGAGCTCCACGGGGCAGGGACTGTGTCTGCAAAATGTCTCTGTAAAGCGCGACGTAAAACAAGCAGGGCTATACAAGAACAAACAATTATTATTATTATTAATTGATCAAATTCTTTGCAGTGCAAATAATATATATATATAAAGGAACAAATGCACACTGAAACAATGATCATGTCAATGTGATATATATATATATACATACACAGCTCAACCCCGTTATAGCGCAATCCGCTACAATGCAGATCCGCTTATAAGTGTGGCTCCCGAATTTAAACATCTCTATTTTTTCCCCCCCAAAGCTTTATTGCTAACACACGCGCGCGCACACACACACCCCGCGCATTAGTACCGGTATAGCGGCGGGCAGGGATGGGTCTAGTCCCCACCTCCCTTCCTTGCCAAATCTCCCTGGGCAACCGCGACAGCAATAGCAGCCACCAACAGCATGTAGGGGGACCGCTGAGCCGGGATGGGGGACGGACACCGGTCACCCATGTGGCACCTGGACCTCTACAACTTGGAAGAAGGTCGGGGCCGCTGCTATGTGCTGACTAGCCGACGCTCCCTGGATGCCTGCGCCTGGCTCGGGGTGAAGCTCGTGGAGCTCTTGCACAAGTCCCCCGAGGTGTTCGTGGATGAGCACCATGGGGCCTTCGATGCGGCTGGTGAGCAACATGTATGGGACCTACGAGAGGGAGCGCCGGAGGAGGCTGTGCAGGGAGGAGGCGGCTGCTGGAGAACAAGGACTGGAGGGTGAGGGACAAGGAGAAAACACACACACAACCCCCCCTTCCTCCCCATATGCTGCATGGGGCTCTCACTTCTCCTCCGGTGGAGATCGCGCATGGGGCTCTCACTTCTCCTCCGGTGGAGATCGCGCATGGGGCTCTCACTTCTCCTCCGGTGGAGATCGCGCATGGGGCTCTCACTTCTCCTCCGGTGGAGATCGCGCATGGGGCTCTCAATTCTCCTGGGGTGCCGGGATACCTCGCAACATAGGCCTGTAGATCACACAGCCACCCCCCTGCTTCAGTCGCGGCCTCCCCGCCAATACACACATGATTGCCGCGGCAATTTTTCTTTTTTTCGTGATCCCGGTTATAACGCGGTCTCATTCCGTGGCCCCTGAGCACCGCGTTATAATGGGGTTCAGCTGTATATGTCAACGGTGTCAGTCAAATTGAGGAACCCTCACCGAGAGGCCAAGGATTTCAAATAGGCCTCAATGCCTGGATAGATTTTGCTTTTTCTTGTTTTTATTTGCCATCGGACGTGCGGATTTATTTTTCCCCCCTGTTTTTGTGATTTTTTACTATTTTATGGTTTTTGGCCTTCGAGCCTTTGGAATGTTATTTTTTATGGTAGGATATCGACCCTTTTGGTTGAATTTGTTGCAGGGGACTCATTGCCATGAAGATGGAGGCCATCAAGTAGTATGGGGTGTCAAATATTTATTTCAGCTACCCATTGAGTGGCATTGTGACCCTCTGACAATCGGTTATTTTTAACCATTTAACTGTTTTCTTTCTTTCTGTCTCTCTCTCTCTTTCGAGTGATAACCTAATTTGTGTAAATATAAATCAATAATTGTGTCTGTGTAGTGTTTTAAAGTGCATAAAATACACTGTAATAATTGCAATAACTACAATAGACAAGCAAGTGTCTCTCCCTCTCCCAAACACATTATTTAAGTTATGGTGGGTGAAAAAGGCGACAAAAAACCTCCACCGTTGGCATATAGCCAATAAAGAATATCACTTTGACTTAGGCTATCACATGTCTTTGGCTAAGGCCCCGCTGCCTCAGTCAGCGCGCCCGCACTGCAGACAGGCGGCGCACTGAGAGGCAATTGACCGCTACCTGTAGTCTTTAGGGAGCTGGAGCAGGAGGGGGCGTTGTTTGAGCGGAGGGTCCGTCCGTTCGTCCGTCCCCCTCCCCCACCCCTCCCCGAAAGGTGTGCAGGAGCCCGGAGATACGAAACCCACGGCACACACACAGCTTCCCTCCCGCAGCTCCTTCCCTGCTCCCCTCCACTTACACTCTCACAGGCACTCATACACACAAGGGGAAATCGGAACGGGGGGGGGGATCAGAGCCAATAGGAAACTATGATTTGAGGCAGCTCTTTTTAAAGTATGAGAAGCATATCATGCTGGATCGGCTGGAATTTAACGTAGGCATTGTGAGTCTGCGATTGAGAAGCTATTAGGACACACTTCACTCAGCTCCTTCCCTGCTCCCCTCCCAAGCCACCTCCCTTCCCTCATTGGCTGACTGCCGCACCACGTGACGCGTCAGCGCTTCTGATCACCAGAAGCTTGCAGCATCGGCCGGCTGACGCGTCACAGCACGCAGTCAGCCACGTCAGAAGGAGCCAGCGGGGACCTCCAGACTGGAGGAAAGGGGCTTGTGGCCCGCTGCCGCATGGCCGCACGCACCGCCGGACGCAGCGGGACCAAAGCCTTAGACAGGTCTGCAACCCTGCCTTTCACCATTGTCACCTAGCATACAGTGCTTCCACTACAGCAAGGGATTCTGGGAAATAACATGCAAATGAGCAAACAATGTGTCACCTTTTGCCTGAAATCCATTTTTACATAGATAGAAATCCTAGAACGAAATGCGTTATGAATCTGTCACATGCAACGGAACGTCATTACGTCACCTTGCCGGATGAGTTGGAAGAGCGCGAACCAAAAGGGGAACTCATTACATGAGTAACTGTTTGCCGGGGGACACGATTCAGAGGTGCCTCTACTGGTGGGCTAAAGAAAGTTGCTCAAATCCCAATCTGTATGAAGTCCCCGTGGGATTTTGGTAGACAGTGTAAAAATCCAATACATTGCCCTACAGTCACGCTTATTAACACTATTACCCCCTTTGGTCTTAGATGGGCGTACTGGGTGTAGTGATCGGTCACTACCAGGACGTTTCTCATGCCCTTTGAGTCTGCCTCTATACATAGAAAGAAAATGCAAACTAGGTCCAAGCTCTTTAGATGGCCCATTGGGGCTGCACAAGTGGGCAGTGTCTTCCACTGGATACACCGCAGGCACTTCCGATAATGGCGCTGTACTGACTCTCGCATTTTGGGCCAGAAGAAGCGGTCTCTCACTAGTCCGAAAGTCTTATCTATACTCTGGTGTCCGTGGTCATCGTGCAGGCACCATAGGACAGGGTACTGCAGGCTTCTGGGTAGAACTAACTGTCTCCTGTTGGGGTGGTTGTGATAGAGGACAATTCTGTAAAGGAGACCACGCTCTATGTGGAATTTGTCCCATTCCCTCATTATGACGGCAACTGTGTCGCTGGGAGCATGCTTCACCAATGAGGTTTTGTTTTGTTGGATGGCCTGGTATATAGCTATAGCCACCGGATCACACATCTAGTGTTCTATCAATTCTTACCATCGCATGATAGTGTTTTGGGTGATATACATGCCATCGGGGTGGCAGTTGGCGGCAGGGAGTGCCTTGGACTGGAATCCCAGTGAGTCAGCTACTCTTAGCTTTGAGACTGCCACCTTGTTGTCCACTATGGCTATTTATTTCCACGGGCCGTCGTCCAGCGTGGTACTCAGTCCCGGTCTGCGGGACAGGGCATCGGCCTTGATGTTTAAGGGCCCCAGTTTGTACTTGAGGGTGAATTGATAGTTTGACAGTTCCATAAGCTACCTGGGACCGGTGGCGTCCAATTTGGCAGAGGTCAGAATATAGGTCAGCGGGTTGTTGTCTGTCCAGACCTCAAAGTACACTCTGTATAAATAATTGTGATGAACATCTTTTCACAGGCTGACGTCCACTTGTCTCCGAAGCATGTCCGTGGGAATGCGGCCTTCTGCCAAGGTGTTACGCTGGTGCTGCCCGCAGACCAGACCCGTCCCCTGTGCTGAGGTGGGACGTAGGGATACACGCACCCGCAGCAAAGGGAGCGCGTCCGGAGTGTGGTGTTAGTGTTGCCAGGCCAGGTATAGTAATGAAGACAATACTTGCCGGTACCGGTAGTAGAGGAGGAGTAGTATCAGGGAGTAGATCAGGGATAGGAGAGTTGCGGATGACCGAAGGTATAAGCCGTGTTACAGGGATGCCAGAAGTCACGAAGTCCAAGTAGAGCCGAAGTCGAGAGCCAGAGGGGGTAGTCGTCCAATCCGCGTCAATACCTGAGGAGTCACTGAGAGAGTAGTCAAATGCTTCCATACAGAGACTATGTCGAGCGACGAGTGATGGGAAGCACAGGCATAATAAAGCTGGGCAGGCCAATGGGAAAAGGGGGCAGGCCTGGAGGACTGCAAGGAGTCCTCCCTGATAGGAGGGAGGTGTTACAGCCCAGCTGAGTGTAATCATTGATTTGCATGGAACTGTGTGATGCTTGGGGGCGACGCCTCACTGCAGGAGCAGTGGTTAAAAGTGCTCTGTTAGGCGTGTGCTCTGTAAGCTGGGAATGCATGCACATAACGTCTGAGGCTGGCGTGCGTGTAGGTGTGCGTGCAGGAGGGTGTGGGTGCGCCCGGCGCTGAGCAGAGGAATCGCCGAGGGGAGTGATCCCGCGACGGCGGCAGGGGCGAGGAGCCGTGGAGGACGGTAAGGCAGGATTGTTTTGTGGGTCCAGGGGCTCCCTGCGGAGAGGGGGTGCTCTGTGTGGGAAGCAAGGAGTATGCCGATTCCTGACACGAGGTTCCTCTGGGTATATCTTCAGGAGATTGTTGAGGACCTTGTCGTTGCTGGAGTATCCTTCTATGAAGCGGCGGTAGTAGCCGCAGAATCCCAGGATGGACCGCAGTTCCATCACGTTGTCTGGTCTGGGCCATCCATATGGTGACGCTCTGCCGGAGCGATTCAACAGGATGTTGCTGGACATGCTCGGCACGTTCAAAGGTGCTCAGAAGACAGAGTGGAGCAGACATGTGGAAGCACTAGTACATGTATACAATTGTACCCAACATGAGTCCACGGGATTCTCCCTATACTTTGTTATGTTTGGGCGAGAAGCCAGGCTGCCGGTGGATGTACGTCTGCGAGTGTCAACAGACGGGATACATAATGCAACACACTTCAAATACGTGCAAAGGCTTCAGGAAAACCTGCAACAGGCTTACCAGCAAGCTGAGAAGTCCGCTGCCCAATTCAACACCAACAACAAGAGGCGCTATGACCACAAGGTCAGACACCGGGAAATCTGTCCTGGAGATGCCGTGCTTCTCCGCAACCTGGGGATTCCCGGGAAACACAAACTCGCTGACCGGTGGCGTGACGGTGTGTTCGAGGTCGAGTCCCAGATGCCGGGCCTCCCAGTCTATCGTATAAAATACACAGATGGTCAGGTAAGGGTCTGGCACCGTAACCACCTTCTCCCCATTTCGCAGGTGGGAGACTATGAACCAGAGTTACTGGCCACACCACTGGATGGTGAGCCGGAACAAATCAAAGCTAGCCAAGAGACTGTACAAGAAACCATCAATGAGACCGTAGAGGATCCTATGGAGGGAGCCTCTCAAAGGGGACCCCAAAATCCTGGCACACCTCCCGGAGGTGCCACGGGTAAAGGGCCCGACAAACAATGCCCCCAAGGGTGGCTCCAATGAGCCAACCTCTGGACCCCAGAAGCCCATGCTTCCTCCCACAAAGAGACTTTTCAGAGACATTTATACCTTCAATGGGAGAGGCTGAGCCTCAGGACTATGTACATTACTCCCCAGAGGGACTAGAACAAGAGCTTTGCCGAAGTCAAAGAATGAGGTACCCTCCCAACCGGGTAACCTACGATTCATTTGGGGCACTCCACTATGAGGCCTAGCAGTGGTCTCGGAGTAAAATACACTCCATTATTGTGATGTTTACACAAATATACAATCTTATGTAATGTCGTTAATAATGGTTAAGTTGTGTTATATGATGCATTTTTATTATATAACTGATTGTGTGTATAGTTGTGTTACGCTGTTCCCAAGCTGGGACGTTGGTCTTTTCACCAGGTGTAGAATGTGACACGACCCCCTTGGGTCCCCCTTCATCCCCTTACCTTCCGCTGCGGCCGGCAGCAGGGGATGGGGAGAGTGAGGAGAGGTCTGTAGGCAGTTGGAGCTGCGACCGAGGCGCCGGTGGCTCCCATAGCAGGGCGCCGCCATTTTGTTAATCCTCACGCATGCACAGTGTAGTCGCGCATGTGCAGAGAATTACCTAGTCCGGCGGCCATGTAGGGGTTGACGCAAGCACGCGAGACACTTCGCGCATGCGCAGCAGGACCCCCAGAGTGGCGGCCAATAGGGGGAAGGCTCAAGACAGGGACTACATGTCCCATGAGCCTAAGGAACAGACATCACATGCTGTGGCTTAGCCAATAAGGTGGCTGCATTTGTAGTTAAGGCAATTAAGGCAGTTAAGGCAGTTATACAGTTACGCAGTTAGTGAGTGATTGAGTCAGTAATAGCTGGGACAGCAGAAGGGTAGGCTGTGTGTGTTTGTAGGGAGTCAGTGACCCACTGCACTAGGCCAGATACACCCTTAGGCCCTAGCTAGGTCAACACTCCCCTCAGCTTGTGGTTGCTGCAGGGACAGGCCCATAGATAGGGACACTGCCCTGTAGTACCAGAGTGAGGGACACCGTCAGGACACGCTGCATTCTGATCTCAGGTGATCTGGCCCAGACACCTGCAACAAAGAACAATCTCATATGGGGGTACAATCCATGCGGAACCCACCCCACGTAGAAGTGGAGGCTTCGCGGTTGCTGTCACTGGATCTGTGGATCCCATCAGCATCACTGCGCGCCCGGGTGTGGACACACCCGGCAGGTACCCAACTAAGTGCACCAACCATACACAGGCTAGTGGGGGCAGCACTGTCCCACACACTTAGGTGGGTGATTGACCCAGTGGACACTGGGACGGTCTAGTGCCTGGAGCACCTTAGTTCATTGGAGTACACTCCACTGGGGTGTGGACACGAGGCCTGCGAGTGGGTATCACCTTTATTATTGGTTCTCTGATATGTACAGTAAACTGTTATTGTTTTACCCGTGTATTCTTTATTGTCCTGTAAAGGGGTAATTCCACATAGTAGAATCCCATTATAGGTGGAGGCGCTACCGAGCATCAACTCAGGTACACCCCAGGTTCCTAGCAGCAGAGGCTCAGGTTTCCTGTGAGCCACAGGTATTGCATTGCATCACACATAACGTAGCCACACATCTCCCAGGGGGTGGGTGGGGCAAATTGCGTTACACTTAGTTAGGGCATAAATAGTTCAATGACGTCTTTCAAACATGCCACACAACTTTCAACAGTTTACAGAACTAGATTGTGGATCTACAGTGTATGTTGGCTGGAGTTAGCACAAATATGTTCTTCTTCCTCAGTTAAAAAGGAAGAAAGGAACACTCACGCTGAAATTACTGGTATACTGCCATGGCTGCACGCAGGATCTGCGTTCCAACTGGTATGCCGAGGAGAATAAAAAAAGCAGCACTCTCACGGTCTTCATGCAAAGGATAATTTAATCACAGGTCAACCTTTTGGTCCTATTATGTGGACCTTTCACAAGAGAGAGGTCCACATTTTATGCCCAAATTGTTGATCTGTGATTAAATTATCCTTTTGCATGAAGGCTGTGAGAGTGAGGCATTTCTCCTCTCTTCTTCTTCCTAAGTTGGCATGCTTTGTTATTAGCTCATCTACAAGAAACCAATGTCAGAATATAATCTGAGTAAATTATAGCTGTCAGTAAGGACCTCCTGCCCACAGCTGGAAAGGTTTTATCTGTGGGCAATATCACAGAGCATGTCCATCATAACTTTCCTTCTGCTTACCACCGATGTGAGGGAGACGTCTGACAGGAACGATTGGGGAGCTGTTGACATTCATTTTCATTTCAGACAAATGTCTCAAACTGAGTAACGTTGCCCAAAGCTTTAATTATAGCAACCAATTACCCATTAGCAATTTCCCTAATAGCAAAAGCAATAGACCCTCTCTGGCAGCCTACACTATGGTCATTGCTGTAAGATATTCCTCTTTCACGACATTTCAATATTTACTATGATGGAGAAAGTAGAAAAGCCAGATTCAGTCTAAGTTTATTACTGTTAGAAAGATTTAAGCTTCTCTGACAATCAGTGTCCAGAAATTGATCCGCATTCCCCTTACAGGGGGTCTCAACTTCAGTCCTTAAGACCCCCCCCCCCCCCCCAACAGGTCAGGTTTTCAGGATATCCCTGCTTCAGCATGGGCAATCTTCGACTGAGCCACTGATTGAGCCACCTGTGCTGAAGAAGGGATATCCTAGAAATCAGACCTGTTGAGTGGGGGGCGGGGTCACAGGGGGGGGCTTGAGGACAATAGAGGTCTTAAGAAAGGACAATGGAACTATTCCTAATTATTTTACTGGTCAGTTATGTCAAGAAAAAAATTCTAATCTGTTGTTGCCATGCACATAAGGGCTGTATCTATCCAGATGGAAATATCCCCAGTATCATTTATAAGAGGAATTAATGTGATCAAGATTAATATTTCAGGAACACCTTTTGTGTTTTCAACAAGCTTTCTGGGCCGATGACCAAATTCAACATCTGTCCTATCATCAAATGTTACTCTGATCATTGTCTATATAATCAGAGTGGTTTCAATTTAATTTCCTTAGGTTCTCAAAACCTGAAAATGTCTATTTCTCAGACTCTGGTCATAGATTGCAAAATAGAGAGAACACAAGATGCTCTTATGATTAATACATTTATTCTTTGCATTAATAAGGCTGCAGTGGCTTGCACCTGATTTTAATGGGCCTTGCTTTAGATTTGACATGGAAGCTTGTTGTTCGTCCTTCTTATTTTTATTTGAAATGTGCAGAAGGCCTCTGGTAGTGATGGGTTATTGAATATAAGCTTATTAATATATAACCCATCTATCCCCACCCAATCGCAGATCGGGCCCCCTAAGGTGTTCCTGGGTCTGGCTATATGTCTCTGTGTGGTGCATACCTGCTGGCAACATGAGGGCCTGAGTCTCCCACGATGACATGGGGGACAACAGGAACAGGTTACTGGGGTAAATGCCTTCGTTCTTGTTCAATGGTGCAGCGCCTCCATCTGTAGTAAGCCCCAGGGACGCGGGTGGAATCACTACCACAGAAATCCCCCTCCCAGGGATTGAGAGATTCCAGTCTCACACAAGGATTATCTTTAAAAGCTGCAGTCTCTTTATTCTCTTGGGCAGCAGCAGCAGCAGCAGCCGACAGGTACAGTTGATGCACAGTCCACTAACTGTTCTCCCTTGTGATGGTCCCTGCTGCCACTCTGGACCAAAGGGCATCCAGAGTGGAGCTAGCTCTTCCCTCACCCCCTAAGCAGGGTGAGAGGTATTTGGTCCACCTCACTAACTATAGCAGCTCTACTCATGAGCTACTCCTCTCCTCACTAACACACTATATCAACTCTAACACACTGACAGACTACTGTCAGACTCCCACACCCCTAAATAGGAAATGCACTGCTCTTTATGATCTCAGCAGGCACCGCCCCTGTGTCTCTTGATTGGACACAGGGTCAGGTGACCTACCTCCACCATTCAGGGCAAGTGCTTGAAGTGGGGGAAACCCATGATAACTCCTGGCAAGCTGCCCTTATCAGGAATTATACCAGGAAGAGGATAGAACTATAGCCCCAATTCTTACCAGGGCTACAGATATAAAATCTTCTTCATAGTTATACCAACTGGTACGGTTATCAAAGCCTCAGTTACAAAGTAAATTGATTTGAAAAGATCTTGTATTTTAATCTAGAATCCAGAACGTCTGGCAAAGCTCTCATTAGATACATATTACTTTTAACTGTACTAATATTAAACAGAATGCTGGTGGAAAGGATTTTAAAAGCAATTATGACAAAACACAGATCCTCAAAGCAGCATTGACAACGTGTAATTTGCTGATGGTATTAACCCTTTCTTATTTATTTGATTATCATAATCTTTATTTTTATGGTATGAAATGTAAAACAAAAATGTTTCACAACCCCCAGGTTAAACTCGTATAGGCCTGTCTTACTCTACACATTGTACACTTTAGGCCTGTCTTACTCTATACATTGTTCACTTTAGGCCTGTCTTACTCTATACATTGTACACTTTAGGCCAGTCTTACACTATACATTGTACACTTTAGGCCTGGTGTACACTATATATTGTACACTTTAGGCCTGTCTTGCACTATACATTGTACACTTTAGGTCTGTCTTACACTATACATTGTACACTTTAGGCCTGTCTTACACTATACATTGTACACTTTAGGTCTGTCTTACACTATACATTGTACACTTTAGGTCTGTCTTACACTATACATTGTACACTTTAAGCCTGTCTTACACTATACATTGTACACTTTAGGCCTGTCTTATTCTACACATTGTACACTTTAGGCCTGTCTTACACTACACATTGTACACTTTAGGCCTGTCTTACACTACACATTGAACACTTTAGGCCTGTCTTACTCTTCACATTGTACACTTTAGGCCTGTCTTACACTACACATTGTACACTTTAGGCCTGTCTTACTCTACCCATTGTACACTTTAGGTCTGTCTTACACTACACATTGTACACTTTGGGCCTGTCATACTCTATATATTGTACACTTTAGGCCTGTCTTACTCTATACATTGTACACTTTAGGCCTGTCTTACACTATATATTGTACACTTTAGGCCTGTCTTACACTATACATTGCACACTTTAGGCCTGTCTTACACTACACATTGTACACTTTAGGCCTGTCTTACACTACACATTGTACACTTTAGGCCTGTCTTACTCTACACATTGTACACTTTAGGTCTGTCTTACACTACACATTGTACACTTTAGGCCTGTCTTACTCTATATATTGTACACTTTAGGCCTGTCTTACTCTATACATTGTACACTTTAGGCCTGTCTTACACAATACATTGTACACTTTAGGCCTGTCTTATACTATACATTGTACACTTTAGGCCTGTTTTACTCTACACATTGTACACTTTAGGCCTGTTTTACACTATACATTGTACACTTTAGGCCTGTCTTACACTATATATTGTACACTTTAGGCCTTTCTTACACTATACATTGTACACTTTAGGCCTGTCTTACACTATATATTGTACACTTTAGGCCTGTCTTACACTATACATTGTACACTTTAGGCCTGTCTTACTCTACACATTGTACACTTTAGGCCTGTCTTACACTATACATTGTACACTTTAGGCCTGTCTTACACTGTATCTTGTACACTTTAGGCCTGTCTTACACTATACATAGTACACTTTAGGCCTGTCTTACACTATACATAGTACACTTTAGGCTGTCTTACACTATACATTGTACACTTTAGGCCTGTCTTACACTATACATTGTACACTTTAGGCCTGTCTTACACTTTACATTGTACACTTTAGGCCTGTCTTACACTATACATTGTACACTTTAGGCCTGTCTTACACTATACATTGTACACTTTAGGCCTGTCTTACTCTATACATTGTACACTTTAGGCCTGTCTTATACTATACATTGTACACTTTAGGCCTGTCTTACATTATACATTGTACACTTTAGGCCTGTCTTACACTATACATTGTACATTGAGATGATGAATGATGCAACGGATCCGAAAAGAGGAGCTAGACAATGGTACTAGTGTCCAGATTCTCATTGAGACCTACTGGTACCAAGCTATTTAGCTTGAATATCCAATATCCAATAGGTCTCCCTACGAGAAAGCACCTTAATCCTGTCTCCGCCAAAATGGAGGGAGGGATATGTTCCAAACCCATGACTCTAAGACCCAGAGTAGTCTTATTATGACACAGGAGATGATGTTTAGACAAATAATGATTTGCAACACCATTTAAAATATTCCTCCTGTGCGCTAAAAAATCTAGTGCAAAGGGGTCGTGTTGTGCGACCTACATATTATAGGCCACATCCACAGGTAATCAAATAGACCACAAATGCCGGCTGGCAAGTGATAAAGCCTTTGACTACAAATGTCTCTCCATTTGAATGGGACACACATTTTTTGTTTGCTTCAGCACAGGTGGCTCAATCAGTTGCTCAGTCGAAGACTGCACCACTTGTGCTGAAGCAGGGGTGTTCTGAAAACCTGACCCTTGAGTGCTGGAGTTGGTCACCCATGCACTACTTGATATTCCGATTTTCCAGTGACGCTGTGGATTTCTATTGGCCGCTGGAGCACGCCCTGGCCCAGCGCCTGTGTTGAATCTTGTAGTTTGCATTGTGGAGAGCCAATCCCCCCCGGTCCTGAGCCGCGGGGTCCCGAGATGTCAGTGGGCCACAAGGAGCTCCAGAGGCCCCCAATTCAGGAAGGCCAATTTAATTTTGAAATAAAAGGTGGAACTGCTGTTTTCATAGCAGTTGACAGACAACAGAGCTTTCACACCCTCCTTATCTTGGGGGAAAGATGTAACAAAAGCCTCTTTAATGACGAGTGCATACAAAGTAAAGGTGTAATAGTGTTAGTGAATTGCAGGGAAATGTAGCTGAGAGAGTCTGGATAAGCATTGCTTTGTATTGAATTGCAAAACATCCCATAGTCTAAATGTAA
Organism: Ascaphus truei; assembly: GCF_040206685.1. Classification (NCBI taxonomy): domain Eukaryota; kingdom Metazoa; phylum Chordata; class Amphibia; order Anura; family Ascaphidae; genus Ascaphus; species Ascaphus truei. The sequence continues at coordinate 300,816,555 of NC_134487.1, forward strand.
ACGTCATCTATGGAGTTAGTGTTTGATACCCTAATAGTATATTTCTGCGGAAAAGTGGGGGTGCATTTACTTTAGCAAAATCACAATACAGTCCAACTTTACGGGGGCTATTGGAAAATGACATTTCAACTACGTGTTGCAACAGCTGGAATACGTTATGATTATTTCTGCCTTTTTACCTCTTTTTTGCAGTCAAGTTATAGTGCCGTCTTTAAATGAGCCTTTCGCTTGCCTGGATCATTGACCAGTCCTTTGTCCATTGCACAAACATATACATTCGTTTGGGGGACTATTTTCTTGCGTACCTGAGAAACGAGGATAGTATTATGCTGATGCATACAGCGTGCCAAACAATTGGCAGGTGTGTAGCTTAGGAAGTGGAAACGGTAGCATGCAGGACTAACGATTAATGAAGCCCATTAAAAATGCCGTTCTGGTGGAATTAATTACTCTTTGGCTGTGGATCTTGCTAACGGTTACGCCACATTAAGATCATGCAATTATAGACGTTGGCTGACGCTTACTTAGACATCAGAACACCTTTCCATGAATGGATGGTGTGTTCCACTACAATTCCTAAACTTGTTTGGCAACAGAAAGGTGCGGGCAAGAATAATGATTCGTAGGGGGTGACAGTGATGATCAGAGAGGCCAAACTTACAACTGATGCTAGAGAACTTTTGCGTCCAAAAGCACCAACAAATTGTAAATTGTCGTAAAAAAATGTGAGCGTTTTTAGGACAGAACAATTCTTTAAAAAAATGTGTATGTATCTATATAATTTGGGGGGGGGGTTTGAGAGCTTGCTGGGTATCTGTGTGTGTGTATCTATAATACCAGGACTTCTGTCATCAGTAATACTTTTTCAAATATTTGCCTTTTAGTGAAAGTTTTCTTCTGCCCGCAAACATTCTTCCAATCTTTCTTTTTAGGTGGCGGACATATCTGGGTGTATGTCTTGTGAGTACAAAAATTGATTTCCATTTTTGATCAAATGAAGTAATTTGCTGCATTGCGTTCATACCGGGCTGTGTTTACTAAGCAGGGCTCTTAGTACATACGAATCCTTCCAGTTCACTCACAAATAGCTTGTAATGAGTCTTCTAGCGATGGAAAGGGCCGTATGGAATAGACCAGTTAGTTTATATGACTCATAATATTTTCTAGAGATTTACCGTATAAGGTTTTTTTTGCACATTTAATGTGTCTGTATAAGTTTTACCCTCTGCGTGTGACTGAAAGAATTGGAACAGCCGGGGAGAGTTTTTGCATAGAGAATAATTTTTAGGGATGGGGGAACCAGTCGAAATTCGTTTCCCGGATGTTTCCGAATTTGCCATTCAAAATCCGTTCCCCCCCGTGTAAAATCCGCCAAAGGAGTATTCCAGTTTCAATCCACGGGGATTAATCCAAAACCGCCATTGGATACAATCAGCTGGGGGACTGAGTGACATGGGGGGGGAATGAGGAGGCTGCACCTGGCCTGCAGAAGAGACAGCGGGGCAGACTGCAAAAAGAAGCTGCATGCTGGAGGCCCCCCTCAATGCATCGTGGGGCACACAATTGGACATCACAGCGGTAATTGACACTGAGAAGCAGGCGAGAGGAAATTAGGTGGAGAGGAGCGGGAAAGTGGGGTTCAAGGACCAGGCCAAATGAGGTGCATGGTCCATTCCAAAGACAGTGGTAGTACAAATTTGGCCTGCACTACATCTATTGACTACCACTGATCGACTTTATGACAATGTACAGTTTCCAAGCAGGGCCGCAGACAGATTTACTGGGGCGTAGGACTAGTTTCGACCGAGTTCCCGCCCATTTTGGCGGGCTTGCAAGCCCTCCCCCTTTCACACTTCCTTGCAAGCCCCCACCTCTTCCCATGTATTTCTCTTACTCCCCTCTGTCTCTCACTCTTCCCCCCTCTTTTCTTCACTCACTCCCCCACCTTCCTTTTCCACCCCCTCTCTGCTTATACTCTTGCCGCCTCCGTTGTCACTTAATTCCCCCCTCTCCCTCAATCCCCCGTCCCCCCACACTTCCGTCCCCACACACTTCCATCCCCACACACTTCCATCCCCACACACTTCCATCTCCACACACTTCCATCCCCACACACTTCCATCCCCACACACTTCATCCCCACACACTTCCATCCCCACACACTTCATCTCCACACACTTCATCTCCACCCATTTCATCTCCACACACTTCATCTCCACACACTTCATCTCCACACACTTCCATCCCCACACATTTCCATCCCCACACATTTCCATCCCCACACACTTCCATCCCCACACACTTCCATCTCCACACACTTCCGTCCCCACACACTTCCATCCCCACACACTTCCATCCCCACACACTTCCGTCTCCACACACTTCCGTCCCCACACACTTCCATCTCCACACACTTCGGTCCCCACACACTTCCATCCCCACACACTTCCATCTCCTTCCATCCCCACACACTTCCATCTCCACACACTTCCATCTCCACACACTTCCATCTCCACACACTTCCGTCCCCACACACTTCCATCCCCACACACTTCCATCCCCACACACTTCCATCCCCACACACTTCCATCTCCACGCACTTCCATCCCCACACACTTCCGTCCCCACACACTTCCATCCCCACACACTTCCATCTCCTTCCATCCCCACACACTTCCATCTCCACACACTTCCATCCCCACACACTTCCATCTCCTTCCATCCTCACACACTTCCATCTCCACACACTTCCATCTCCACACACTTCCATCTCCACACACTTCCGTCCCCACACACTTCCATCCCCACACACTTCCATCCCCACACACTTCCATCCCCACACACTTCCATCCCCACACACTTCCATCTCCACGCACTTCCATCTCCACACACTTCCATCTCCACGCACTTCCATCCCCACACACTTCCATCCCCACACACTTCCATCCCCACACACTTCCATCCCCACACACTTCTATCTCCACGCACTTCCATCCCCACACACTTCCGTCCCCACACACTTCCATCGCCACACACTTCCATCTCCTTCCATCCCCACACACTTCCATCTCCACACACTTCCATCCCCACACACTTCCATCTCCTTCCATCCTCACACACTTCCATCTCCACACACTTCCATCTCCACACACTTCCATCTCCACACACTTCCGTCCCCACACACTTCCATCCCCACACACTTCCATCTCCACGCACTTCCATCCCCACACACTTCCGTCCCCACACACTTCCATCCCCACACACTTCCATCCCCACACACTTCCATCCCCACACACTTCTATCTCCTTCCATCCCCACACACTTCCATCTCCACACACTTCCATCCCCACACACTTCCATCCCCACACACTTCCATCCCCACACACTTCCATCTCCACGCACTTCCATCCCCACACACTTCCGTCCCCACACACTTCCATCCCCACACACTGCCATCTCCTTCCATCCCCACACACTTCCATCTCCACACACTTCCATCCCCACACACTTCCATCTCCTTCCATCCTCACACACTTCCATCTCCACACACTTCCATCTCCACACACTTCCATCTCCACACACTTCCATCTCCACACACTTCCGTCCCCACACACTTCCATCCCCACACACTTCCATCCCCACACACTTCCATCCCCACACACTTCCATCTCCACGCACTTCCATCCCCACACACTTCCGTCCCCACACACTTCCATCCCCACACACTTCCATCCCCACACACTTCCATCCCCACACACTTCCATCTCCTTCCATCCCCACACACTTCCATCTCCACACACTTCCATCTCCACACACTTCCATCTCCACGCACTTCCATCCCCACACACAATCCTCCCGATACCATACAATCCCTCCCACAATAATATCCCCCTCCCCATAATACAATACCCCCCTCCCCAAAATACAATACTCCCCCCCACACATAAACAAAATATAAAATATAACCCCCCCACCACACACACACAGAACCAACAAAATATAACACACACATACCTACCTTTGGGGTGGTCTGAGGCCTCTGTTGCCTGGACTCTCGCACTCCGAGCCTCCCTCTATGCAAGACTGGGCCTCTCTCCCACCGGAAGCTGGGCCCGCCCGGAAGTCGCGTTCAGCTTCCAGTGGGAGAGAGGCCTGGCCTGGCAGAGAGGGGCCTGCAGCAACTGGGGACAGCCAGGGCCCGGCGGCAACCAGAGGCCTGGCAGCCAGACACAGAAGTTGGGCACAGAGAACACACCACCAATATAAAGTGCTATAATCAGTAAATAGTGTTTAAGAAGTATACACTACTGACGGTGCTTGGGATAATTAATAAATGTGAACAAGAAGTAGGAAAAAAAAGTATCCCAATACAAGCACTCTAGCATAGAAAAAATATTCAATTTATTAAATGCATCACATACAACATATAATAATTAAAACCATGCCACAGGGTCACTGAGACAGAATGAATAGGCTGAAACCTCAATGATTAAAGTGAAGAGTGACCTCTATAACAATATATAGTATCTGTTGAGCAAGCAATGATGTTACGACAAGTAGCACAAAAGATTATTGCATGTATAAGCTAACCCTTAGGTGTGGTGGCAAATGATTAGCCTACCACCACCCAGACCGGCAGGTCAAGTATCCTATAAGGCAAGAGACACTCTAATAAAAGCAATGACTGAAATATCTAAGTCCACCTCCAGCATAATAACGCAACATACACAGATGAAAACATACAGAGGTAATAGACATACTGTACACTATCCCCACAACTAAATAGAAGCAGAGATAAAACCTCTGTGAGTGGCTGCTGCAATACTTAGCAAGTGTCCAAAGAGCATTGTCCTTAATCAGAAAGCAGCTGGGGTTTCTGCATCCAGTGCAGGAGATCCGTCTGTAGTTAAAGGAGCATCTCACACGTTCTCAGCAGCAGACAGATGAATGACTCAACCAGGGACACTGCGGCATACAAAAGATAAGCCCCGATGCGCATGTTTCGCCACCTGCTTCGTTCGGGGCTTAACGTGAGTATTGAATCTGGATGTATAAATAGTCACAAAAGCTGTGACGCGAAGGCACTCAGTGATTTGATTGCGCCGGAACGGCATGTATTTAATTATTATATGTTGTATGTGTTGTATGTGATGCATTTAATAAATTGAATATTTTTTCTATGATAGAGTGCTTGTATTGGGATACTTTTTTCTTCTTGTTCACACACACACACACACACACACACACACACATATATATACTGTATATTTTGTGATACCATCACTGTCCTCTAGGTGCTGGAATAGGGCAGCAGTGGGACATTACAGCACACAGAGAGTTAATCTCCCTAGAGAAGTCAGCAGCAGCTGCTGGCTAATTGAGCAGGCTGAACTCCTGATTGCTCATGGAGTTTTAAAAGTCAGGAAGTGACTACACAATGAGAGAGACTGCTGTCCCAGAGAAGAGGACAGAGAAGAGTTCTCACCAGCTGTGGAAGCTGGCACCGCCCCCTAGGCCCGCTGGACGGTGATCGCAGAGCCTGCTGGGACTGCCTAGGTTGTTAATCCCAGGAAGAAGAAGGAAGGACGAGAGACCGTGCTGAAGACGGGGATGTCCTGACCTTAACATTGGACTTACAGAGGAGAGATCTCTGAGCTCTCTTGGGGCTGAGCTCCTCTAGGAAGGAAGGACATGAGACCGTGCTGATTCGGGGACGTCTTCTCCAAACTCTGGAGGAACAAATAAGCGAAACACTTTAATGCTGTGTTCAGAGACTATCTATGTTCAGCTATAATAGTATCTGTTTTGGGTGGTAACCAGCTTAGCTGACCATTCAGTTAGTAAGGGTTGAAGCTGAATGTGTAGTTAGTCTCCTAAGAGGAGTAGGAGTTTATTTTATGATTTCATTTTGACTTAAAGGGACGGTGGGTCTGTTAGGGAATTATTTATCTCTGTAAATAAACCCCATATAGAGAAATACTACATTTCCTGCCTTAATCTGGGACTAAAAGATGCTACAATGTGGTGTGGGCATCACAATAATAATATATATACAGTGGTCGACAAATCACCCAAAAATCTACTCACCGAACAAAAAAATCTACTCGCCACCAAGTCCCGCCCCCCTTTAAAAAATAAATAAATTGAGACCCAAGCCCAAGAAATCCACGAATTAAAAACACAAGTTAAAACAATTTTCGAAAAATTGGAAGACACGGAATACTGATCAAGACGCAACAATCTGCGGATCAGGGGGGTACCGGAAGAAGTGGACAATCTCAACTGGACGCATATCTCATCCAGCTCTTTGGGTCTCTGCTACCAGAAATGTCGGAAGACAAACTCCAGATGGACAGAGCACATAGACTGCCTAGACCTAGAGGCCTGGACCCAAAAAAACCACGAGATGTGATTACACGTCTACACTACTTTCGTAGTAAAGAGGAGATACTGAGAGCCGCTAGATCTGCTCCACGGATAGAACAAGACAACGTTCAGCTTCTCATTGTCCCAGATTTGGCTCAAATCACGTTGAACAAGCGTAAAATGTTCACACAGATCACAAACACACTGAGAAACAATAAAATACTCTACCGTTGGGGTTTTCCGTGCAAGATAATATTTATCAACCAAGAACAAACACATATATTTCTCTCCCCAGAAGAAGGCGAAGAGAAATTGAGAGCAATGGGTCTCCTTGAGCCAGAGGAAATGGAGGCCTCCCAGCGGACTCAGCCCCCACCTAAACAACAACGCCCAACATGGGTAAAGACCCCAACTCCACGAAAAGAACCAGCCTGCTTGAAATTTGGAGCTGATCACTCATTGAGTTTCCAGTTAATTCTACAGACTGACGGAATGTTGTTCGGAACATAAGGCACAGCTGAACTTGTCGCTTAGAAATTATATGCTCTTTTTCTTGAACAGGAGTGGAGACCCCTGGCGTCAATTCGCTAACTTGAACCACTCTCAAAGACCAAGGTAATCTGGTTATCAAGAATCTCCCGAAGAAAACTTCCCATACTGTGAAAGGTTTTAGTTTTAAAATACAGGCTACCACGAGGGTTGCTTTGGAAATGTTTTTTCAAAACTGACTGTGTTTCTAAATGGACTGAAAGTCTCAAAGCACCTAGAAACTGATAGACAGCCTGATCTAAGTTGAATGTTTCGTGCAGTTGACACATGTTGGCCCAAGTTGGGGGTTTTCGGGCTCGGTCCCCGGGGGGGCCGTCGGCGGGCTGGCTTCTGTGGGTGTCCCTGCTTCGGTGTGGGTGGCTCGGACGGTGGCTCTGTCTTTGACTGGGTCGCTCGATGGGCCGCCTGGGCTGGAGGGCGTCCTGCTGCTGGCTCTTGGGGCCTGGGCTTGGACACCCTGGACCTAATTCGAAACCGTTTCCTAGGTAAAAGTATGTCCTGGTTGCAGGATATCTATGTTATTTATTTCTTGCACTGTTCCGTTTGTGTCTCTCCTCCCCTATAGACTAAATATAGATTTTGAGATGGCCGAGCACTGGATGCCAGTCTGATCTACTCAATGTGAGAAAGCTAAGGAAAGATAAGGTGATGTAAATAGTTACGATGTTTCATTTCCCCCTCGTTTTTCTGTATCCTGATGTGTAAGACTACACATACAATCCACCCCGTACTTACCGGGGTGTTGCTTTTGCTTTTGATCTCTGAAGATTTGGCTCCCAAACACAGGAGCACTGTGGCAGTAAGTCGTTGGGCTGCGACCCACCCCCCACAGGTTCGCGCATCCCGTGACTGCGATACACTCGCATCACGGGACCTGAAATGGTTGGTCCCCCCAAACACAGTTTGGAAACCGGGGTCCTCTTTTTACCCCACCCTACCTTGTCCACACTCCCCCCACACCCAGTTCTACAAGCATTTGTTACTGCAGAAAGTTAATATGTTCACGACACAGACTGTTTACAATAGTTAAGATTCTGTTTCTTCTGCTATATATAAGTCATCACTCTGTTCACCTGTATCATAGACCTTTCAAGCATCACTATGCCGATTAATATAATTTCCCAAAACACCAAGGGCCTCAATACCCCCCGTAAGAGACGAATAGCCCTTTCAGAGGCTAAAAGACTTGCAGGAGAAATCATTATGTTACAAGAAACGCATCTGAAAAAGGAGGATCAATCACTGCTGTACAGTAGCGACTACCCTCTAATCTATCACTCATCATCCCATACAAAAAAAAATGGGGTAACTACACTTTTCCACAAAAATCTAAATTTCAAAGTAGATAAAATTAAAAATGACCCGGCTGGTAGAGTTTTAATTGTTACAGGATTACTAGACACTACCCATCTGACAATAGCTAACATATACAGTAGCGGCAGCTTTTATTCGATGTATTGCCGCTGGCCGGATGCGTGTGGAAAGCGTGGAGACGCGGCGCTTTGCGGCGCACTGTGACGTCACAGTCACGTGCGCGCCCGGCTTCCCCGGGCTTCCCCGACACCCCTGGAGATTAAAGTAAGGTAAGCGGGGGTGCGGGGAAGCAGAGGGGCAGAGCAGGAGCCGGGTTCGGGGTCGGGAAGGGGGGGTAAAATGCGCGCGAAGTGGAGGGGGGGTGCGTGGGGGAAACGCGGCGGCGCGCGGTCTTGACTGGCGGCAGCCGGAGTAGATCCTGGCATGCCGCCGGCATTACTTCAAATAAAAGCTGCCGCTACTGTATGCCCCTAACGAAAATCAAGAATCCTTTTTCCAGGAGCTCACAAATTTAATAAACTCTGTCCAGAAAGGTTTTCTAATTCTTGCAGGGGATTTAAATGCAATCATGGACCCAAATTTAGATAAATTTCCCAGTCTTCCACCACCACAAAAGATAGTTCCCTCAACTCGTGGTCTCGTATCCATGACCAAGGACCTGATGGTAGTGGACTCCTGGAGATTAATGAACAATAAGGAAAAAAAAAATTCCTTCTTCTCTCATCCCCATAACAGTTATTCACGTATCGACTATATTTTAATTGACCAACAAGTTAGCGATAACATTTCCTCAGCAACAATTGCCCCCTCTGCTTGGTCAGACCACTTTACAATTATAACTAAATTGGGTGGCCTCACAACCAAAAACAAAACAAGGTTGTGGTCTTTAAATGAATCATTATTGTCGAACCCACAAAATCTCCAACAATTGGAAGAGGAACTGGTCCAATATTTTGATATAAATAACACCCCAGACGTTTCCTCTTTTACCCTTTGGGAGGCCCATAAATCTGTGCTTAGAGGTAAACTGATTGCTCTGGCTTCTCGGAAAAAGAAGGAAAAAGCGGAACACATTGTGATATTAACACAAAAGTTATCAGAACTAGAAAGTATCCATAAAGCAAAACCCTCCCGAAAAAACTATAGACAAATAATCTCAGTTAGAGAGCAATTAAATCTTTTGTTAGTGACAAACTCAGAGAGAGCTATACGATGGACCCAACAGAAATACTACGAAAAAAGTAATAAGGCAGATAAAATGCTGGCACGTAAACTAAAACAAACGCAGGTTAAAGCTAGGATCCATAATATTTATACTAAAAATGGAAAGATATCTCATAAACCCAAAATTATAAGTGACGCCTTTAAGGAATATTATGCATCTCATTACAATCTGCCTGGCCCAGTGGGAGAATCGGCTAAAAAGAAAAAAGCGAAAAAAAATTCAAAACTTTCTAACTCAATGCCGGCTCCCCACGCTGGAACCAGAAGATATAATAAATCTTGAAAAAACTATAGAACCCCCTGAAATCCTGGAGGCTATCAAATCTTTGAAAAATGGGAAGGCCCCTGGTCTGGATGGATTTTCAAACCTTTACTACAAAAAATTCTCTACAATACTCCTCCCACACTTAACCAAAGTATTTAATGAGATGCTTTTAGGCCTCCCCCCACCCAGAGATATGCTACGAGCAACCATAGTCGTAATCCCAAAAGATGGAAAAGATCCCATGATGTGCTCTAGCTACAGACCTATATCTTTGTTAAATACAGATCTAAAATTATACGCAAAAATCCTGGCCACTAGATTAAACAATATTCTTCCACGATTGATCCATCCGGACCAGGTCGGCTTTGTTCTGGGCAGGCAAGCCCTTGACAACACAAGGAGGACGGTGAACTTAGTACATGTAGCAAAACAAACCACACGCTCGTCATTATTGCTTTCACTAGACGCTGAAAAAGCTTTTGATCGGCTGGATTGGCAGTTTATGAACGCCACACTCTCACAAATGGGATTTACTCCCACAATCTTAAACAGCATAAACACGCTATACTCGACTCCGACAGCCATAATAAAAACAAATAACTCCTTGTCTGACCCTTTCCCAATATCGAATGGAACCAGACAGGGTTGCCCACTGTCCCCCTTGTTGTTTGCTTTGGCAATAGAACCACTAGCCTGCCAGATAAGAATGAACCCCAATATCATGGGTATCAATATTGGACAGAAGGAATTTAAGCTAGCTCTCTATGCGGATGACATCCTATTGACGCTCTCAAATCCGCTTATCTCACTCCCCAACCTTTTCCAAGCTCTATTTGAGTTTGGCTCCCTTTCAGGATACAAAATTAACCACTCTAAATCTATGGCTCTTGGCTTAAACCTTCCCAAGGATATGGTAAAATTATTTCAACTTAATTTTGACTTCAAGTGGAATCAGACCCACATTAAATATTTAGGGGTTCAAATAACAAAAGATTACTCATCCCTATACAAAATAAACTTTAAACCTTTATTCGACCAAGTTGCAAAGGACTTGTCCACCTGGAATCCATACATCATCTCTTGGTTCGGAAGGATCGCCACTATCAAAATGAACATCTTACCTAGAATACTGTACCTATTCCAAACTCTCCCAGTAAAGATTTGTCAGAAGGACCTCAATAATATTCAAAATAAAATTCTGAAATTTGTATGGCAAAATAGACGTCCTAGAGTCCGCAAAGATATCCTCTATAAATCTAAGTTAGAAGAAGTCTTAGCCCTTCCAAACCAACAAAAGTACTATAGAGCGGCACAACTAGGGCAACTAGTTAGTTGGCATTCAAACCCAGCCGAAAACAGATGGGTCGAACTAGAAGAATTGATCTGCCCCCCATTCAAAATTAAGACTCTCCTCTGGCTTAATAGAAAATCCAGACCAGCTGAGGTTTACACAAATCTGGTGCTATCTTTCGCATGTAATCTTTGGGACTCCCTTAAAGCTAGGTTCCAACTTACTGGTACCCCATCCCTCATGCAACCCCTGTTTTCAGATCCTTCCCTCCCTTTTTACACTAATAACCAACAATCTAACCTTTGGGTTCAAAAAGGACTCCTAAGAGTTAGTGATATTCTCATCAAAGGTAAAGTCCCTCCATTCACCTCGTTAAAACGAGCCATGATATTCCCTCCTCTGAATTTTTCAGATTTCTCCAAATTAGGCACTATATCCAATCCATTTACAAGCCAAACCAACCACATGTGTTAACGCTATATGAAGACTGGTGTGTACGTCAGCCTCTTATGAAGGGCATTACTTCCAGGCTATACCATAGTTTGAATCCCGTCAAAAATAGCCAAACTCCTGATAAATATATGGTGTCCTGGGAGAAGGAGTTAAATACCAATTTGGACCTTGATGTTTGGAAAGATTCTTCCTGTGTGGTGATTAAGGAGAATATTTACAAGCTAATATATAGATGGTATATGACTCCTACCAGGTTGAACTCTTTTCTCCCAGGTGTCTCTCCTTTATGTTGGCGTGGTTGTGGCGAAATGGGGAATATACTCTTCACATATTCTGGTCGTGCCCAAAAATTCAGCAAACATGGAGGGAAGTGATTGCTTTAATACACAGGATTTTGGGCATCACTGTCCCCCAGGACCCAGTATATATAGTACTGGGAAAGCCAATGGCCAATTGTAACAAAAAAGAAATTAAAGTTAACTCCCAAATTCTAAATGCTACTAGATACACCATCGCCAAAAACTGGAAACAACCGACTCCCCCATCCTTAAACCAAATCAATAACAAAATCTAGCATATAGTCTACATGGAAAAACTCACTGCCTACCTAACTCGTTCCACTTCACAATTCTCAGAGACATGGGCTCCTTGGTTTAGACATGCAGGTATATCCCCATATTTAGACTAGATTATTCCGAACAGAGTGACTTAAGATTTCTGAGCTATGTTGTATTTAACCTGTTATTTAATATGTTACATGGTTTCAAATGCTGTCCCTCTCCCCCCTTCCCATACTCTCCTCCCCTCCTAATGTGTAATCAGAATATTTGCAATATTATATCGTTGTATTGTTCCCCTCCTTTTTTTTCTTTTTGTACCCCTCTTACTTTTGAAAAATGGTTAATAAAAAAATCTAAGTAAGAACAACATTCGTTTTTGACATAAGTTTATTTATTGTATTACATTATACTACAATTAGTCCTGGTTATGTGTGTGTGCATGTGTGTGTAAATGTCGGATTTACAAAAAAAGCCAGATGTGAATGACTAGTTTCCTGCACCCTTTATCCAGTGTCTGGATGACCTCGCTTCACAATATCTAAAGCAACAATCCCACCTGGGATCTTACCTGATCCGCAGTCCCTCAATGTCCAGGTACCTCATTCCCGCAATGTTATAAGTTGGAGGGGAGGTGTTCTCTACCTGTCTTCTGGGTTAAGGGGGATTCCGGTGTCTCCCGTCTGAAGCTTGAGAGTCAAATCTGGAAGAAAGCAGTATAGGTTATTTCGGTGTAGGTATAGGGCAGTTAAGATATACAGGGTAAATAAGATATCCAGATACAGAGAGGGGAGAGAGAGAGGGGAGAGAAACAGAGAGAGGGGAGAGAGACAGAGACAGAGACAGAGGGGAGAGAGACAGAGAGAGAGGGGAGAGAGAGAGGGGAGAGGGACAGAGAGAGGGGGAGAGAGACAGATACAGAGAGAGGGGGAGAGAGACAGAGAGAGAGGAGAGAGACAGACAGAGAGAGGAGAGAGAGGGGAGAGAAAGAGAGAGGGGAGAAAGAGATGAGAAAGAGAGAGGGAGAGAGAAAGAAAGAGAGAGGGAGAGAGAAAGAAAGAGAGAGGGGAGAGAGAGACAGGAGAGAGAGACGAGAGAGACGAGACGGGGGAGACCAGAGAGAGACGAGACCAGAGAGAGGGGAGACAGAGGAGACAAGAGAGAGGGGAGACCAGAGAGAGGGGAGATGGGGGAGACCAGAGAGCGAGAGACGGAGTGACTGACTGGGGGGGTGACTGACTGACGGGGGGTGAGTGACTGACTGGGGGGGTGACTGTCTGACTGGGGGTGGTGACTGACTGACTGGGGGGGTGACTGACTGACTGGGGGGTGACTGACTGACTGGGGGGTGACTGACTGACTGGGGGGGGTGACTGACTGACTGGGGGTTGACTGACTGCTGACTGGGGGGGTGAATGACTGCTGGCTGGGGGGGTGACAGACTGGAGGGGGGGTGACTGACTGACTGGGGGGGAGTGACTGACTGACTGGGGGAGGGGTGACTGACTGACTGGGGAGGGTGACTGACTGGGCCACTGGTTGGGGAGGGGGTGACTGATTGGAGGGGTACCTCTGGTGTCACACACACACACACACACACACACACATTCTCCCATATATACACTGTGACGATAGCTTATCACAGGCTGTAATTTACACAAGTAACTGGGTTTGAACTGAACGAGGCTTAGATATAATAAAGTATATTTATTCCTTTGGATAGGTGAACACCCGAAATAATACAGTAACAGACAAGAAGTACACTTACTTTGGGGATGGGGGATGAGAAGTATGTAGCATAGCAATTCTCTCGCAATCAGGTAACAATTCAGATGATATCAGAAGACAAAGGATAAAGGGTGGACAGCAGTTTATAAATCTTTTGTGCCCTATCCTTAGCATTAAGTACAGGTGAATGGTCTTCAATTAACTCTAGCCACTCATTAACGTCGGAACACATTTTGATACATGCCCCCCTGCTAGCTGGTACATGCGCAGTAGAGCTCTGGGGTCTCATTTCTGTAACCCCTCCTCTGCATCAGGAATGCCAGCTAGTCTACCAGATTGGATTCCTGGCAGGATATTCTTTGTTGTGAGGTGTGAAATGGAACACTTGAAGACTGCTCTGGTTTGAGTAATCTCCTCCCTCATGTAAATAGTAGAGGTGACAAAATCCTTTGAACCATACTTAAGTCCTAGACATTGGGTCGCCTTTCTGGCCATATGCTACCCTGGTATGCAAAGGAATTTCCTCTGGGTTTTACCCATACCTTGAAACACAGTATGAAAGATAAAACATACACATATTAAAATATCCGGTTCCGTTGGGTCCAGCAGGTCCAAACTTCCCAGTTCTCAATGCCGGAACTGGGACACCCTATGGTCCAATTTGCGACTTGCTACGACCTTCGTAACCGGAGATAAACAAATACACTTAAAACCGTTTCTCATTTTAATATATAAATCTCCGCTGTAAATTAAATCACGGTTTTTCACTAAATCCCCATTGAAAACAACGGGCTCCGCCGCCATAGACTTTCAATGGCAAACCGCCACCGTTGGCGGCTATGGGAATCCGCTGCAATAGACTTTCAACGGGGCGACGCCGCCGTTGAAGTCAATGGGGGTTTTCCGCCATAGCCGGTCAATTGAGATTGGCCGCCATTGGAAAAGTCCCGAACTTTCAAGGGGGTCCATACTCCGTCGGGTTGGTCCAAGAGGGTCAAGGATGGTTCTGCAGCGATGCCGGAGCAGTGACTACAGATACCCCAAACCCTAATCCTCTGGACCCTCCGGAACCGGAGCTATGGATTCCCAAATTTCAGCTTTTGACACTTAGCCGTTTTCCTGAGCCGTTTCTGCCGCCGCCATTGTAACCTATGGCGCGACCCGCTCTTCTCGGGGGTCCGGGATACAGGGACCCGGTTGTGGTCGAGTGGGGGGAGGTCTAGGAACTAGGGGCAGAAAGAATTTTATTTCTAGGTGCTCTAGAACTGTTTATTCCCACGCCACTTGTCGTTGAACTTGACTGTTAAGTGATCAAAGCTCTCTTATTGAAAATGTATCCGCTTTGCGGTTTAGCGGTTTGGACGGCAGCAAACTCGTTCCTGGAAAGCTCTTTCGAGGATTCTCCATTGAAGTCAATGGGCCCATTGACTTACAATGGGAAACCGCCACTCCTTCTCTCGGACGCCATCTGCTGGTCTTCTCAGGAAACAGGACCCAACAGCAAGATTCGCCATTGAAACACATGGAGCCCCAATGGCGGCCTATGGGAGCCTGCAAAATGGTGCCTGAAAAGGCGGGAAAATTACACAAAGGGCTATAATCACTAAACAACTATTAACCCTTGTGCTCCCGGATGGATCCTAGTGTGTGTGTGATGCAAACACTGATGAAACCAGATATTACAAAAAAACATGGGAACAGGGAAATACACATTTACATGTCATAACAAGGGTTAAATCACATTTCTGGACCTCAGCCCAGTTAACCCCTTGTCACCCTGGTGAGGTCAGGGGATGGCCAAATGGGGTGTAAACCCTTTAATCCCGGGCCACCCCCTTTCTCCCTCTACATACACACACACACACACACTCTCCCATATATACAAACACACACACACATTCTCCCATACACACACACACACTCTCTCTCTCTCCCTACACACGGGGGGCGGGGAGAGAGGAAAGGCCGCGACCAGCACCACCACCACACTCACCCCCCCCCCCCCCCACTCCCATCTCCCCCTCCGCGGGACCGGGGGGAAGCGGTAACCTGGGGGGACATCCCCCCTCCCATCTCCCGCCCGCGGTCTGACACGGGGACAGGTTGGGACATCCCCGCTCCCATCTCACGCCCCGCGCACTGACACGGGGACAGGTTGGGACATCCCTGCTCCCATCTCACGCCCCGTGCGCTGACACGGGGACCAGGGGGAAGCGGGGACCTGAGGGGACATCCCCAATCCCATCTCCCGCTCTGCGGGCTGACACAGGGACCGGGGGGGTGAAAAGCATGGAGGGCGGGGGGGCAAAGGGCAGGGAGGGGCGGGGGGGGGCAAAGGGCAGGGAGGGGCGGGGGGCAAAGGGCAGGGAGGGGCGGGGGGCGGCAAAAGGCAGGGAGGGGCGGGGGGGGCAAAGGGCAGGGAGGGGCGGGGGGGCAAAGGACAGGGAGGGGGGGCAAAGGGCAGGGAGGGGGGGCAAAGGACAGGGAGGGGCGGGGGGGCCAAAGGGCAGGGAGGGGCAGGGGGGCCAAAGGGCAGGGAGGGGCAGGAGGGTCAAAGTGCAGGGAGGGGCGGGGGGGCCAAAGGGCAGGGAGGGGCGGGGGGGCCAAAGGGCAGGGAGGGGTGGTGGGGCTAAGGACAGGGAAGGGCAAGAGGGCAGGGAGGGGCAAGGGGGCAGGGAGGGGCGGGGGGGCAAGAGGGCAGGGAGGGGCGGGGGGGCAAGAGGGCAGGGAGGGGCGGGGTCCAGAGGGCAGGGAGGGGTGGGGGGGGCAGAGGGCAGGGAGGGGCAGGGGGGCCAGAGGGCAGCAAGGGGCGGGGGGGTCAGAGGGCAGGGAGGGGTTGGGGGGCAGGGAGGGGCGGGGGGGGCAGCGAGGGGCGGGGGTGCCAGAGGGCAGGGAGGGGCGGGGGGGCCAGACGGCAGGGAGGGGTGGGGGGGCCAAAGGGCAGGGAGGGGCGGGGGGGGCAGAGGGCAGAGAGGGGCGGGGGGGCCAAAGGGCAGAGAGGGGCGGGGGGGCCAAAGGGCAGGGAGGGGCGGGGGGGCCAAAGGGCAGGGAGGGGCGGGGGGGCCAAAGGGCAGGGGGGGCAGGGGGGCCAAAGGGCAGGGAGGGGCAGGGGGGCCAAAGGGCAGGGAGGGGTGGGGGGGGGGCCAAAGGGCAGGGAGGGGCGGGGGGGCAAAGGGCAGGGAGGGGCAAGATGGCAGGGAGGGCAGGGGGGCAAGAGGGCAGGGGGGGTAAGTGGGCAGGGAGGGCAGGGGGGCAAGAGGGCAAGAGGGCAGGGGGGCAAGAGGGCAGGGAGGGAGGGAGGGGGGCAGGGAGGGAGGGGGGGGCAAAGAGCAGGGGGGCAAAGGGCAGGGGGGGCAAAAGGCAGGGAGGGCAAGACGGCAGGGGGGGCAAGAGGGCAGGGGGGGCAAGAGGGCAGGGGGGCAAGAGGGCAGGGGGGGCAAGAGGGCAGGGGGGGCAAGAGGGCAGGGAGGGAGGGGGGCAAGAGCGCAGGGGGCAAGAGGCCAAAGGGCAGGGGGGCAAAAGGCAGGGTGTCAAAGGGCAGAGGGGGAAGGGCAGAGGGGAAAAGGGCAGGGGGCAAAGGGCAGGGGGGGAGGGCAGGGGTCAAAGGGCAGGGGGAGGGAGGCCAGGGGGGGGCAAAGGGCAGAGGTGGCAAAGGGCAGGGGGAGGGAGGGCAGGGGTGGCAAAGGGCAGGGGGAGGGAGGGATGGGGGGGCAAAGGGCAGGGGGAGTCAGGGCAGGGGGGGGCAAAGGGCAGGGGGAGGGAGGGCAAGGGGGGCAAAGGGCAGGGAGGGCAGGGGGGGCAAAGGGCAGGGATGGCAGAGGGCAAAGGGCAGGGGGGGCAAAGGGCAGGGGAGGCAAAGGGCAGGAGGGCAGGGGGGGGCAAAGGGCAGGGGGGGCAAAGGGCATTTCCCTGCATTTCCCTGCATTTCTTCACCTTGCACACGGCCGCGCTCCTGCTCCTACGGGTACCGGCCGCACTCCTCCTCCACCTCGGGCTCCTCCGCGGAGAGGCTGAGACGCTCCGGTGAGGCGGTGCTGTGCCTCTCACGGGGAGAGGCGGAGACAGCCGGAGGAGAGGCGGAGACAGCCGGAGAAGAGGCGGAGACAGCCGGAGGAGAGGCGGAGACAGCCGGAGGAGAGGCGGAGACAGCCGGAGGAGAGGCGGAGACAGCCGGAGGAGAGGCCTCTGGGACGGGGAGCGCCGGGTGAGGGGAGAGCCACGTGCTCTGTGTGTGTGTGGGGGGGGGAGCGCTGGGGGGGGAGCGCCGGCGGGGGGGAGCGCCGGGGGGGGGAGCGCCGGTGGGGGGGGGAGCACCGGGGGGGGGAGCGCCGGGGGGGGAGAGCTGCTCAGTGCTCTGTGTGTGTGGGTGGGGGGGGGGGGTGATCCGGGGGGGGGAGCGCCGGGTGAGGGGAGAGCCGCTCAGTGCTCTGTGTGTGTGGGTGGGGGGGGGGTGAGCCGGGGGGGAGCGCCGGGTGAGGGGAGAGCCGCTCAGTGCTCTGTGTGTGTGTGGGGGAGGGGAGCGCCGGGTGGGGGGGAGAGCCGCTCAGTGCTCTGTGTGTGTGGGTGGGGAGCCGCTCAGTGCTCTGTGTGTGAGGGTGGGGGGGAGCGCCGGGTGAGGGGAGAGCCGCTCAGTGCTCTGTGTGTGTGGGTGGGGGGGAGCGCCAGGTGAGGGGAGAGCTGCTCAGTGCTCTGTGTGTGGGGGTGGGGGGGGAGCGCCGGGTGGGGGGAGAGCCGCTCAGTGCTCTGTGTGTGTGGTTGGGGGGGGAGCGCCGGGTGAGGGGAGAGCCGGTCAGTGCTCTGTGTGTGTGGGTGGGGGGGTGAGAGTCCCCCGCTGTGTCCCGGGCCCTCGCTCCGCTCCCCCGCTGACTGTAGCGGCGCCGGGGGGGGGGGGAATGGGAGGAAAAAGCGCGGGAAACCGGGAGACCCGGGGAGAGGAGGAGGTGCGCGCGGGTCCCGATGAGCGCCGCGCAGTGTGTGTGTGTGTGTGTTGGCCCGTCACTCCACCTCAGGCCAATGAGAGGTGTGCGGGGGCGGGCGGGCCAAGGGACCAATGAGATTTCCCCTAGGGACACAGGAGATGCAGACAGGCATACAGTGCTTTCACAAATATATAATAAGATATACACTTAGTAATGTCATGGTGGTTAAAAAAAAGTGACAAAAAACCTCCACAGTAAAGCATATAGCAAATGGAAATATATATATATATATATATATATATATATATATATATATATATATATATATATATATATATACATACACAGTAAATAATGTGTTTTGTGTTCAGATGTTACTGTTGGCCCTGGTCATTGCCTCGGAATACGCAGCTCCTGCTTTTGCTCAGTAACAGAACATCAAATGAATATGTTTAGTCTACAAGCACTCCCCTTGAAGGCTAAAGAATTTAATTATATCTCTATTTCTTTCATTTGCTCTGGGCCGAATATGTACAATTTAATGAACCATTTTTTTGTTGTTATGGTTAACATGTGCTGCACATTTAACTCCCTCCGTCATTTTTGAACAGTGAACTGCCAAAAAATGAACATATTTCAGTCATATTTATATGTAGTAGAAATGTTGGCTATTTCAGGGGGGCTCAACTCCAGTCCTCAGGAACCCCCCCCCCCCACCCCCAGTTGTAAACCTACGTGCTTGAAAATATGTTTTGTGGTTGTTTTGAACTGCCAGCTTAATAAGTCTTTGACTGGGCCTCTGGTTGAGCCACCTGTGCTGAAGCTGGGATATCCTGAAACCTGACCTGTTGGGGGGCGGCTTGAGGACTGGCGTTGAGCTCCCTGCTCTATGGGGCTTGAAAAATAAAAAATCATAATATGTTAATGGCAGCCGCACTAATCCATCCTCATGTGCAGCTTCATTTATGTTATTATCGGCATTCATGTTATTATTTTATGCCATGTATGAAAGATATTTTAATAGCTCAAATACTGGGACAGTCCCGGCTAAACCGGGACATCTGGTCGCCCTACCTACAACCTATTGTGTTTTCCAGGTCATACATTTCACGTTTATGCACTAGGTGAAAATGGAATATGACTTTTAGTATGAAATTATACTAGTTGATGCCATACGATTTTAGACCTCACCGGCTAGTGAAGTTAGCTTGAGGAGTAAAGCATTCTTTAGTAGATTACCACATTTAATCAAAAGGTCTCATTTTTAGAATGGGCTTTTTATACCCTTCATGTTTAAAAATATCTTTGATGCTCGGCTGACCCACACGGTGAAGACCTGATTTTCAAGAACTTAAACCACATTCCTAAGTTACCATCTCTACAGTTTTGATCTGATCTAAGAGGCACCGAGTTGGTTTATCTTATACTCTGGCTGTACAATTTTAAGAAACTGGTTTTCTGTTTGTCCTTGGACAGTTTCCACAACTTACACAAAAGGGTAACAGAAAGTCTTAGATAATTTAATTTCCTATACCTTTCCTCCCCACATCCCTGACATGAGACGGCTGGCACGTGGAAGCTATTTTCATTTTGGTTCCCTAAAGATACTGGGTCACATAGGTTGCTTTGCGTTGTAGTGGACAATATAGACACTCCATGTCTGCCACCTAACAGCCCCTCATTATAGCTCTGTGGTTAACCTTCAAAACCTGTTGTTGCCATACCCTTTACAACTGTTCAATGTCAAAAAACAATCACACCAATCGATGTTTCTGTGGTAGGTAAATAAACGTTTTCAGATCTACGACTAAATTTCTTTGTTGACACCTAGTGTTTTCATGGGAAAAAATCCTTGCCTTGTAACGAAAAACCGTATCGCGGGTGACGTCACGCTCCTAATAGGCGCCCGCCCGTTGCGCGTGGCCATTGTGGGTGCCCCTCGCGCATGTGCAAAAAACACCATTCAAGGCCGCACCGAGGTTAACACTGTACGCATGAGAATATATAAGTATTTTACTGTGTATTTTTGTCATATTGGATGTAGCATTGGGCTTCTCTGTCGTTTGTTGTATACAATTGCCACGCTCAATAGCACTCTTTTTTGATACTTGTATATATATATATATATATATATATATATATATATATATATATATTGGGGGGGGCTCAGGCGTTCCCAAAAAGAGCTTGCTGGGGTTGTGTGTTGTTTAACTTATTTTCTGCTGTCTCAGCTGTTGGAGGTTAGTGGCTCCTCCTTCCCAGGTTTTAAGCTCACCCCTCCCCACTTCCCAAGTCAGCAGGTCCTTTTCATTTTACTGGATATAGATCCAATGTGGTCTTTCTCCCTCCTAATAGAGGTAAATGAGAATTTTAATCCTAATAGAGGTATATTAGTATTTTATCTGGTAGTGTTAGGACCTGTGGGCAGGGTCTGCCTTGTCGTGGCTCACAGGCTTACAATGCTTTCTTTGGCCAAAGGGTTAAACTAAATTACCTCTTTTTCAAGAGAATATATAAGTATTTTACTGTGTATTTTTGTCATATTGGATGTAGCATCGGGCTTCTCTGTAACTTATCTATGTTGGTCTGACAACAAGGGAGGTCAGATTTCATATCCAGAACACACAAGGAACATCAAGATCTGGGATCCTTTAAAAGATCTGATCACTAGCCATACATTTATTTACTTAAACATGGGCCCGACTGCTCATTACTATCAGCATTTGCTCTTGACAAAGTATCTCTGGGTATTAGAAATGGAGATATGGAGAAAATGTTGCTCAAAAAAGAATGTACAGTAGATGGATAATGCAGTTGGGGTCTATGATGCCGGCGGGTCTGAATGACTGTCTGGGATTTCCCATGTTTCTGTAGGCTGGGCGTTGTGCTACTATGTACAGTATATAATGCCCTGTATGTGTAGAGATGTTTACTTTTATCTCCCCTCTCTTTTGCTGTGTTTTAATTCTCATTCTGCTCAGCCGTAGGATCATAGTAGCGATTTTTGATGGCCGATCTAAACGTCATCATGTTCACCTGCTGTTATCGTACATGGAACGTGGTTACTTGGTAATCATTACATCACATCATCAGGATATGACCCTTTAAAAGTCACGCCACTGCTTCAGGACAATGCCACTCCTGGAAGAAGCCCATAGGCGAAACATACGTCGGGCTGCTCTGCCAGGACCCCTTCCTCTCTTCTTCATAGGACGACTTACCTGTGGATGCACTGATCAGATGTATAGCCGTACCGTACGTCCTGCTTGCTTCCCTGCTGCTATGTTGCTGTGCTGTTGTCCAGGACTTGTGCCGAGTATCATCTCTCTTTTTCAGTACTTATGACACACTTGGGATTTGCAGGAGGGATGATTTACCATTATTACAGCTTCCCACAACTTTCAGCTTATGCGCTGTTTTCTGGACTTTTCTCACCTGGCCGAACTCTTATGTTCATTGTGCTCACCATCCCCTTTTGCTGACCCCCATGGTCTAGGGCAGGGATGCGCAAACTGGGGGATGCAAGATTTTTCAGGGGTGGCGTGGCAGTTGCAGAGGCCCTGCGCTCTTCCCCAAGGCATTTAAATGAAATGCCAGGGTTCGCCTGAGGCCTCAGTAACTTCACTTACCTTGTCTCCGGTGACGTGGCAAATGACTCTTCAGGGTCACGTGATGTCGCATTGCCATGGCAACGTGACACCACATGATCTCGTGGCGAGGAGACATGGTAAGGAGGTGGTGACGAGCAGGGGGGCTGTCAGACAGGGGGGAAATTTTGTGCACCCCTGGTCTAGGGGATGGTGTGATTAGCACTGTATTTTGATGTAGCATATTTTGCGATACCCATTATGACGTATATATGTGTACTTTACTTTTTTTTGTTACCCTCTTGTTCTTTTAGGATAGGGGTTTACTTTGGGAGTGTTCTGTGTTGTATACACCAGTGCAGTAATCCAGCAATTATTGTCATCTCAATTGTGGCAGCTTTTGTTCCATCATTGTACTACACGTTATTACACCGAGTGAGCTTGGACGTACCGGTCAGGACGCTGTAGAGGACTTTTCCTTTTGTATAGCCTACTGAGAGTGGTCAATTACTCCATTCAATTGCAGCTTTGCACATATTCACGCAGCTAGGGTTTCCAGCTATTCTAGTCTAGGGGATAGTCAGAGGTTCTTCAGGGTTCCCGTGTTTTCAAACTGTCTTTTTTACTTTATCGTCTTTAATAAAATGGTTTATATTTGGTAATCTGAGTGCTTGCTCTGGGACTTTTCACTGTGTTTTTGATGTGTATATATGTTGTGACAAACGGCTCCCTCAGGTTGCTCGGCCATTTGTCCGGGCTCGCTATAATATGCAACACTTTAAATTAAAATACAAAAGAGAGCCCTACTCAACTGACACCTAACTAAGCAGAGGATTTCTCTAACTAACGTTGGGCAGCTTATCCGCTTTCCAACAATAAAAAAACAGACTTCAAAATGACACAAGAAATAAGTTTCACTTTTATAGGGAAGAGGGCCCTAAATACCTGCTTTCCCAATTAGCAGAGCAGGTGAGAGAAACCAGAGCAACATCCAACTCTGGTCTGGATTTCCCATCCACCAGTTTCAGCAAGCATGAAGCTGTGGGATGGAGCACATTGACCCTGTGGCTGTACTTTGTATCCTAACTAGGATAGAAACTGTTCAGTATCCTAGGAGCCCTATATATCCCATTTAGCACCATTCTATGGTTTCTGTCACATCCTCCCCCTAGCTCAGACCTAGAGTGATGAGCGACCATGGATTTCAAGGAGTCCATCTTTGTCAACCAATCAGCATTGCTGTGTTTCAGCCCTGACTTATGTTCTACTAAGAAACTAAAGGGTTGTGGGCTCAGAAACCATCTGGGCAACCTGGCATTTTCACCCTTTTCTGAGACACCTAGGTGAAGGGTGCGGGATTTGTGACCAACCAGAATTTTCTACCCAATAAATAATATTTGAGGGATTGCACATCCCATTCTATTGTAAGGCATTCTTTTCCACTATGGAGTAATTTTTTTCTTGGGGGTTCCGTTTCCTGCTCAAATAATGGATTGGGGTGTTCTTCGCACACGTTTTACTGGGAAAGTACAACTCCCAACCCTACCTCAGATGCATCGGTTTGCACCAAAAACTCTTTTCAGAAGTCAGGTGAGACCAGGACACAGAGGGCTTCTTCCAGGCTTCTAAAGGCCTGTTCTGCTTCGGGGGACCGTTTTACCATTAGTGAGCCTCTTGCTTTTGTGAGGTTAGTTAGTGGGCTTGCCTGTGTTGTAAAGCTAGAAATGAACCTTCTATAATAGCCAATTTGCTCCAAAAAGTCCTCACAAAGAAACAGGTAACTGGCTTTGGCCAATTTTGTATCACCTCTACTTTGGCCATTTAGGGTTTATGGAATAGCCTAGATATTTGGCCTCTTCCCGACCAATAGTGCATTTACAGGTAGCGGTTAATCCAGCAGATCAAACCGAATCTAACAGTTTAGAATTTTGGAAGGTGGGATTGACAGTCTTCACTATTAATAACAGCAGCTAGGTAGCCGGCAGCATACCGAGTGTGTGGTTTCAATATTTTATTGATCATTCTTTGGAATGTGGCAGGGGCCCCATGTAGGCACAAATGTAAAACCTTATACTGAAAGAGGCCGGCTCGGGTTTGTCGTTTCTTTTGTCCTTTTTTCCTTGAGGGGAACCTGCCAGCACCCTTTTGTTAGGTGTAGGGACATGAGATCAAGAGTTTACCCAATCTCTATACAAGCTAGCCAACCCTAGGCAAATTATATTGCATTTAGCTGGGTTTTGGTACCAAGACTATAAGGTTGTTCAACCCACTTTGGGATGCTTCAATTACGCAGAGGTCGAACATATTTGTTGGCCTCCAAATTTATAACCTCTCTTTTGTCCTCTAGGTTTTGGTAGTGTTTAAGGTTAATCTGTACCCTGGGTTCAGAGACTAGGTCATGTTAAATTACCTTAGTCCTACCTGGTTTTGTAGAGAGAACTTATTTGCTTCTCCTCACTAGATCCTTGACCTCTTGTTTCTGGTGAAGGCAGGGTTTCAGCTTATACTAACCTCTGGGTCAGTTTCAACATAACACGATGGACCTGGGGTTTCCAGGGCTAGTATGACCTCTCTATTTTACCTGGGCTGAAGTTGGTTTACATGGTAAATCTGTTCATGTTTTCTCATACTTGGCTGTTTCATCTTGTAATTAATTAACCTCCCCCATGCTTTTGAGGACCATGTCCTGTGGTTATGAATTTGCGTTCTATGGTTGGAATCTAAAACTAGCACCTTATTCCCTTAATGAAAAACCCTGAGCCGAACATTCTTATTGCAAGTATTCCTCTGTGCTTCTTGGGCTTTTCCCATGTGTTACCTTACTATGGGTAGGACCACTGCTATGTGGTCCTGCATCTGGGCCACATGTTTGATTACATTTCTGCATGGTGTAACCTTGTGTTCCCAGGTCTCTTTAGCTATATCCAGTGGGCCCCTTGGGTTTCGGCCATACAATAGTTCAAAAGGAGATAAGCCTGTGGATGATTCGAGAATTTCCCTAATGGCAAAGAACAGGTATGGCAATAAAAAATAAATCCCAGGTTTCCCCATCTTTATCAACCACACAGCGTAACATGGTTTTATTAAACCATTCTATTAGACCAGTGTTTCCCAACCAGGGTTCCATGAGAGGATCAAAAGGGTGCCACAAGATTTTCCTGATCTCCCAGAGCAGGGCAGTTTCCTCTATCCTGATTGGCTTCTGCTGAGTAACGCAGCCAATCAGGTGGTGTTAGGAGTTTGTGGGGTGTGGCCAAGCAGAGGAGGAAGCAGCATGGGCAGTAAAGGTGTGGGTGTTCTAGGACTCTTTACCCTCCCTCCCAACTCCTGTGACCTTGACTCCTGTAACTCCCTGGCTCCTGTGTCTCTTTCTCCTGTGATAGTCCCTCTGTCCTGCATTTTCTGTGACTATGTCCTGTTGTGGGAGTGCCTTAGCAACTGAGCACTGTGATTATGGTGCCCCGAAAGAGGGGGGGGGGGGGATTTTTTTTTAAACCACTGTACTAGACCATCTGGCAGTGGATGAGAAACTGCGTTTGAGCGGTTTTATTTTGAGAAGTTTACATAGCTCTTTTGTTACTTGGGACATAAATGGGGTTCCTTGGTCGGTTAAAATCTCTTTAGGAATTCCCACCCTGCTAAATAGAAATATTAGCTCTTTGGCTATGCTTTTGGCAGAAGTGTTACATAGGGGAATTGCCTCGGGATAGAGGGTGGCATAATCTAATATTAGCAAACAAATACAAAGTACATCAATCAAGAGAATTCAAAAGTAAAATATAAATGAAATGTGAGAAAATCAGTGATTATACAAGTGACAAATATAAATAAATGTATCAAATAATAATAATATGTTTTTTGTATAGCGCTGCTAGTTATACGAAGCGCTTTACAGAGACATTTTGCAGGCACAAGTCCCTGCCCCGTGGAGCTTACAATCTATGTTTTTTTTTTTGGTGCCTGAGGCACAGGGAGATAAAGTGACTTGCCCACAGTCACAAGGAGCTGACACCGGGAATTGAACCAGGCTCTCTCAGTGCCAGTCAGTGTCTTTTACTCACTGAGCCACTCCCTCTCCCCCTTTGGCAGTTTCTGAGGTTCTTCTCCTAGGAAAAGACCCTCCACAAGGTCCCACAGATGCAAAGATTGGAGCAAACTCCCAGGAACCACATGCAGGTAGAAAAACCACAAACAGTACAACTCAGTGTATTAAAGTGAACCGCTTAGGGGACGTGGCCATGATGCGGCCGTGCCTTAGAAAGACATTTGTCTTTTCAAAACGTGGTGGCGTCATCGCATGCACTAATGGGCAGCGACGCAGGCCAATCGGAGAAGCTGCAACGGTTAACATTGCAGATTCCTATTGGGCCGCGTGACGCAGGAGATTTATACTGCCTTTTGTTTCACCTGGATGGGACCGAGACGCTACCTTTTCTGGTGTCTCCGGGAAGCTGAACATAGGGCTTTTTAGTCTGGGTAACCAGCGGTACTCACCCTATTTAAAAAAAACAAATAAATCATAAAAAATATAGTTACACGAGTAAAGGGAACAGCGACTTTAAATCACAGTGCTTTGTTTTGGTGAATTCACATTAAGTTTGTATGGTTTGACATCCTAATTTCAGACTTGATTTTTGTTTTTAGATTAATGCAAAAGGTTACCTTCAAATGGTATGAAAGTGGTTTGAAATGATAAAAGCAGCCAGTGTAATGAGACACAGGATTTTGAAACTTTACTCTTTATTTTGGACCAAACAAATTATTTTCAAAGTCAGAGGAATTTACAAATCTTAAATGTACAGCTGTATATAGATTTCACGATCATCTGACTTGTCAAGGGTAACAATCTCTTCAAGCCTCAGGTTATTACAGGTGTGACATTGCGGGATCTGCAATTCTGCCTTTGACAACAAGTTGGCAACAATTATTCATTTTACGCCGGTATAAACATGAAATATCACATTTGTATTTTGTGCTGCCACCTATTTCACTAGAAAGTATTTTCCCATTGCTATAAGTCAGGGGTGATCAACTGCAGTCCTCAAGTACCGCCAACCGGCCAGGTTTTAAGGATATCCCTGCTTCAGCACAGTTGGCTCAGTCATTGACTAGCCACTGATTGCTTCAGCACAGCTGGATCAATCAGTCTCTACTACAGCACAGGTGGCTCACACTGAGCCACCTGTCCTGTAACAGGGATATCCTTAAAACCTGGCCTATTGGTGGCTCTTGGGGACTGGAGTTGGCCACTCCTGCTATAAGTAAAGTGCTTATAACACTAAGAATAAACATCTGTAATACATCCAACGCGCTTCATGAATCTTTTGGTTAAAATGAGGTTCCTCCTTACTAAGTGCTAATAAACAGAAATTATACAAATCTTAAATTGAAAGATCACCACATAAAACAATATAAATGCTCTGACAGGTATTAAAGACATTTCTTGCAGAAACATGGAAAATCTTGGTATAGCCATGGCAAGGAAATCACAGAGAAAAAAAAAGTCATACTTCTTTATAGCAAGAGTTATACAAAAAGGCAGAAAATACAAAGCGATACACAAGTAAAATGCAAAATACAAGTCACACTAATTTACAAATGGTCATTTACACTGGTTCCTTATATACAATATGCTACATGTGTGTCAGAAGGATAGTATACACAGTTCTGCTTTACAAAAGCAAACAGGCCACTATGGTCTCTTGACTAACATTGTGCATGCATGAATGCCATTTCTAAACAGTCCATATTTACATTATCATTTTACTACAGTTCGTTTAGTAGCTTTGGCTAGAGATGAGAGTTCAGGCGAGAGCGACACCTCGAACCTGGGCAATCTGAGCAAGACTTAACGTAATACTACTGGCTAAATTTGGCTTGGATTGGCGAGTTCAAGGTGTCCGATTCCAACAGCCCAAATGCTCAACTCTAGTGTTTGCCATTCAAGTCTCATCACAAAAAAGGCAATTTAATATAACCGTATATAAAGATCATGTCAAAATTACAGGTTCTTGGCAATATTCATTTTTTGTAGATGGGTTCAAAATGATTAAGGAAGAGCACATGACAGGAGACCATTTCGGCTCGGTGACAAATTACTATTGCTTGCACTGTATAGTTACAGAACAGACATAGGAATGAAATGTGGTAGCAGCTGTGTCAGATCACTCGTTGTAAACCAAGTGGAAATGTTGTTTGATAATCTCTCAGCTAATGCTGAAGGTTTGCAAACTGAAATGTACATTTTGGGGTCTATTCAATAGAAACTTGAGTAAATTATTTTGGTATTAAAATGGTGCATGTTTTGTCATTTGGTTTGCCCAAAATGTATTCCACACACAGGCAGACCTTTCTAAACCATCTCCTTAAATAAAAAACCCACTTGTCAGACAGAAGTCACTCCAAAACTAGTATTTAATATAGTGTTTTGTTTTCTAACAACTTTTCTCGTTTTAGCTTAAATGTTGTCAGCTCCACTGCTTCAGCACAGGTGGCTCAGTCATCGACAGCCACTGATTGTGCTGAAGCAGGAATATCCTGAAAACCTGACCTGTTGGAGGTCCTTGAGGACTTTAGTTGACCACTCCTCTGTTATACCTTCTATTTAAAATGTTCTGTAAATGGCATTCAGAATGAGCCAGATATACACTTTCAGTAATATGTCAGAATTAACATTTGTGCAGTCATATGTGAGCTGGATAAGAAAAAAAACATTTTGTTCCCTGAACGCCAACATAAATCAGACAACTCTCAAAAGCGACACAGTTATGCAAGAAATAGAAATCCGTCAACAGATCTCCCTTAAATAGACCATTTTCAGAATACCATGTAACGAACCCGCTGCTACTGGAAGATAATGCAATTGTGTTTTACAATCAATTGCAGTCCGCTCCAGCAGCAAAAGGGTTTAACATGAAACATCTTGTTACCGATTTCCCTGCAAATATCAGAGATATACTGTAAACTACAATACATACAAACCGCAACTAAATGAAATTTTTCAAGGCAAATCATTTACCTTTTTCCCTCTAAACACACTGCTTTCTATAAACAACCTAAGGAGTTTGCAATGTATACATGCCCAGGGGGATAAGCTTTTTTTTAATTAATTCTACGTAGAAAAAGGTCCTACCAGGAGACAATACAGACATTTGAAAGAATGCTTTGAGTGTACAGGCGCTTATTTACAGACGCACAGAAAGTCTGTGCGGGCACTTAAATTACAAAAGAGCAATGTTTTGGAGTGAAAATGTTCTGCCATTGATTGCTGAATCACAGTTCATTTCAGGCTAAAAATCCTCCCCTTTTTACTGGGCTATATTCTGTGTTTATTTGTATATTTTAAAAATGCTCACTATGTGAACGAGCCAAAGAACGCAGAACAGGAGGGAATGCCATGTGTCAGAAGTGTGGCCTAGTGCCTTCTAATCTACATATAAAGTAATAAATTATCTGTTCACACAGAAAACCAGAAACAATGAGGTACTGTACATATCCAGTTACTATGAAAAAATGTATCAAAGAAATAGGCTGTTCTACCTACTCCAGCAGAAGCCATGTTAGAAACAGATTCACATTTTACTAATGTAGTCAGTGTATGAGAAATCAGCCAAACGTATCCAGTAGGTAAATCTTGCTTTAAAAGAATGAAATGGAGTGGCAAATACCAAGTAGAGCATAGGCGGCCAACCAGTCCTCAAGAGCTACCAACAGGTCAGGTTTTCAGGATATCCCTGCTTCAGCACAGGTGGCTCAGTCGTTAACTGAGCCGAGCCAACTGTGCTGAAGCAGGGATATCCTGAAAACCTGACCCGTTGGTAGCTCTTCAGAACTGGAGTTGGCCACCCCTGAAGTAGAGTGTACAATGGACAAGTGCATTAGACCAAATGTCATTTTTTTTTTTTTTTTTTAAGTAAATAAGTTTGGGGGAAAACAAAAACAAAAAAAAATATATATATATATTTTTTTTTTTTCAAGAACCCATATGTCCATACTCACTGTACAGTGTAAAAAAAATATATATATACATAGTGAGACCGACTTAAGGATGTAAAATTGTGGAACAGCCGTTACAGAAAAACAATGGTATCGTAAAGCTATAAATAATTTACTTAAAATATATTAAAATTAAAAAAAGGGGGCAAAAAAAATAAAACCTTCGGGATTTGTATTTTTTCTGTGACGTTAGTTTCTGATTAAAGGCTGCATCATAAAGGGTATTTTTTTCTACATTTTTTTAAAGCAAGACAACCACACTCCAGAACACAAGGGAAACATTTTGCTTTACATGTTCCCAGAAAGGTCTTATGAAAACCGCATGAGAAGGGACTTCAAGCCTCTTCTTTAGTCAGGAAGTGCCAAGGCCGTGACCTCCGGCTTCATTTTGAAGTATTGGTTAAGTCGAACAATTGCATACCTATGCAAAGGAAAACAGAAGCAAAAGATGAGCAGCCTGCTCTGTCAAGTAAAAACAAATTACCAATGGATCACATTAATTTATTTAGTGATGAAAATTGCATAGGAAAGGAGAAAACACAAGACTTTCTATCTACATTGATGGTTTATACAGGAGTGCACTAAAATAAATATGAACCGTGCTCTAAATAGTACAAGTGAAATAATCAATGTGTTTCAAATATAAACATAAAGTGAATAAATCTACAGGTGATTGTGTCCTAGAACAATACTTAATTGTGAACAAAATAAGTTACATAAAACCTGTAACTTCCATGTGAAACTCTGAGGCTGCTGTAAATATCATGGAATGGCTCCACAAACCATAGCACTAGTGAGAAAAACAAAAGAAAAAACAGCGCAAAACCTCATTGTGTAATATTTAAATATATTGTGAACATTTTCAGCAGGTAAGTATCGCACATACATAAATAAAATAGTATAAAAACATAACATGTTATGGACATGTTACCACAACGCCCGCTCTTCCACACCGGATCCGATCGAATACAGGCCAATTCAGGAGACAGAATCTTACTCTCCCGGGCTGCTGCAGATGGTCTCTTAGTCCCCCGTCTTAATCATCTGTTTGGATCAAGAGATACAACCTCGCTGGAACGCTGGTCTACTCAGATCCTCGTGTCAGACTCTAGGGGAACTTCTGATGACGTCACTGCGACTCTGTCGCGCCTTAGACGTCTCTGGCGGTGTAGGCTAGTAGCGGATGGGAGTGTCCGTATGGAGACACTGAACGCCGTGTATAATAAATCCACAATTGGAAATCTGGAACAGCGCTAGTATGTGCACCTCCTTCCTACGCGTTTCGTAAACAAATACTCAGAACTAGAATGAGTGACTGTCCCAGTCTTCCAGGAATCCAAAGACGGTAAGTAAAAGTCACAAGGACATCCAGGCAGGAACAGCATATGATGGTAGTACTAGCACTGTTTAAGTACTAGACGATTAAGACGGGGACTAAGAGACCATCTGCAGCAGCCCGGGAGAGTAAGATTCTGCCTCCTGAATTGGCCTGTATACGATTGGATTCGGTGTGGAAGAGCAGGCGTTGTGGTAACATGTCCATAACATGTTATGTTTTATACCATTTTATTGATGTACGTGCGATACATACCTGCTGAAAATTTTCACAATAAATTTAAATATTACACAATGAGGTTTTGCGCTGTTTTTTCTTTTGTTTTTCTCACTAGTGCAATGTATGCAGTGCTTGGGTCAGGTGGTCTGTAACAGGATGTATGCAGTGCTTGGGTCAGGCTGTCTGTAACAGGATGTATGCAGTGCTTGGGTGAGGCGGTCTGTAACAGGATGTATGCAGTGCTTGGTTCAGGCGGTCTGTAACAGGATGTATGCAGTGCTTGGGTCAGGCGGTCTGTAACAGGATGTATGCAGTGCTTGGGTCAGGCGGTCTGTAACAGGATGTATGCAGTGCTTGGGTCAGGCGGTCTGTAACAGGATGTATGCAGTGCTTGGGTGAGGCGGTCTGTAACAGGATGTATGCAGTGCTTGGGTCAGGCGGTCTGTAACAGGATGTATGCAGTGTTTGGGTGAGGCGGTCTGTAACAGGATGCATGCAGTGCTTGGGTGAGGCGGTCTGTAACAGGATGTATGCAGTGCTTGGGTGAGGCGGTCTGTAACAGGATGTATGCAGTGCTTGGGTGAGGCGGTCTGTAACAGGATGTATGCAGTGCTTGGGTGAGGCGGTCTGTAACAGGATGTATGCAGTGCTTGGGTGAGGCGGTCTGTAACAGGATGTATGCAGTGCTTGAGTGAGGCGGTCTGTAACAGGATGTATGCACACAGCACAAAATGACTGCAGTATTATGTAGTTGTTGGTTTTCACGCACGACTGCCGCTGCATCTCATTTAATGCAATCCTGGCTGTATACTGCAGGGGTGGCCAACACCAATCCTCAAGGGTCACCAACCGGTCATTTATTTATAAAACGGTTTACCAGGAAGTAATACATGGAGAGTTAGCGCTCGTTTTCAAGTACAGCATGTCCTGGGCACATGAGTTATGATGACAGATATATACACCAAATACATGGTTACGTTAGGTGAACAAGGTCAGGTGTTCAGGATATCCCTGCTTCAGCACAGGTGGCTCAATCTTAAACTGCACTACCTGAAGCAGGGATATCCTTAAAACCTGACCCGTTAGTGGTCCTTGAGGACTGGAGTCCTCACTGCATCAGTGTACCAATCCCGTTATACTGCCAACTACAGGATTACTTGTTTATTTAAATGCTACCGAATAAGATTACATTGCATGCCACAGTACCTGCCCAGGCAACACTACGAGAATGTCTGAGGCCCAATAAACGCATTACTTTAGCATGGCATTTTTGCATTTCGGTGTGCACCTCAACAGAACTACAATACTTAGACCAACTGTGTCACCTAGTTACTAGGGTGCAGAACACTAATAAAAAAAAAAAAAGAAGGACACGTTGACCGTATGCAGCTATTTCCGGGTGTGGTTTTGCAGGGGACATATTCCGTATCATCCCATTGAGGAACTAGAAATTGTCACTTGTTAAGTTGCGGTCACAATTTGAAAATATGCAGTTTATAGATGATATATGCAGGTACCTTAACATTGGAACAATTGTTTCTGAATACAACACTGGGGTACAGAAAACAGATTTTAAAATGTATTTTTCTTTTTTGCAACCTTTCGAGCTCGTGTGATTGGGCCCAATAAAGAGACCTTCAACATTTCAATAATTGGCCATCAACAAATAAATCGACCTATGGTTTGACAAAGGGGACAAAAGCAATGGTAAAATCTCCCATCAGACTACACTGGTAATTTAATTCTGAAACCAGTATTGTAAATCCAACAGTGCTCAATGGTAATTTCTTTATAGGATATTAGAAAACTTACCCCAAGAAATCAAAGTCAATTTTGGAATATTTTGACTGAATCAGAGCCCAGAGTCCCCAGAAGAAATGCGAGGCCTGTTGATCACAAATAGGGAAAGTCAAATTACTGCATTACATATAATATACGGATTACTCCATGATTAAACTCCGCATCCAAAATAGATCCAGGAAGTTCAGACAATATAGTCAATTAAAGCTGTTTTCCCCTTTATAAATACAGGATTTCTAGCAGCACATAAAATGGATTGCATGTCAGAATTTAATTATCTATGCATTGTTCACTCCATTAAATTGGCCTTTAAGAGAGTTAAGATTGTTTATGCAGGAAATGTGCAGCGTAACAATATATTAGATTAAAGGACACAAAGTGAACTGAAATTAACAGTGCATTGCACTTGTCTACAGTTTCTATAGTCCAAACTACCATAGCTATTAGAACATTAATTTAAGCTTAAATCCCCAAAACAAGAAGCATTCATATACATTTACTGTAAGGGCGGGGAGCTGTGTTGGTCCTTTCTTCCATGTAGTAACACAGGAGCAAGAGGGAGTATGGGGTGTGATACCTTTTATTAGGCCAACAAGTAGTCGCTATGTTACAAGATTTCCAACCTCTCAGGGTAGGACCTGATAAAGGACCCGGAGGGGGACAAAAGCTTGTAACGTATAAACATGATGGTCCAATAAAAGGCATCATACCCCCTCCTCCCACCTTTGTTACCAAGTCATTTATTGTGGCTCTATTAGGAATGGATGCAAAGAGGCAGGAAATTGTACGGTCTTGTAAAATAATGGAGGAAATTACAAAAAACGACATTTAAATGTGTTTCTTTACTATTCAATAAGATTGGAATAAGGATAAAGGATAGAAATGTGTAGTATAATGTTGCACCTCTTCCATTTCTCACGGAGGCACCCACATTATACATGTGGCTTTCTTTATTTAGCAACACATTAGCAGTGGCTAATAACTTACCAGTGCAAACTGATTTACTTGCACATACAATGTTTCCACTTCTTTCTCAGTAACGTCAGTACTGAATCCCTTGTATTCCTTGTAGGCTTCGAGATAGGATTGCAACCACTGCAATTGAATGTTTTTTTCTGGATACAAACTGTAATCTACTTCATTTATTCCTAAAACGGCAGAAATTATTGATATGGCTTTTTCCTCTCCAACTACTACTCTATTCCATTGCAGGCATCCAGAGGCGTGGCAGTGGCGTCACGTGAGCGGTTCGCTCTCATTGGCTGAAACGCTCACGTGACGCGGCAAGAACAATTTCAACTGTCTATTCAAAATTTCAGCACTCCGAAGCGTCAGTCGCGCTCAAGGGACAACATTAATTTGTTTTGGTGGCGCGTGCGCCAGCGCGCAGCCACTATAATCACGGGCTAAGGCCCCACTGCACGCACGCCTTGCAGCACATGCACAGCGCTTCACTGCGATCTGCAGGTACCTTATTTTGGCGCTGGGGCGTGGCCAAAACGGGTTGAATGGGCGCGGCCATGACACGGACAAAGCAAATGCGTTTCCTACACATGCACCCGTATAACATATTGTAGCATAGAAAATAACAATCTGTTCTTCGTGCAGCCTATTATAAAAATAGGGCCCTCACTCAGCATGTTAATAGACTGCAGCGGGGACCAGAGGATACACTTGTCCAGCTCACCCCTCCCTCCCCATAGTGTTTCTCCCTCTCTCTCCCCCCTCCCCCCCCCCCCCATCTATCCCCTACTGCAGCTTCCTGGTGATTTCATGATTGCCTGAGATTGGCTCCCTGGCGCACCACGTGACGCGTCGCCGCTCGGGAACACAATCCTATTGTAGGCCTGAAAGCAGACCTCGCCCTTCCCCCCCCACACACCCTGTCCCCTCCTTCCCAAACAGACCCTCGTCTTTACCTCAAGTGCAGAGCTAAGTGGAGGGGAGACTACGTCAAGGCTTGTATCATGTCCAACCGCGTGCTTTAAGGTGGCACATTACAGAGCTTGTGCAGGTAGAGTGGATATACCACAGCCATAGCCACAATGCCTTGTGACATGTCAGGCCGCGCACTTTAAGCCCGTCGCAAGGCATTGTGGGGCATTTAACTGCACAATCCTTGCAATTCGGTGCCACAAAGCACACGGCCCAATCAAAATCAGCAGCTATCTTTCACTCATCTG
Organism: Ascaphus truei; assembly: GCF_040206685.1. NCBI lineage: Eukaryota > Metazoa > Chordata > Amphibia > Anura > Ascaphidae > Ascaphus > Ascaphus truei. Next base: position 300,852,341 of record NC_134487.1, read on the forward strand.
CCCTGAATTTGCACTGGTCCCGAACAAGGGAATTTTTCCAGCTCTGACCACCAAGACTCCCAACTTTTTAACACTATACAACATTGTTAAAAAAAAAGTTAGTGACCACCGATAAAGTAGAAATCTTGCACAAAAGACAAGGGGTGAAATATGGTTAAAATCATACCTGCAAACTCATTGAAGTGATTGCCAATATCATAAGCCTGATAATTGTATCCAGAGTATTCATAATCAATGAAATGCAAATCGCCTATAAAAGATAAAAGGAGAATGCATGACAATGGATAAGACCGTTATTATACCTCTCTCTTTAGTATTACAGTTTTACGGTGTTTATATGCATGCATTGGAGGCTTGAGCTGTGAATTTTACAGTACTGCCTTATGAATTGTTGCACCTGAAAATTGGTTCAAAGTTCTAGTAGCCCTGACAGCGAATAAATTGTTTAAGTAAATGAGTGGTGCCTGCATGAAAATAGTTTATTATTACACAGATCTGCGTGACTAGTCTGACAGCTAACCCTGGCCCCTTGAGTTAATCATTAAATTACAACTCTGAATTGTGGAACCCTCAAATGGAAGTTTTACAGGTCACAAACAAAACAAAAAGCCAGACTGATGCAATATTATAATTAAGAGCAATTATTTGAGGTGTAATGTTTGACAGATGGGGTGTGCAAGGTTATGGATAAATTCAAAATGTGTTACATTTTGAAAGAGACCTGTACCACATTCTGATAACAATGGGGTTTCTTTTTGGTGGTATAAATACACTGATTCCATGGCTACTTGACCAATTTTCTTACAAAGGTCTCACATGCCCCATAAATGGACACAAAAAAAAAAGCGGGGGGTTGGGGGAGGGAAGATATAAATAATAGGGCCAGGAGAGAAAAGTGTGTGAGTGTGTGTATGTGTATATATATATATATATATATATATATATATATATATATATATATATATATATATATATATATATTAGTATGTGTGTGTAAATATGCAGGGATATGCATAAGACAAGACTTAAAATCAGAAAGGCTTCAATAAAGGCCAACATTGTGAACATGTTGCAAATACGTTTAATGTTGGCATGAAATATTGTGATTCTTAGCAACAGTCTTCAGATCAACAGGATCATATGGTTTCTGGGACACTTGCAAACCATTCAACGGCCATATTAGAAGTTAAAGAGCCCAGACATACATGGGGCCTGTCTGTTGAAATGCAATTGATGCAACCCTTTGGGACACAGTCTATCACACAAGTTTAAGATTTGCAATTTTTTGACCGAAATGCAGTGGTGTTTTTGGTTAAAAAGTTAGGAAGTTGAGATTACAGTAACAAGGGTAGTCCAGGAAGCTAGATTAGAGAAGTGCAAATAAATCTCCATGCCGATTCTCAAAATACAGAATGTGTCATGCCAGTGCTCAAAATGTACCAGATGTGATCTATTGGTCCCCCGCACAGACACCAATTGAGGCCTTTTCAGCCTATTTCCTATTGTGAGCATCTGAAAACCACACTCACGGTGAAGATATTAGGAGCAATACTTAAGACATTGGAAAGAATGGCACTGCTTTGGAAATATGAGCCTATATACCGTTTATTAGGGAATTCAGTAATCATGATCAAGTATAAATTACAAGTAATTCTAGAGTATGTCACAATAGTGGCAAATTGTATTATTTTATTTTTTTTAAGTTCGTGTTGGAAAAATGTATATACTACGAGAGAATGTCACAATTTGCTACGTGTCCTGGGGTAAGTGAATGCAAAGTTAAGGCAGTGTACATGTGAGATTGAAAAACGTCTGGGCAGAGCAGGTTGAACGGCTTCTTCAATGGTTTACCAAGTGAAGCATGTGATCCGTCCACTGAACTGAATAGGGTCATTAGCTGTAGGGGTTATTGCTTTATTGTCCCTATTTACATATCTGATAGCAGTAACATTTTCATTTAGTAAATGTAGCTAACACGGCTACACTCTTTTTATAGTTTCTAGCGCTATTTCTATCCCATGTCAGTGGTGCTCAACTCCAGTCCTCAAGCTCCCCTCCCTCACAGGCCAGATATTAGGAATATCCCTGCTTCAGCACAGGTGGCTCAATCAGAAGCTCAGTCTTCAACAGCCTCCGATTGAGGCACCTGTGCTGAAGCAGGGATATCCTAGAAACCTGATCTGTTTGAGGGCGGAAGTCGAGCACCCCTGCCCATAAAATTCACAGTTAAGCCTTGTATAAAATGTTATAATGCCACACAATTGTGATGGCTTTAAAAAAAACATATAGTTCATAGTATATGGTACAGACACTAATATTACATATAGGAATGTAGGGAAACAGCCCTACTAGCAAAAGTGCATCAAATACAATAGTTTGTTGCAGAATTTCTGCACTGGCTTTAGGTTGTTTTTTAAAAAAAAAAAAAAAAGCTTAATTTTTAAGTCAAAACTGTGTGCATTTATAAATCTATGTTACAAACAAAAACATAGCTAACAAGATACTGATGAGGCTGTTACCAGGATGAGTGCTCTCCTATGGGGGAGGCGCAAGTGAACAAGTGATGCGATAAACCTCCAGTCAGTGCGTTTAAGAAGCATGGTGCAGGCCGCCACAGGGCAGCAACAATGGCAAACCTAATCTGCAGCAGATGAAGAAAATTTGGCACTCACATTTTATAAGACACAAAACTTTAATGGTTAAAAGTTCTGCATTTTACCCTCCTCCTTGCTTCCCATCATTTTAAGTGGAACTCAACCTTAATTTTTCATTTTTAAAGCGGACACTTTGCTTACGATGCACAGTTTATTTTCTTTTTAAAGTACAAAAGCTTTAGTGATTTGTTGGGGACGTTCAGACAATATATTAGATTTATAGCTATGGATTGGATATCAAAAGACTACTTACAGTTCAGCTTCAAACCTCAGGACAAGTATTACATAACAAATGCAGTGCTCTACCGCCACAAAGTGCAACAAATCTCATGCATTTCAGTTTATCCAAAGGGGGGCGGGGAAGAAATGGCTGTCAACACAAGTTGGAATAAAGTTCGCGTTTGTGAGACGAGTAGGACCAAACTGAAGAGATAGAAGTACCTGTATGTAGAATTTTAGGAGCTTAACAAAAACAGGGGAAATAAATTGACAGATACGTCCAATATTATTTGCAAAGTCCCGGAGTTTAGACCCTCCGGGAACGTGCTCAAGCCAACTTAAAACCTTTGACTAGTACTGTTACTTAAATTATTGGATGGACTTTAACTCCGCATCAGGACAAGGTTTCTCATGTAAGTGGTGAAGCAGTTTGTATGAAAGCTTATACTGTATGGATTCTAACCAAAGCTATTTGTTGTGGCTTCCCGCTTTGTCTACGTTTTTATGTAGAACACCGATACGCTTCAGGAAAATATTATGTGGGGCATTACTTTCTCGTTTTACCAGCAATAAGTAGGACACGGCTGTAGTTATCTTTCTCCTTCAGCTTGAATTTAAGTTAGAAAGTTTTTAGAATGACTTTCAACTTTAAAAATAAATAAAGGAATATAAAAATAGAGACCTCTTAAAGCTGAAAGTTTATAATCAAACGTTTAAAAAAAAATAAAATAAAAAAAACTATGAAGCCACATGGGTCAAGTTTTTTCTTAACGCAACGACATGCATTGGGCATACATCCTACTTCCAGAAACGACCACATCCTGTCACGTAACCTCACTCCACTGGGTTATGTTAAAGCTGTGATACAACTCCTGTCCTTTTGCCGTTGTGCTGGTGTCGGCAGCAGCGCCACACTTAAATAATCAATTTACATTTTAAAACTATTTAATGCTGAACCAAATAGATCTAATCCTTTGTGTCAGAAAGTCTAGAATGTGGGAAGGTCTTGTGAAGCACTTATAACTAACTCCCAGGACATTGCAGAAGAAAGGTTTATTTTAATTTTTGTGGTAAAATGGAACGGCAGCTAAGCAGTGAGACTCAAAAACATAGCGCATGATACAGTCAGCATCAACCTTACTGAAGACACTCTGGTAAAGCTAAGAATGCAGCCAGAATCATAATTCATATATTCTGATAAAGTAACAGTTTTGTGGAACGGATGTGAATAATCTTTCAAGCAGCAATCCTGGCTGAAGCGTATAAGAGTTTAACTCATAACGCTAGTATTTTGCCTCAAGCATTTCATACTATAATTTTTTTTTTTTAAACCATTAAAAATAAGGGTGTTCTTATTCTCTATCATCTGCTGGTACCATCGTAGTTACTGTACTGGGATTCTAGGGAGACATCCATTTTGACCGCTTAATCTTTGTTGATGTTTTCATTCTTTACATCAGATGCTTCATTAAGGAGATATGCAATATCAGAAGACATAAACTGCTCACAGCTGGAATCCGTCCCTTTGCCCCCCTCTCATTCACCCTTATGTTGGGGAGGCTGTGGCCAACGCAGCTCACATACGTGAAAAGTTAAAGAGCTCATTATATCCTTAGTGGATTCCAACAACAAACTTGATCCCTGGGTAATATTCCTCAACAGACTTACACGAGCTTGATAGATACTCCAACACACGGATTGTACATATACATATAGAGGCTAAAGTGCTAGAATGTGGAATAAAATTAATCCGCCTCCTTCCGCCGGATTAAAAATGAATATGGCACATCATGACAATGGAGACATTGACCAGATTGTCACACAATTTAGTTGACAAATTCCATTTAATTTGGCAGCCCTGGCTTACTTTTAAGAGGAGGTATTTGATGCCATTATATATACTTTCTTCTGACTTGCCATTTCGCTGTCACTATACCGGTTTCTGTTTTAGTATATACACTAAATCTTTTCTTCTGTACTGCTATGGTCCACTAGTGTTCAAGACGCTTCTCAGTCTCAATAGCACATGGCTGCTAGGTACAGGTAGTCCTCGTTATCCGATGTTTCACTGTACAACAAGGGCATATGCAACGCTTTACAATGCAATCCTATGGGCCGTTTTCCGACGCCTGAATGCGTTATCCGACGCTCACCGCCACGGATTAACATGGGACTCGCTTTACAACTGTGTCACTATCCAATGCTACTTCCAGAACAGATTCCGTTGGATAACCGAGGACTGCCTGCATTTCTCTTCCACCCCTTCCCTCCGATTGCAGCAAAACTGTCTTTTGCCACTTATGTTTCATACTGTTTGAACTGCGTTTGCTCCTTCTTTACCCTGAACATTTAAATAAAAAACGAAATGAATTAAAACATCCCTTGAAAGGGCTAGAGTAGATCTTTAAATATTTATAAAAATAAAATATCGTCCTTTCAGTAATTTTTTGCATTGCTTGGTTTGAAAATACTATATTTGTACTAGAAATTATGCCATTAAAAAGTAGAATATTGAATTTAAACCATGTTACAAAAACATTGTAAATATAAATATAATTATTTTATATTAATTATTTAAGGTTATATCATAGGTTGCAATAATGGCTGAAATATTTGAAAAACAATTTGTCAGAAAATAAAACCATGCATCTTACAAAGTGTGCAATACTATATAATGGTATTTTTTTTTTTTAAATCAGCAAAAAAATGTTCTAGATGTCGATACAATGTACACGCAAGGTTTGCAGTTCATATTAAGGATGAATGTCCACTTTAAAACCAAGGATGGAGATGTCCACTGAGCCCAACAAGATGTGGAATGCATTGCCCTGAAGTAAACAAAATGTGGTCAATTATCAAATTATAAAGTAGATCATGAGAACATAATGAATTACAAATAATAATTGTAATCTGTACATTTTTATGGTTCATCATAAAGCGGTTCTTTTGTGGAGGACGTCAGCCAAAAAGTACCCCCCTAATAAAAGATGACAATTTTATTCTTAATTGTTTTAAAGCAGCGATGCTCCGTGCTAGTTTCTTATTTGGGTGCTTCTGTTTATTTCTAATGTTCTGAATTAGAGGCTCCCTCCTTTGTTAGGTAGATTTGACATTTTTTATTACTTTAACCTACCTTTTTATTTATTTTTTAAGGTATGGTTAATTTGGCATTTCCATGTAATGTTTAGGCAACAAGAACGCCAGCGATGGGCAGAAGGCTGGAAATCCCATGCAAGAATGTGACCGCATAAAAATCTTATCTGAAACAAGTAATGATCCAGATTAATGACCAGGTCAGTCATTCAGGGAAACCTCATTTTTAGGGGAAAACTGCGTGTGGAGATTGCTGCTTTAAATATATGCAGATCCTTCAGAGCACAGAAAGGTGTGCCGAAACCCCACTAATAATTCCAGTTTTAGGAATCGAAAAATTGTCATCTCATTACAAGTGTAAAAAGACCCATAACCAAGTTTTACTTGCAGAAGGGTGTAGCCAACAGTGGCTGAAGTCTCCCATTATGAGCGACATTGTGGCCGCGGCATGTCTGACATGTACAGAAAGTAAAATAATATATTGCAAATATTCATGTCAACTTGAGATCCGTGCAGTGCATGTGCACACATTACACGTCCAAACAATTAGATTTTATCTAAATACATTTTGGAAAGCACATTTCTGGGCCAGGTGAATAGACCGGGCTACAGCAACATTGTTTTAAAGGAAGAAAAGAAAATAGTACAATTTTGTTTTCATTCTACAAAAAAAAATTAAGAGCCGTAAAACCCGAGGATAAAAAAATGCCAAAATTGTTCACGTTTGTGCAGAATAAAAAATCTTTAAACTCCTCAGAAAATTAGCCTACTGCACTCGACCCTTCAAAAGCCCCATCTTATTAAACAGAGCTCTTTTTGTTGTTTAGTCTGTGTTTTTTCCTCTAGCCCATAAGTCCCCCTGCATTAAGGACTCTAATTATTGTCAGCCAGCCAGGCAGCATTAGCGGATGGATGGCCAAGTATTCCAAAAATGTTCATCAGGGCTCAGCTCTTTAAAATGAAGGAGCTTTTGGGGGTGTAAGTGTATGTTCAAGCTCTACAGCAGCCTAAAAAAGCAGCATTGCTTGTTAAATGCAATTAGTTAGAAGCAGACCATTTAAAAACAGAATATCTTGTGGAAATATATCAAATAGGAGATATTGGTATCAAAATAACCCCGTTTGTTCTGGGTTTTATTACAAATTTCCACAGAGGAGCCACTAGAAAAGTTATCTTGTACCCAGAAAGTGGTTGGGGGATAAAAATAAAAAAAAGTTTGTCACATCTGTCCCACGCTGCATAATCTTCAATAGGGGACTTTCAGTAAAACAGCCTGAATTGTCACTTGGGCGTGTGTAGGATAATGCCCTAGGTTTTGGGTGCACCTCTATTTTCCAATGGTTATTATAGTCCGCCTGACAAACAGATCATGAAAATACTCAGTTTGCATTTGGAGTACGCTTTCGGCATAATTAGAAAATACCCGTGTTTTTTAAATGTGTAATTCAAGCATTGCTGCTTTAATAACTGGAAAGAAGACGGCAACATTTACTACGGACGGATTTAAACATTGTTTCACGTTCACACACTACAAATACATTTAAAAAGGCCATCAGACCAATATGCATTCATCAACTCAAAACAACCATTATCCGATCATTTTATGTTAAGAATTCAAATAAATAAATACAATTAAAGGCAGTAGGAAAAGATAGGTAGTTTGATATTTTACTCAACCAACAGTTTTGTTGGGCCCACAAAAGATATTACACACACACAAACACACACACACACACACACACACATTTTTCCTTCCATTTCCCTACGTACCAAAGGAAATACAACTCATGAAGAATGCAAAATACTTAGCAAATATTGCGATAAGGAAAAATATATTAAATAAAAAAATAAACATGCTCATTAATGAAATCCACAAAATAGTTTGTACCTCTAGCAATGAATAGATGTGAATCAAAAACACTGTACTTACTGGACATTTTCAACACCTACCTTGTTTTTCATTGTAGATTATGTTCTTACACAACAGGTCGTTGTGACAAAGCACTACTGGGGAACCTAAACTGGACAATATTGACTTCATCCAGGCCATCTCCTCTTGTAGCACTTGAAAACTCGGAACATCACGCAGGAACCTTGTTTATTAAGTAAAATATAATGATGGATAAGGATAAATGAGGTGTAAGGACTCAGTTGAGATTCGCTAAGACTAAACCATCCACGTGTCAATCTAAAAAGCAGTGTGAAGTACACGAAATAAGGATACATTTGTGAAGAACCGCTGCAAAATGAACAGAAGAACATGGGCTGCCCTTAATGGTGGACTGTAAATTAATTTGTTACGTTACAGAATTATTCCAAACAAAGCAGCATGCCTTCCTAGGATTTTTATATTGGGTTTTGAAGCAGGGGTCCCTGGAGCGGAGCCGTGTTATAATTTCAGCTCTGGAGAACCCTTGCTTCGAGATTCTTACCTCCGTAGGTGCTGCCAGTTACTTCCTGGTTCTTAAATCTCCCGCAGCACGTGGGCCAATAGGAATCCCCGACTGATTAGGTTATGGCTTCCCACATGCCGCGGGAGAGTTAAGCCTCCATCTTGTTTCCCCTGCACCGATGCTTCCGGGGGCACCTTCGGAGGTATGTCGGGAACAGTGGGGTCCCCGGAATAGAAATTACAGAGGTACAACTCTGGAGACCCCCTGCTTCTCACCTAGGTTAAATAAATAAAAGGAAGTAGGTGGAAGTACACCTTTAAGAACACATACATTTCTCCCTCGCAATAGTACTAGAGTGTGATAACCCAAGGCCGCGTCCAGTATGATTGCTTGAGCGTCATGACGTCACGCGCTGAAGTAGCTGGGGCGATTCCTGTTGCGCGCGGTGGGGGGCGTGTCGTGGACCTCATTGGGCGAACCGCTCACGTGACCCAGCCATCGCGCTACAAATATGTCTCCTCATGCTGCTGTCCTTCGAACGCTCATGGGCACGTGCACTATACATAATCACATTGACCAAACGCGATTCAGAGCGCGTGCCATCACAATGGACGCGGCCTAAGAAAGCAGCCACGATAAACCGCTATAAGGAACAAAAAAAGAAAAGGGCATAAATGTTACCTTTCATTCACTCGCTCATCTTCAAATTCTGTAGGAATAAGGGAGAAATACTTCCCCATTTTAATCCACAAATTGGATTTGGGGATCCAACCATTATGAGCATGAATAGCATGGATTTTGGCAAGCTGTCGAGCGATAAGTCTGGGGGGGAAAAAACAAAGAAAAGTAGTACTGGGTAAGTTATAAAATGTATATATTGATATAACAGTTTAGATTTTCTGCATTGCTTTTTCTATAAAGAAATTGTATTTTAATACGGATTGTTTTGCATGACTAAAAACAAAATATTGGTATTCTAGGAATATATATAGGAATATATAATCACATGTCTTAGGCAGGTCTGCAACCCTGCCTTTCACCATTATCCCCAGCATATGACAATGACATGCAAATGAGCACACGTGTCACCTTTTGCATTTTCAATGCAAAGCCAGCAGTACAACAAACTTTACACTGATGATACCCATTAAGGTTGAAACATGTCTGTGAATGGTTTCTCTGGCTTTGTATCTGATTCCCATGCTGTGCTTTAAAGCTGTGTTAACAGCTAGCATTAGCTTATATGGGCTCCATGTAACAATGGTTTTTCAGGCAAAAGGCGACACATTGTGTGCTCATTTGCATGTCATTTCCCAGAATCCCTTGCTGCAGTGAAAGTACTGTAAGCTGGAGATAATGGTTTAAGGCAGGGGAGGGGGGGGAGGGGGAAGGGAAAGACAGGGGGTAAAAAGTCCAGGGCAAGGGGGGCCCCCCTTTTGTCCTTTCCGTTACATGTTTTATTTTTTTATTCATTCTCACACACGAATACATATTTTTATTCAGATTACGTTTTTATATTACATTACAGATTTGTCATGCAACACTGAGAAAGAGATAATAGAAGATCTATGCCCGGAAGGCAACGTCATTTAATCAATGCTTAGTTCAAGTCTATTACATCATGGTCTCACTCCTTCAGTTTGTATCTGTTCTATGAGAAATTCCTCGTAGAGCAGGGGTAGCCAATTCCAGTCCTCAAGGGACAAAAACAGGTCAGGTTTTCAGGCTATCCCTGCTTCAGCACAGGTCGTGCAGTCTGACTGAGCCACCTGTGCTGAAGCAGCGATATCCTGAAAACCTGAGCTGTTGTTGGCCCTGGAGGACTGGAATTGGACACCCTTGTTGTACAGCATAGCGTTAGCAATAAGCCCTAAAGCGGGGCATTAGAAGTCACCAAAATCTTCTTACAGACTAATTTCCAATGCGTAAGCACTGGATGAATTACGTGAAAGGATTACTATCGTCACCTTCAGGACAGAACTGAACACGTACAAGACGGTAATAAAGGCAGCACAAAGAGACAGATGTCATTCCTCAGGCAACAGAAGGAATTAAGGATTGTGAAATTGCTTCTACTATTTCAATAAATTAACCCATCACTCAGTGCAGGGGAAGAAGTCTGACAGATTGGATTCATGTTCCTCTAGGATTTTAAGACGAGTATAAAGAGATTATTGGAGAGCTTCACCTAGATCCAATGAGGGAAATCAGAGCGGTACCAGCCATTCAAGTCAATTGCAGTTAACGTGGCACTGAGCTCCAATATCCTTTATTGGGGTGCAGTAAATCCAGGCAAATGGGGGGTATTCATTTTTTTTATATCACTCAAATTTTATTTAAGTTTTTGACATGTATCAGTACATATTTTCATATCCGTAAACAAAGTTGTACAAATGACATGTATAGAAATGATAATCAGACTTGTAAACAAATTCATTTAATTGCGATCATTCGATCCAGCTCTATCAGACTGAAATTCCTACTGACATCAATGGGAATGTTATTGCAATTGTGCCCTGATCAGCACTATTGTGGTTTAATGAATAACCTCCATATGCAAATATGTCGACATGGAGAAGAAAAAAAAAAAGAAAAAAACGCGCAAACCTCTAATAGTAAATGTAAATATGGACATGTTTAATAAAAAAAACAGGGAAAGCCACGTCACTATATCAATTAAATTACAAATATGACATAGGAGGCAATAAACATTAAAATACAATGTATAAAATACATAGAAAGGATTCATGAATTGTCTGATCAATTGCAGAAAAACATCCAATGAAGGAGGATAAGTGATGTTAAAGTGAAAAATCACTACAAGTAGTTGGCTGAAAAAATGCAATAGGCTGATGGAAGCAAATGAATATGTAGCACAATGCTAGTTAATATGTACGTCAATACAATCCACACGATAGGTAATTAGCTAAATTGCTGATCAATCCGTTCGCCTGTGATCAAATAGGCGAAGATTCGGCTTGGGGGTTCACTAAATGGCTATCAGTGCAGCAGAAGAGGACCAAAGATGCAAGTTCTGAGAGGAAGAAGATCATGTGACCAGGCAGTCACTAGATACAATTGGTGCACTGCTAGAGAGAGGGCAGGGCTCAAAAAGGGGTGTGCCAGAGCCTGTTTCAGAAGAGGAAGGGGATGTGACTATGAATGGTTGCTATAGAAACAAAAAATGCTTGTACATTATAATACATTAAAAATATTTTTCAGAGTGATTTAAAAAAAATGCTACAAGTATTTTCTAAGTACAGAACTGATTTATTTAAAATAAATAAATAAATAAATAAAACCAACATGTAAGATATTGCTTGGTCTGTAGCTTTAAAATTTCATGTGATGGTTTTAATCTGTTGGTGCAATTTAATACTGGTTACCAACAAAAATATGGTAATTACCCGTTTTATATTGTTCATATCACCACCAGAAACTGGAGCCCTAGTCTAGATTTTACAAAGACTTTCAATACAGCACCACACAAGGTTAGTGTACAAAATACAGGAAATTGGACTCGTTAAAAATATTTGCATCTGGATTGAAAACTGGTTGAAGGATAGACAAGAGTTGCCAAAAATGGAACCTTTTTAGGTTGGGCTAAAGTTGTAAGTTGAGTACTTCAAGGATCGGTACTGGGACGCCTGCTTTTTAACCTGTTTATTAATGACCTTGACATGGTCATCTTTGCTGATGACACAAAATTGTGTCAGATAGTAGAATTAGAGCAGGATGTAATTTCTCTCCAGAAGTATTTGGAGAGACTGGAAACATGGGCAGGTAAATGGCAGATGAGGTTTAATACAGATACACGCAAGGTTATGCATTTGGGAAACAAGAATAAACAGGCGACTTACAAATTAAATGGGGATAAATTAGGGGAATCCTTGAAGGAGAAGGATTTAGGAGTGCTTGTAGACAGCAGGCTTAGCAATAGTGCCCAAAGTCAAGCAATAGCTACAAAGGCAAACAAGATCGTATCTTGCATTAAACGGGCAATGGATGGAATAGAAGTAAACATAATTATGCCCCTTTATAAAGAATTAGTAAGACCATACCTTGAATATGGAGTACAATTTGGGGCACCACTCCTTAGAAAAGATATTATGGAACTAGAGAAAGTGCAGAGAAGAGACACCAAACTAATAAAGGAGATGGCTAATCTGATTTATGAGGAGAGGCTAGCGAAATTGGAATTATCTACATTAGAAAAGAGGCGTCTAAGAAGAGATATATGATAACTATATACAAATATATTCGGGACAGTACAAGGAGCTTTCAACTATTCATCCCAAGGACAGCAAAAAGGACACAGGGTCATCCCTTAAGGTTGGAGGAAAGAAAATTTTACCAGCAACAAAGAAAGGGGTTCTTTACAGTAACGGCAGTTAAAATGTGGTATTCATTACCCATGGAGACTGTCATGGCAGATATAGATATGTTAAAAAAAAAATAAAAAAAGGTTGGACATCTTTTTAGAAAGGAAAGGTATACAGGGATATACCAAATAAGTAAACATGGGAAGGATGTTGATCCAGGGAGTAATCTGATTGCCAATTGTTGGAGTCGGGAAGTAATTTATTTCCCCCTTATGAGATATTAGATGTTTCACTGGGGTTTTTGTTTGCCTTCCTCTGAATCAACTGTAAATACGCACATAGGATAAAGTATCTGTCGTCTAAATTTAGCATAGGTTGAACTTTATGAACGTATGTCTTTTTCCAACCTCATCTACTATGTAACTAGAAGAAAATTACCTGCAAATTGTTGGATTGCAGACATGCTCTGGGTCCAATGCCTCTCCTTGCATAAATTCGTAACACAAACCATTGTTGAAGGTACAGTAAAGTTGAGGAGCACAACCATGGGACTGCAGCACTTGGAAACTCTTCAGTTCCTCATCTCGATCAACAAGCAATTCAGTCTTATTCCCGTAGATTCTAACGAGGACAACGTCTTCCATCGTGTCGCCAACATAGCAACCAATGAGTTTATTTGTAATTCCATCTGTAAAAACCTGAAACAAAAGTGACACATTACAGAAAAGCTTTCTAACAAATTCAGCTTACATTGTTATAGTCTCATAAACAGCACGTCTAGGCCAATCTGGGGTAAAACTTCGAGGACCATTTGAAATAATGTTATAATTGTATGTACCCGATTTCCATCATTAGCAGTCATGGACTACAAGAACAGCAAGTGTTATTGGCACTCACTCAAAGATTAAACATTAATAGAAACACTTAATGAGATACAGAAGTCACTGCAAATGTATTACTAATTGTATTTTTTTTTTAATAATAAGTACCACTGTGGGAAATAGTTTTTCACCACCTATACTCAAGATAGGGCAGTGGTTTCCAACCTTTCCTTGGTTACAGCAGCGGTGCGCAAATAGGTGGCGCGGCTGTTATAGAGGCCCCACGCTCTTCCCCCAGGCATTTAATTTAATGCCGGGGGAGGCGTGAGGCCTCTGTAACCTCACTTACCTACTGGCAGCCGGGTCTTCGGGCGAAGCGTCGCCATGGCAATACGACATCAAATGACGCCGCAGGGTCATGTGATGTCGCGCATTGCCATGTCAAATGATGCGATGGGGTTACGTGACAACCCACAATCATTCAAAGCCGTACCTTCGGGGGAGGGGGGACGCGACCGCTGCGGCTCCCAGGAAGGGGGTCGCAGCTGAAAACGTTTGCGCAGCGCTGGGTTACAGCAACCATGCCAATTATTCGTCAATATGTTTCCATCTGTTGAAACTCATTTATACATGTTCCATTGTTTAGAATTTAAATGAAGCAATACGCTACTCAAAAATAGGTACTTTGAAGGGCAGTTCTCCACCTATTGTAAGCAAAAAATAAAACAAATTGTCCTGCCAAGTGTAATCAGCTTCCCGAAAAGGGTTCAATCTTCCTTAGGCTGCGATTATATTAGGCGCGACGGTGCGTGCGATTTCGCGCGCTGCGAGAACAAAGTACAGGAGCTGTTACGGCCCGGCCATAGTGCGCACGAGCGTAATGCAGAGCGACCGCGCGGCATATTTTTCAAAAGAAACTATTTTGTTTTTTTGCGCAGCGGCCGCGGCACATGAGTGGTTCAGCCAATGAGAGCAAACCAGCCTGGTGACGCATTCCCATCGCCTCCAGCTCTGTTCACCCATTGCTCAGACGACAGGCGCGCAACGCCATGTGCTCCATCGCACGCGCATACTCAAATCTTAGCCTTAGAGTAACAATTGTACTTATTTGCACCCTGAAAAAAAAAAAAAAGGGGTGTTTTTGCCTTTTCTACAAGCCTGCTGAACTCAGGCAGATCAGCTACTTATGTACATCTGTTTGGCTTCATAATTAATATACAAACAATGGACAAGACCAAAAAAAAAATTTTTTTAAATAACCTCTAGTTGAGGACTGTCGAGCAATCTCATCACCAAAAGAGATTAGATACAGAATGTAAAAACAGCATTTCTTTACCCTGGAAATGCTACAAGTTTAAAAGAATGTAAAACAGGTCCTGGTCCTTACTATTGTCCTGGGAGGGACGCCCTCCATTAAAAGGACTTTTTTCAGCCTTTCAATTAGCGTCTCATTTTCCATAGCATTCATCCAATCCCACAATGCCAGAGAAAAACAATACCAGAAATACGTCAGTAGCCCTTCCAGTTTAAAAATAACAATAAATA
The DNA here is from genome assembly GCF_040206685.1 of Ascaphus truei. Taxonomy (NCBI): domain Eukaryota; kingdom Metazoa; phylum Chordata; class Amphibia; order Anura; family Ascaphidae; genus Ascaphus; species Ascaphus truei. The sequence goes on from NC_134487.1 coordinate 300,867,388, forward strand.
ACATGTCAAACATGCATCTTTCCTCCCCCAAATCATTTCTTCTTCTTATAAATCCTATTCTACAGTACTTGGTCACCATTTTGCATTCGCTCAGATCCGCATCAGAACACTTCCCTTTTTCACTTACGCTTTTAACACTAACACAATCAGTGAGATCCAGGCCTATATTCACCAAGCGGTGCTATGCATTACTGCATCTACCGGCTTCAAGACACCTTCCAGCCCATTTAAGTGAATTGCCCATAAAAAGGTGCCTTGCAGCGATGTTCTATTGTAACCATTCGCCACACATGGCATTAACACAATCTATCAAAATAAAAACTGCCGTTAGGCATGTGAGGTGGGGGAGAGAGAAAACAGCAAAAATCTTGAAGGTTAAACATTAATACACGCTTTAAACTTCTTATATGTTGTGGAGCCAAAAACTTTATTGTAGGTTTCATGTAAGGAATGCATCGCCTCCACAGAGTGCAAAAGAATGCAGCTACTCCTACACAGTAACTAGTAGGAGAGACTCGTTCTTCAATATCCAAAGCTCCTGCAAGCTAAACCCTGACCAATACATAAACATGTCTGCTTTCTGCAAACCATAACAAATAAACCATTATTTTGATTCTTCAGTCCTGCACACAGTATGCTTTTTACTAGTGTCACGGGCGCCACTGCAAAACAATGACACCAGTTTCACATTTCATTGCTTTCAATTGGATTAATTTGCTAAATTTGGTGCCATGTATGGCTTCAACTTTGCAGTTTAGATACATAAATAGACCACACTCTCTTACTGAAAAATCAAATCTCAGAAACAACTCACCATTTAGGCAGCCATCCACTTAAAATAACATTGAAAACACCCAGTTGAAAGATTGAAACTAATTTGCTGGTAAAATGGTTAAACTTGTTTGAATAGGACACAAGTTCTGCCACTTTGTATTTATATACACTGTATGTGTAAAATATCACACTATTTGCTGGTGACAACAAGGCCGTTTTTAATCCCAATATCTTTTCTATAAAAATGAAACCAGTGAAGGGAAAATGTGTTAGCGAGTTATTGTGCTTACTCACTGGAATGTCACAAGGACATGAGAATATGCAAACGCGGAGACCACATTTAAACTGGTCGGAACGACCCACAATTAGTTACCTTAAAGCAACTTTACCTTTTAGTCAGTTCCTACGACAAAGGGGCAATCCCTCCTACACTAAAGCAAACTCATTCCAGGGATACATTTAACGGCGTCATATGGATAATTTACCAAAATCTGACACCTATAAGGATTTTTGTTGATATTTTTAAAGGGAGTTTTGGGAGGGGTTTGATTTTGTCTGGCTGCTTCCTTGTGTGTGGTCAGCCAGTGCCTGTACAGCCAGGGTATTCCCTCCCCACCTCCTCTTATCTTTATTAGTTCTCTGATAAGGACAGGGTGGAATAAGGGCAAAGAGTTACAAGGGAATGTCACCTGTTCATCTACATTTGTGATCTAATTTACTAAAGTGTCCTTGTATCCTTTATTACGTGGAAGAACGACCGGGGAAATTCAGAGACTTTCTGGGCACACCATTAGCAAACACATATTCTCCCTCAGGGTAGACACTCTTCCACGAGGCAGGCATACCAACCAATTATGGTTCCAGGTTATTGACTGTGTACTCCACCTGAGGCGGTGTGGCAAGAGGCCCATCCTACTCAAAAAGTAAAAGTGATGCATTGGATAGATATTTTACATACAAGAGCCCCACAGCTATGACCTCTCCAGTTTCCTTTGAGGAGTAATGACATGTCTGCCAGAGCTTGACACAGAACAGAGGCACTGGCAAGGGCTGCCTCTTTCCTCCCCCTAGCTTTTATCCATCATGGATGACCATCTGCAGCATTTTGGGATTTGGAGTTTTTGGAGTTATAGCCATCTTGAATTATTCCACAATGGTTCTGGTCCTGGATAGCTCCGTACCTGCCACCTTTGAAATCTACTGGCAGGTTTTTCAGACTATTAGCATGCCCTTGTTTCTTAGGGGACTAATGACCCATAGACTCCTTTTTCTGGCAAGTTTTTGGTTGATTTTTTCCCACCTATTTAGTTTGATGTTTATTGTTGATTCCTCTTGGTCTCAGAGATTTTCAAGTCTAAATGCTCCCCACAAGATTCAGTTATATTAATTTGTTCCCTTCTTAGCATTTAAATGACGACTCGTCTACCCCTCATGTGACCCACCCCCTACTAACCAAGTGCTTTTACGTGCACTTTTATGTTTCAAGACCTTACCCAGCTTCCGCTTTATTTCCTTATCCAGTTTCCTTTCTTCCCTGTTCTTATCCCTTTCCCCTCTTATTTTCTGCACCCTTATTTCCAACCCCCACCTCCATAAATCGCAAGGAAATGTGACATACATATATTATGTGACCTTCGTTAACGCCATGAGGACCAGACATGCATACGAGGTCCCCATATCCCAAAAATGGGCTACTAGATTTAGGCTAAAGCAGAATGTTTTTTCTTTTGTTTTCTTCACGTCCAAATGTTGTCCTACTTCTGATTCAGCATTGGACGGTTTCAAACAAGATTAACTGATGTGGATTTCGAATACACAACAAGTATTGATGAGGATGGTTTTTATATTTGTTTCTCTTTCTAGTAGGTACTGTATTCTTGTGATTCTCTCGGGATATCTATTGCGATTGAATTGTTATAAGGTCTACTATGTAAAAGGGACCTTCAGCCATATACATCTCCCATCTAATTTTTTTGACACGTTTGTTTTCATGTGCTTTTCAAACGTTCAACCGTTCAAACTAGATTAAAATGTGAGACAGCCTTAGTTTTGAAAGAACTTAAACTGGTGGTGAATGTGTAAGTTGTTTCAGTTTTGGGTGCACGGTAAGAGGAGGAGCGGACGGATACTTTGTTGAGTCTTGGGACCATGAACAGTCTTTTGGAGCTTGTTCAGATAGATGGGTAGTTTGCCCAGAAAGTATTTGAATGCAAGAAAGAAAGGTGAACTTTGCGCCTAGACTCGAGTGATGACCAATCTAGTTCTTTGAGCATTTCGCAGTGATGTGTGTTGTAGTTGCATTGCAGAACAAAACGGCATATTGAATTGTAGAGGGTGTCAAGTTTGCCAAGGTGGGTTTGGGGTGCCGAGCCATATACTATGTCTCCATAGTCGATAATTGGCATTAGCATCTGCTGTGCGATACGCTTTCTGACCAGCACTTAGGGAGGATTTGTCCCTGTAAAGTACACTTAGTTTGGCATAGTTTTTGGATGACAGGGTATCAACGTGCATCCCGAATGTTAAGTGGGAGTCAAACCATATGCCCAGGTATTTAAAACTAGTAAAAGGAGTTAGGGTGGTGTTAGCGTTGGTTCTGATCTGGAGCGCAGTCACTGGAAGCTTTAAAAATGTAGTCTTGGTCCCAAATACCATTGTTAGTCTTGTTAGTGATTAAAAACAGTTTGTTTTGGGAAATCCAGTTTTCGAGTCTCAAAAAGTCAGATGGAAGTGTATGTTCAAGGTCAGAGAGGCTATGGCTGTGTGCATATAGGAGTGAGTAATCTGCATACATGTGTATTGAGGCTTCCACACAAGCTGTGGGAAGGTCATTGATGAACACTGAGAAGAGTAGGGGCCCCAGAACAGAGCCTTGCGGGACACCACAGATGATATCCAGGGGGTTGGAGTTAGAGCCTGAGATGGACACATGTTGGGATCTACCCGATAGGTAGGACTGAAACCAGGTGAAAGCATGCTTCCCAATTCCAGAGCTCTGGAGTTTAAGCAGGACAGCATGATCTACAGCAGGGTTTCCCAAACTTTTTTTTCCGTGACCCAGTTATTTTTGAACTTCTCCTTTGTGACCCACTAAAAAATGTATCGCCTATACTGGCCTATAGGTCCTGCAGACACACACACAGCCACTGACACACACAGCCACTGATAACACACACAGCCACTGACACACACACGCAGCCATGCAGAGACACTGCTACGCAGACACGCAGCCATGCAGAGACACTGCTACGCAGACACGCAGCCATGCAGAGACACTGCTACGCAGACACGCAGCCATGCAGAGACACTGCTACGCAGACACGCAGACACTGCTACGCAGACACTGCTACGCAGACACGCAGACACTGCTACGCAGACACGCAGACACGCAGACACTGCTACGCAGACACGCAGACACGCAGACACTGCTACGCAGACACGCAGACACTGCTACGCAGACACGCAGACACGCAGACACTGCTACGCAGACACGCAGACACTGCTACGCAGACACGCAGACACGCAGACACTGCTACGCAGACACGCAGACACGCAGACACGCTGCTACGCAGAGACGCTGCTACGCAGAGACGCTGCTACGCAGAGACGCTGCTACGCAGAGACGCTGCTACGCAGAGACGCTGCTACGCAGAGACGCTGCTACGCAGAGACACTGCTACGCAGAGACACTGCTACGCAGAGACACTGCTACGCAGAGACACTGCTACGCAGAGACACTGCTACGCAGAGACACTGCTACGCAGAGACACTGCTACGCAGAGACACTGCTACGCAGAGACACTGCTACGCAGAGACACTGCTACGCAGAGACACTGCTACGCAGAGACACTGCTACGCAGAGACACTGCTACGCAGAGACACTGCTACGCAGAGACACTGCTACACAGAGACACTGCTACACAGAGACACTGCTACACAGAGACACTGCTACACAGAGACACTGCTACACAGAGACACTGCTACACAGAGACACTGCTACACAGAGACACTGCTACACAGAGACACTGCTACACAGAGACACTGCTACACAGAGACACTGCTACACAGAGACACTGCTACACAGAGACACTGCTACACAGAGACACTGCTACACAGAGACACTGCTACACAGAGACACTGCTACACAGAGACACTGCTACACAGAGACACTGCTACACAGAGACACTGCTACACAGAGACACTGCTACACAGAGACACTGCTACACAGAGACACTGCTACACAGAGACACTGCTACACAGAGACACTGCTACACAGAGACACTGCTACACAGAGACACTGCTACACAGAGACACTGCTACACAGAGACACTGCTACACAGACACACTGCTACACAGACACACTGCTACACAGACACACTGCTACACAGACACACTGCTACACAGACACACTGCTACACAGACACACTGCTACACAGACACACTGCTACACAGACACACTGCTACACAGACACACTGCTACACAGACACACTGCTACACAGACACACTGCTACACAGACACACTGCTACACAGACACACTGCTACACAGACACACTGCTACACAGACACACTGCTACACAGACACACTGCTACACAGACACACTGCTACACAGACACACTGCTACACAGACACACTGCTACACAGACACACTGCTACACAGACACACTGCTACACAGACACACTGCTACACAGACACACTGCTACACAGACACACTGCTACACAGACACACTGCTACACAGACACACTGCTACACAGACACACTGCTACACAGACACACTGCTACACAGACACACTGCTACACAGACACACTGCTACACAGACACACTGCTACACAGACACACTGCTACACAGACACACAGACACACAGACACACAGACACACAGACACACACACTGATACAGATACACACACACACACTCGCTCTCCCCTATACGCGCACAGACACAAACAGTGAATTACAGGCAACGACAGATGTGAGTGACTGGAGAGGGGGCCAGGGACACTTGGGTGGGAGGGAGGGGGGCACGGGCACTTGGGTGGGAGGGAGGGGGCCAGGGGCAATTGGGTGGGAGGGAGGGGGCCAGGGGCAATTGGGTGGGAGGGGGCCAGGGGCAATTGGGTGGGAGGGGGCCAGGGGCAATTGGGTGGGAGGGGGCATGGGGCAATTGGGTGGGAGGGGGCATGGGGCACTTGGGTGGGAGGGAGGGGGCCAGGGGCACTTGGGTGGGAGGGAGGGGGCCAGGGGCACTTGGGTGGGAGGGAGGGGGCCAGGGGCACTTGGGTGGGAGGGAGGGGGCCAGGGGCACTTGGGTGGGAGGGAGGGGGCCAGGGGCACTTGGGTGGGAGGCAGTGACTGGGTGGGGTGACTTACCTTGCCACCGGACGCTTTCCCCTGCTGCCCCCGATATCCCCTGCTGCCCGGGACGGGAGGTGGGCTTGGGGGCACGGGAGGTGGGCTCGGGAGGGGGTGCCACGGGAGGTGAGCTCGGAAAGCTGGCTGCGGGGGGAAGCGGGCCGCAGTAGGAGCTTGTACTTCCACCCTCCCCCACGTAACGTGCGGGCCGCAGAGGAGCTGGTACTTCTTCCTCCGTCCCACGTTGGGAGCGGGGGAGAGGAAGGGAGCGGGCCCTGCGCAAGCGCGCGGGACCGCGGGTGGAATCGCCGCCATTTTTTTAAAATAGAGCAGGGGGGACGGGAGACACCGCGCGGCCAGCCTCGCTTCGACCCGGCAATTTTGGTGCCGTGGCCCGGTGCCGGGTCGCGACCCACCATTTGGGAAACGCTGATCTACAGTATCAAAAGTCTTTGCAAAATCTAGGAATACTGCACCAGTGAGTTGTCCCCGTTCCATTCCACACTAGGATTTCATTGCAAACTTTTAGCAGGGTAGTTACGGTAGAGTGTTTGGGGTGGAAACCAGATTGGAATTGGCTAGGGAAATTTGTCTTGGTATAGTACTCGCTTAATTGGGAGTAGACACATTGTTCCATGACTGGATAGTATTGTGAGAAGAGAGATTGGCCTGTAGTTTGAGACAGTGTTTTGTCCCCACTTTTGAAGATTGGGACAACTCTGGCAGTTTTCCAGGTCTTGGGGATATGGCACCGATGCAAATTCATTCAACTCGTATTTTTACTACCGTTCATCGAGTATTTGTTTATTGGGACCAGGCACCTGATAATCTCACATACTGAAACGTAGTGAGCGCTGGTTCACCCACTACCTTTATACATCACAGGAATATCATATCATGAGCAGTTATGACTGCAAGCCAGCAGACTAACAGGTTCAGCAAATAGGGGGGGGGGATTATATTTAAATTGTAGTTTCTTGTATTAACTTCTACCCTAATGTCAGGGGCTCCATTTTACAGCTGTTCCACTTGAACCAATAATAAAATGCTGGAAATAAAAAGGGGGAGTGAGATTAATCTATTACAAAAAATAAGTTAGAGAATACCTCAAGTCAATATAGTTTAGTATTGTGCATAGGCCGTTCAAATATTTTTTTAAAGGGTGAAATGTCAAACAATTGCATTAACAGAATCTGTTAGCTGTTTGGCTCCCGACAAATAAGGCATATTATTTTTGAGTAGGAATAACAAAGATTCAAAATGTCAAACATCTCATAAAAACATTGGGGCGCAAGTATCAAAGACCAAAAAAATCCCATTTAAACCAATTGCTTTCTATGATGCATCTGGAGTGATGTGTTTGCCCCAAGAATTGTCCCCTTTTGCCTGGATACATACACAACATTGCATTAACCAACGCCTCCTCTAACACCTCCCACATTGCTCACTAGTGGAAGAGAAACAAAGTAAGTTTGACACTACAGACATGTTAAAAAAAAAACACTTGGCAACAAGTCAACGGTTGTAATTATACATTATTTTTTAGTGGGTTAAATTCCCACCACGTCATATGAAAAAGTAAATATTACAGCGTCTTGGAACATGAACCTACCTACAGAGTTGCAGAAGGTTTATGAATAAGACCTACAAAAAAACCAAGGGTGGATAAAAATTATATATATTAAAAAATAAATAAACTTGCGCTAGCCTGAATTTTTCAGACGCATAATTTGAAGGGGAGAGGGGGTGCAGGGGGGAGAGAATTGGCTGTAACGGGATCACAATACGGCTGTGTGCATCGGTTACGCACATACAGGTTGAGTATTCCAATATATTTTTCCTGTATGTCTCCTGAGGAGCAGCTCAGCGAGTAGAGACGCTTGCCTCTTTAAAAAATAAAAATAAAGACACTGCGTTTGAAGCAGGAGAGCCTGGTTCAATTCCTGGTGTCAGCTCCTTGTGACCTTGGGCAAGTCACTTTATCTGCCTGTGCCTCAGGCACCAAAATAATAGATTGGGTTTGTACTAACCAATGTACAGCGCCATGGATAAGGACGATATAAAAATTTTATAAATAGTCTTTTCCCTATTTTTATCATTTAATATTAAACGCAGACTGCATCACATTTAATAATCCATGTAAATTAATGTTTTCATACCAGGTAATATCTGTGTATTTTTAATACATCAAGAAATGTAATATTCTGGTTTGTACAGTATGATCATATGTAAATATTACATTCCAATATATATTTATATCTACATGTAGAAATATACATATATATACATACATACATACATACATACATATATATATATATATATATACACATATACACACACACACACACACACACACACACGCTGTATGTGACTAATCTGACAAATAGTGTACTGATATATATATCACTGGGATCTGACTGAAAAATAAAATAGTTCCTGTATTTTAGTCTTACAATGTACTTAATGTGAATTCGAACAAAGCAGATCAGATCATACCTTGCTGCAGCTATGTGTGGGAGGAAGAAGTGGGATACCGAATCTCTGCACTGATTGGCTGATCCCTGGGTGATGTCATTGCATTCTGGGACTTGTTCACCCACCTGTAAATACTATGCTCCTGGAAGAGGCTCAGTACTACAACTCCCAGAATCCCCTGCAGAGAAGGGAGATCACATGACAAGCAGCAGCAGCCTTAAAGCTGCAGTTCAAGTAGTATCCTGCATGTGTTTTTTTTTAATAAATCACTTCTGTATTAAGAAAAAATACTTTTATAATTTTCTGTTTTTTAAAAAAAAAACTTTGAAAGACCAATTTTCTTGTATTCTATTTTAACAAGCATGTTGTTCCTATAACAACCATTTGCTAAGGCACAGCCCCTTCATGTCCTGTCACAAACCCTGGCACACCCCTTTGTGAGCCCTGCCCGCCCTCTTGCACATGTCAGTGGAGTGCTCATGAATATTCATAAGCATTTCACTCACACTGAAAAAGGGGGCGCTTATCAGACACCAACTTGTAATGTCACCAATCTTCACTGATCAAACGAGAACGGGTTGACCTGCAGCTTTGATCTTCAGTAGGTAAATTGGTATTACACACATTTAACTATTGAAGTTAAAAAAAAACACACACAAAAATAAAAACCGGCAGCTTGAACTGCAGCTTTAAAAGGCCCCTGACAACCAGGATTTTCCCACCCCTGCTACAAAGCCTCTGCTTAAAAGCCCTAGTATTACCACCCCCTTCATCAGCAATATGCACATTTTCAGCGCTCTACTCCTTATTTCTGTTTTATAATAATCCACACATCTTCCTGTATCTCTTCCTATGTTATTTATTGTACTCCTGCAAATTCAGTATAAACTGTGTAGTCAGGTTCAGATTTCAAAGGCTAGTCATAACTAAAATTAAAGAAACAGGGCAATGCAAACTAATCAGTTACAGTTATAGCTAGACAGTTAAAGTTAATCTAAAATTAAGAACACAAAATGTGGCAATACCAACTACATCAGGTATTTACACTTTATTGCAACGTCACACCTTAAAAAAAAAAAAGTGTCATTGCTGCTTTAAAGCTCATATTTACTTTGCAAAAATAATATTTGCACAGTTACAAAACATGGCTTTCTGCCTATAGGAACTAGCAGGTTCTTCAAGGCATCAATGACACTCAAATAGTTTTCTACGAATTGGCCATAACCTGCAGTAAATAATCCAACTTGCCATGAAGTTTTGTTCTTCAGTGGGTAACTCATCAAGCCCATCTCCTTGCAGTCGGACTAACAGTAGAAGGTTCTCAGGAAGCATAATAGAGGGCTTAGGTTAGGTGGGGTTGTTTCTCCAATGACCCACCGAGTACCAGAGTTCTGATTACTGAAATCACTATAGTCCCAGAGGGCTACTTATTTAGCCACTAGAAAAATCAGTATGAACAAGATACAATAAAGTGATGGAGTCATGAAAAGAGCAAATCAGAGGGAAAGTATGCACAAGAGAGGCAGAGGTATGGCTGTTCTTTTGATACGTTATGCTACACCCATAAACAACCTATCCTCAATTCTTGGCAATAGGAACATCACAACCAATGGTCGAATGTACCCAATAATTTAGCAAAGATAAAAAGGATTTTACTGGATCAAAAGTATTTGTAACTGAAACAAAAAAAAAAGAAAAAAATGTTACTTAAGCAGATAGCATACAATTTATTCCACACAAAAAAGGTAGTCATTAAAGTCCAGTGTATTGTACTTAGTAACAGGTGCAGCTGAGAAAACAGCAAATATTTTAATGACCAAGTGAGAAGTCAGTCTTAAAAACAGTTGAGAGAATTTACAACCTCGGAAAGCTTTACAAAGCCATTCAAATGTTATCCATGCGTTTACGCATGGATATGTCAAGAATTTGTACAAAAAGGAAAAGTACATTGTTTATAAAACAAATAGATAAGTGCTTTAAGAATCCACCAACTCCCAGATATTTTCTTCTGCTTCTGCAACAGCTTTCAAAATATTATTTAATAAAAACAAGGTCACAAAACAAAAACATTCACGAGCATCTTGATGTGATGAGATGAACACGTGATGTTTTAGTGGGTTTGTCTATTCACAAAGTGGCAGCAGCCTTTCAATCCTTCTGTAATACATTTTGAATTGTTTTTCTCTATCAAGCATGGGACATGCAAATTGCATGGACAAAATAAGCAACACAAACAAATATGCCAGCCTGAAAGATGAAATTTACAAAGCAAATGTATGCTTGCATTTTAATAAATACAATATTTGAAGAAGATCATATGTAACCATTTGCAAGTTTAATGTTGAAAGCAGAGCTTCTAAGAAACTCTCCCCCAAGATAGTTTGGGGAAACAGAAAGTCTAATATTTCTCCTTATAACTTAATTACATATTAAAATCAATAAACCCTTACTTCCTCTAATGCAAAAGGAAGACATTTTTGCCTCCACCCAAAAAATAAAAAACATAAAAAAAAAGGAGAAATGATTAATGAAAGATGACATGCATTTAAAAAAAAAGTTTTTTAAAGCACGGAGCATAATGCATTGCATCTTTCTGCGCAACTACCAGCTAAAGCAATACAGTATAAGCTTTTGTACAGTGCAAGTATCCCGAGAATGTGTTTCATATAGAACATACACACTTCTACCATGTATTTTCCCAGCTCCTGATGGGGGGGGAGGGGGGGGGTCATTACTGTATATTATAAGCTTGCGTTTAGTTTTCAGTAGAATAAAGTGCGGTTCAAATAGGTCCTGTAAGTTCTGCACCAATAACACCAGCAGGGAACATGCCCCCATACATCTATCTTTTCAAAATAGGTATCACAACTGTTACAGGCACAAGTTCTTCTCCCCAGGATTGGTTAGTCTTGGGGGTTATTTTTAAGGGGGTCATTATCGGAAAGATAATGTCATATACAAAAGGGAAAATCAGAACAGAGGCTAATCAGGGGTGCTCAACTCCAGACCTCAAGACCCCCCCCCCCCCCCCCCAACAGGTCAGATTTTAAGGATATCCCAGCTTCAGCACAGGGTGTGCAGTCTTTGACGGAGCCACCTGTGCTGAAGCTGGGATATCATTAAAACCTGACATGTTAGGGGTGGTCTTGAGGACTGGAATTGAGCACCCCTGCTTTAAATATAAGTCACTGAGGTATGTTGTTATGAAGAAAATCCCCTTAACATGCTTCATATTGCCAGGATCTTCTCACAACGAACCATGAACAGAGATCCAGAACGCAGAGACGCAGAGCACACACCTGCTGACTTGCTGATGGTGACAAGGAGGCGGCAGAAATAAAATAATATCCTTCTTCACACTGACGAGGCAGTGTTTGGGAAACGTAAAGCAGCAAAACATGTGAAATCTTATGGTGTTTTAAATAAATCAGTTCTGTAGTAATCGATAATAGGAGCACCAAACGATTGCTATCTTGGGTAAGAATGTAGAATTATACATTGTCGCATGCTTTACATATTAAAAAAAAAAAGAAGACAAAGTTGGAAGTACTATTGATGGTTTAAGTAAAAGGAATCGTTCTATTTAAGACACCAAGCACAAGGTGTCATTTTTCATTTTAGGGAAATGAATGAAGAGAAGCAGGAGGCCTATGACACTCCCCATTTTTCCCAGGCAGTTCTGCCTTGCCTGCATCAGTGTCCCTGCTCTAATTACAGCCTCCAAAACAGGGCTCTTCAACTGGTTATTCAAAGGGTCAGATCACAAAAGATTTAGGAGCAGAAGCTCACTGTAATTTAATATACAAAAAACGATTATACTTAATCATTACAAGCCTTTATAAACATTTATATCACGTACATTTACATAATTTACTTTACAAGGGAGTTTCAGTGTGAAAAACTCCACTTTAGCTCAGGAGTGGCCAACTCCAGTCCCCATATGCCACCAGCAGGACAGGTTTTAGGGATATCGTGCTTTAGCACAGGTGGCTTAAATCAGTGGCACAGTCTTGGGCTGCACCACCTGTGCTGAAGCAGGGATATCCTTAAAACCTGACATAATGGTGGCCCTTGAGGACTGGATTTTGCCACCCCTGGTTTAGATGGTAGAAGATATGAAAAGTAACTTTGGGTAACATTGTTCTCAAGGCTGTACCTCATTTATGTACTCATTACTTCTCTGCTCGTGGGATGCAAGCGTTCGGGAAACAGCTGACCAAGTTTGAATTACTGAATGTTAAAATTGGTTTGTTACTTTTACCATGTACCTCTCTCCTCTTTTCTGTAGCCTTTCGTCCCTCCAGGTTTATTTTCTGTACCCCTTACTTTAAAACGTTGCTTAGAAGCTTAAGTAACTGGTATGAAATAACCAGGGACAGAGCCAAGGGACACATGTAGGCTCTCTGTGGGCCTGATTTGGCTAGTAGGCCACCAGATGAGGAACCTTGTTCTAAAAGATACATTAGATACATTCCCACACCGTCGTTACTCATACAGGTCATTGCTTCATCATAACACTGTTTGTAGGTTTATTTGCCCAACACGTGGCGGGTTATAGTGCGAATATATTTGCACACCTGTCTGCTCTCATCTGTTTAGAAAACGAAAGCTGAGGCGATTCAAGCCTCTCCCATTCTGATGTGGCAATTTGGAGTGATGACTAAATTCTTGTTCATGTTCGTTAAGAGGGGCAATACATTTCCTAGGGCTGCAAGAAGCAGAACTAGATTTTATGTAGGAAAAGGGAAATTAAATGAGAAAGGAAATGGACATGACAAACCCTATACTGTAGTTGATATAACTTTCCTTAAATATACCTATAAACCGGAATCCCTATCTGTGCGATTCAGACAGTAAGAAACCCGTCTTTTCTGCTGGATATAAAACTGTTACACCACACCTGCACAGAATTGGTGGCAACTTTCCAGGTACCAAAATACCCAAAAGCTACAAATGTTCTCATTTTGGAATGCACCTAATCATTTTATGGTCTTCTGTGTTAAACCCAACATGGGCACATTTTACATGGAGGCCTGTGTATATGCCCTTTAGCCAGTGATGTGGGATACAGAACCCAATTTAATCACTGTGACATCGGTCTTCTGGCAGCAAATGGACTAACTTAATTCTGCATTCAGTGAGATATATGGACTACACATGCTGGGTATTGGTAAGACAAATAAAAAAATACTTGGATTTTATACTATATTTAACACCATATCAAAAAAGTGTGTAAAACACTTCAGCTGGGTACACTAGAAATCACAGTATCTCTTTACATACCCACCATACAATTCCTGCTCAGTTTTTTTTCTCCGATGGCCTGGGGCATTGCCTCTTGCCCGATTTAACTTTTTGATTATAATAAACGCAGCAGTAACTAAAATTTACAGAAATCTAAGCTGCTGATGGATTATACTTCCCAGGGAACCCAATATGTCTGCCTATATTAAAATTGGAAGCGCTGAACACAACATTATTAAAAAATTATGAGTGGGGGAGGGGGGGCAGCAGTATGTATTAACACTACGTAACGGATATAAAAAACATCGGATTTTTTAATGAAATGCTGCTTTGACATAGTAGAGAAGTAGGACTTACCTGTAAAATCCTGGGGGCGTAACAAACATACAGGAGGAGTTATGGGACAAGAGACTACGGCAGGTTCAAACCAAATTATTTGGCATGCTCATATTTACCATCACAAGAAAAGTGTCACCATTCCTCCAGCGAATCAAATGACACGGTCACGCAACATTTATGATGGAATCGTATGGGCCTGTGTCGCCCTCCCTTTTACCATTGACAGGGTGTTGCAAGTTGCCTGCCCTCACATTACATTACATGCTACCGCTCTAGGTAGACGTTAGTAACACTTATGTTGTCTGCCAATCCGATTGGCAATGGAAAAACAACAGTAGTTGTAAATGTTCACTTAATGGAAAACTGCTGTGAAAAGGGTAAGACGTTTCCTGTGGCCGAGATATATTTAGCTTGAAAGATAAATTAATTTAGATTTCAATGTGTATTTTGTTGCGAATCTCCAATGCATCACACCCTCCCCCCCCCCCTTAAACTCAAGACAAACTGTATTCGCCTGTAGGAAAGGAAAAAGGTAAAGTGATGGGTAATGGGGAGTGTATGGCCCTTACTCAGTCTGCGAAGCAGTTTCCCTGTACTGGAGAAGACTCCAAGGCCATCCAGTTAAATGGCACTGATCTCAACAAAACAAACAAAATCTCAAAAAGGCCGGCACCCCAGTGAAAGATGTCACAATGTACCATTTTTTTTATAATGGAGTTTTTTGTACCATGTCAAACACCTCATATATTCAGGTGGATTTCACCCAAGTTTAGCACATTATTAATCTTTTTGCGTGAGACAGATGTATAGATATATACTATTTACCCTTTACCGTGCACCACACCTGCCTCTATTGAGGGGGTTTTCAGTGTGATATATATATATATATATATATATATATATATATATATATCCAAGGGTTACCCAGACTCCCAAGCCGCTGCATCACCTGGAATACAAGAGGGCGCATTCAGCCCTATTACCAATAATAATAAGAGAAGAGGAATCGTGACTTGAATCGTGACAATGAATGAGACGCCATTGAAATGTAATGAGGAAATGTGCTCCCGCTGAGCCGCTCCCCGAGAGGGGTGTGTGTCTCCCACCGAGTCCCGGAGAGGGGTGTGTGTCTCCCACCGAGTCCCGGAGAGGGGTGTGTGTCTCCCACCGAGTCCCGGAGAGGGGCGTGTCTCCCCTCCCCCCTCTCGCGCCCCCCTCACCGGTCTCTCCCCCCCCTCTCGCGCCCCCGTCACCGGTCTCCCCCCCCCCCCCTCTCGCGCCCCCCTCACCGGTCTCCCCCCCCCTCTCGCGCCCCCCTCACCGGTCTCCCCCCCCCTCTCGCGCCCCCCTCACCGGTCTCCCCCCCCCCTCTCGCGCCCCCCTCACCGGTCTCCCCCCCCCCTCTCGCGCCCCCCTCACCGGTCTCCCCCCCCCCTCTCGCGCCCCCCTCACCGGTCTCCCCCCCTCTCGCGACCCCCTCACCGGTCTCCCCCCCCCATACCTGCGTAGTGACCTCCTCCGGCTGCCACTCGGGCCTCAGCTCCCGGAGCAGCTGCATGGCCCCCTCCCTGAATCCGGCCTCCACTACGGTTAGCTCCAGCTTGGGCACCTCGGGCATGCCCGGCGGGACGTGGATATAATTAGCCATGGCGGCTGGGGGGGGAGAGGAGAGTAAGGAGAGAGCGGGGCCTAACACCGGGGTGTCACCGTCACACGGCGTCTCTGCGGCTAACTGCGCCGCGTGTGCACCCTGCTGCGCGCTGTGACCGTGTGTATTACTGCGCCGGGAGGGACCGGGCGCCGGGAGGGACCGGGCGCCGGGAGGGGCCGGGAGAGACGGGCGCGGGGGGGGGGGGGGGGGGTGCTCTCCGTGACCGGGATCTGCGCACACAGCTGCGTCTCTGCCGCTAAAACTGCGCCGCGTGTGTGTCCTGCGGCGGGAAGACAAGGCGCGGTGGGGGGGGATGCTCTCCGTTACCGGGGGGGGGGGAACAGGCGCTACTCGCTGTGACCGGGATCTCCGCGCGCAGCTCCGTCTCTGCCGCCGGTCACTGCGTTATACTCGGTCTCTCTCCCTCACCCCCCTGTGCGATGGAAAATTCCACTCCGCTCGCGCCCGGCCACGCCCCTTCCCTTTCGTCTCGGCTGATTTCTACGTCACCGGAGGGTGTGTGAATGAAGGGTAAGGGGGGGAGGGGGTGTTGTAAGTGCATTTGATGACGTCACGCAGAGGTGTGTGTGTGTGTGTGTGTGTGTGTGTGTGTGTGTGTGTGTGTGTGTGTGTGTGTGTGTGTGTGTGTGTGTGTGTGTGTGTGTGTGTGTGTGTGTGTGTGTGTGTGTGTGTGTGTGTGTGTGTGTGTGTGTGTGTGTTTTTTTTTTTTTTTTCCCCCCACCCGATGTGGTGCATGCTGCCTGTTGGTAAGCAGGAGGGCTGAGTCGTCCGCCGACGGTTGTGGGGCCACAGGACAGGTTTCTGGGGTACATACCCCACGCGGTTCTCTAGCAGTGCAGCGCCTCCATCTGCCGCAGGCTCCAGATATATGGAGGCGATCTCCTACTATACAAATACTTCCTCTCCTTCCCCAGTAAGATCACACACCAGGCAGGAGGTATATGAACAGGAACGGTTTTATTGGGGTCCAAACTCACAAGCACAACAGTGGCCTGCCCAATTGCAGTCTCTGAGTCGGCTACCCAGCTGTAGGATGGTCCCTGGACAACCACTACGGGTCAAGGGCCCACGCAGTTGTCCTGGCTCTTCCCTACCACTCTAGCAGAGGCAGGGGAGAGGTCCACACTCACTCTCCCCCAAGGGGAAGAGGAACAGAGAAGGCCCAATGCAAATGTACTCCTGCTATGAGCACAAACGTAGGCCCTGATCACATCAATCAACCACTTCCCACGATTGTCATCGATTTCCCGCATGATAGGCTCTGGTACATACGGGTACTCGAATCCGTGGCACTGCCTGTATCGCTGCACTACGTGCCTTTCTACTCTACTAATCTTAGTGAGCCTACGGCCTTCAGCTTGGCCTGGCAGGACCCAGTAGAAAGGTCCCTGTACGGGTGGTTCGCAATATATAAGGATTACCCCCTTGGGCTGCACTATCCCTATCCTATTTTCGTACTCCCTGCGCCTCATAGCTTCCGCTGTCTCTTCTCCGCAGAACTATCCTTCCCACGAATGATCCACCACATAACCTGCTTCTAGTAGGAATCGAGTACGGTGCATGTATGGCACATACTCCTGAAATCTAGGGTGCCACCAGGGCAAAGACTTCACAGGAGCCGTCTTAACAGATCCAGCCCCAGAGGTAGTGTGGGACGAAAAACCTGACATATCAGAGTTCGTGGACATAGCATAGTGACTACCCCCAGAAGTATCACTACAGGCCATATCCCCATCTTCTTGAAACCCATCCCCAAAATCCCAATCCTTCCAGTTCGTTGAAGGCTTTGACAGGCTCCGGGCCCGTCGCTTGGAGCTCTTTGAAAAGGACGGTCTGGACAGTACAGTGGTAGTAACGGTGCTGGTCGAAAGGTAAGGGGCTTAAGTTCAGAGTCTCGGTCAAAGTACTTCTGCTGAAGCCCACCCTGGCTAGACATCAGCGCTACGCTGACTACATGAGGCTCCGCCGCGGCCTTGGGTTTAGGGTTATGCGCTAACAAATCGTCCCGGGAAAGGGCCAAAAAGGTGGGAGTAGGGACCTCAGGACACACAAGGTTCATGACGGTGTTGCGGACTAACCGTTTCCGTAGAGAGTCCATGAAAGCCTTTCCTTTTATAAGGGTTGGAGCAGTACTCACCGGAGCGCGAATCGACTATTCCTCATCCGCCCCAGCAGCGGTCGCTCTTGCAGTGATGTCATCACGGGCTGATATCTCAAGATCCTAGTACAGCTAAAGGTCCCGCACCGGAACTGCGTCGACATCAGGTCTTTGAATGGGCATGTCGTTGTCGTCGTCGTCATTGTCTGTATCTGCGTGGGCCTCGGCACCGGAAGGTAGCTCCTCACTGGAAGTTTCCATGAGCATCGTCGAATCCCTGGTTAGGCCACTGGGCACCTCCACGAACGGGATACTGCTCCACCTCTCAGGTCTCACGGTCTCCGTCATCAGGGTTTAACTTCGTCGTCGGTCGGAGCCGCTCAGAAGGGTCGGTTCGTTTTTTGCTTCGGGCATCTGCCATCGGCCGAAAAACCACAAATGGCCGACGGCTACTGGTTCTGGACGAAGGTAGGGACACATTCTCAGGGGAGAGGTACCGGGTCATTTCCAAGTCATCAGCGGCAATCAGCAGGGCCTGTTCCAGCTCTTGTGCCTTTGATAATAGCGGTTCCTCATCACCCCAGGCAGTCACCTTATCCGGTTACTCGTGTTGGTTCCGGCTCGCTGACCGTCTCTGGTTCCTCTGCGGGGACCGGGTCGAGAACTGTCTCAGATCATTCTGTGGTCATCGGGGTACTCAGACCCCCTGGAGCATGCTTGTGAGCACTTGGGCCCTCAGGAACCCCCATAGTTGAGGTAGATGAGGTAGCAGCAGCGGTATCGGCCGACCAGGTATGAGGGTCGGTCGCATCTTTTTCTGCGAAGGCCGTAGGCCACAGCAGTGTGGGCTTTAGGAATCTTTCTCTGCATCGGGCAGACGTGGCATCCCATACCAGGTCGCCGCCTGGAAAATCGCACTTGGGGCAGAGGCATCTCAGGTACCTCTTCCCTTCCAACTTCACAATCAGAAGACCTCCAGGCAGACGGCAGTGCTTGAACTCCAGCTCGCTGGACATGGTTAAATCTTTTTGTAGGCCCGGCACAAGAGTACTATTAGAATAGCTCCTCTCTCTTGCCAGGCTCCGAATAATTGAGGGTGCAGTCGGCCACATCCGGCTCCTCCCTTGTCTTTGGTAATCATTCGGCATTGGCTGTTACCATGCCCCCTCCCTCTGGTGGAGATTAGAGGAGGTGTACTCAGGAATAGGGCGTGACTCTGGCTCCTGACTGAGCCAGTGACATCGCTTGGGTCCTGGTTTTCGCGCCAGACCCTTGCAGAGCTGTGCAAGAATAAAGCGTGCAACTGTCCTGCAAAACTCACACTCAGATCCCAGGTTTGGTGAGAACCGCCATCTTAGTTTGCGCAACTCACGTGGTGCATTCCCGGGCAGGGGAACCTCCATTTTGATCACAGTCCTTTCCCAGACCATGTGGGGATCGCGATTCCGACAGGAATCCGTTCCTCGTTGGCCTCCACAGCACATGGTTAGCGGTCTACCGAGAGTAGAGTATACCCCAGGCTAGCAAAGCTCTTTCCAATATGCTGCACTCGTTCACAGTCCATCACAGACACTCTGTGGTTCCACAGTCTGGCTTCGGCTAGTAGTACTCTGGGTGTTCTTCCAGCAGAGGGGTCTCGGCACCTAGTACGTCAGGCACCTCTCCTAAGACGCTCCCTATCAGTACCTTACGCCACCCCGTCCGTCCTGATCCGCCATTCTCCAGGTGATCCTGGCCCGCGGCAACAAGATCCCCTCCAGGTGCCCTGATAGACATCAGTCGTAGGGTGACTCAGAACAGCAATAGCCTTTTTGTCTCCAGGCCATTCACCCAATAAGGCAGTCTAGGCCATAGTTCCGAGGCGGGGAAAGTGGTCTCTGGTTATGGTATGCCGGGGTCCCCTGGACACTACACCTAGCCTCCCTCCTTCTTCAGTACTTCTTCAGTACCTTGTTACTTCCAGCCTTGCGTCGCTGTAAATCTGTCCTGTTGAGCAGAAACTCAGCAGTGCCTCCAAATGTAATGGTATTTCCCCCACCTGGTGGGAGATTTGGCCATTACCTCATGTGTGGTGCATGCTACCTGTTGGTAAGTAGGAGGGCCGAGTCATCCGCCGATGGTTGTGGGAACACAGGACAGGTTTCTGGCGTACATACCCCACGTGTTATCTAGCAGTGCAGCGCCTCCATCTGCCGCAGGCTCCAGTTATATGGAGGCGATCTCCTACAGTAGAAATACTTCCTCTCCTTCCCCAGTAAGATCACACACCAGGAAGGAGGTATATGAACAGGAACGGTTTTATTGAGGTCCACACTCACAAGCACGGCAGTGACCTGCACAATTGCAGTCTCTGAGTCGGCTACCCAGCTGTAAGATGGTCCCTGGACAACCACTATGGGTCAAGGGCCCCCGCAGCTGTCCTGGCTCTTCTCTGCCCCTCTAGCAGAGGCAGAGGTAAGGTCCACACTCACTCTCCCCCAAGGGGAAGAGGAACAGAGAAGGCCCAAAGCTCTGGCACTCTGCTATGTGACCTGCCTCTCTCACGTGAGGAGAGGCACTGCTAAATTTGGGCGGCAGTCTCCATTAAGTACAACCAGGAGGAGGGCACCAGGTCTGATCCAGGATTGGAAATACTCAGGCCTGGTTCCACGTCCTCCCCCTGTCACTCAAGGTACTGCAGGGAGTGGGGAAAACACATAATTACTACTGGCAGGCCTGCTCTTACCAGGGCTTACTGCCAGTGAGGGTAGACTGGTAGCCAGAAACCAGTCCTGGCTACATGTATGTGTGTGTATGTATGTACTTGTATGTGTATGTGTGTATATATACATATATACACACCGTGGTGGATGGCCCAGTAGGCCCGGGCCTAGGACGGCAAAAATGTCCACCACCATATAGATTTGATGCGCTCTTGGGTCAATCGGGCTTAATAGGAAGGAACTTAGCTGTGGCGGCCGCCTCCTTGCTGCCGCCTTCCTCCTTTCGAATCGTAGCGT